>NC_080603.1:6231813-6831813 GCF_027887145.1 Ammospiza caudacuta | reverse complement strand
CTCCTCATTTCCCAGACACACTCAAGGAGTTTGTGCAGGGGCATGCAGAAACTCAGCGTGCCAGGAATGCCTTCTCCCGGGGTGACTGCTTGTGCTTTTGGCACTTGGTTCGAATTTAGCAGTCAGAGTGTGAAAGGAATATTGATTACTCCATGCAGAACTCCAAGGAGAAGCCACTAAGTAATTACAGCATGTAATCCTGACAGGCTAAGTGCCTTCCCTTCTGGAAGACTGATGTCCTTTTGGTTTTCAGTGCATGTTTGCAGGCAGTGTGTGTTGTTGTTGAATTTGCAGGGTCCCCGGGATGAAGGAGGAATTGAGAATCTGACTCCATGTTCTTAGAAGGCTATTATATTATATTATATTATATTATATTATATTGTATTGTATTGTATTGTATTGTATTGTATTGTATTACATTACATTATATTACATTACATTATTCATAGATTTATATTACATTACATTATATTACATTCTATTACATTATATTATATTACATTACATTACATTACGCTATTCTAAAACTATACTAAAGAATAGAGAAAGGATGCAGACACAAGGCTTAACAAGAATGATAATGAAAACTTTTGATTCTTCTCCAGAGTCTGACACAGCTGGACATGATTGGTCATTAAATTAAAACAATTCACATGGAACAAATCAAACAATGACCAGCTGGTAAACAATCTCCAGACCACATTCCAAAGCAGCAAACACAGGAGAAGGAATCAGATAATTATCGTTTTAATTTCTCTCTGAGGCTCCTCAGCTTCCCAGGAGAAGAATCCTGGGCAAAGAGAAATGTCACTGTCATATTTTCAGAAAATATGCTGGTGACATGTTGTGTGCATCCCACAGGAGAGTCTCATCGATGCCAGTGAGGACAGCCAGCTGGAAGCTGCCATCAGAGCCTCCCTGCAGGAGACCCATTTTGATTCCTCCCAGGCCAAGCAGGAGAGCAGGTCAGATGAGGAGTCGGAGTCAGAGCTTTTTTCTGGAAGTGAAGAGTTTATTTCTGTTTGTGGCTCTGAGGAGGAGGAGGAGACAGAGATTCCAGCCAAGCTGAGGAAGTCTCCACACAAGGACTTGGGGTGTAAAAAAGAGGAGAGCCGGAGGCCTCAGCCTGAGCCCTCTGCAAGGACTGAGCCTGGGACAACATCAAACCACAGAGTCCTGCCCTGCATCGATGCAGGGGCTCTGGAGGAGTCACCTGACAAGCCTGAAAGCACCTTCCGGGGCCTGGACGTGAATGGTAAGTGCCCCTTTTTATTGCTTTTGTTGGGCCTTTTTTGCCTGAAACTCTTCATAGGCTGCCAAGCCTGGTTTCATCCCTTCTTTTAAAAATCCCTTCTGATTTCCTCCCTCCTTGCCAGCAGACATGTGAGCGATGCAAGAGCAGCACCACTTGGGCACAGCCCCTCTGGATTCCCTGACTCAGGTCCTGCCCAGGAGTAAAGTCCACTCTGGTGTAACACAGCTGCTCTGGGCACTGCCTGGGGTCAGTCACTGCTGCTTTGGAAGAGTCTTGTGATAAAAATTTATCTCCACAGCCTGTAACCTTGTGTTTGTCTCCAGTCCCTCACCCTGCTGTGCTGCCCCACCTAAAATCTACCCAGGAGCTCAGCTCAGCTGCCCTGGTGTTAACTTGTGATAAATTCCTTTGTGCAGGACCAAAGGCACAGCTGATGCTGAGGTATCCAGATGGAAAGAGGGAACAAGTTTCACTGCCTGAACAAGCTAAACTACTGGTGAGTGGCCTTAATGGGAATCCTTTATGAGTAGAGGAAAGATGAAACTGGAGAATTTCTGTGCCTGGGGAGACACTGTTGAAATCTGATTTAGTAGGAGAGGTGTATCCAGGGAGTGCCTGCCCTGTGATCCATGTCATTCCTCTCTGGTAACCACTGGCTCTGTGTGTCTCCACTGCAGCTTGGGTTTTGTGTGCACTCCAGTGTCTTCCTGAATCCCCACACTGCTCATTTCCATTATAAAATTACTCTAAATGGCTTTTGCATTAATTGTTAATTACCATAAAATGCTCTCAGCTTTCTCATTTCTGGGGCTTTGTTTCTAAAAGTGGAACTCCTCATTCTCCATCTCTCCCATCATACTTCCACCCACCCTTCTGGACGTGGATGTTGGAGCAGACTTTTGGAGGAAGTTCTCCCAAAACAAATGTATTACACAATGTTGGTGGTTTTGCATGGGAGGTAGAATTTTGGTCAATTATTGTGCCTCAGATGTGTCTCAGCTGTGCTTTGGCCTCCTTACCTTGGAGAAGTCCATGTGAATGGCCATCAAATTCAAATTTTGAATTTCCATCAAAATATTGCAGGGAGCAGAGTGTAAAGAGGTTACTGTGCTCCTGTTTGCCATGAGTTTTCAGGACACAGTGGCCAGTTCAGCTCATTTAAATTTAGTCAGTCTAACAGCTGGAGTCATAGGGAAGGCAAAAGCACACCTCATCAGAAGGATTTTCTGTAGTTTTGGCAGAAAAGTGTCCTGTCCCTTAAAAAAATGGGGCTATTGCATAGCTCTAGGAATATACAGTGTCCTCAGCCCATGTTCTCATCCTTGACTCTCCTGCTTGAAAATAAAAGGAAAAAAAGCTTGACTGCCTTTTGAATGCAGCTTGTTAAGTAAATTTGCGCATATTATTAGACATGTAGCACTTGTGAATACTTGAGCAATTCATTTAGGCAGTACAGAAGTGTTAAATTGAAATAAACCCTGACTTTTGGTTTTGACTGTGGAAGTTAAAGGAAATTTATCTCAGCATATGATTTCCCTTCTGCTCTAGAGTCAGCAGAGGAATTTAGCTGAGTCAAGGTTTGTGGGTAAAGACATCTTTTGGTTGCAGAGCTGAGCAAGCAGCATTTGTGCTCATCTCATGTGATCTTCTGGAGCCTTTCAGTCAGATCCAGATTGAGTCTCGGGTGTTTCTTTGTGAACATCATTTCCATGCTGATTTTTTTTTTCAGCCTTTAGTTGCTTCCATTTTAAAGCTGGCCAGAACTAGCAAAAGAAATTGCTTAAGGAGACAGTTGCACTTCAGGAGTTTTAACTGATTATACTGATCAGTTTTAACTGTTGATATAAAACATAAAAAAATGTTTCATTTTTAATTATTGTGTTGATATTGATGAAGCACTGGCTGCTTTACATACATTATTCCCATGAGGTGCTTATGCTTCCAGTATTACCATGATGCCCTTTCTTCCCCTCAAGCCAAAAAAAAAAAAAAGAAATGGTGACACTTTTAAAAATAAACAGGATTTTTTTCCCATTCTGACTTCTGTGACAATGGTTTGCTTTCCTTTCTCCCCAGGCTCTTGTGAAGCACGTCCAGTCCAAAGGATACCCCAACGAGCGCTTTGAACTGCTCACCAACTTCCCCAGGAGGAAACTCTCCCACCTGGACTATGAGATCACGTTACAGGAGGCAGGCCTGTGTCCTCAAGAGACTGTCTTTGTGCAGGAAAGGAATTAGCACTGTGGCCTGAGTTCTCCCAGCCTTCCTCCCTCTCCTCTTTGCCTGGGACAAGAGTGGTTAAATATGCAGTTAAGGGTCGTGGGATTGCAGTGCTGGAATCAGGCAGCTGACTGGCCCTTCCTTCTCCCTCCTCCTCTCTCTCCCTCCCTTCTCCCTCTCTAGTGACCAAATGAGAGTGCTCAGAGTTTTATTTTCTTCCTCAGCTGCAGAGAGCATTGGGAAGAACATCTTTCCTCTGCTTTCCTGGAATAAAGTAAAACAGTGATCTGTGTATCCAGCATGCTGGAGCTTGGAGTGGCCATAATACACAAACCCTTCTCGCTGCTATTCTTAAATCTGTTTTGTTTAATTTATTTTTGAAAAGAGTGTGTGATGAGGCATGGAGGCATCTCTCTGTAAGGAGAGGGCATAACCTTCAGGACAGTCTTTCCTTTGTTTGGATTCCCTACACAAAAGGTCTCCATTAACCTTCCAGCCTTCTCTGGTTTTGGAAAGGAGTTGGGTTGAGCCATGACAAAATGCTCTGCTCCACCTAATTCAAAGACTTCTAGATTGCCTGCATGTTTTCCTCCTGCTTTAAATTGCCAGTGGATGTAGTAAAAAATCAACCAACCCCCCAGAAATCCAACTGTGCTCCATATGGGCTTGACTGCTTGGCCCAGAGGGAAAGCTGTGAGTGCAGTGCTGGAGCAGAACCAGCTCCTTTGTGGGGTGGGTGGGTTATCCATGTTCCCTTCCCTGCATCCTCAAAGTGTCTCCTTATTGCTCTCAGGATTTTGCAAATAACAAGGGTACTGTAAAGGTTTTGGATTCCTGAAAACACCTGCCACAGAGACCTGACAGTCAGTTGGCTTTTTTCCTTTTTTTCTAGGAGTGAGTGGCTTTACAGGGGTTTTACAGCACTGACAGCACTGAGCATCAATTAATGCTTCATAAAACACTTCCCAGCCTGGTGGCTTGAATTCCCTGGGATGAATTTTGTTCTATTTCCATATTCATCTACTGTCACTTACCTCTAAATTTGGAGGGCTGCATGGAAAGCTGCTCCTTGGTGCAGGCTTTCCTTTCAGCTCTGGAGGCTGGCACACAAGTCAGTGCCCTGGTTCTCCTCCAGTGTCTCCACCAGAATGTCATCCTTCAGAAGGATTTTGGATTTTTCTGGTGGAGCTCTTGGCCAGTTGGTGTTTCAGCAGATGGGACAGGAGTTAACTGGCACAGCCCTCAGCAGAGTGTGGTGGATTTGTGTATTTACAGCTAAAAACTCAGTTTAACATCATCCTCAATCGCTGAGGAGAAGGCACATGGGACCTGGCATAACTGCTGACTTTTTCTGCCTCTCTCAGATGATTGTCTTTGTTAAAGACCTTAGTAGCCATAAATTTACATTTTCCAGTTTTTCAAGATATTTTGCCTTTGATTTCATACTAGCATCTGTACTTTGGAACCTTTAAATGCAAGAAATCACAGAAAATGTCTGGCATTCCCCATGAAAACTTCAACTCACAGCTGTCTCCTGCTCCTAATTGAGCTTTGACATATAATCATG
The DNA here is from genome assembly GCF_027887145.1 of Ammospiza caudacuta. Classification (NCBI taxonomy): domain Eukaryota; kingdom Metazoa; phylum Chordata; class Aves; order Passeriformes; family Passerellidae; genus Ammospiza; species Ammospiza caudacuta. The sequence continues at coordinate 6,826,771 of NC_080603.1, read as the reverse complement.
CAATTGTAGAAGTTGATTTCCCTTTCTGCTGCAGGATGTAGTGTCAGGAAAGCAGATTTTCATCTCAGTTTCCTGATCAGTGTTTGGTGTGACACCAGATGTCATCTTTGGTTTGTAAAGACCCCCAGGTGTGGAGGCTGCTCCCAGCATGGGGAGGTGAGGGGGAGTTTTGTGTTTGGCCTGTGAAGCAGCAGTGGCACCTCTGGACTGAAGGATCCTTTAGTTCCTGCATATCCAGACCCCAAACTCACATTTCCCTGTAATCCTAAAGCTTCCAAAGCAGCTCCAGCTGCCTGGTTGGAATAACAAGAACCAGGTGTGATTTATTGGCACTTTCCCTCCCCTGCCCCTCCTGGGCCTGCTCCTGTGTGTGGGGCTGGGCTGAACTCTGTGATGAGACCAGGAATTGCTCAAAGAGGGAAAAGAAGATTGGGAAGTTGAACATTTACACTGAAAATGGCATTTTCTCGTGGTTTCTAGGAGTTTGTTCTGTTCCAGGAAACTGGGTTGGAGTTTTTCTATCTGTTTCAGTGTGGTTTTTTTCTATCACCTTTCTTTTGCTTTGCTTTGAGAGCAAGAAACAGAGAAAAAAAAATTAAGGAATACATATCCCTGCATGTGGCTCTTCTCTTTGTTCATTCCTCTCTCTCTCTCCTTCCCACCCCAAACAAACCCAGTACCACACATCAGCTGTGCTGTGGGGGCTGAAAGCTGAAGAGAAACTGCCCCAACCAGGACACAACCTCTTCATCCCTTGGGAGGAATGTGGTTGAAAACACGAATCAAGTCCTGCCTGGGACAGGACAGCTCATGGCAGTGAAGGTGATGGGTTGGGCAATATTTAAAGAGTCATTTCTAGATGTGAAATCTAAAGCTCAGATTGCCTTTGCTGGAAAAAATGTGTTAAATTTGGTTGGGAAATACAATGTTGAGCTGTGAAGGACAGAGGAAGCCAATCCTTCAAAAGCTGTGGTTTGTGGCTTCCTGTGGGTGTCACTGGGTCAGGATTTGCTGCAAGAGCAGCAGCAGTGCATGTGGGCAGTGCAGGTTTTTCTGAGTGAGAACTGTCAGGGCTGTTTTGTTTGAAGCTGGAGCTCCCTGCTGCTGCTGCTGATGTTCCTTTGCCTGTGCTCTTCATCTAACACAGCTTTCTTTTGGGATGTAAAACAAATCCCATTTGGTCACAACCAGGATCCTGGAACAGAAAGGGAAACAAGCTCTGGCTTTCCCTGCCAGGTGCAGCTGACACATTTACTTCCCACGTCAGAGGCCCACAGGAAGGTTTTGGATTTTTCTGATGCTGTGTGCTCTTAAGTCAAGCTGATTGACCAGCCTCAACATCACAGCATTCCCCACTGACCTGAAAAGGGCAGGTAGAGGCTGGGCCAAACACTTATGGCCATACTTTTGTTATTTTCTTTAGGATTTGAACAAAATTCTGTGACTTTTATGATTTCTGACATTCATGGATTGCAGTGCATTGCTTTTCCTGGTAAATCTCTTCAGATCTTAGAGGAATGTCCAGGATCTGCAGGTGGCTTTGTAAAATACAGTTGTCTGTAAAAACCATCCAGATGTACCATTATTCCTAAGTAGATCTAAACAGGAATTTTCCATCAGCTCTTCCCAGAGCTCCCTGACCTTCTCCTCACTGCTAGGGGAAGTGACACCTCTCCTTTGTCCAGCTTGTGTTTCACAGGGTCCACGTCCTTCAGAGCTGATTTGTACGCTCAGCCTGCCCTGGCACTGCTGCTGTGGTTGAACCTCTGCAGTAAAACTGAGTTTGGTGCAGGTTTTAGTAACTCAACCTCTCTGCTGAAGAGTCTCAAATTCCTGTTCCTGTCAGAGCAACTGGGACTCGAGCAGCAAGGGCTAAATTAAAACCAGTTTTCTTTTGGGGACAGGGCAGCATTTTGGGCTGTTTGTCAGGTAGCAAACACTGCAGAGGTGCTTGAAATGTGGTGGCTTTTTGGTAAACCACATAAAAATGAAATATGAACATAGGGACCTGTGTAGGAATGTCCATGTGAGTGGGAAGATCTGTATCATTTCAGGGCCTCATCACTTCATTGTTATTCCTTTTTAGTTTGTACTAGATGTCACTATTTTCTTCTGGTTTAATCCCTGTTCAGTGAAGTTGATAAAACAAGTGTTCCAAGAGGAGAAGGGGTGGCAGAGATGTGCTTCAGGTGGGTGAAGGACAAAGTCTCTGTCCTTAAGGACTGGCTGTGCCCTGTCTGGCTGTTCCCACAGGCTCAAATCCAGCCTCTGCTCTCCCTCACCCTTTCTATTTATTTATTTTCACAAGTGATTTTCTATAAGTGGAACAGCTCCTGTTTCGAAGGCAGCACAAACTGATGCTGAGCCCTGTGCTGGCTGCGTTGTTGGAAGCACCCACAGGCCTGTGTGGGTTTGGAGCTGGTCAGGTTAATGGATTCCCTTTCTGTGCTGACTTTTTTTTCCTGTCTCCTCTTGTCCTTGGGATGCTTGGTGTCTGTGCAGTCCCAACAAACAGAGCCATATTTATCTATTTACACCCAGAGACTGCTGCACCTGCCAGCAGTGCCTCCACCTGCCTGGGGTTATCCCCTGTGTTCCATGGGCACCCTGGGAGAGAGGGCAGAAATTGGGGATTTGGTCACTGACAGATCACTGGGAGTGTCTGCAGTGCAGAGAAAAGTCACTTTGTAACTCTTGTGAAGGTGTGGAACTGAAACTGGGGAGCAGGGGATGAGGTGCTATTTTACATCTGGGTAAAACTCAGCTCAGAGACACCAGACTCTAGGACAGATGGTTTTTTAAAAATGAGGCTGTTTCCTGGAACTGGGGAACATCCAGTTTCTAAAGGACAGCTTTTCACAATGGTCAGTTTATTCAATGATGGCAACTTCACATGGGAGGAGGGAGAGGATTAATTTGGAAGTTTTCAGCTCACTGTGCTGGGAGGGACCAAACTCAAGGAAACCTCTGATCTATATACACAACTGCTGCATTTTTTATAAATATATGTAAATGTCCTATTGTAATATTTGATCCTGGAAATAAAACAAACTGTTTTCAATAGCTTTCTTCAGCACTTGATTTTTTGGGTTTGGGGTTTATTTGTTGGTTTAGTTCTAATGGAAGTCTGTGCCTGTGTTATTTGTGGAGTTCCTGAGTTTTTCCTTAAAGATACTGGGCTAGAAGGATTAGAAACTTGATGACAGCACTGCCCAGGAAAGTTTCAGGCTGTTGTAGAGGATAGAAAATCTTGAAGTGAGACAAATTTACAGGACCTTGACAGGAAAAATAACTGTATGAAAACTAATATAAAGAGGCAGGGCTAGGATTTCCCATCCTTCCCAATGAAGGAGCAGAGGAAATGGGGGTTTCTATTCTGAACTGTGTCCTCCTGGTGGTGGCAAAGCAGAGCCTCTCACGGAGTTTGGGCTCCCTGGGACATTCCTGTTGTGGCCTGGCATGAAATGCTGAGGAGCAGGGGCCCTTCTGGACCAGGACTTGGCAGGTACAGTGGAGAAACAGAAATTAAGAAATCAGTTTTGGGTCATCCTCATGTTCCTGACTGTAGGTGGGTCTCCACTGTGGAGCTCAGCCCTTCCAGGGTCTTGTAGCTGGAAAACCCTGAACTCTTCACACAGCCTAGGAAAATATTTCCAGTTCCAATTGAGTCGGGAATCTTTTTACATCAGTCTGCAGGTCAAGGAACTGCAGGGATACATCAAACTCAAAATACCTCTTGGGTTTCATTTACTTATTTTTCCTTTCTGTAAACTTCCAACTTTTCAGTTAATCTGAACTGTAAATTTGGGTGACATTTCTAAGCCCTAAAAGGAATATTGTACAGCATTGTGTTGATGTTTCCTCAGTCAGTTTAGCCACAAACACCCTGCAGGGCTTTGTCTAAGGCTGTGTAGTGGCACAAACAGGTTTGCAGGTGCTAAGGAGGGGAATGGGAGAGCCAGAGGGCTGCTGAACATCTTCCATCCAGGAGCAAGGTGGAGGCAGCTTTGGCACAGAACTTTTCCCTCTCACCAGGTCAGGCTCACTTCAGTCTCTTTGGTTCTCCTTGAAGTCAAACCACTCTTGAGACCCAGCCTGCTGTGCAGATTCCCCAGCCCCAGAGGAGCCTGGGGAGGCAAAAGGCAAAGGAAGCAGGGAGGTGGAAGCTCCTCTTCAGCTGTGAGGAACCATCAGGAGCCCCTGGCCAAGCTGGAATTGTTAGGTGGGACCAGGCTGCACCAGGACTGGGTGACTTGGCAGCAAATTCCTTGCTGTGCTGACACTTTCCCCAGTTGCACTCTGGTGTGAGGAAGGCAAGCACCCAGCTCCTCACGTGCAGGGCTAAAATTACCCTTCCATGAGGATTATTCTTATAAGGAAAAGATCAGCAGTGCAGGGAAGAGTGTCAGCTGTATGCTTCACACTTCCTGGCGTGGGGTTTTCTGTGGGTGATGGAGCAGATCATGTGTGTGCTGAGAGCCTCACTCTGCTGTGACGTAGGAAAGGCACAGGATGAGGTTGCAAAACGTTTTCTTCCAGCAGAGTGAAAAACGGGTTCCCCTCTTTCAAAGTGAGAAAAAGAGAGGAAGGAAAACTTGGATTCTGCTTATTCTGCATGCCTGGATAAATGTCTGTCTTCAGTTTAGAGACTGATTTGTCTTATTTAAGGATCAAATAGCCGAAGATTAACTCAGGTGCTTGAGCCCAGTGCCAAGGAATGCCAAGGTCAGGGATTCTCCTCTCCCCCATCCCTGCATGGGCCACTCAATTCAGTGTTGGGCTCCATGGTCCTGCTGGGTCCCTTCCCCCTCAGACTATTCTGAGATTCTGTGACTAAAATGGGAATTCCTCTCCTGGTGCCAACTCTGATTTTCCTTTCACAGGGACTGTCTGATAACCTGCTTCTCAGTTTATTTTTGCAAGAGGAATGGAATTGCCTGCTGTAACTCAGCCTCATCCATTCATCTTTTCCCAAGGGCTCCCAAAACTCTTCTTTGAGAAGGTTCTTCCTTCTCCCTGCACAGTCCATGAGCAATTCTTCTCTTTGCTTGTGCCACCTGCAACTCCGCTGCCAAAAAAAAAACCTGCAGCTCCTCCTCCTGCCAACAAAACTGCCCAATTTTTGCCATTTTTTGGTGCTGTTGTTTCCCTGACTCCTTTTGTCAGACACAGAGATCATTGATGTTCTCCTGATCCTGTTCCTCACCACTCTGTGGGAATTGGAGTTTCCCTGTTGCACGTTAACTGCCAGCCATGGCAGATAGGAAATGCTGATATCTGGTGATTTATAATAATGAAGATACCCAGAAATAACCTTCCTCTCTCAATTTTATCACCAAGGCATGAGACACATGGTGGTGGGGATGCACTCAGCACCTGAGGAAAAGCTGAGACACCTGTGAGGAGCAAAGGGTGGGAGGTAGGAGCCAGTAGACACAAGGGAATGTTTATTCTGTAGCTTTTATTGAATATTAGAGAGGAAAGCATTATCCCAACAGGGTGTTGCAGGAATAACAATGTTCAATATTCAACCAGGCAGTGGTTGAGGCAGTGGTAGAAGCCTTAAAATCTGAGGGTGTGCCTGTTTGGGTGAGCCCTGCAGGGTAAATTCTGAAATGGGGAAGAGCGAGGCAGAGGCTGGCTCATGCAGCCACTCATCCTTCCCTGGGATGGGGACATGGCCAGAGGGTCATGCCCTGGTGGGCGGCCCTTGGGGGCTGAGGTGTCATAAATAGCCACATAAATAGGGTGATGGGACAGGGCTCAGCAGGGCTGGGCACTGCTGCTCTGAGAGACATCACTCCAGGTAAGCTGGGAAGGGGGGAGAAGCTCCCTAGGCTCTGCTGGAATCTCTCTGTGCTTTTGGTGATGGGGCTGGGCTGGCAGAAGGACACAGGACCAACCTGCTGTCCAGATGGACACAGGAGCACCTGCACTTGGGGTTTGTCTGTGCTGGCTGAGAGCTGCGTGCTCAGGGGGTGTTTGGAAGGGACAGCATTCCCTGGGAGATTCCCAGGGGAAAGAGATTCCTGCCATCCCCAGGGAGAGGGCAGTGCTGGAGGGGAAGGAGAGTGCTTGGAGAGGTGGCAGAGAGATGAGCAGAAAGGTGAGAGCCCAGGCTGTGAGCTCAGAGGGGCTGGAGCTGCTCCAGAAGGTGGAGGGGAGGTGGGACTCAGCACAGGGCAGGAAACAACCACACACAACCCCTGGACTGCAGGCAGGGATTGAAGGGGGGCAAAGAGGCCCTGAATTCCCTGCAACCAAGGCAGGAGGATGGAAATCAAGAAAGGTGGGATTTTAGGACACGTGGAGCTGATGGTTCCCCTCAGGTGTCTCAGAGCCCTGTCCCTCATGCTCAGCCCTCCCCAGTGCCCTGCTGGAGCTGGTCCTGAGCAGATCCCCTGGACTGGTGTCCCCCAGCCCCTGGGGCAGTGCCAGAGCTGGATGTGCTGCCCTGGGCTCCTCCCTGGCCCTGGGGCCTGCAGGAGGGGCTGGGAGCTCTTCCACAGAGCCAACCACGGTGCCACAGATGCTGCTGCTTTGCAAAGCCAGAGCAAGAAACAGCCTGACCTGGGAACCTGTGCAAAATGGGCTGTAATCGAGCAGGAAAGGGGAAAATGCATGAGCCCAACTTCAAGCCAAGAGAACTCAGGGTAGAGAAGAGCTGGGAGCCAGGACAGCAGCAAACCATGCTGTATTCAGCAGTGCCAGAGTGACCAAAGGACATCCTGTACAGAAAGGGGCTTGTAAGTGCAGAGGAGAGGCAATTTTGGACAAGGTAGCACCTGGAGATGGGCAGGTGCTTTCTAGATAAACTCATAACTTAATAACTCATAACTTCCATGCCGGTGGAACTGGAGGATAATTAATAATGTTTTCTTAATTAAATTTAATCAGTTTCATACTCAGACCTCTGGCAGGGACAGGGATGGAATTGCTGTTGGATTAAACTGGAGACTGATGGGCTTTCACAAGTCCTGTACAAGGATTTTGTCTCTTTCCTGGCTCCCTCCTGCTCATTGTAAACCCTGAAAGCCAAGCTGAGCTGTGCTGGGTGCTTGGCTCTGTGCAGTAACATTTCCATACAATCTCAGACTGGGTTTGGTTGGAGGGACCTTAAAGAAAAAAAACCAAAACATCTCTCCCTGCCAGGAGCTGGGACACATTTGGGAAGAGCCACACAGGTCTTGGGGTTTGGTGCAGGAACACTAGTGGCCATTTGGCAAAGAAATAATAGCATTTCCATCGGGAATTGCCCTCCCTCAGGTAGGGGCAGTGCCAGCAGGGTGGGCTGACACCCAAAGCACAACCCAGCAGCTCCCACGCACCCACAGCTGCGGGATGGGCTCGGGGTGGGGAACCCTCGGGGCGCTGCAGGGCCGAACGCAGCCCCTTCCTCTCCTCCTCCTCTTCCTCCCCGTGCCCTCACAGGACGGCCATGTGCGTGGGGAAGTGCAGCCGGATCGTGGGGCCGTGCCTGCTGGTGCTGGGCACGCTGTCCGTGCTGGCCAGCATCCTGCTGCTGTTCCCGGGCGGAGCATCCCGGTACCTGCTGCAGGGACACCTGGGCCGCCACGCCCGCGCTCTGCCGGGGCTCTGGGGCGGCGGCATCGCCGTGAGTACCGCGGGCACGGCGCCCTTCCCACGGGACGGCATGGAGAGGGGCAGGGGAATGGAGCGGGGCACGGGCATGGAGCGGGGCCGGGGCATGGAGCGGGGCAGGCGGCTCCCCTTGGTCCCCCAGCTCCGGTTCTGTCCCCTTGGTCCCCCAGCTCCGGTTCTGTCCCCGCAGGTGCTGCTGGCAGCGATCCAGGTCACGGCGCTGGGCTGGCAGCGCCCCGGCTGCTCCGGCCGCCACAGCGTAAGCCAAGGGAGCCGGGATGGACCAGCGCGGATGGAGCCGGGAACGAGCGGGGATGGGGCGGGAGGCAGCTCCTCCACTGTGGGACAGGGCAGGGACCCTCCTGTGCCATGGGACAGAGCAGGGATCCTCCTCTCCCCCGACCCCACCAAGACAGGGCGGGGATCCTCCCCTTCCATGGCCCCACCTGGGCCAGAGATCCTCCTCTGCCATGGCCCCAGGGCGGGACAAGGCGGGGATCCTCCTGTGCCATGGAACCGCAGTGGGACAGGGTAGGGATCCTCCTGCGCCGTGATCCTGCCGTGGGACAAGCAGGGATCCTCCTCTGGCCCCACCTGGGACAGGGCAGGGATCCCCCTCTCCCCCGGCTCCCGGCCGGTTGTGTCGGATCCCCCTCTCCTGTGCTGGGCACAGACCCTTTCTCAGGTGCCAGGTGGGATGCGGAGCGCCCCTGTCCCACATGGCCCTGAGACAGGGAGCTGCTCTCCAGTGGCCCCATGGCAGGGTGCCATGGCAGGGTGTCCCCTGCGGCAGGGTGCCATGGCAGGGTGTCCCCTCCCCAGGGCACAGGGCCCCAGGGAGTACCGGGATGGGCTCTGCAGGTCGCTGCCACCCAAGCGGTGCCTCCATCCCCAGGCACAGCTGGGCAGGGCCGTTCCCCCCTCCCAGACAAGCTGAGCTGGTTTGTGCCCCCTGACCGTGTGTCCCCCCTGACCGCGTGTCCTCCCTGACCGTGTGTGTCCCCCCTGACCGTGTGTGTCCCCTGACCGTGTGTGTCCCCCCTGACCGTGTGTGTCCCCTGACCGTGTGTGTCCCCCCTGACCGTGTGTGTCCCCTGACCGTGTGTGTCCCCGCTGACCGTGTGTCCTCCCTGACCGTGTGTGTCCCCCCTGACCGTGTGTGTCCCCCCTGACCGTGTGTGTCCCCCCTGACCGTGTGTGTCCCCGCTGACCGAGTGTCCCCCCTGACCGTGTGTGTCCCCTGACCGTGTGTCCCCCCTGACCGTGTGTGTCCCCTGACCGTGTGTCCCCGCTGACCGTGTGTCCTCCCTGACCGTGTGTCCCCCCTGACCGTGTGTGTCCCCGCTGACCGTGTGTGTCCCCGCTGACCGTGTGTCCCCCCTGACCGTGTGTGTCCCCGCTGACCGTGTGTGTCCCCTGACCGTGTGTGTCCCCTGACCGTGTGTCCCCCCTGACCGTGTGTGTCCCCTGACCGTGTGTCCCCGCTGACCGTGTGTGTCCCCGCTGACCGTGTGTGTCCCCCCTGACCGTGTGTGTCCCCTGACCGTGTGTGTCCCCTGACCGTGTGTCCCCCCTGACCGTGTGTGTCCCCCCTGACCGTGTGTGTCCCCTGACCGTGTGTGTCCCCTGACCGTGTGTCCCCCCTGACCGTGTGTCCCCCCTGACCGTGTGTGTCCCCGCTGACCGTGTGTGTCCCCCCTGACCGTGTGTGTCCCCCCTGACCGTGTGTGTCCCCTGACCGTGTGTGTCCCCCCTGACCGTGTGTGTCCCCGCAGGCTCTGCTGTCCGTGCTGCTCTCCAAGCTGGCGCTGCTGGGCTCCGCCGCCTGCTTCGTGCTCTGCGGGGTGGGGCTGAGCACGGGCCCGCTCTGCCTGCACAACAGCACCGCGCTGGGGCCCGGGCACGCCGCCCTCTGGGGATACCCATTCCTGGACCCCATCGACCTGGGGGCTGGCGCCAGGTGAGGGCTGAGCCGCCGCTGCCTCGTTAATTCATTGCTAATTAAGTGGGTTGATGGAGGGCGTGGGATATGCAGGACCCTGGTAGCTCGAGGAATCCTCACCTTCCATGGGTTTCTGCGTGCCGCTTTCCATCTTCATCATCCTCCCAACTCCCAGCTGAAGTAATTGTACTATCAAGTGACAGAATAGAACTTAAATAAGAAGTTGCAGCACTGTTTGCTAGCTTATTATGAAGTGGAATCATCCCTTTGCATTCACTGTTTAAACCCCACTGCTCCCGTTTCTTTACTTCAGACTCTTACCAACATTTCATCACATCTGAACCCATGGGTAATGTTTTATTCCAATGATTTCGCACTGGAATATCTTGACACTAGCTTCCATGAGTTTTCTTCCAGCGGTCAGGTCAATTCTCAGAGAGATGGCAGAATTAGTCATTGTATAGGTTTCTTTCCCTCCTGTCAAAATAATTCTGTTCTCTTTTTAGATTCACACACATGAGTACATGTGATTCTTCTAACTATTCTTTTTTTTTACCTGCTCCTTGCTTTTTTTGCTTCTAAGCTTTTATTCTGCTTATCCTCTGGATGAAGGGTGGGATGTCTGGGGGATGTTTTGTGGATCCTAGAGAACCTTGTCCCCTTGCTGCCACCCAGGGCTGAGAATTACCTGTACAACCGGAGCTCCTGGAGCACCTGCCTGGAGCCCGAGGGCATCGTGGCCTGGCACGTGGCGCTCTTCTCGCTCCTGCTGCTCCTCAGCGCTGCCGAGATGCTGCTGGCGCTGCTCCAGATCCTCAACGGGCTCCTGGGCTGCCTCTGTGGCTCCTGTGACGGCAAGTAGGGCCCTGCCAGGAGGAGGTGCCACCCCGGGTGTCCCTGGCTGCTGGCACAGAGGGCGCAGCAGGAGCGGTGACACCAGCCCGGTGTGAGAGAGACAGAGCCCCCAGGGGATGGATGGACACCCCGGCGCTGGAGCAGCTGGTGGGGATGAGGAGCCAAGGGCTGCTCCTGTGCACATCCCCTGGCCTGGGCTGTGTCCCCTCCCTTGGGGCTGGTGGCCTTTGGGGTTGGGACTGGCCTGGTAAGGGATGGAGGGGAGGACCTGGCTGCCAGCAGCTGCCTCGGCCACTCCTTGTGATTCTGAAAGGAGAAGAACTGAAGGCAGAGAACCTCGAGATACTGAAAGGAGGCAGAGGACATTTCCTGACATAATTTGGAGCATTAGAAAGCAGGCACTCCTTATCCCAGGGCTGGACACACGCAGGATATCTCCTCTGACCAAATATGTGCTGTGGAGCCTCACAGCAGGGTTTGTTCCACCATGGTCAGACAGGTTCATTACAAGGGGCTTCCTAGAGAACACTTTGCCTAGAACCAGTTTCCATGCCTCCATCCCTTCCTGGAAGGGATTTTTGATCCTAGAGATTTGTCTGCAGGGGTGTCTGCTGGTTCTTAGTGCCCCAATGCCGTGACCTTGCCTTGAACCTCTCTCAGGGCACTGCTGTTTCTTGTTACATAACTTTGCCACAAAAGTCACCATGTTCCAAAATGTTAATTTTTGAATCCAGAGGAGTTATTTATGCTGCTATAAAACTATAAATATAGCTTAATTATTTGAGGTTGACATCCTCACTAAAAGACAAATAAATCTGTAGTGTCACATCAGTGAACACCCAGCATTACATATTAGCACCCAAAAAGACAGTCAGATCTGAAAGTTCCATCAGAAGACTTGGCCATTTGTTGTAGCTTTGAGTTTTCCAAGAAAACCAACACCCTGAAAATAAATCTCCATTCAACACACACCATGTGCACTAAGCTCCCAAGACAACACAGCAACAACAGTGGTCAAGGGATTTGTCCTGATAGAGAAGAAACAAGTTTACATGAAATGTTTTAGGGATTGTCAGCAACCATCAGGTGTAAATCAATCACCTTGACAGCTCATCTGTCTCATTACCTGTTTCTCCAGTGGTTCCAGATGTGTTTAGCATCCTGTGTGTGTGACTTTTACACCCTTTTGTCTCATTTCCAGTTAGTCTTTAAGTTCTATTTTGCAACTTCCAGGGAACTGAAAATTTCTATTCTACACGTTGTCTGTCACTTGCCAGCCTCCACCCACCCTGGTGGAAAATGAGGCATGGTGGTGTCACAGACTGAAGAACTGGACACTCCTGTTAATCAGTTTTGTTAATCAGTGCATATTTAGGGCAGTTTTGTTAATCAGTGCGTGTTTAGGGCAGCTGAGCTGGTGTTTGTCCCCTGCACAGGGCAGGTGAAGGAGCCTGAGGAGCTGAGCTGGGCACTCGGATGGAGCTGTGCTGGGGGAGGCAGAGCAGGAATTGAGGTGTAACCCCCAAATTTCACCACACACAAGCATCAGGAGCAGCTGCTGCTCGTTCCCCAGGGCAGGACCCCACTCCTGTGCTCAACACCTCCCCAAACCTTACAGCACCCAGCGTGGGCCTGATGGGCTGACAAGGGTCAGAGGAGAGCCCTGATGGCCCTGGCACATTAAAAACCCAAATCCCAGGGCAGACAAAACAGCAACTGGGCCACTGGGGTGGCTGAACCCCAGCTGGCACCTGAGAACCACCCAGCCACCCACCTCCATGCCGTGGGAGGGGAGAGAATGAGAGGGGTAAATGTGAGACATCTCCCGGGTTGCCATAAAAACACTTTAATAATTGAAATAATAATAATAAATTGTAATGAAAAGGAAAATAACAAAGAAAAATCACTAAAACCCCAGACAGACAGAAATGCAATACAAATATTTCTTTATCATCAGCCCAAATATAAAACCCAACCCCATCCCAGCTACAATGAAGGAACAGAACTTTACCCCAACCCAAACCCCTGGCTGCCTCCCCCTGCACTGCTGCTGCTGCCCCCCAGTCTTTGTTTCCAGAGGTGCCTCTTGCTTGGAGAGGAGCCTGAGGCTGGGCTGGGTGTCACAGACACATTTTATGAAAAATCCTTTCCTTAGGATTCTTTCTCCTGAGAAGCTGAGAGGCCTCAGAATTGAAATGTAAACAATGGTTATCTGCTGCTGTGAAACGCAACAAGTGCAGCTTTGATTGGTCCATGTTGGTTGTTTTTAATTAATGGCCAACCACAGTCAGCTGGCTCGGACTCTCTGGTCAGTCACAAGATTTTATTATCATTCCATTCCTTTCTATCCCTTGCAAGCCTTCTGATGAAATCCTTTCTTCTATTCTTTTAGTATAGTTTTAATATGTCATTTTCTTTTAATACAATATATATATATATATATATATATAATGAAATAATAAATCAGCCTTCTGAAACATCGCTCAACATTCTCATCTCTTCCCTCGTCCTGAGACCCCTGTGAACGCCACCAGAGCTGGGGGCAAAAGCCTCCCCACCCAAAATAGAATTTAAAAAACAGCAATAAAAGTGAGACAAACCCCATTGAGGGGACAGTGACACACCTCCGTGTGCTGTGGCCGCGCTGGACGGCGGCAGGACCCAGCCAAGGGTTGATGCTCCAGGGTGGTGATGGTGGGAGCTGCCCTGGGCGGGCTCTAGGAGATGAAGCAGCTCCTCCTCCTCTTCCTCTTCCCCCGCGGGCGAGCAGCGGCTGTCAGGGGGATGTTCTGGAGCACGTCGTGCAGCGTGAACATGCTGAAGGAGATCTGCTCGTAGGGACTCCTCACGCCGTTCTCGTAGAGGCAGGCGAAGGCGGTGGCGGTGCCGCCGGCCGGGGGCGCGTCCCGCTGCGGCAGCTGCAGGCACGCCAGGTCCGAGTAGGCGCTCGGGCCCTCGTAGATGACCCAGGGCTCCGTCCAGCTCTCGGCGTCCCTGGGGAAGGTGCTCAGGTGGACGCCCATGTTCACCCGCGACATGGGGCTGGTGGGGTGCGAGTACAGGATCCACGTGGGCGCTTGGAAGAAGGGAGTGGGGCTGGGGCTGGCTGCGGAGTTCCCCCGCACCGAGGTGACACTGTGGGCATCACCGTGCTGCCCTGGGGTGGCACAGTGCTCATGGGGCTCACGGTGGCTGCCGGCGGGCAGCTCAGCATCTCCTGCCTGTTGCGTGGGTGGGCGCCCGCACCCACGGAGCGCCCCGGGGCGCAGCCGGCACCCCGAGCCCCGGGAGGGCACCCCGGTGTCCCGGGAGGCAGCGGGGACATACACGAGCGGTGCGGGGAAGCCGATGACGCTGCCGTGACAGCCGTGGGGCGGCTCCACGAGCCGCTGCACCAGCTGCCCCCCGTGGAACACGGCCCCGTCATCCGTGCTCAGCGCCTGCACCCTGAAGCCCAGCGGGCTGCGGGCGTTGCAGTAGAGCACGTTGGACCCGTCCTCCTCATCCACCGACACCAGCTGGCACTCGCCCGACTGCAGGTTGGGGATGAACTCGCCGAAGCGCCAGGCGCGGCCGTGGTCGTCGCTGTAGAAGGCGAAGGAGTGCGGGGTGGTCTTGCAGAGCTGCCCGAAGCACTGCTTGCAGTCGATGTGGTAGCTGTAGGCGGGCACCAGCAGCCGGCCCGAGCGCAGCTGGATGCCGTGCCCGGGGCCCAGCGCGAACGTCGCCCAGTCTGGGGAGAGGAGGGGGCATGGGGCGAAGGTGGGGTGGGGTAAAGAGCGACCGCCGCGGTGCCCCGCCATGCCCAGCGAGGGAGGGTCCCCGGGGCTTCCTCTCAAGTGGTGGAGTGGGAGGACAACAGAGCCCAGTGCTGCCTAGCTGTCCCCACACCTGCCTCTCCATCTTCTCCCCACTCCCAGTAACAGATATGGACACTCCCTCCATCCCTTCTCCAACCCCCTCTGCTTGAGTTCCTCCTCCACCTATTTGGAAGCTTGTGGGATTCCCATGTCAAAGTCACCCCCAGCCATGTCACTGGTGGCTCCAGGAGAGCAAAAGCCAAGGCCAGCCCCGTGCTGGCTGCTGTCCCCTTGTCACAGACATCTTTTATGAAAAATCCTCTCCTTAGGATTTTTCCTCCTGAGAAGCTGGGAGGCCTCAGGAACAAAATGTAAACAATGGTTATCTGCTGTTGTGGAATGCAACAGGTGCATCTGTGATTGGGCTCATGTGGTTGTTGCTAATTAATGGCCAATCACAGTCAGCTGGCTCAGACTCTCTGTCCAAGCCACAAGCCTTTGTTACCATTCCTTCTTTTTCTATTCTTAGCTAGCCTTGTGATGAAATCCTTTCTTCTATTCTTTTAGTATAGTTTTAATATAATATATATCATAAAATAATAAATCAAGCCTTCTGAAACATGGAGTTCAGACCCTCATCTCTTCCCTCATCCTCAGACCCCTGTGAACACCGTCACATCCCCTCTCCCCCAGCTGGGTACCTTTGATGGTGGCCCCGATGACCTGCTGTGTCAGGTCTGTGGCCGTGCTCCAGCTCAGGCCCTGGTCGGCGCTGGTGACACAGCACAGGCGGGTGACGTTCTGGCCGGTGACAATCTGGTAGGCTTCGGGCGTCCTGCCCAGCACCGTGATGAAGAAGAGGAAGAGGGTGCCCGTGAACTCGTCGTAGAGCGGGCAGGGGTTCATGGAGCGGTGGTGCTGCAGCGTGGCCGTCTCCAGCACACGCATGTCTTCCCACTGCCCACGGAGCAGGAGGAGGAGGAGACCACACACAGGGGTAAGGACCATCACAGACCATCCCTGTGGCTGCCCCATCCCTGAAGTGTTCCCAGCTGGGTTGGATTGTCGGAACCCAGGAAATTCCTTGGACTGCCCTGGAGGACTCGAGACCCTGACAGGGGGCTCAGAGACCTTGGCACAGAGCCCAAGACACCCGTGACTTTGATTTTGACCCATGGAGCAAATGACCACCTTTATATGAAGAATTACAAGTCAAGAGAGCTTAAGTCGAATAATAGTTAGTTTGTCATAATAGTTAGTTTGTCACAGGATGAAAAATAGATTTTTGAGATTTTTAGAATGAGGGCTTGGAGTGCCAAGATGGAGGAATTTGGGCATACCCTGTCCTTCTTCCTTCTTCTTCCTAGCCTCCATGTTCCAGGTGGTGCTGGCACTTTTAGATTGGTTTAAGGTAGAAACTCACTGTCTAACATAGGTGATAGGTATTGGGAAGTTATGGTAAATAATGTACATGTAGTTTTTAGTATAAAAAGATAACACCGCCTCTGAGATGGGCACTGTGCCTCAACCCGACCTGCCAGACATACCTCAGTGGGTCAGAGGAAGAACGCTATAGATAAGAAATAACAAACAACCTTGAGAACGAGAACAGAAGAATCCTGACTCCTTACAATTGCCAGGCTGGGAAAAAGAGACCTGTACATATCTCAGAGTCACTGTGACCAGCAGAGATTCTGAGACTGGATGGGCTTTGCAGCAACCTGGGATAATGAAGGTGTTCCTGCCCATGGCAGGGCCTGGAGTGAGATGGCCTTTGAGATCCCTTCCAACCAAAACCAACCCGTGGCCCTGTGATTCCACCCAGCCACGCTCTCCTCCCCGTGCGGCTGTGGCACACCATGCCATGGGGACATCCCCAGAGCCATCCTCCCTCCCCGTGTGGCTCTCTCCAGAGCCCGCTGTGGCACACCATGCCATGGGGACATCCCCGTTGTGTCCCCAGGCTGGCAGACCGTGTCCCACCTCCACGAAGGTGCCGTAGATGGAGCCGCGGCGCAGCACCAGCAGGTTGGCGTGGGCATCGTCGGCGCTGAGGCGCTCCTCGGCGAAGGCCAGCAGCTTGGCACCGCAGGGCAGGTAGAGCAGGGCGGGCACTCGGTACGTGACACCGCTGGACTCCCTCTCGAACAGCACGGTGCGCGCCGGGAAGTGCCGGGAGCCCATGGCAGCGGCTGCAGCACAGGGATGCGGGGGGATGATGGATGAAGGCGGGGGGAGAGGCTGATGATTTTTAAAAATTTTCTAAGCTTTCTAATATTAACATTCTTGTAGCGGACTTTCTCACACACTTTCTGTAAGTAACTCGTTGTTTTGCATTCTTTTATGGAGGAGGAGAAAGTTGATAGACTGGTGGTTTGTCCAGTGTCATTAGAGAGGCGGCACTGTCACCCTCCTATCCACTGTCACTCTTGGAAAGCTGTAAATGTTGGAGTCAGAATATATAAACTTCCCTTTTCCTTCACCCTGAGAGCAGCAGTGTGTGCTTGTGTTCTTTCGTGTCCCATAGCGACTGCTGGGCATGGCCAGGGGTGTGGGGCTGTCCTAGGAAGGGTTTGGGGTTTATTTGGTGGGCTGGGGTGGGGGCAGCCCCCCGGAGCAGGGATGGGGTGGAGAGGGGCTGAGTGTGCGCTGGCGAGTCACCACAGCTCAGAGGTGCCAGGGCATGGGGTACCAGCGAGGAGGCTGAGCTGGGAACCCCAAAATAAATGAAATAAATGAATTTGATCTTTAAGATGCCTGTCTGGGAAATCAAGGCCAGTGAGCAGAGAGCAGGGTGAGCCCTGCAGCTCCATGCACTGGGAGGGCAGAGCCCACAGAGGAGACCCCGGAGCAGCCCAGGCTCATGGTGACAGGGTCAGGGGGTGTTCCTGTGTCCCTGCTGCCTCCAGTGACACGGACCCAGCTGAGCCCCTGTTCCCGCTCCTCTGTGGGGGGATCCTGAGCTGCACAGCACGGACAGGGGGTCCCCAGCTGGGCTGTCCCTGTGGCACCGAGTGAGAGCTGTCCCCAAAGCCTTTCCTTCAGTGACAGGTCAGCTGTGCCCTGCTAACATATCCCCACATTTCCCTGGAGATTATCACCACAGAAGGAGATGGCCTCCAGCCCAGGCTCAGCTGGAGCTGTCACCTGTGGCTTCATCAGGAGCTTTTGCTGATTCAATCCCCCCGAGAAAGCGATGTCACTCACCGTGTCCCGCTCAGCTGCGTGTCCCCTCTGTGTCCCACCATGGAGTGACGCTGGCTCTGGGCAGAGCTGTGCCCTCCCTGCTCGGCCCCCCTGTCCCGCAGGGTCCCCCCTCCGCTGGTCACGGGGTCCCCGCTTGAATCCCTGACTCAGCAGCGGCGCACAAAGGAGCCCTTATGGCCGGAGCGGGGCCCGAGGCTGCCCAGACACCCTGCCCGGAGCCCCGAGGGGAAGCGAGGGCAGCCATGGCATCTCCTGCCTCAGTTTCCCTCTCCTGCAGGCTGGGAGAGGCCAGACAGGGGCTCCAGCCCATGATCACCACAGTGCACCCCACTGTGAGCTCCCCAGCCCGGGAGCTGTGGGACAGAGGGTCCCAGCCCTCCCAGGACCCCCAATCTTCCGTGGATCCCCAGCCCTCCCAACTTTTCCATCATCCCCAGCACCACAGAACCCACAAACTTCCCAGGAACCTCAGCCCTCCCAGGATCCCCATCCTTCTGTGGAGCCACAGCCCTCCCAGGACCCCCAATCCTCCCAGGATCCCCAGCTCTCCCAGCCTTTCCAGGATCCCCAGCCCTCCCAGGACCCCCAGCCTTCCATGAATCCCCAACCCTCCCAGCCTTTCCAGGATGCCCAGCACCACAGAATCCACAAATTTTCCAGGAACCCCAGCCCTCCCAGGACCCCCAACCTTCCATGGATCCTCAGCCCTCCCAGGACCCCCAATCTTCCCAGGATCCCCAGCCCTCCCAGCCTTTCCAGGATCCCCAGCCCTCCCAGGACCCCCAGCCTTCTGTGGACCCCCAGCCCTCCCAGCCTTTCCAGGATCCTCAGCCCTCTCAGGACCCCCAGCACCACAGAATCCACGAACCTCACAGGATCCCCAGACTTCCCAGACCTGGACACAGATCGGCTACTCAGAAACCATTTTTATACCTATATTCCAATATTCCATCTCTGTGATCAGTTTAGCCAAAAGGGTTTGACAAAATTCATATCAAAACCACGGATCAGGAGCTCCAAGGGGAAAGCTGAGGTGGAGGCTGCAGAACTGCTCAGGAATGGCCCAGGGTGACCAAGTGTGGCTCCTGCAGCTCCACCTGGCTGCTACAGAAGCCTCGGGTTAATTTTAGTGAGGCAAAGTGCTGTTAATCTGGGTTGTTCCTGCTGGGCTGGTTCACCCCTGCCTCAGCAGCTGCTGAACACAGCTGAGGAAAATCCTGGCTCTGCTTCTCACCCCTGTCCCCCTGACAGCATCACCTTCCCAGCTGGGGCTGCTGCCCCACAGCTTCATCCCCAAGGCAAACCTGGACCCCAGACCCACCCTCCCCACCCTGCCCTGCTGCCAGGAAGGTCTTTGAGGATGGCAGCACCAAGCCCAATGGATTTGGTGTCACTGTCACCTGCTCCCAACACATTTGTCAGTGCCAGATTACACTGATAAAACCCCAGTGTCTTAAAGCTGGGCCAGCATCTCCTCCTGCTCAGGGCAGCAGCAGGGAGCTGGATGCACCAGTGTGCCCAAAGCTGTGCCTCACTCCACCCCCTCCTAATCTGTGCTGCAGAGTTTGGCCAACACAGCAATTTTTCAGAGCCCCAAAAAGTGTCTGTTTTGCCCAAAAAGGGCTTTGGGGATGCTGCACCCAAAGGAGCATCCATGCCCAGGCACCCTTGCCTGAGAATGAGGGGCAAAACCACAAAAGCTCCTCTCAGGGAAGCACTGAGCTCTCCCACAGGGGACAGAGGCACATGTGGTGACACCTGTGAGAGGCACAGCTTACCTGCCTGGGCAAGGGACAGCCTGCCTGGCTTTGGGGAGATGCCTGGCACTGCCACAGCAAAGGCAGCTCCAGCAGAGTGTGGCGGTTTGTCCTTAGTGAGCGTGGATGCTGCTGGATGGGACAGCCCCCATCTCCCCTGTGTCCCCTTGTCACAGCCCCCACCTCCCCTGTGTCCCTTTGTCACAGCCACCACCTCCCCTGTGTCCCCTTGTCACAGCCACCACCTCCCCTGTGTCCCTTTGTCACAGCCCCCTCACTTCCCTCCCCTAAACCCTCCAAAGTCAGGACCTGCTCCAGCGAGCTGTGACCAGACTGGTGCAGCGGTGGATATCAAATAAAACCAAATGAAGGCAAATGATCATGCTCCTGATTAATGATTAAGAGGCTGGAATGTCTAGGCCAGCTGCAGCCAGCCGGGCTCCCTCCAGGCAGGAGCAGCCAGGTGGGATCACCCAGCAACTGGACAATGCAAAGCCTTTGGCTCAAGGTCCCCAAAATGAGACCAACCACCAACTTGGTGTCTCTCAACAAAGCCCCCAGTGCCTCCCCCTCATGCACAAGGGTCCTGTGGGGCAGTTCCATGTCAGACAAGGGGGGATGCAAAGCCCTGGGAAGCCACAGTGGGTTGGCACACGTCCTAGTTGGACCCTGTAAGCTGCTTCTTCTCCTGGACACTGGTCCACAGCAATGGCAACCCCACATCTTTCCTCTTCTTGTGAGGGTGTTGGACAGCATAAAGGTAGGAGGTGTACTGGAGCTCTGGAATGACCATTTTCTGGCAGGTTCTCAGAGTTGTGTTGTCCAAGTCTTGTTTGAGGTTGTAGCCCAGGATGTTTGCAGCCCCTGACTGGAAAGGCAGGAGAGCTTTATTCTTGATGTGGTCCTTCCTCACTGCCTCCTGCTCTGACAGACAAGTCTCCATGAGCTCCCTCTGTCTGCTCCGCAGGTGATCCACCTCCTTTTCCAGCACCTCCAGCCCTATGGTCTCCTTAATCCTCCTCCAGAAGCTCTGGTTGAAGTGCAGGTAGAGCTTCCAGTCCAGCGAGCACCAGGCTTTTATCTGCTCCTCACTTTCCGGAGTCAGCGTCTGGATGGTGTCCTGGCTCCTGGCATTGAGCTTGAAGTAAATCACATCATCCAGGTCCCAGCACAAAGTGTGCTTCAGGAGGATCATGGACTCATCAAAGTAGTCTGCTATCAGGATGAGGTGGAAGTTGTGCTCGATCTGCTCCAGGACAGCCTGGGTGTAGTTGGTGTCATCGTCGGCGTTGTTGTTGTAGCCGAAGTCAAACCACATGATGTTCCTGGCATAGATGTTCTTACTGTGATCTGCTGGCTGGTAATACCTCGTGGGTGACTCCAGGAATGCGTTCACGTCCTTGGAGCTCCTGAAGGCAGGCACATAGTCCTTGTAGTAGATGTAGGAAGACTCCAGCAGAGGGATGGGGTTCCTCAGGATGGAGAAGTAGAAGGTGTTGTCTGCCATCACCTTTCTCACCTGTTTGTGGGAGGAAGAAGAGGTTAGTCTGTCACAGACACATTTTATGAAAAATCCTTTCACCCAGGATTTTTTCTCCTGAGAAGCTGAGAGGCCTCAGAAGAAAAGAAAAACAATCTGCTGCTGTGTGGAATGCAACAGGTGCATCTTTGATAGGTCACATGTGGTTGTTTTTAATTAATGGCAAATCACAGTCCAGCTGTCTCAGACTCTCTGGTCAGTCACAAGATTTTATTTTCATTCCATTCTTTTCTATTCTTTGCAAGCCTTCTGATGAAATCCCTTCTTCTATTCTTTCAATACAGTTTTAATATATAATTTTCTTATAATATATATCATAAAATAATAAATCAGCCTTCTGAATCATGGAGTCAAGATTCTCATCTCTTCCCTCATCCTGGGACCCCTGTGAACACCATCACAGTTAGTCCTGTCCCAACCAAGTTTCTCCTCAGGTGTCGTGGCTCTTTCTTACCTCCAAGGGGTTAAACCTCAGGTGATTGCACATGATGTTGTAATTTTGGCCTATGGTTTCAAAGCCCTCCACAAAGTGGGCCATGAAAGTGCTTGGGTAGCCCAGGTGGACGAGCTGGTCAGCAGGGAGGGCCACAGTGAGGTTGTGCCTCTCTGCAAACCTGAACATGATGTTGAGCACGGTGCTGCTGGCAGTCTTGTGGGTTTTGAGGAACATGACGTTTGTCTTGGCACGGCACGGCGTGGGAGGGACCAGCAGCTCCTCGTGGCTCTTTGAGATCCTGCAGGAAGGTGATAGGAGGGGCAAAGAGGCTCTCTGGAGCTGCACCCCATGTCTGAGAGCTGGCAAAGCCAAACCAGCTGCTCCTCTGACCCCACAGCTGCCGCTGGTCCGAGGCCGCACCCAAATCAGCCACAACCCTCCAGTGCAGATGTTTTCCCCCTCCAGTTTTCCCCCTCTCCAGATTGTCACTTACCAAAGACTTCAGCTCAATCCCCTCCCCGACCCAGCTGATTTTGTCCCAGAGAGGCTGAGCTTTGGCTAATTCCATTCCTTCCCCAAACCAGGACCTGGTTTTGAGCCACCCCCCCTTTCAACATCAGCCCAAGGCCTCATGAGAAATAAATCAGGTGTCAGAGGCCACGTCCTGGCTGCTCCAGGTACAGGAAACTGCAACCTTGCTTCTGCCTCCCTTACCTGTAACTCTTACTCCTCATATGCAAGAATCCAGAGAGGCAGGAAAGCCCCAGGCAGAAGCTGAAAATGATGAGACATCTGGCATGCCTGGAAATACAGAGTTTCAGTGGATTTTTATCCAATAGTTCTTTCCCACACAGCCACATTTTGCGTCTTGCCCTCACGAATGTGATCACAGTATGATATTTCAAAGGGCAGCCACCTTTGGACCCTGAGCAGGTGTTAGAGGCAAGGCAGTGAGAAACTGCACTCTGACTATTACCCTGCTCATTTGGCTTTTTGGCAAGACACAGGCAGAGCCTGAGCTCTTCCCACAGCCTCCTGCTCTGCTTGGCTGCCTTTTGTTTTGCTTTTCTTTTGGTTTTCTGGGGCTTTAGAGCTCATTCACTATTCAAACTCCTAGATTATTCACCAGAAAACGAGCCCTTTGTAGGGGTATAAAGACTTCCCTGGTGAGAAACCTGAGCAGCTCCTGTCATCACATCACTCCAGAAGATGGGGATTGGGAAAAAACCACTAAACTGAGGGGAAAAAAAATCCACCAAACTGAGGTTGTCTTGCAATATAAATACAATTTTTCAAGACAGGAAGTCAAATAACCCAACAGCACCTGTAATGGATTTATTACACCCCAGTTTGAAGTGGGGGATAATGATGAGGGAGGAGTCTTTTCCAGCAATAATTAAGCAACCTGAGAGACAAGGATTGATCAAGGGTTCCTTGCACATTGCAGGGGGGTGGAATGGGCAGGTCTTTAATGCCTTTTCCAATTCAAACAATCCTATGGTTCGATGATCATCACCATAGTACTCCAGCTGGGACACAGAGGGGATCTGTTGAAGGTTTGATGCCCACCTAAAAGGAATTTTTCACCACCAAGTTTGATCTGACTTCTCTCACCCTGGAAGGTTTTTTAGCTCTGTGTGAATGCCTTATTTGCAGACATGGCCAAAATGCAGCAGGTCTGGCTCAGGCTTTACACTGCTTTGAGAGGATATAATCCAAATTTCCAGCATGGTGTGGTCACACTTGTGGTTTCCCACTCTCCAAAGGGAGCAAACAAGCCTTCAAACCTTCCTGCAAAAACCCTTCCCAAAGCCAGGGAAGACCCTCAGCCATAGTTCTACCAACCCCTGACAGGAATTTGCAGCACAGCTTCTGCACGAAGACTTTCAAGACAGACCTGCAGGCAAGATTTCATCAGGATTTCCTTATCTTTTGGCCCCAGGCCTGTGAGGGGGATGACAGTGGGACAATCCCCTGACCCTGGAGATGAGGTGGGAGAAGAAAGGCAGAGGAGCCCATGGGCAGTGAGCAGGCTTCATGCAAACCCCACACCAATCTTCCTTCTTGGTCTTTCATTTAAACTGAGGCTGCTTCATATCTGGTGGTTTTCCAAAGCACATCACCCTGCCTGCATGCCTGGAGGTCTTTCCTAAGCTGACATCCTCCTGCTGCACCTTTTCTGTCCAGTTTAATGGTGCAGTAAGAGCCCATTTATTAATTTAGGTAATGTCCCCCAAATGGCAACTCTGAACGATGATTTATGGGGCAAACAAATCACATACACCCGAAATCACCCTGAGGACAGATCCAGATCACAATATGCTCTAGAAGACCCAGAGCATAGGTCCCCCTTCTTGTTCCTTTGGCTCAAGCTGAAAATAACAGACATCTGCATCAAACTAACAAGGTTCTTTTAAATTCAAAGACCTGGAACACAGGCACAAAATACTAATGGCAAAATCCCTTCTGCTGCAGGAAGACAGGCTCTGTAGACCTCTGCACCTTATCACCTCAAGGCATCCCTCAATATTTTAGAGTTATTTACTTAAATAAAGGATTACACAGTGCCATTCTGCCTCCAAATATTCACATACATTCAGCACACACTCCAGCCTAACTGAATGCTCCCAGAGACCCATTTTGTCTGGACATGCCCCACACCAAACAACAGCTAGATTTTGTCCCTGGAGACACAGGGAGGAATGAAGGTTTGAATTATCTAGGCCAAAACTATTTTCTCCTGGAATGGTGAGTTTTAAGGAGCAAGAGTGACTGATCTCTGCAGGACATGGTCCATGCAGGTGCCAATCCTCACACAGAAATGGCAGGCTCCTTGTCCCAGGGGTGACAAACACTGCACTATCATGGCATGGTGCTTGTTCCTGGGATGGATGGATGGATGGATGGATGGATGGATGGATGGATGGATTGGATGGATGGATTGGATGGATTGGATGGATTGGATGGATGGATGGATGGAAGGATGGATATCTGCCTTCATGTCACCATGATATTTTCTGAAAAATCTTCTTTGCCCAGGATTCTTCTCCTGGGAAGCTGGGAAGCTTCAGCATCTCCCTGTTTTTCTGCTTTGAAATGTGATTTGGAGAATTGCTTACCCAGGAAGTGAAATTGTTTTAATTTAATGACCAATCATGGTCCAGGTGTCAGACTCTCTGGTCAGTCATGGGTTTTTATTATTCATTCTTTTATAGCCTCTTGATGTATACTTTTTCTTTCTTTAGTATAATTTTAGTATAGCATAATATAATATAATATAATATAATATAATATAATATAATATAATAATCAGCCTTCTGAGAACTTGGGAGTCAGATTCTCATCTCTCACCTCATCCTGGGGACCTCACAACTCCACACCACCTTCCAGCCCAGGGAACAAGCAGGGAGTGGTGACATGGAGGGGGCTCTGCTGCTCCTCAACCCAGCAAAGGTGGGCAAGGAAGGTGTCCAGAGGAAGAGGCAAGGGCAGGGATGCAGGAGATCCCAGGGAGCAGTGTGGGAAATGGAGACCCTGGGGATGAGAGAAGGGCTGCAGGTACACAGGGTGCAGGTCAGTGCACTCATGGAGTCCCGTCCCCATCACCCCCTGGGCTTGGCCACCCACAGTTGCACTGTCACGGCTGTCACTGGCTCCAGGGTGACATCCCCACACACACTGGGGGAATGGGGGGCTGAATAAACAAATCTCCCACACAGCAAATTGATGGCACCTTTCTCTTGCAACAAGCCTCCATCATTTCTGCACATCTTGTGCTTGGGAACAAATGAGCTCCTGAAATGTTTCAGGGTTTTTACTGACAGAAAGGGTGTAGGATCTTCACCTGGAGCATACACAGTGTTTTGAACACAGAGTGACTGCTCTCCCAGAAAACAGCTCAGGGCCAGTGTGGGATTTGCTACCAGACCTGCTTCCAGTGCTCATTCCAGAATAAGACATGACAACTGTTTGAAATTCTGCAGAGAATGATTACATCTCATGCTCTCTGTGCTTCAAATGCATGCAATGGAAATTATGAGAATATCAAGAAGCATTTGGAAAATGCTCTCATGCACTTGGTGTGTGGTATTTGGGGTTGTCCTTTGCAGGACCAGGAGTTGCACTCAATGGTCCCTGTGGATCCCTTCCAGGTCAGAATATTCTGATTCTCTGTCTGCAAACCTGCACTGGGTATTAACCCCAGCTTGGCCCCCACCATCCTGGAACATTTCTGTGAGAGCCTTAAGCTGTGTTCCCTTAGTGTCACACCCCCTTTGTCACAACATTGCAAGTGTCTGACCTGCACAGCATCATGGAATTGTTTAGGTTGTGAAATACCTCTAAGATCTGGTGCAGAAAAGTTCAGGAGAGAAAGCCCAAATCTGAATGCTGTGCTGAAGTTACCTGAATGAGCCTGGAAAACCTTTGAGCAGCACATGGGAGACACAAAATTCTAAGAAGCCAAAAAACCCACGGAGCACTTGGCGCCAGAGGTTCCACCTGCCTTTCCAGCCTCTGTTGTGTTTTTTTTCCTTCTGGCAAGAAAACATGGAAATCTACCTCTCTTACACAAAATCTACCTCTCTTAGAGGTGCAGCTATAGATGCTTTAAGGCCTGTGACCCCCTTCTTGTTCCTTTGGCTCAAGCCAAAAATAACAGACATCTGCATCAAACTAAAAAAGTTCTTTTAAATTGGAAGACCTGGAACACAGGCAAGAAATACTGATGGCAAAATGAATCCCTTCCCTGGAGCAAATTGTAACTAACTCTATAGTTATTTACAACTCCCAGGGATGTCTGGAAGCAGACCTTCCTGCAAAGCAAGTTTTAGTTGGGCACCCCCAGCCCTGAGCACCCTCTGCCCTTACCTTGGAGTGCACCCAGGGCTTTTCATGCTGCTGCAGGCTGGGAGATCTCTCCCTTGCAAACTGACTCCAGTGCCTGTTTGTCTCCTCTGGCTCTCAGTGGCCAAGTCTCTATTTCTAGCATCTGCTCCCTGCTATAAATGGCTGGGATAGGTGAGGATGAAGGAGTGGCTAGGCGTTCCCAGAAGGGCGTGGGAGTTAATTAATAAGCCATGAAAAGTGCTGGTATCCAGGACATCAGCAGGGCTATAAAACAGCTGCCTCGGGACACGGGCGTTTGCAGCGGCTTTGCTGGGAAGGAAAGGCTGAACTGGGATTCCTTACAGGGAATCCTGGCTGCAGGAGGGAGGCTCACAGGGGCTGCTGAAGGGCACTGGACCTTTGTCACCCTGCACCAGGGGACACGGTCAGTGCCTGCTGTCCCTTTTGTCTGCTTCTTGCTCGGTGGGTAAGGACAGGAATTCCCTGCCAGATGTATTTGGCAAGAGCAAATTAGGGACAACAGCAAAACAGGAATGGTGTTCACCTATGGAAAATTCCTCTTAAAACATTAGACTTCAAATTTTGGGTAAAAAGGCAATTATTGTAGCTGGAGGTTAAGAGCTTAATAGACTTGGGATATCCAGGCCTTGGGAGGGAGAAATTTTGCCCCTAAAGGGGCATTATTTTATGCTTAAACTTTAAATTATTAACAACTGTTACAATTGGTATTATGCAGGAATTTTAGATTCCACTGAGGCTGCTGTACACCAGGACTCCACAAACTGGGTTTGATGGTTGCAGTTTGCCCTGGGAGAGCAGAATCTGTCCTGCAGGTCTGGAGGTGTCATCTCCCTGCTCCCCATCCTGGGATGAAGCCAATGCTCTCCTCATTTGGGCAACTAAAAGTGCACCCACACCTCCCAGCCTGGATTAGGGGGCACTGAGCTGTTACTTTGGTCTTTTACAGCCATGCTGAGTTCCATGCACCTCCTGGTGGTGCCCTGTCCCTCCCCTCACACAGTGCCACCTTTCTAACCCTTGTGTGCTGCTGGCCCCTCACCAACAGCCAAACCCTCAGCACTCCAGCATCCTTCACCTACACTGCTGCATTTCCAGAGCACACAAACACACAGCAGCATTTCTTTTTAAATCACAGCTCCCCCAGACCAGCCCCAGTGCTTACCAAGATGCAGAGATTAGCAAGGTGTAGGGTTGCTTTCCTTGAGTTTCTTGGTAGAAGCTGAGTCAATGTGCTCTTTTATGGAGAATTTCTAGGGTTACTCCTGGCACAGCCCCAGCTGCTGCTGGCAGCGGGGGCAGGTTTCACCGACCTCTTTCTCCTGTTACATTACACACGTCAGCTCTGCCATTTCTTGCTACCAGGAGCTGGTAGAGCCCACAGATCACAAAAGCCCATTTTTTACACTTTTACAATTGATTCATTGCTCTCTCCTGGGGTGTCGTGCACAAATTGTCAGCTTTGGTTACACCAAAAAAAAAAAAATTATGCCGGGCATGAATACTTGTCCTGATGTGGAGGTGGGCTGGGGCAGGGAAGGGCAGCCAGGTGACACAGAATTGGTGAGCTGGGGTGGGATTCATCACTCCATCCTGCTCTGCTTCCTGTTGGGGTCAGGCCCTGGGGGAGTCAGCCCTTGCAGCAGGATGCGGACAATCAGAAGGTGGAAATGCAATGTGAAAAATGCATGTAATTTTTATTGGCTTTTTGCAAATATTAAAATTAATATTATATGTGTTGTGTTAGAAAGCAATGCTGTATTAATCCTCTTAAGTAGTGTGTTAAATATAGTTTTAGGTTACAACAAAATGTTAAAATAGAAACTATGCTATGTAGGATACTTTTTCTAAAGAAGGGC
Source organism: Ammospiza caudacuta (assembly GCF_027887145.1). Lineage (NCBI taxonomy): Eukaryota > Metazoa > Chordata > Aves > Passeriformes > Passerellidae > Ammospiza > Ammospiza caudacuta. Next base: position 6,798,907 of record NC_080603.1, on the reverse strand, counting down.
TTGCACTGAGATAGCAGCCACAGGACACCTGGATCTTTCAGGGAAAAAGAATTTATTGCCCTCTTATCAGAAGAAATGAACTTCTTCCTGCCACCAAGGCGCTGTCAGGATTCAGAGGAAGAAGCTGGCACTGACCAGACAGAATCCTGTGTTTGAATGGAATTTATGCATCATGTCTGAGGTGTATGAATATGCAACAGGCTGTGCTTTTAAGGGTTAATCCTCTGTTAACGTGGGTCCTTTTTCGGGCTTATTTTGCCCAGAAAAAGTCATCCGGACGTCCATAACTCTTTGTATTTATTGTCTCATATTGTCCTAATTCAATTTGCCCAAATTATTATTACTCTAATTGTATTACTATTAAACTTTTAAAATTTTAAAAACAAGTGATTGGCGTTTTTCACATGCAAAAACTCGCCGGTTGTGAAAAGGGCAGCTTAACAGGTAAAGCAAAACCTGCACAAACAAGCGAATCGAAAGGAATTCATTCCCTGCCTCCTGCCGCAGGTGGGTGTTCAGGCACGCCAGGAGAGCCGGGCTCCATCACGCGTAAAGGTGATTTGGGAACACCCCCTTGGTCCCTCCTTCCTCCCCGGTTTTATTGTGAGCGCCGCCTCCTCCGGTGTGAGAGAGCGCTGTGCTCGGCCCGGTCAGCTGTGCCCCCTGCCAGCCCCACGCTGGGGAGGAGCAGAACAGACCTTGGTGTTGTGTAAGCAGCACTCAGCAACAGCTACATCATTCCTGTGCTTCCATCGCTGATCCAAACACAGATCCAGACCAGCCGCTGTCGAGAAAATTAACTCTATCCCAGCCATAATCCTGTACACACAAAGACAAAACCAGTAGAGGCAGCCAAGAGGACCACTGGTTCTAAGTGCAGAGCATTCACAGCATTCTAGTATTTAAGTCTGTCTCAGAAAAATTAGGGTTTTGGACAAGAAATGCCTGTCACAATGATTCTTTTTAAAAATACACATAGACACACCCTGTCTCTCCCTGCTATAAACAACAGTGACCATTATGTGAAAGCATCACTGAGAACCCAGAATAAGGTTTAGGAAAGATAAAATAACCCTACACTCACTCGTCCCTTGTATTCCCCCAGGAACTGTTCTATTGTTCAGTGAAACAGTAACACTTACATGGAGCTTTAGGATCTTCAAGTGTAAGGAAGATGTTAAATGGAGCTGTGCCAGAACTTCCCTGGCCACAGCCAAGGGTTGTGTGTGTCCCTCCTGAGCACCCTCTCTGTACACAGCTGAAAAAGAGAACTATGGAAAGTTCCACTTCCCTTTCTCTTTTTCCCTCTGAAAAGAGCCTTTCATGTGGAAAGTCTGTATTTTACACAGTGATGGTCAGTAGTTTAGGGGGGGGGGAAAAGAAAGAATGGTGTAGGAAAAGGGCAGAAAATGTAAACAGCTTGATTCAGAGCGAGCTAGCAGCATCAGGCTATCCTGGCAGAAAGCAAACCCTGGAGATTTCTTTTCCAAGGACATCTTGGACTTCCCATGGCTTTTCATCACCCACACCCAAGCAGCACAGGCTGACTGTGTTGCACAGGCTGTCTTCTCTTTTCACAGAGCCACAGAATTCCAGAACCATTTGGGTTGGGAGAGACCTCTAAGACCTTTGAGCTCAGCCTGTGGCCAATCCCCACCTTGTCACCAGCCCAGAGCACTGAGTACCACATCCAGGTATTCCCCTGGGCAGCCCCTACCAGTGCCTGACCTCTGTTTTCATGATAAAATTCTTCCTCTTTGCAAATGATGGCATTGTTCACTTTGCTTCAGCCCAGAAGAGGACAATCAGCTCCTCTCTGACTGGTCCTGAAGGATGGAGAGGTGGGGAGTGTCCCATAATTCAGAGAATGGGTTGAACGGCCAAGAGTGGAGAGCAGGACTAGGTACTGGCAGGCCATGGAATATATGGAGGTATTTCTGTCAAAAGCATCCATGTGGCCAAGCTGAGAGAGATGTGATCTTAGAACTGTATTGAGAAAGGCATTGCAACACATTGCTGAACACAAGCCAGCATCCTTAGTGCAGTCTGACAGCGTGCAGCCTTGTAGAGATTGTGTTCTGCCTTAAAACAGAAGAAAACACTCTTTAGGATGGTTTTTCTTTGAAGAACAAGGCTCTGGATGGAACATTTATTTTACTGCTCTGTGGAACAGCCAATATCACAAAAAGCAGGTAGTGGAGAAGATGGCTACTGCATGAGATACCACCTTCCCTTCCCTACTCTCATGGCATCCAGTAAGGCTTTCCAAACCAGTACACCTGAGTAAAATCCACCAATGGGCTCCCTCTGAGCACAGCCTGAGCCAGCTTGTTACCTGTCCCACAGCTCACCCAGGCAGTCCAGGGGAGTCACAGAATCACAGGATGGTTTAGGTAGGAAGCTCACCCTGTTCCAACCCCCCTGCCATGGGCAGGGGACACCTTCCATTAGGCCAGGCCACTCAAATCCCTGTCCAGCCTGGAGAGGATTTGTGGGAAGGAGCATAACAGGCTTTGCTGACATCCACTGCTCTGCCCATGTTGACAGAAAACATCCTTTCGTTGTAAAATATTATCAGCTTAGTGAGACTATTTACCTTTGGAAAATGCCCTGGCTCTTTCTCATCACCACCTGCTTCATTTGGATACAAGCTTAGGAGTGACCTTAGGTTAGGAGTGACACGTATCAGTAAATAAGGATATAATTAACAAACACCAAGTAAGCCAGGAGGTGAATGACTCACTGCCTCTGTGGCAGAAAGGTGACTGTGGTTTTGTACAACAAACCATAAATTACAAAACAGACACTGTAGCAAATAAAACCAAACCCCAAAACCAACAAACCCCTTCATGTTAGAATAGAACAGTTCAGCTGGAAGGAACTTAGGACAATCATCTGGTCCAACTGCTTGACCAGTTCAGGGCTGCCCTAAAGTTACACCACTGCTCAAATGCCTCTTGAACACTGACAGTCTGGGGCATCAACCATGGTGCAGTATTTCATTATTTGCTGTATAAATGTCCAGCCTGAACCTCCCTGGCCCTGCTTTGAGAGCAGCATTCCCATGAGATCAGCACTTCCCTCTCCATGCCCCCTCCTCAGGAAGCTGCAGAGGGGATGAGGCTGTCCCTCAGCCTCCTTCTCTCAAAGCAGACAAACCCAGAGCCCTCAGCCTCCTTCTCTCCAAATCAGACAAACCCAGAGCCCTCAGCCTCCTTCTCTCCAAATCAGACAAACCCAGAGCCCTCAGCCTCCTTCTCTCTAAATCAGACCAACCCAGAGCCCTCAGCCTCCTTCTCTCAAATCAGACCAACCCAGAGCCCTCAGCCTCCTTCTCTCTAAATCAGACCAACCCAGAGCCCTCAGCCTCCTTCTCTCAAATCAGACCAACCCAGAGCCCTCAGCCTCCTCTCAAATCAGACCAACCCAGAGCCCTCAGCCTCCTTCTCTCTAAATCAGACCAACCCAGAGCCCTCAGCCTCCTTCTCTCTAAATCAGACAAACCCAGAGCCCTCAGCCTCCTTCTCTCTAAATCAGACCAACCCAGAGCCCTCAGCCCCCTCCCAGGTCACACCTCCCAGCCTGGTTCTCCTCCTCTGGGCACACTCAAGCCCGTTCTCCCATCTCTGACCCTGGAGCTCTCTGGGTGAGGCTGCCCAGAGCTGAGCACAGCCAGGCCATGCCCTCTCCTGTGTCGGTGTCCCCAGGATGCCACCTGCCCTCCTGGCCATGGTTCCTGCTCAGCTGCTGCCCCAGCACCCCCAGACCCTTCCAGGGCTGCTCCCCAGCCTCTCCTCTCCCAGCTCAGCCTCGTGCTCAGCCTTGCTCCCCCCTGAGTGCAGAACCCACACTTGGACTCAGCAATTCTGTGCAGAGCCCTCTGCAAGGCCTCTCATCCCAGCACAGAGTCACAGAGTGGTTTGGGTTGGAAAGGACCTGAAAGCCCATCCCATTCTACTTCTCTGCTATGGGCAGGGACACCTTCCACTAGACCAGGTTGCTCCAAACCCATCCTTCTGGTGGGTTTATCACTCCAGGTTATCCCAGGTATTATCCAGCCAGGTTGGGAGGGATAATTTTACACCTCTATGTGAGAGCAAATCCAGAAGCTGGGTCTCCAGCATCCTCTCCTCTCTGGCCAGTCCTTCCAGCACTGCAAACCTGTACATGGGACAACACTGACGCTTATTTGAGACAGCCTGGAGGCGGCACCACTAAAGAGGCCATGGCCAGATGTTGTTGTGGGCTTTGGGACAAGTGTATTAGATAAAACAAGTGAGGAAGTGTCTCAGGTTTAGCTGGGTGTGTATTAAATTACCATCTGTTAAAGGCAGGGCAGTTTTTCTCTGTTAATTGGCAGTTTATTTTATCTCTCCCCCAGCCAACGCTCCCTGCAGGAGATCTCTGCTGTCCATGGCCACTGCGTGTCCCTGCAGGGCTGATCCAATGCCAGCATCCCATGGGGAGATGCTCCGCCCAGGGGAGGAGCCAAGCATTCCTGCCTGGATCCAATCTGAGCCTGGCACAGCACAGCAGCCTTTGCCCCCTGCACTGCCAGAGGAGCAGCTTTCTGCTGCCCTGCATGGCCAGAGGGAGCCCAGGCCCATCTGCAGCAGCCCTGGAGCTGCAGAGGAAAACTCCCCCCTTGTGCAGGATCCCTGCTGCAGCAGAGCCACAGCTGGCACTGCAGGAGGGCTGAGCCCCCCTGGCATGGGGCTGGGACACCGCCCTGGCACACAGGGGGCAGGGACTGCTCTGACTCTGTCAATGGTTTTGTTTGTATTATAGCATTTTTATTTTAATTTTCCTAGTAAAGAACTGTTGTTCCTATTCCCATAACTTTGCCTGAGAGCATCTTAATTTCAAAATCATAATAATTCAGAGGGAGGGGTTTACATTTTCCATTTCAGGGGAGGCTCCTGCCTTCCTTAGCAGACACCTGTCTGTTCAAACCAAGACAGGAAAAGCAACACCTTCACTTGGAAGATTTACATCCACAGGCTCTCCTGTGTCTCTGATGCTTCACTTGCACAGCCAAGTGAGAAAATGCCTCCTTTGGCTGCTGTCACTGATAAATCAAAGCAAATCCAAGGGGACAGAGAGTTGGAACACTCATACATACACACAGTGTTTGGTTTCAGTGTTCAGACTAAGAGGAAACCCAGCAGCGTGTTCTTCAGCAAGAGCAACCCCATTCCTTTACTTGTTCCATCCCACTAACAAAATCAAAAAATCAAAATCCCACTCCATATTCTTGCTGATCCAGAGTGCTTATGGCCCAAGTGCAGGTGCAGAGCTGGAGCTGCTCTGCTGCCTCCTCAGCACGTGCTCCTGTCAGGAGCTGAGGGCAGAGTCTTGTAGGGGTTGAGGATCCCTTTGGGGTCCAGTATGGCTTTGAACTGCTGCATGAGCAGCACTGCCTCGTGGGGTTTGCTGTAGTGAATGAAGTGCCTCTTCTTGAAGCCCAGCCCGTGCTCTGCACTGATGCTCCCACTGCACCTCGCAGTCCACTCGTATACGAAGGGCTCGATGGCCTCCAGCAGGGAATGGCTGTAGGACTCTGCAGTGATGTTCAAGTGCAAGTTCCCATCTCCTGGAAGAAAATATTGCACAGCTGGGTCTGGGAGAAAAACCTGGTGGCCCTGCAATGGATACTCATTCCTGTTCTCAAACAACAGGGCCTTTGTTAGTCTGCAAGCAGTGCAAAAAGGACAAGCTCACTGTCCTACAAACGTCAGCCTCTCCGTGCACAAATAATTCAAATAGGATCTTTGCTTTTCCATGCTCCAAGTGCAATATTTGAGGAAAGGTTCTGAGTTAAGCTACTTTCAAACTCCAACTTTTGTGATTTTCAAATTCCCACTGTGCTGCATTAACGTTAGTGCCACCACCGTGATGCAATGACAAAGACTTGCCCAATGGCATTTCATAATGATTATTAGATTTTAACAGGGTCCTTCATCACTTTTTCTCTCCCTATTATGTTTGTGCAATGCTCTAAATGTGCTTTGGCACTGTGTCAATAGAAACAAAGAAAGCAGAACAATTTCTCCTTTTGCCACCGTGTGTGACAGTATTTGATTAAGCACAGAGCTGCTGGGTACTCCAAAAGACAAAACACACAAAGAAAAATACAACTTGCTCATCCTCCTCCTGCATCCTAGCAAACCCTCACTGCACACAGCTTAGTCTTCAAAGAGCTACCAACAGGAAGCCTTTGTTATGCAACGTGTCTTTCAAATGATCCCTAATCAAGTGTGCTCAACAGTGTTCCATGGTGTTTTTTTGTAAGAGAACAGCTCTCCTAAATGCCCAGTTTACCTGCTTGTAAAATCCGATTTGTTTCCCAGCAAGCTGATGAATCTATCAGCCTTTCTGTGCATTTATCATTATCACTCTCTGTTGGAGAGATATAAAAAACTCACAAAAAAACTGATTTCCAGTAGGATGAATCACTTTGGACAATAAAGTGGTCATCTGCCAAATGTGTCTAAGTTCATCAACCAAATTGATGGTCCAATTGAACAAATCACATATTTAAATAGAAAGTACACAGCAAGAAGATACAGATGACCAGTTCCATGGCTCACTGGCCAGCAACCTGCCATCAGTATATGGAAAACAATCTGAAAGCAGTGAAATTCAAATACCCTGATGCACCTTCCTCTTCCACAGCCCTCAATTTAAGCCTCTCACCCACAGCATAGAGGGGCCATCACCTCCTTTCCCAGCACCCCTGTGGCATTCACATTCTCTGACAAAATCCCTTTGCCCAGGATTTTTCTCCTGGGAAGCTGAGAAGCATTAGAGAAAAGGAAAACAATTCTTATCTCATTTGCTTCTCCTCTGTTTTGCTCATGTAGAATGAGTTTGGAGATTGTTTACCACAGGTGATTGTTTCATTGGATTCTGGTGTGAGTTGGTTTGACTCATTGGCCAAGCTGTGTCAGGACTCTGGAAAGAGTCACGAGTTTTCATTATTATCTTTTTAGGATTGTGTAGGTATCCTTTCTGTATTCTATAGTATAGTATAGTATTAGTATAGTATAGTACAGTACAGTATAGTATTCTTTAATATAATATAGTATGATAAAGTGATAAATGAGCCTTCTGAGAACATGGAGTCAGACTTATCATTCCTGCCTTCCTCAGGGCATTCCCTGCAAATCCAACACACCCCCACTTACCCAAGTGGCCATAGCCCACCACGTTTTTGGCACTCTGGCCCAGCCGAGCCCTCATGTCAGTGACAAGGTCATAGAGCTTCCCCACAGGCAGGGAGATGTCGTACTTGTACACGTAACCCTCGTGAGTGAGGGCCTCGGTGATCCTCTCCCGCAGGCTCCACAGCACCTGAGCAATGAGGGATCACAGAAATCCAGTTAGCTCTTGGGTTCCATGCATACACCAAGAACACCTCCCTATATAAAACACAAATCCACCCAAAGAGATTTGTAGGACAGGAAACACTGACTTGCCTTTATTTTCTTCTTGTCCGTTGCCACAGTTCCATCAGTGACCAAACCAGAAGCCATGGCCTGCTCTAGGAAGTTGTGCAATTTTTCTTCATCATGAGTTGAGTTGGAGCCCGAAGTTTCAATTAAAACATAAAAAGGGCTGTCTGAGAATGAGAGTAAACAAAATAAGTAGATGCCCTGGGGCAAAACAGAAGAATTCAGGGCAGATTTTGGAACTTTCCCCACATGTTATGTGCCCAGACTCCCTGGTGCCAGAGAGAGCACTTCACTGACATGCTAGATCATTTATTAAGCAACCACTTCCCAGAAAGCTAGCAGTTTTGTGAGGACAAATACAAGTAAAAAGTCTCATCTTAAAAGATAAAAGGTGTTTGGAATTGATATACTAGATACGAAAATTATGAGGGACGCCCACACAATCACCAACCTTTTAAAAAGTCAGTGAGTCAACTTTTTAAAATGAGTCACTTTTTAGAAGTGTTTAAAAGTAGTCTAAAAATCCCCAAGAAGGGGATTCCCTGCCCCTTTCTGCAGTGTGAATATCACTGGTACCTGCCACTGGGCTGGACAGCTTGAGGTGTGTCTCAACCAGTTCCATGCACTTCTCATCCATGAACTCGTAGGCAGACAGGATCTCACCCAGCATGGCTCTGCAGGTTGTGAATGTTTCCAGAACCTTGGCAAAACTCTGACACCCTTCAGACAGAACAAACAGCAATCAGGACCAAAAAAACAGACACCACCCCAAACCCTCTGCAGGTTTCTGAGAAGTAAAACAACCTCAGTGAAGGTTCCCCACAAAGAATTCTGGACCTGCTGAGGGACATCCAGAAGCAGCTTTTAAGCAGCCTGGCCACATACTGATCCAGAGCCTGACCTGCAGATGTGATTTCTCAGCCTTGCCTCATCACCTGGTCACTCACCTGACTCCTGGATGGTGGCTGCCTCTGCCTGCTGTCACAGTTTTGTCCTGCTCATCTCCTGAGTCTGTCAGGCCAAGGCCCTCCCTCACCAGTGAGGGGACTGTCCTGCCTGCCTGCTCACCCTGCTAAGCTCCTGGCTCCACTTTCCTTACAGAACAACCTGCCCTTGCAGATATTTCAACAGATATTAAATACCTGCACAGGTATTTCAGCACAGAGTCCTACATTATTTCCCAGAAACCAGTTGATGCTGGCAGTGCAGCTCAGCAGGCTGAGCAATGCTTTCCCCTCTCTATCCCTACTCCCAGCCTTTGAATTCAGGTGTGAAATCATTCATATCAGCTTCTACCTAGGAATGCCACATTCACAGCCTTAGGCCTCTGAGGACAGAGGATGGAGACAGCAGTGATAACTCCCAAGGTGCCCTCGGATCCGATGAAGAGCTGCTTGAGGTCATAGCCCGTGTTATCTTTGCGCAGAGAGGTCAGGCAGTCCAGAGCTGAGCCATCAGCCAGCACCTGTGGGAACAGGGGCCCAGTCAGAGCACCTGATAGGAAACTGCTGCCTTTGGGAATGAACTTATCACCAAGTGATGGGAAATGTCACTCCCCTTGAGCTGCAGCCCATTCCCACACTGCTCCTCCATTCCCAGCTCTTCCCCTGTCTATGACCTACCCAAGCAGGATAGAGTAGGTATTTCCCTCCTATTTCTTTCCTTCCATCAGGACAAGTAATAACAGGAGATCCACTTTGCTTTGCTTTTCTTACTAATGGTGGAGAAGACCAGCCATTCTCTGCAGCCCTAGCTCCCACTATCCAGCAGAAACAAGGAAAGCTACTTGAAACAGTGAACAGTTAAGCAGAATGAAGTAAACCCTCTGCCACTTAAATTAAGGCTGAGTATCTCCTAGACAGGTTATTAAAGGCTATTTTCACATTAGAGCCAAACTGACCTCAGACAAATGCTCTCCTTTCTAGTCTTCACAGTAAAACAAAGCCATGCTTTTGTTCCCTGCCCAAATTTTGTCCCCAGCCATAAAAACTTTCATAACTCCTAATCCAGCCTTTACATCCCAACGCACTTGCCAGCAGGACAGGAGCAGCTGAGGAGCAGCAGAGACTCTAGGGCAACCAGCAGCCAAATGAACCCAAAGCAGACAGCTCTGTTATGGGGTGGGCTTTAAACCCTAAGGTAATCCTCAAAGTCCCATCCAACACAAACCAGTTTGTGATCCTATGATTCTATTAAAATCCAAGAGCAGCCACTCTTGGATTTAGAGTGGATTTAGAGCAGCCACTAGGAGAGAGTGATGCAGGACGGATTTAGCAGAGTGTTCCAGAGGAACCAACTCCATGCAGATAACCTGGGATGCTCCAACCCTTCCCTACCTTCTTTTCACTTGTCTGGATCAGAAAACCGCCTAACACCACCTCTGTCAGCAAGCACTGGAAGTCAGAAACTGGAAACTGCAGCAGCAATAACATGCTACAAGCATGAAGATGTGCTGGCCCTTCTCAGAAGAGCCCACCAAGGAAAAGAGTGGGAGCCTGGAGAGGAACGTGGCAGTGTGCTGGACAGTTAGAGGAGCAGGAAGCAGCACAGCAGAGGATCACACAAGAAGGGAGCTGCCAGGTACTCGCCTTACCACTTGCAGGCCCAGCACGGTCCCTCGCAGAGAGCCGTACCTCAGCAGCCGCAAGCCGCCGGCGTTGGTGGCCACGTTCCCCCCGATGTGGCAGCTGCCCTTGGCTCCCAGGTCCAGGGGCATGATGAACCCCTGCTCCTCCAGGTACTCACTGAGCCTCTCCAGCACACAGCCTGCCTGGCACACAAGGATTCCTGCAACACAAACACCATGCTACAAGCTGATGGCCAAGAAGAAGGTGCTTCCTCAAGAAGCAGGAGCAGTTTGAGCAGATACAGCCACCACTTTCTTCAAAACTTCCTGGGATTCAGTTTAAATGCACAAATCTGTGCATGATCCAGGGAACTGCCCCTTCCTCAAGCCTCAGGGAGTTTTGCTATTGTCTCAATATCTCATCACCCACAACTCTGGACTGGTAAAACACAGGCACATTAAATGCATCTCTGCCTGTTGTTCTCCCTCTTTGAACAGAGATTCTCACACCAGCCTGAACCCCCAAATCCAAACAAACCTCCTTATGAAGCTGCTGGGCTGAACCCTGCTGATCCTGCTGCTACCTGTTCCCAGGAAAATGCCTGCTTTGTGGCCTGGGGCTCATTTGTGTGCTTCACATCCCTGGAATATTTACCAGACACCTTGTCAAAGCTGATGATCTGGTTCATGAGAGCAGTGGAGAGAATGATCTCATCAAAGACAGGAACACTGCCCCCAACAAGGCCTGTGTTGCCCCCCTGAGGGTTCACTGCCAGGTTCCTCTCATGGCAGTACCTGGAAAGAAAAAGGTTTCTGAAGTTTTATGCATTTAAAAGCCATAATCAGTCTGTCAGAGAAGTTTCACCTCTACGTGAATGTTGACTGTTGTGACAGCACTCCTTAAAATTAAGCAGCATTTCACAGAAAAATGAAATTGATGGAAGGAGAGAGTTTCAATGGCAAAGTGAGAAAGAGCAGCTCCTGTCTGAACTCAGCCCAGGGCTGAGAAAAGAACCAACACCTGAGGTTAGGGCCCTGTGGATCTACACATCTGGCACACATCTGCCTGGAAAGCACTGCTTATGTTTCTACAGCAGTCTGTTTTAACAGCTTGGGCTCCCCAGCCATCCTCTGGCAGTGCTTTCAGACATGCTGCCCTCCTCATCCCAAGAAATTATACCCTGCAGGCGACAAAATGTGCACCTGTGCCTCGGCACCTGCCACATCCCTGCCAAGCAGCACCCAGCACATCCCTCTGAGCTCACTGCAGCTCCTGCACAAGGGATGGCACAGAGCCCATGGCACCAGAGCTCCTTGAGCAGCCCTGCCTGCCTTCCCTGTGCTCTGCATCCTGTTCTAACAGAGCCAGGAGCACGTTCCTGCAGCTGTCAGCTCCTCAGCCAAGCAGTGACCTGGCACAGCACTGCCCAACCAGGGCTGTGCTCACACCAGTGAGGGTAAAACAGACCTTCAAACTGCCTGGCTCTGCCCTAACCTTCTTCATCTTTTCAAACAGACCCTCCTGAATCTTTCACAAAACTGCTCTTTTCTAATTTCTAATTTTAGCCATTTATCAGAGCAGAAAAGTCATGAAGAAAACTAACTCAGCAACTTAAGGAATTGATGTCTGAACACCTACAAGCTCCCTTCAGGTGCTGGATCATCCCTGAGTCAACCCAAGCCCAGCAGAAAAGGTGTGTGTTACCTGAGAATCTGAGACACCTCGGCCGTTGTCTGGGGCTTCAACACCAGCTGGCTGCAGCCTGCAATGAAAGCAAGGGACTCTCAAGGCAAGCTGTGGCTCTGCAGAGGTCAGAAAGAAACAGGGGGGAAAAGATGAGGTGGGAAATAACAATGTTCCCTCCACTGTTAGGCATTTCAACCACTTTGATAACAGATATTTCAACAGCAGCCTTTCCCTTTAAGCCCTGCAAAAAACTATGCATGTATTAGGTAGACTTGGCTGCCACTGGAGGCAATGGGAAATTATTTAAATTCTCATGAAATCTTTGAGAGAAGCAAGAGAGAATTCACAATGCTTGATTTGGAATCACAGGATGATTTGGGTTGGGAGGGACCTACAAGTTTATATCATTCCATGGGCAGGGACACCTTCCACTATTCCAGGTTGCTCCAAGCCCTGTCCAGCCTGGCCTTGGGCACTTCCAGGGGCAGCGCCAGCTGCTCTGGGCACCCTGTGCCAGGGCCTCAGCACCCTCACAGAGAAGAATTTCTTCTCAATATCCCAGCCAGCCCTGCCCTCTGGCAGTGGAAAGCCATTCCCCCTTGTCCTGCCACTCCAGGCCCATATAAAAAGTCTCCCTCCCTCCTTTTAATAAATCCCCTTAAAGTACTGAAAGGCTGCAATAAAGTCTCCCAAAAGCTTTCATATTCTTTTCTGAGGTTCAGTCAAAACTGTTGGCTGAATCAACTTGTCTCAGGAAAAATTAATTATTAAGTTAGAGGGTTTCGATTTTTTTTTTTTTTTATTTTTGAGAAAGCCTTTAAGTTTACCAGCTATCAGGTAATTCTTAATGGAATCAATTTATGAGAAAAACTCATTTTGGATGCGCAGGCACTCATCTGCTCTCTGGTGACCAGTGACAGGACCGAGGGAAGAGCTGGAGCAGTGTCAGGAAAGGGTTAGGGTGGATATCAGGGAAAGGTTCTTCCTCCAGAGAAGGCTCCCCAGGGAATGGGCACGGCCCCAGGGCTGCCACAGCTCCAGGAGCATATGGATAACACTCTTAAGCACAGGGTGCGATTGTCGGAGTGTGTGTGGACTCCATAATTCTCATGGCTCCCTTCCAACTCTACGGCCTGTACAGATACGATCCGCCATCAATAAAGATAAGCTTTCCTTTAGCAAACTCCTTAATTAACAGAGGCACGGAGGAGGTTTCACCCCGCAGCTCGCTTACCTCGCACCGACTTCAGCCAGTCCACATTAAATGGCTTCACCTCCTCCTCGCCGGTGATGACCCTGCCGGGCATGAGGCGCTCGAAGAACGCCACATCGCCATCCGCCAGCCGAGCAAAGGGCAGCCTGCGCACCGCGTACCGCTCGCAGGTCGGCACCACCTCCCGGGAGCCAGCACAGCCCCTGGCCCGGGGCACACCGGGGAGCTCCCGGTTCGCTCGGCAGCTCCTCAGCCAGGCGGCCCCGCGGCGCCACACGGCTGCGGCAGCCATGGCAAAACCCGCGGCTCCGCTCCGTGAGGGCAGCGCGGCACTGAGGGCAAGCGAGGCTCTTCCGCTACTCCCACCGCGACACGCAGCCTCCCCAGCGTGGTTTAGCGCGGACCGGGAAGGAAAATTCAGAATTAGCCCGGTAAAACGGGAGATTCCAAGGACGCTCGGCGGCGGGGACGCGCCTCACTCCCAGCCGCCAGGGGGCGCTGCCGCCCGCCGCGATGAGCGCGAACGCGCTCAGCGCGCGCGGGCGGCATCGCCCCCTGGCGGCCGGAGGTTGCAACAGCACCCCCCTCACACTCATTCCCGCCAAAAATAACACATTTATTCCCAAAAATACTTTATTTATAATATAATCCAACATCTCCAAGATTCAAAAATACAGATATACATTTTTTTTCTTTTAAACTTTACATTCCTTAATTTTTTTTTTTCGGGAATTGGGTGAAAGTCGGTACGGACCTCCAGTTTGGATGAGCTGCAGTAAAGCTGGGCCCCCCCCCTCCTTTGTGGGGTTTTTTTTTGGGGGGTAATGTTTAGTGGGGTATTCCTTTTGTAGGAAATATTTTAACACTGTACATTCAAAAGTCAGAAGGTTTCAATCTTTTAGTAAGCAAAAATGAAGGCTGCTGGTATTTCTGTCTACAAGGAGTTGTAAAAATTCTCTACAATCAGGTGTAAAAGGGCAGGAGATGCTCCTGAGCCCATCCAAGCCCTGAACTGGCATGTTCCCAGTGGGAGAGTTTATTGCTGGTATCAGATCTCAGATGCTTTACACATCACAGGTGTTGTAAAGAACAGAATATTGTACCTCACACTATTCATCATTCCTAGCAAATTATTCTTCCTTTTAAGGGCTCTACCTTCCAGAGCTTGTTTTCCTTTTTGCTTTGCTGGTTCAAGTGGAAAATGCTCTTCAAAACCCCAAAAATACTTCTAAAAATGTGGGTTTTTTTATCCTACCTGACCAGAATTTTAGAGCTGAGGGAAGTCATCTCCACACTGGCTCACCCAGAGCTGCTCCCTTCCCTCATGGCACATTTCCTGCAAGATCTCCAGAGTGAAATTTTGAGATTGTTTCCAATCAAATGCTTAATCCACAGCAATAACAAAGCTTAGGAAATCCAGGAAGAGAAGCTGCCTGCAATACCATTGTGTGGGAGGGGAAAGATTACAGGCTGGCTCATGAGGTACCACAAATTTGCTCTCATGAAGAGGCACGAAGAAGAAGAAGAGGGCTCACTGAACCCCAGGTTTGTGTGACTGCTGCTCCTCCTCATTCCATCCAACACTCTGGCTTAATAATTTCCATGTGCTACTCTGAGGGAGAAATGACAAATGTGTATCAAAAATGTGCATTTTCATGCACAGAACTGCAGGAATTTCATCTCTCTGTGATACAATGCAGTAAAGACACCTGCAACACCACACTGGAAATGACAGCACCCTGAAGACAAGGATTTTTGCCCAAAATCCATCTCTTTTTCCTGCCATAAATCAATGTTCATGGAAAAGCTGCCTCACAACTGAGAAATTTCTTCTACATCAGCAGCAGGCACAAAGCCCCACAAAGAGGGAAGGAGAGGTGGCAGGAGCTGTGTTCTACTTTCCTTCACTGCAAAACACGAGTAAGAGGCTCAGTGTAACAGGAAAAGCCTTCTTTCTTTTGAAAGCAGGTGCCAGAATCTGAGTAGAAGTGTTTTTAACCTTCTGTGCTGTTTTTTCAGCAGAAGAAAAATTTATCTGGGAGTTTCTTGGTGCCTTTCAAGCAGCCTGTACCAAGAGCTCCTGCAGACTGGTACGGAAAGCAGCACACAGCCCTGCAAAGAGCTGCCACCAACACCCACTGGGCACCAGAGCCAGCAAAGTTCAGGAGTTTGGGGCTTTTTTTTTTCCTCCTTTCACCAGCAGGAAGGAAACCTGGAATACTTTCCCCACTACATCTTTCATTGAAGGCAGGGAAGCCTCATGATGCAGGAGACAGATACAAAAACAAGACTTTGCTCTTCCCTCAACCTCTGTATCTCAGAGGAAGGAAAACACAGATTTTTGCTTTCCAGCTCCTGATTTCCTCTCTCTCTTCTGCTACAGCCACTAACACTGTGCTAATGCAAGGATTCACATTCATCATCTGAAAGGCAGCTAGACAAGTCAAGAACATGCAAATGTGGCCAATTAAAAAAAAAAGACAAGAAGTTCTAACAGAACATTCCTGATGGCCTTCTTCAACAGCAGAGCCACACCATCATGGGAACAAATAAATATCCTCATGGAGCCTTTCCCTAAAACCTGATTTCCTGATTTACCCATGGGCCACACAGGCAATCACAGCTAGCAATTCAGGCCTTCATCTTATTTGGTGAATAAATCCAACTTTCTCTCTCTCTCCAAGAATACTGCAGGTTTCATCTTCACAGTGATGTACTCCAAGAATCTTCAGGGAAATGGAAACAGCCAGAAAAGGCAACACCCTCCCTCAGTATTATTGTGCAAGACTAACATAAATAAAATCTCCGTGGCAAAGGGATTTGGGACTCCCTCCCAAAGTCATTGTCTTAGGAAAGAACAGGAATTTCAACTGGCCACTGGATAATTAAATATCATACCAGAAAAAGATGGAGGATAGACTAACAAAAAAGAATCAAAGGTAATATTGCAACATGAATGAAGGAATATATTAAATTCTTCTTGCCTCGGCGCTGTATCCCCCTCTACTCCTTACTTCTTTTTCTTTCTTTCCTGAACACAACGAGGACAAAACCTGTAGGAAAAAAAAAAGAGGCAGCAATTAGCTCCTGAAATTAACAGCACAGAGACTGAGAATTGTTTTTAACATTTGGGCACAATTAAGCCTATTTCTGACAGGCAATTTGTTAATTTGATTAAAACGGTCCATTAGATAAAAGTAACAACCCCACAATCCTTTCCAAGATAAGCACATAGTAAAATCCTGACAAGTCTTCAAAATTTGCCTCCAGAAGTGAAACAAAGAGGCACCTGGGTCTGTTTTAGGCACAGCCACAAGCAGTGACAATGCAAACCTCAAATGAAACATGTCCCTGTGTATACAAGCCTCAGGTCAAAACCTGCTCTGTTTATCAGGCAGTTTTGCTCCCATCAGTACCTAAAACTTCTGTAGAAATAGATTTTAACAAGAAGGTTAATCTTGTATCTTCTACCCTCAAATTAATCCCCAATCACAGAGGATGCAAACTGTCTGGGTCACAGGAGGGTTTTAATTCTTGCTGAAGCAAACTGCAGCCTGATAAAGACCCCAAAGCTGAATGCTGTCACACTCACCATTTCCCTTTTGGTTTGGTGGTCAGGTCCACACATGCAAAGTGGAACCACTCGATTGGGCACTGCAAGAGAGAAAGGAAAAACCCACAGAGGAGATTGTTAGTGGCTCACAAACATTGCCATCATTTGGTATGAGCTTAGTGAGCAAGGACTGAGCTAACTGAGCAAGAACCCCCTCCTTGGACTGTACAGGGTTGGGAGGCAACAAACACCTGAAAGTCACTAATTTCTCAAGTGCTTACATCTGGGTTGTCACAGCCAATCATCTCTCCATAGGACACCTGGTGACACAGGCAGTAGGTGGGCTCGTTGGGATCCACTGGCATGTCCAGGACATCTGAGGGATGCACTGACAGGATGGTGTCAGCAAACTCAGACCTGTGGGCAAGGACAGAGTCAGGACAAAACACTTCTCAACTGCAGACAGCACTGTGTTACAAGGGCATGGCTCCCCACTGCCAGAGGGCAGGGTTAGATGGGGATACTGGGAGGAAATTCTTCCCTGGGAGGGGAGGGAAGCCCTGGCACAGGGTGCCTGGAAAAGCTGCGCCTCCCTATTCATGAAATGCTCCTGGCCAGACTTGGAACAACCCAGGTTAGTGGAAGGTGTCCCTGCCTACTGCAGGAGATGGAATGGGATGGTCTTTAAGGCCCCTCCAAACCCAAACCATTCTGGGATTTGATGTTTTCAAGATGTAAATCCTACTTGGGAAAATCAGTGTTTTGCAGTATCTTCCCTAAACCACACTGGGCCTGTTTTAGAGTTTGTTTTACATTACCACAATCCATAATTAAAATCATAAGGTAGGTTGGATCAAACACAGCATGACAGGAAAGAATTAAGAGAGGGATTTGTAGCTGTCATGAGTAAAGTAACAAAATTACCATACAGATCACTCCTGGCTGTGGGTACAATAATCTGTTTGGGGTTTTTCCCAACCTGTTTCAATATAGATTTTTTTCTCATTGTCAGGTATGAGTGAACTCTCTTACCCTGACAGGGATGTGCTGACATGCCTGTAGCAGAGCATAGAAACTACTTTTAGTTTCCTGGCACCTGAAAATATCATAATAAACCAAGCCCCTATAATATAAATCCCATCTCAGAGAGGGGACAAGCTTTCCTCCTTGCCTCTCAAAATCAGATTATTCAAGGCTACCCAGGACACAAGTCTGTGAAAACAACCCCCCAAAATTCTCCAAGATTTCTAGAACAGCAGCACAACATCAGTTTCTGTCCTGATGGCCAAGTGAATTTCTTTTACCATCACAACCACAAGCAACTGTTAAAAATAGCCCTGTGACAAAAATCAAAGCTATTTTCTCTCAGCTTGCCAACAGCAACAGGAGACTGATCTTGTCCTTCCAGTCAGAGTGTTCCAAGCATGCTGAGCTTCCACATGCCAACCAAGGAGTTAATTAACAATGCTGGCCTGTCCTAAGCAGGACATTAATGAAATGGAGTAAGACCAGAACACTCTTAACACTGCTCACCATCTGGACATGACTCATAAACAGGGTAATATGAGCCTGTGGAAAATTCATCAAGTGTCAAGCCCAGGGCCCTGGAGCTGTGCCTGGCTCTGCCTTACCCTCCTTTGAGCTTCTTTTTCTTTGGTGTATCTTCTTCAGATGTTCTCCTGCCTCGACCACGAGAGCTTCTTTTGTCTTTCTGACTTCGTCCCTCTAGAAAGGAAAAACAACCCCATCACTTTATCTGAGTGGCAGAAACATCCCCAGCTGCTCTTTTGATGCATGAAATCCCTATTTAATATGCAACTGAGTAATCCTTATTATATATGTAATTGAATATGCTGCCTGAAATGCATTTTAAGCCACAAGTACACCAAATTAATAACAACTGAGCACCAAGCTCTTGTGCTTGTAGTTTTGGCAATAAAGCATGTCATAAACAGCATCACACTTGATTAGACATGCAGTGGTTTTTTTCATCTCAGTGTATTTTAAACACAGTTAATAGATTACTCAATAACTAACATAACTTTTATCTCCACCTTCTTGCTCCTACCCCTTATTTCATTGTTCAAAGGCATAAAGCTGCGCTGCTGCTTTTAATTTTAAATCATCTTTTAATTCCTAATTTCTCCCAAAGCTAAGACTGTCACAGCAGTGCAGTTTTGGCACAGCACCCTCTTTAGAACCAGTAACAAGCTCAGGATGAAACAGTGCCAGTAAATTTGATCCCAGCACCACATTTCTCTTCATCTCTTGCCCACTCTAAGAGCATTAAAAACAAACAGAACAACACATTTCTTTCCTTCCTCCACAAATAACAGCTTATTTTACATCTCAGCTTTCCTGCTTTGATACTGTGTGCTGAAAAAGGTTCCCAACTGTGTAAAATTCACCCACTTTTCAGGCTCCTGGATGCAGGGGTTTCAAAGTCGCTGCCTTCCAGTTTATCTTTGAGATCAGCTTCAAAGCGCGCCAGGTCCGCATCCAGCCGGCGGATGTGCTTATCCACCTGCCCCGAGAGGAAACCACAAACTGAACTGCACAGAAACACCCAAAAGCAGAAAAAAAAGAGCCCCAGACAAAAACAGGAAGGGCTCAAACTCGGCTGTTATCAGCAGGAGCAGTGTGGTGGGGCAGAGCGAGGCAGGAAAGGGGTATGGGGTGGGGAAAGGGAAATGGCACACACAGAGGAAACGAGGAGGAAAAGCACAAGGATCCAACCCCTCCACAAGCAGGCAGAAAGGAAGAAGGGAGGCAACAGAGAGTTAAAGCAACTCAAACTAATGATTTTCAGAACAAAACAAGATGAGAGATACTAAAAAAATTGGTTTTGTCCCTGCAATTTTCAAAATTGAAAGGTAGTTCTTGAAATGTGTCAAGCTGAGCAGTTTGGGTTTTTCCCATGGTATCCACTGTCATGTGAATCAAAGTTTAATAATAAACACAGACAGAGGGTGGCTATCCTCAATATCAACTCAACACACACTAATTAAGTACCTGGTACTACTCTGGCTGCAATAAAGTGACTTTCAGAACAGGGATTTCAAGTCATCTCCCCCAAACTGACTGGCAATTTGTTAATTGTGCTGCTGCAATAGTTTGTCATTAAATGAGTTCATTAGTTATCCAGGGCATTGATATCCTGGGACATCATTCCCTTTTTTGCAGTGTTTGATAGCAGCCAAACACCTACTGCAGCTGCAGCAAAACCCCAAGCATCTCTGCAAGCTGGACAACAAACACTTAATACAGTCAAAATGATTCCCCTCACTCAAATTTCATCCAGGGGGTAAAATAAGTGGAGATGAGAATTATTCAATGGACAGAAGGAAAAAAAAAAAAGTGGAAAGATGCATCTTAAGAAATGGGATGCATCTTAAGGAATGGGGTTTTCTCCCAAGGTCCACAGAGGAAATTTAGATGTCCAATAAACCAAGGCAACAGAGCAGAATTCCTGCTGTTCCTCCACAACACAGCACAGCAGTTGGCTTAAAAAAAAAACCCAATTTGCTTTTAACTAAGTGTGTGCCACATAAATTATCAGTGACAGAGAGCTGCTGGGGAGGAGGGAGTGGGGTAAATTTGCTGGCATTATCACACAGCAGAGGAGTACTGCTGATAAAGCCACCTCCAAGGGGGATAATCTCACTAATTCTTCAGCAAAAGAGAAACCTGGTGCCAAAGGAGAAAGTCTTTTGGGAATGGCAACAGAGAGAAACATAAAAAGGACTAATAATTTGTTTTGATAGTAAATGTAGGTCAGAAAAAAAGAAAAAGTGAGGGTAAGCTGACACTGTGAAGCATCTCCACGTGCAGCATTCCAGAGGATGCCCATTTTTCCATGGCTCACCATCTCATAGGTCTGCATGGCCAGCTGCACTTTGTCATCACTGTACTCCTTGCACTTGCTGTAGGCACTCTGGATCTTCCTCAGGTGCTCCACCCTCTCCTCAGGTACCATGTTCTTCACAGACTCAATGTAAGCTGCTGCCAGGCTGTCAATCTCTGCTTTCTTGTCTGGAAAAAAAAAAACAACAGGCATTTTTGCTTTTCTATTTCCATTTAGGAGACCCTTCCTGACAGCTGTTATGCTCCCCTCAATTCCTTAATGCATTTTCTTTTTTAAAAACAAACCCAGTTAAGCTAAAGGTGTTCATTCTTTTCCACTTGTGCTGTGATTCTGCTTTCTTGAGCGTTCTACAGCTAATTCAGAAGTTGATTTACAGTTAATTCACAGTTAAGATCATGAACTGAACCTGTGGGTTCACAAGTTTCAGAACATTTTACTAGTTGGGCCATCACTTACTGCTCTGATGGTTCCAAGTTAAAATAATTAACGTGCAGACAGATACCAACAAAAGCTTCAAAAAGGAAGAAAAATCACCCTGTAAGGCACACAGGAGTCTAGAACTTGTAAGATATGGAAACAAGTGGAAGGAAGGCCACTGAGTAGAGTGATCACAGAGCTACGAATGTTAACTGTAAACAAAATCAAGTCGTGCCATGTGAGCTGGATCCTCACAGGAGAGAGGCAAACCCTGAAGAGCACTGAGCCTGAGAGAAGGAACAGCCATAACCTCTAAAGCCCGGCCTCCAGGGGGCTCTCCCGGCTCTGCCTGCCGGAACACCTGCACGTACCTTCTGTCCTCTGATCCAGCTCCCGCATCAGCTGGAAGTTCCTCTGCAGCTCGCACGGCAGATTCTCAATACCTACAATAAAAACGCTTCTTAATTCTCTGAGCAACCTTGCCGATGAAAGGTGTCCCTGTCCATGGCAGGGGCTGCAACGAGATGAGTTCTAAACCAAACCAAACCCAGCCTGGGATTCACGCACCGTGAGTGCCCGCTCACCTCAGTAGGCTTTGAGTGTTGGAACCACCCAGAACCACGGCCCAGCCGAGGGGGCAGCGGGGCCGTGAGCAGAGCAAAGGGGCGTGAGCGGGGCCCCGAGCACAGGGAGGGGACGGGAGCAGGATCCCAAGGGGAAGGAGCGAAACCCCCACCCCGCAGACCCCCAGAGCCGCCATGGCTTCACTCCCACTCCCCAGCGCACACCGCTGACGTAACCCGACGCCGGCTGATGACGCAATCCCGTGCCGCCCCCCCCCCCCCCCCCCCCCCCCCCCACTCCCCCGCGCTGCCCATGGCGCAGTTTTAATTCCCGCGCTGCCGCTGCCGCCGCCGCCGCCCCCGCCCCGATCCCGCCGCCCCCGCCCCGTTCCCCGTCCCGGCCCCTCCGCCGCCCCCGCCCCGCGCTCACTGTCCAGGTAGTGCTCCAGGTACATGGCAGTCGCCATCTTGCGGCCCGCGCGCCGCTCCCCGCCGCCCGCCGGGCCCGCATGACAAGGCCCGCGGCCTCATCCCGTATTCACGGCCCGCCCGCCTCCCATTGGCCGCCGCCGCCGGGGGCGCTGCATATTCATGAGGGGCGGGGCGGGCGGCGATTGGCGGGCGGGGCGGAAGGGGCGGGGCCGGCGGGCGGCGATGGCGGCGCGGCGCGGGGCGCTGATCGCGCTGGAGGGCGTGGATCGCGCCGGGAAGAGCACGCAGGGCCGGCGGCTCGTGGAGGCCCTCAGGGAGGCCGGGCACCCCGCCGACCTGCTCCGCTTCCCGGGTACGCTGGTGAGGAGGGAACGGGCGGGGAACCGGCCGGAGGATCTCCCGGCGCGCCCGAGCTCTGGGCGGGCCCGCGTTTGAACGGAGGGACCGCCCTGCTCTGAGCGATAGAGCCCTCCCACCCTGGACGGACAGACCGCCTCCCTCCGACAGACAGACCCCCGGGTGGATAGACCCGTCCCGGACAGACAGACAGACTAGGGTGGATAGACTCCTCCCGTCCCGGACAGACAGACGGACAGACTCTCATCCTGGGTGGACCGAGCTCTTCCCCCCCAGCCTGTCACAGGCAGGTAGATCCAGCCCTTTATGGACTGACATTCTCCCACTGTGGCAAATAAACATCCCCCTCACTCTGGACAGACCTCCTGCCACTTCTGATGAACAGACAGACAGACTGATCTCAGCCCATCCTGACAGACAGACTGACCCTGCCCTGCTCAAACCAGCCTCCCACCCCTGACAGACAGATCCCCACCATGGATGGACTGACCTCATCCCATCCATGACACACAGACAGACGCTTCCCTGCTCTTACCAGCCTCCCACCCCTGACAGACAGACCCCCAGACAGACAGACACCCCTCTGGGAAGAGCAGTTCAGGACAGCCTTTGCATGTTCTGTGTTTCCTGCAGACAGAACGACAGAGATTGGGCAGCTGATCAGCTCCTACCTGGGCAGGGAGAAGAACCTGGAGGACCACACCATCCACCTGCTCTTCTCTGCCAACCGCTGGGAGCACGTGTAACGTGGTGTCTGCTCACTTGGGAAAGGAAAAGGGCTGGGGTGGGGTCCCATGGGGTTTGAGCTGGCAGGGGGCACAGAAATACAAGAATGTGATCCTGTTGAGACAGAGGAACAGGCTGGAAATGGGGTCTTAAGGGCTCAGATTTAATGACAAAATGGTTTGGGTTGGAAGGGACCTTAAAGCCCATCCAGTGCCACCCTGGCTTGGGCAGGGACACCTTCCACTGTTCCAGGTTGCTCCAAGCCCTGTCCAGCCTGGCCTTGGACACTGCCAGGGATCCAGGGGCAGCCACAGCTTCTCTGGGCACCCTGAGGTGCCTGCCCACCCTCACAGTGAAAAATTTCTTCTCAATATCTCATCTAACCCTGCCCCTGTAATCTTAGATCAGATCCCACAGTTTGGGGTTTTTTTGGAATCATTGGTGCCATATTTCCAACTCCTGTGCTGGATTAAAACATTGGGCAGCTGAGACTGAACCAGTTCAGGCTGTGAATTTATTCTCTTTCCTGAAGGTGCCCTGCTTTGCCAGGCAGCCCCTGTGGGTGACAGGGCTTAAGGAATTGTGCCCAAATTTCCCCTGGAGCCAAAGGCTGTGTTCAGCCATGACTGGCTGTCCTTGCTTTAGTCACAGAGCCTGTGTATGGACATGGGGAAATCACTGTTGGCTGTTGTTTTTACCTAGAAATACAGATTCCAAAATGTTCTCATTTTGCAGAAAAGCTTTGCTGGCTCTGCTGTAGTGGCAGTAGAAGACACACAAGTGAGCTCTAAGAAGAAGTGTCATAAATAAAGGTGGCAGAGCTGATCACAAAATCTGCTGTACCACCTACAAAGGGAAGAGGACCGAGCTGTCCATGTCAATATAATTAATTTGTGATCTTGCTTGGAATCCCTGGAGCTGCCTAGAGCAGTGCCCAGTGCTGGCACCCTGAGTTTGGGTGTCATGAAAAAGAGTGTTTGGTCAGTGCCTGGTGGGGAATACAAACAGCTCTTCACCTGCATCACAGCTGACCTCCCTTAATGATGAGATATTTTGGAGTTTTAGCTGAGCTCCTTCCATTCCTGTCACCACAGAGGAGTGCAGCTCTGTTATTTTATCTCCCCCATGGTTCCAGACCGATGATGAAGGAGAAGCTGCAGCAGGGCATCACGGTGGTGGTTGACAGATATGCCTTCTCTGGAGTGGCCTTCACGAGTGCCAAAGGGGTGAGTGACACCTGCAGCAGCCCCTGCCCCTCTCTTGCACCAGGCTGTTGGTGTGGATGGCCCAGGGGCCATTCCTCTGGGAGGTGAGGGGTGGAAGGGTCAGCTCAGATTTCAACATGGCCCCACGCACCCCCACACCAAACAGAAAAACTCATTTGGTGACTTTTTGTAACTCTGGACTGGAAGCTGACCTGTGTGACTCTGGAGAATGATTCTGGAAGTTTATTAAAGACTCTGTGTACTTGCTCAGGCTGCTGGCCCATCAGTTTGTGGAACAGAACCACATGCATTAGAAGGGACCTGTGGAATTCAGCCTCCAGCAGGGCTGACAGAAGCAAGCCTCTTGGGCCTACATCCAGCCAAGGTCTGAGTATCTTCAGGGATGTGGATCCATTCCTTTCTCTGCTCACCTTCAGAGTAAAAGTGGTTTTCTTCATTTAGCCTGAATTTCCCACTTGTCCTTGCCATGGGCAGGGACACCTTCCACCATCCCAGGTTGCTCCAAGCCCTGTCCAGCCTGGCCTTGGAAACTCCCAGGGATCCAGGGGCATCCACAGCTTCTCTGGACACCCTGAGGTGCCTGCCCACCCTCACAGTGAAAAATTTCTTCTCAATATCCCATCTAACCCTGCCCCTGTAATCTTAGATCAGATCCCACAGTTTGGGGTTTTTTTGGAATCATTGGTGCCATATTTCCAACTCCTGTGCTGTACTGGATTACAACATTGGGCAGCTGAGGCTGAACCAGTTCAGCACCCTCACAGGAAAGAATTTCTTCTCAATATCTTGGGAATTCCCCCTTGTGCCTTTTGGCTTTCAGAAAAGTCAGCTCTGTCAGCCTCCCTTGGAGCCATTCTGCACAGACACTTGTCCCACTCCCTCAGAAGTGTCCTGTTCCTGCTGAGCAGCCACCAATCCTCTAGGAGTGGCCACAGAAGCTCCAGCCATGCCTGCAGCACCAGCTGTGACCTGCATTCATTCCTGCCCAAGCCTTTTCTGCTTCCTGGAAGGATTGATGAGATCCTGGGCCCCCAAGCCCTGCACCCTCACCTGCATCTTCTCCCACCCTCCTGCTTTCCTGGACATTGAGACAGATGCATTGAAGCATTTAGGTGCTAATTGGGTGTCTGCAAAAGCCCCAAATTAAGAGCCAGGATGTGTAACACAAGCTGATCACCCCAAAATAATGATCCCAAATCCACATGGGCACAGCAAGGAATGCCCTGCTGCTTTCTTGTGGGGGAAAAAGGGTGCTTAAAGTGTCTGCATTTCTTTGGATGTAGCTGGTGACCTGGAGGTCTCAGCTATGTGGATGCCACCCTTGGGAACAGGGATGGCATCCTTTGCTGCTGGAATGGGCCTCCTCTGCTTCTTAAAAGCTGGAGTTTGGCATGTTTTTCACTCAAGAATCATTCCCAGGAGAAGGGGAGATGTTGATGCCCATACCTAACACAGAAGTCTGCTGGCTGCCAGATCTCACACCCAAAATGTTGTGGCACTTTCAGCTCCTCTTATCCCCTCATGGCATTGAAAAACCCACTGCACATACATGCCAAAAATACCCATTTACCAGGATACAGAACATCTGGGGAGAAACTGGAGGGCAGATGTGCCAGCTCTCTTAGAGGGATTTAAGATGTGGATGAGCAGTAAGTGGACTCTGTAGTCTCACCAACATCATGGATTCATTCATGGATGCCCTGGTGAAACTCTTCAAACCTGTCAGCAAAATGCAAAAGCTGGCAAACTGCATCTGTTGTGTCTGGGCTGAAATTCCTGGGGAGGTGAGTATTGGGAAGGAGCCTCCATGGGCTCAGAGAGATCTGCATTGCAGCTGTGTGGTGTTTGTGTTTGGGAGCAGCTTTCTTCTGGACTCAGCAAGTTCTGGAGTGGTAAAGGCTGTGTGGAGGCTCAGAAGGTGCCTTGGTGGAGCTCAGATGGGATCTGCAGCAGAGGCATGAAAAGATTTCACTCTCTCCAACTTAAATAGGCACAGAAGGTGCTGAACACCTGACAAAACTTGCTCAGCCCCAAATGAGCAGGGCTGAATTCCCACATGCTCAGCTGGGCTATCACCTGTGCAGTTCACAGCCTGTGCTGAGTTTTGGTGTTGGCAGGGTTGCAATCCCTGCCATCCTGGGCTGTTCCTTCCCCACCTCACTCTCCAGCCAACCTGCTGCTGTCCTGTCTCTGTGTCTCACCTCACACTCTCTTGTCCTTGCTTGGGGCAGAACTTTGGCCTGGACTGGTGCAAACAGCCTGATGTTGGGCTCCCAAAGCCAGACCTGATCCTGTTCCTCCAGTTAAACCCAGAAGCAGCAGCAGAACGAGGCAACTTTGGACAGGAACGTTATGAGACCAGCTCCTTCCAAGAGAAAGTTCTTCAGTGCTTCTATTGCCTCATGGAGGACAAGAGCCTCAACTGGAAGGTGAGCATTAACTCTAATGGGTTTGTCATGGACTGGGATGGGGGTCTTTAGTGAGAGCTCCCAGATTTTGCCTGTCACATCCCTGTGCTGCCCCTTCCCACTTTGCTCAGTTGGACCCATTGGGGACCAGCCAAGGGCACTGTGAGATGTGGCAGAAAGGGCAATTCCCTGTTCCAGGAGACCTGGGATGAATCCCCAGCTTACCTGCCTCTGTCACACACCCCAGACACTGCCACCAAAAAACATCCAGCAGCAGCTCCTTCTGTTTACCTTCACCCATCCTCACTTCTACTTCTGAAATGTCTATTCCTACCTATTTTGATTTCTCCAGAAACTGCAGAGAGGAGGTGTAATTAGCTCATTTCACTACTCTGGAAGAATAACATTGAGTAATGGGGGGTAAGCAGATGTTAACAGCAAGGTTTTTCTGATTTCTGTGTTCTCTGTTATCTGTCCTGTATTTTTGTTGTCTTGGAAACAGACAGTGGATGCTTCAAAGAGCATTGAAGACTTGCACAGAGAAATCAAGTCCATTGCAAAGGAAACTATGCAGGAGGTTCAGAATAAACCTTTGGGAGAACTCTGGAAATGAAACTTCACACAGGTCTAAAAGAATAAAGGAAAGGTCACTTTTTGTATCTTCTGCACTTGGATGACTGTGACATGCCAGCAGCAAAGATCCTGTGTATTCTTTTGGGTCCAACATGCTGCTGATGTCCTTTTTATTTTCTGCTCCTCCCTTCCAGCATGCAGAGTCCCTTCTGCATTTTTTAAATGAGCATGCCATGAGTGTGTATAAAATTCCTTGTCAAAACCTCCCTGTTCCAGCTCCAGTCCTGGAGTGCAGATGTGGATGTGGAGCTCAGGGCCATCCCTGGACACAGACAATTCCCATTTTTAGGGAAATGCCAAATTTCTGATCATCCTCTAGAAATGCATCCCCCCCTGCTCAAACCAGTTTGTAGAGGATTTGCTAATAAATTACTCTTTTAAGCATTTGGCACAGGGCATTTTTTTCAGTATGATCATTTATCTTCTAAAAGGATATATGGGAGGTGAAAGTGCTGCAGTTTAGGCACTAAACCCAGGGAAAACTGTTTGCTAGAGCTGTGGGAAAAAAGGGAGAGGTGAATTCAAGCCTTCTCCCCAGCTGTGAGCAGGTAAGAACCTGAAATAAGTGGATGTGCTCATAGCAAGGCCAGTCTGGAGGACAAGTGGCACATAAATTATTTTAGAGTGGCCAAGATGAGAGGAACAGTCACTGGTGGCTCCTGCACACACCCCAGTGCAGTTTGAAAGCAGACCAGCTGTGAATCACCCAAATCACCAGAACAAACGTGAATATTAATAATTTCCAAAGGACACTGAGGGATGGGCATGGCCAGGGGAGTTCAGATCTCTCTGCTGAATGTTTGACTCACTTTCCAGCAGGGTGGACTGCTCTGATCTCCACAGACTAAACCCTCTCTAACTCAGAGAGAGGCAGATTGATTCAGGAGCAGGAAGAGGAAGCTAAATATTTAAAACATTGCTAGTACAAGCATCAGCTATAATGGCAACAGCTTCCCCTCACAGCTGCCCAGCACTTGGCAACCAGACACTCCTGGTGAAGGAGGTGAGCCCTGCAATGCTGCATCAGGCCCTGACAGTAACACTGGGACAAGGCAACACTGAACAGCCAGAAATGCCTGTTAAAGATCTAAGGGAGCTGAGCTTAGCTCTGTCATTGGGGTTGTGTGAACACTCAGGTAAAATCTTGTCTGGCAGAGCTGTCCTTAAAACATACAACCATGAATGTGAATTAACAGTAGAATCACAGACTGATTGGGGCTGGAAAGGGATCTTAAGGATCATCTTTTTCCATGGTCAGGGACACCTTCCACTATCCCAGGCTGCTTCAAGCTCTGTCCAAGCTGGCCTTGGACACTTCAGGGATGGGGCAGCCAGAGCTGCTCCGGGCAACCTGTGCCAGGGCCTGCCCACCCTCTGAGTGAACAATTCATTCCCAGTATCCCATCTAAGCCTGCGGTGGGAAGCCATTCCCCCTTGTCCAAAGTCCTTCTCCAGCTCCCCTGGAGCCCTTTACACACTGGACTCTCCTGGTGTACTCCATACCACCCACCACTGCCTTCAATGTGTGCAAGGACATCTGGACAGGCAAAGATTTTACATCTGTTTATTCAGATAGAAATTGAAAGCAGATGAATGGAGCACAGCCCCACTTCCTCTGCTGCCTCTTCCCCTGACTACAAGAGAGAAGAGGAGAAGCAGGCAGAAAGCAGCAAATAATAATTTAGTGACAGAAGCATTGTGGTTCCCAGTTCAAACCTCTGCTTTCGGGTATCACAGGGACAGTTAGAGCATCAGTAGGTCAGTCACAGGGGAAACAGGACATTTCTAGCCTGGTGGCACCACCCTTGGGCACACCACCATCATCTGACAGGTTCCAAACCTGAATGCACAAACCAAAGCCTTGTAAACAGGGTTGAAGTGTGCAGCACACACCGAGGAAACCATGGCAGCACTTCCCTAGCAGTGTGCATGGAGACAGCTCTCCTCCACAGTTTACCCTTCTCTCTGTGGAAGAAGGGCCCCAGGCAGAGCTACCAGCTTAAAGTAGCTAAAATTTCCAGTATATTTGGACCTTTTCAAGGCACTCTGCCGTTCCTGGGATGGTCACCTGACAGGGGTTTCTCCAGGTTAGCTCCTACAGCACCTCTGGGCACACTCCACAGGGAGGGGAGCTGGCAGAGGCAAGGCAGCAACACAGCTCAGAAACCTACTCGACCTTCAGGTACCTCTTCTGCTTTGAAAAGGGAATGTCTGACAGGAGGAGCTGCAGGAAGTGCTGACCAACCCATCCAGGGCACCTCAAGAGGTTTTACAGCTTGCGTTTCTGACAGGACATCACTCCCTAGTCACCATGCCAGCACACTGGTGGGCAGGCAGAAGTCTGGAACATGCCTGGCAGAGCTCTGCTGCCTTGTTTCAGCTCTCCCAGCTCTTTTTTCCAGGGCTGTGGAATTCAGTTTTCTGTTCAAAGCAGCTTTCCTGAAGGTACTTGCAGTAGAGACTATTCCATTGTAGAAGCACATGGACTGACTCACTGAGCAACACACACATTTTCTACTCTTCCATTCCTTCTGTTACTTAAACTGGGATTGAGATGCTCTCCAACAGCACAGCACTGCTCCAACACTTCACTTATTGAATTCTCAGTCACTTGGAAGGTCCCTCAATCCCCTTTCTACAGGCTGTGGACAGGAGAGGTAGTGCTGAGTGTCCTGCAGAGCATGAACAGGAGTTTGTACCGTAGGGACCTGCACTCCGGAGGCTTCACAGCTGTCTGTGGGACGTGGCTGCTGTTCCTGGCATTGTGAGCTGCAGTCCAGGCTGGCCAGTGAGAAGGGAAGCTGCTAAAGGCATTAACTGGACCTTTCTCCTGCTAAATGATGGGTGGGCTCTACTAAAGCTTCAGAGGGGAGTCCCCATGGGAGGATTCAGCGCTCTAATGATTTCCGTGCCTCCCGCGGAAGGCCCGGCTGACCTGCTGCTGTAACAGATAGGCTTGGAGCTCCTAAGCACCACTGCATCCACTTGCAGCAGCTGTTTGCTGCTGAGCCATTGCAACTGCAGCCAGAAAGGCTGGAACACCCTCTGGGTTCTTCATCCCACTGCAGACACCGCTCCGAGGCTGCACGGAATGCCGGCATGGACGGGAGGCAGGGATGGCAGCAAGCGCCTATGAAAACCGGTAGCCCCAGGCTCTCGAAGGAGCTTCCCTCCCCCCTTCTCCCCACACATACACAAATTTGCAGAGTCAGTTTCCTATTTGTTTTCAAAGGGACAGGATTTCAAAGTCTTCATCTTCCGAGTCAAAGAACCTTTCCAATCTGTCGGCATCAGAGGAGTCTGGAAGAAGAAGAAGCAGAAAGTGCTGCCTCAGTGGGATGCTGTGACTGGCAGTGAGACCAGCAACTGGAGGGCATCACAGTTTGAGTGCCAAGGGCCTACAAGTTCTAAAACTCAGTGACAAACCCTAGTGAGGGCTCTGACGAGGATAAGAAGGTGTCAGTGGTATGGAAAATGCCCTGGAGAGAATTACATGGAGCACAGAAGCACGGCATCTTTCACAGTTCCAAACACATTTCTGCTGCCACTGTTTTGTACAACCTTCCTGTGCCCCAGCTCTGCATTAGCAGGAGACTGTTCTGCCTCAAGAGGCTCAGAACAGGAGCACTTGCCAGGTCTGGACTAATACCTATGAAGATTTCTGTCCCAGTTAAGAGATACATTTACCCCTATGTGTTAGAGAATCGTTTCTGCTATAGTTGGTTTTGGTGCAACTGTTAGGATATGTAATTACAACGTGCACTCTCCTAAAAGCAATTAGCACAGTTCACTTTGTGAGGAAAGGTAATGTCAGTTGATCCCACCTCTCCATCTTCCAAGTATATGGTGAAGAAGGAGCTCACACTTAAAGCAACTTTAGCACAGGGGGAAGGAGAAACCTTTCTTAGTTCAGGCTGGACAGTTACAGAATCCCAGAATGGTTTGGGTTGGAGGGGACCTAAAGATCATTCAGTCCTGCCCCCTGCCATGGGCAAGGACACTTTCCACAATCCCAGGTTGCTCCAGAGCCTGTCCAGCCTGGTCTTTGACACTTCTAGGGATCCAGGGGCAGCCACAGCTTCTCTGAGCAACCTGTCCCATGGCCTCACCATCCTCACAGGGAGGAATTCCTTCCCAATATCCCATCTAAGCCTACCTTCTGGCAGTGGGAAGCCATTCCCACTTGTCCTGTCACTGTGTGAAGTCCTCTCCAGCTTTCCTGGAACCCCTTTAGGCCCTAAAAGGAGCTCAAAGTTCAATTACTCCTTCTAGTGAGAGACAGGACTAACAGAAAAAAATGGCCTTGGCAGATGGGAGAGGCTCTGCAAGCCAGGGAAGAGGAAGAAGGACAAGCAGTCCATTAAAAAACATTTTTAAGAGTAGGAAAGACATTAGGGACAATTTAAGACAGGCAAGGATCAATTGGCAGTTTAAGGGAATGGAGCATGCTTAACAACAAAGGACAGTGTGATAATGAAGGCTTTTAAGGAAGGAGGGCAGAGAAAGAGAGAGAAAGAGAGAGAGAGAGCAGAAGTGCAGGTTGCCAGGAGGCCTCTCCAAGCCTGGTGACAGGATAGGCTTGCCCACACACTCACTGCTTTTGGCAGAAGCAGCCAATGGCTTTATCTCCTGCAATGTTTGCTCATGTCATTAATGTGATAAGCAGAGCCTGACAGGCAAGGTTAGGGCCCAGCACTTGTCCTTTTTCCCACTGGTAATGGTAATGCCAAGAAGGAGGGAGTGCCTTATGCTGGAACTGAGTGTGACCAGCCCTGTCTTGGAGCATTTTCATTACCCACAAACTCAGTTTTCAGCCTTTTCACTGGACACTTTTGATTCCTCCAAACTTCTCCTCAGAAACCACAGAGTCACACTGCCATGACAGCCTGTGAGCTTGTTTGTTCTTCTGCTCAGTGAATTATTTTTAGAATAATTCCCATCCTGAGACACTGTGGGATCTGCAAACCTCTAGCTGAAAGCTGAAGAACGACACCAACTGACCCAAGAACTCCAGGTTAAATTCCAGTGGGAACAGGAACATACCAGCAGTCATAATGTAATTCCACATGATCTGCAGACAGCCAGAGGGAGGGGCTCACCCCCAGCTGTCCCTCCCTGGTGGCCTCACCTGGTGTGAGATTCAGGACGTCGGGGTTGGAGAAGTGGGAGGGCTGGCGTTCCACCAGCTCGAACATGGGCAGCGCTCCTCTGACCAGGGACAGCTGTGGAGACACAGCACAGCCATGAGAACCACAGCTCTGCACTGCTGGGCTAACAATCATCTCTGGGCACTTCACTCTAGCTTTTGAATCACATCATTAACAGGATTTCAGAGCTACGCTCCTTTAGGTAGTTTAATAAACTTTTTTAGTATGCTTAAAATGGGGTCATGCTACAGAGAACATGGTCTCTATGCAGTGGTTGGAAACAAAACAATACCTGATATTCCTTTCCCAGGGACAGAGAATCAGAGAGAGGGAGATCAACCATTCCCTCATCACTGCCAATGTCACCACTAAACCATGTCCCCAAGTGCCACATCCACATGCCTTTTGAACACTTCCTGGGATGGGGACTCCACCACTTCCCTGGGCAGCCTGTTCCAATGCCTGACCAGATCTATTAACACAAACCTTTTTGATTTGCTGGCACCAGTCATTAAAGTCTGCCTCTGTGTTGCAGAAAAAGCCCTGAAAAAATAAAAAAAGAAGAAAAAGACTTTATCTTTTTATATTTTAGATTGATCATCTCAGACTTAAGGCCCTGTGTCAACGCCAAGTACCATGATCGGGATTGGGAGCAGTTACTACTCCTGACTGCCTTGCTTTAAAAATGTGCCTCACACTGCCCTGTTAAACTGAACAGTCCACAAAGGCTTGATGTGAGTGATTCTCCAAGGGCTGGAATCATCAGTATTTTCTTTACTGCAGAAGGAAAACCAGGGGGAACAAAGGAAAGGCATCTCTGGTTCAACAGAAAACAAGCCATGGTGCCTCATCATATGGATCCAGGAATGGAATCAGATCTGCCCTTCAAAAGGCTGGAATCTAAGTCCAGACTAAACCCCAGAGAATGACACTGCTCCACGAGGAATGGTATTTAACTGCCATGCAAGGGGGATGTCACTGTCGAATTTTATGAAAAATCCCTTCACCAGGATTTTTCTCCTGAGAAGCTGAGAAGCCTCAGAAAAGAAATGTAAACAATAATTATCTGCTTGCTTGGAACATAGTTTGGAGGTGACTTACCAACAGAGGCACCTTGGATTGGTTCCATGTGAATTGTTTTAACTTAATAAGCAACCCAGTCCAGCTGTGTCAGACTCTGAGTCTGTCACAGGTTTTTATTATCATTCTTGTCTAGCCTTCTGATGTCTCTCTTTCTTTAGTATAGTTTTAGTATATAATTTTCTTTTAATATAATAGAATATCTTAAATAATAGAATATCTTAAATAATAGAATATCTTAAATAATATCTTAGATAAGAAATCAGTCCTCTAAGAACTTGGAGTCAATTCTCATCTCTCACCTCATCCTGGGGACCCTCACACCAACACCGCAACAACGGGTGACCACAGTGGGACTTCCCTGACACAAGCCCCTGTCTGTGAGGAGCTGCTTTACCAGTGTCACCAAAACCCAGAGCAGAGCAGCCCAGAGGGCCCAGCCCATGGGCAGCAGGACCCACCACGGCGATGGAGGGGTCGAGCTCGGCGATGCTCATCCTGCACGGGGGGTGCTGGCAGTGGAAGCTCTCGTCGGGGAGGCAGCCGCTGTCGCCAGGCTCCACCGCCGGCTGCGTGGTGTGGGGGTCCAGGTAAATGAGCTCCTCACCTGCCACCAAGGCAAGGACACATCAACAGCATGCCACAGGCTGAGGAGAGCTGATACAAGGAGGAGGAAGAGCAACGGCAGAGCCAGCTCTCATAACCACACAGGGGAATTCACATTCCATGGACGCCTTCCAGCCACTTCCCCAAATGCTTCTCAGCCAGGCACAGCTGCCAGCACAACCACAGTGGCCACTCCACTGTGACACTGGCACTATTTGGGGTTTTGTTCCTGCTCATCCTTTTCTGGGTGAGCTCAAATAGACCCCAGGAATCTAAAGCACAAATAACATGAGCTCTCTGGCAGACAGGAAACCAGAGAGAAGGAGGAGAGTAATAGGAGTTTGTAGGGTTTGAGGAACACCTAAAGAACAGTTAAATCCAGCCAAGCTGCAGAGGGAGGTCAGCTCTGAATGCAGGAAGCAGGCTCTATGCACTCCACAGACCACATTTATGCAGTGGAAATTTATGGCCACTGCTCAAATCTACATCACTCAGCCCACAGCAGCCTCCCACACTTCCAGCAGCATGCACCACAGGCTAAGCAGGAGTGTGTGCCACCCCACAAGCATTTTTTAGCCAGGGGGAGATTCTTTGGACAGCCTTTGCAGGCCTCTGGGCACTCACCTACATAGCCAATGAAGTAGTGAGCACTGTTTGGCTTCCCTCCGATCACTCCCAGGGACTGGGGCATCATGAAGCAGTGCTGGAAAAGCAACACCGAAAACACACAGCTGACAGACAGTGAAACAGCAGGTGGCAACAAAGGCAAACATCCAAAAATGCAGTGGGAAAGATGGACAGGGACATGGAAAATCAGCAACTCTAGCAGCAAAACCAGCCATTTCTGGAGAAAACTCCACACAGGGCTTTCTAGGAATGTGGAAGCAGCTCAAAAACACTTAACTGCTGACAGGAGTAGACAGGTGGACCAAGTGAAAGAAGCTGCACTACTCTAGGACTTGGCTCTGCTGCATTCAGTGGCAAGATCCCTGGAGCTGTCATCAGGTTGCAACAATGCTCTCAGGAGAGAATTCAGGAAACAGTTTAAGTTCTTTATCCACCTGCAGCAGCCAAGCCTGATCTACTGAGTTAAGGGAAGTAACCTCCCACAAATCTGAATCTGGAGGTCTCTCACCCAAGCTCAAAGCTTGCTAGCATTGTGCTCCCTAATTTGTGTACACCCTAAATTCTGCAGCTTCTCAATACTCCAACCTGCATCCACCTGACAGCTCTTAGCCTCAGTCTGTAGCACAAACTTCAGCATCTGAGCCAAGGGGAGTGTGCAACACTGTGTTAATTAACACTCAGGGTATAGCTGTGCTGAACAAAGGCTTCAGCAGCTTGGGACCATCTGCACACAAAGAGAGGCTGAGAGCTAAGCTGTGAAGTAAGATCCTCAAAAGCAAAAAAACCCAACCCAACCAGAAAAGGCCCAACCCCTCAAGCCCTCCCATTTTCCTGACTACAGCTTGCAAGAACCCATATCCTGACCTCTGACAAGGACTGTCTCTAAACACATTTTTCTTTTGCAATAACTTCTGAGCAATTACTTAATTCATAACAGGATCCTTTAGCATCCCCCCAGCAGGAATTGAGCTCCAAATTCCCTACCTTTAGTGTTTCAATGTAGGCTTCATTGATCTCTGTGAGCCCGAGGCGGAGAGGTATCAGCAGCACCAGTGGTTTCCACAGGGGGAGCCTCCCTCTGAGCCCCAGGTCCTCTGGGCACCCATTGTAGAGCACATCTGACTCCAGGGCAGGGGATGCTGCAGCTCCAGCACATGGCACATTGGACTGGCACAGCCTCCCTGGGGGAAGGGAACAGCAGCACAAAGCATCAGGACTGCTCCCAGACCTTCAGCCATCCCTCTGATCAATAACTGCTCTTTACCAGAAACCTACAGCATTTAAACCCAAGAGGAGCTTGAAGAGGTTGAGTGCTGGGGCTGTGTGATGTGTGCTGAGCTCACACCAAGCCTCAGCAGCTTGTACTCACAGCTACCAACTGCTGGGCAGCAAAAATGCAAATTCTTCCAGAATGCAAATTCTTCTGAGCAACCACCTGTGCCAACAAAGCTGGAGGGGTTGATTAGCAGGTCAGACAACTGTCCTGAATTCACAAAGCTTGTAGGCAGAAAGAGGAAAGTTCTGGAGTGTTCAACTCCAGAAGAGTTCATGAATGAACAGCATTATGAGTTAACACAGGAAATATTCACCTGTTAAGTGCTGCAGCAAGATACAAACATGGTATTTGTCTAGAGTAGTTATAATCTTCCTAAAGGTCACAAAAAGCTTCATAAATTTTCTTGGAGACCATTCACAAGCTACTTTACAGACCTAAAGCAGTATGGTCATTAAACTCTGCATTTTCAGCATGAGCTCTGCCTCTAAGATATGGGGCAGCAGAACTCCTCAGGGCATACACATGGCACAAGCACTCTGCATCCTCATCCTAAAGGCTTGACAGACACACAGCCAGGCTGTAATGCACCCAGGTTATGTAAATTCTGGTCCAGAAACACCTCCAAGCCTACCTGTCTCACTGGCCAATTTAATTACTTGCTGGGTGTGTGGAAAAAAAAACCAAACAAACCCAACCCAAACCCCAAAGAAACCCACAGCATGATTAAAGAATCATGAAGCCAAGGCAGCTGGACAGAATGCCAGAGGCTCATTTAATTTATTCCCAGCTTAAACTGAATGCCAGGACACTCTAGCAGGTAGGATGTGATGTAAACAAACACCTTAATCACCAGCCACTTGTCAGTTCAGGGTATTTGCTCACTACTGACACCTTCAAACCCAGCTGAATGAGGACAATATTACACCCAAATTTAGAAGAACCAGGACTTTGATTTAAAGCCTCAGGACTCCTCCTGAGGAGACAACCTACACATATGTCTGCAGTTCCTCAGGGAGAAGGTGTATGTGTGCATCTGATGCACAGGCACAGGTTACCAGAGGTTCTGAGGAAACTCAAAGCCATTATTTGTAGCCATTTCTCCTGCTAAATCAGGTTATTTGTTGCAGTAGCCTGCCTGTCCAGATGATGTGAAATCAGCTGCCAAGCCAGGGCTGCTGCTGAATGGGGTGTCACTGCAGGTTTCCTCATCTGGCAATCCTGCAGTGTGGATGAACATACTTACCTGCAGTTTAAGCAGCAGAGAGCTTGGCACAGGCTAAATTCACCTTGCTATCTGGCAGGCTTTGCAGTTCTGTGTCCCACAGCAAAGCAGAACCTACCTAAAGCTTCCCAGCTGGATCCAAATCATTTACTGCAAACATATTCCAGCAGATCTGACATGACAGCTCTCCTGCTGGCAGGTGGATTCAGCTGCCTTGGATTTTCACCACCTTTGTGATTCTCCTCCCTCTCAGGTCTAGCTGAGATGCCCTTTCTCATGGATAAAGATTTATGTTTCTTCACTGCTGTAACAAAAGGCATTTCCTGTGAACCTTTGACTGAACCCTATCAGTGACAGAATTAACAGATGTATGAAACAACACTACTTTTATCCACAATGTTTGGGGCACAAGGTATCAAACACAAACCTACAGATATGTAACACATCAGAACCACTCTCACAGTGACTTTCAGGCCCTGAGCAGGTACATTATGATCCATTTTTGAGGAAAACAAGCACACACACCCCTGCCCATGACAAGTTGTATGGATATGTCACTTGAAGCAGCATCAGTGCTGAGCAGCCAGAGCCTGCAGCACACCTGAGCCTTGCAGCCAGCATGCTTCAGCTCTAGAAGTGATATTTGCAGGCTGAAGATGAAATAAAATCCAATTTCTGTTTTAAAACTAGCCTTTGTTTAAGCCAAGGGTATGAGCATATGCCTTCAGCTAAGGTTAGGCTGAAGGCTGAGGCCCAACTGAGCCTACCTGACAAGAGATGTGACTTTACAAAGGGACTGTCCTGCACTCCAGGCAAAAATTGCCTGGCTATTATTGATCCTGGCCTGTGGCAGCCAAGCCAGCCTAAATGGTGCCTGCCACCATCTCAGCTGTAACCTACCCCAGCTGTTTCAGCCCTGCCCTGGCAGAAACACTGCAAGGTTTGTGCTGGGTAGGCTCACTGCCTCAGGAATTAGCCTGGAGCAAGGCATGGGAAGGCTGCTGAGGCCAGGACCATGCAGGGCTGCAGCAACCAGCAGTGCAGGAGCTCAGCTTTGTAGCTTTGGTTACTGCAGTGCTGCAGGCAGGCTCAGGATGGGCAAGAAGAGCTGCTCCAGCCTCCAGAGCCAGCCTGGGGGCAGGATGTCCAAAAAGCAAAGAAGCAAAAAAGAAGAAACCACCAGAGAATATTCCTTAAAATGATGAGATTGGTGGATTCCCTTCTTATTCTCTCCCCTTGCCAATTTTGGCCTTTTTCTTCTTCAGATCTGTTCTGGCTTTCTTACTCTGTCCAATAGCAGAAACCCCCTACCAATTATGTGAGAGTCATTTACTGTTTGCTCCTTGTGGCCATAAACAAGTCTGACACTGCCTACCAAGCAGCTCCCATAGGCTGTCTGAAGGTCAGCAAACCTCCTCTCCAGATCCAGAGGCATCACCAGATTAAATGGAAGTCAAACAAGGCCCTTCCTTGCCCTAAAACAGCAATTCTCACCTTGTTTTAGCACTTCTGGACACAGGTTTCACAATGAAGGGACCTTAAAGCTCATCCAGGCACGGACACCTTCCACTATCTCCCAGGGAAGTCTAAGCCCCATCCAACCTGGCCTTGGACACTTCCAGGGATGAGGCAGCCACAGCTTCTCTGGGCAACTTTGTCAGGGCCTCACCACCCTCACAGAGAATAATTTCTCAAAGACAGAACATGTACTTCATGCTTGCTGTGCTCTCCAGCTCTTTTCTGGGCTCTTGTTGCCCAGGATTTACCAACCACACTCCAGCTCTGTGTGACACTTACGGATTTCTTCCATCACCACTGTGTTGTCCATGGCTATGTGCACTGCCAGGGAACTCCACGTATCAAAAGTTGCAAGTTTTCTAGAGGAAAATTAAAAACAGATAAGTAATGAAGGATTAATACAACTACAAGGCAGAGATGGTGGTGTATCAGAGTGGAGAAACTGGATTAGGAGAGACTGGTGTTATCAGTTAGGTGTGAAATGTGCTTTGACATGGGAAAGCTGCTGTTAGGCAACTCCAGCCTATTCCAGGGAGCTGCCTGCTCATCTACTGATGTGAGGGGAGGATGTCAGAGGAGGGAGGGTGTTATTAAAGGCAGAAGGTGCCAAACACCAACAGCCCCTGATTTGACAGAGAAAAGGAAAGGGCAGCACTTACTTGAGCACCTGTGCCACCGTGTTGGGGCCGTACCACTGGCCTATGGATTTGCCCTCCCCGACTCCCATCTGGGCTGCAGCACAACAAAAAACCAGAATAACACAGTCAATAACTTGACCCACACTGCATCCCCTCCTAATCAGGCCTGTATTTAATAGGGAAGAGTTCTCACTTGGAAACTTTATTGAATCAGCAGTATTTAGTGTTTTGTGGGGGTGAGAAGGAGACATCCTGAAGGACTGCAGAGCAAATCCTTTCTCTAAAGTGCAGCAGCACAGAAGTTCCAGGGCAGTGTTGCATCAGAAGAAGCTTTGATCACTAGACCACCCCTATGACCTGAGCTCTGTTCACCCCACAGGAAACACTGGATCAGGCTGCTTCTCTGATTTTTCAGGGAAGTTTATATCAAGGTGAGAGCCTTCCTTAGCCCATTTGCTACATCTGAGCATTTCTCTCTTCTTACCTATCTGGTGAATGGAGTAGTAGCTGTCTTTTTTGTCAATGAAGGCATTAAGAACATTGAAGTAATTATCCATCTGCCTCTTCCCTTTTATCCACCTCCAGTCTAGGACAGACAAGGTATATATGAAATAAACATGGTACTTATTAACAACCAGAGGCTGCAAGCTGCAATTCTCTTCCTGTGTATTGACCAACTCAATTTTCACATTGTCATATTATTACTAAGCATCTGAGGCATTCCCAACAGTAAAGGGCTAATTTTAAAATAACAGAAAACATTCTTACAGCTGGGGTAAGATCCCATCACCCACAGAAAAGCAAATAAACAAACATAAATCAGAAAATATAAATATTCCCAGAGTTCCAAGTAGACTATTCTCTTAACAGCCCTGAATTTCAGAGGAAAAAAGTTACAGAAGCCTCAGCAATTCCCAGCTGTGTCTTTGTTATCTCTGTTCTTCCAAGTGTTGCACTCCTGGGAGCACATGGCCCTGGAGGTCAGTGTGGGCTGTGCACTGCTTTACCTCTTCCCAAATGCCTGCAGACCAAGGCCTGAGCAAAGATCATCTGGCCACAGCGCAGCATGCAGCCCCAGCCCGTGTCAGAGGTGGGACCTGTTCCTCCTGCAAACAAGGACAGAAAATAAACAGGGGATGAGTGGTGAGACAGAGCCAAGAGGGAGGAAAATGAATGAGCAGCAGGCTCACCAAGAGATGAGGCAGGGAATGAGGGTGAGCTTAGCTCACACAGCCAAGAGTGAGAACCAAAAATGTGGTTATCGATGAGTAACTTAGTGGCATCCTTTAAAAACAAATAAATAAATTCCTCTAACACTAACTGAAAGGGGAAAAAATCCCAAGGGAAATCTAAACAGCCCAAGGGAGAGCTGAATTTCTCGGGAGAACAACAGCCCTTGAACCTGGCTGCAGACTCTCAGCCCAGTTCTGACATTCCTACATGAAGGTGTTCGTTAAAGATGACTCTTGTAATCCTCATCATGAGAAGGCAACTCACCCTGCAGAACAAACCAGTCCCAGGGAATTCCCACTTCAGAAGTGGCTACAAATAAAATTCTGAAGTGAACAATGTAGTCAGGCCAAAAAAACCAAGGCACCAGCCAAAAAAACCCTACCCAAGCAGTGAAAAAATACACATCCTACATATTGTTGGAGAAAGCTGGAAAATTTAAGACAAGCTTGTGCTGGAAAATCTAAGACAAAGGACACAAGGCTGAAAGCATTTCCCTGACAGATCTTCCAAATGAAACTGCTGCTCCTCCACTGCAGCTCTGGCTGTTAGTACAAATAACAGAGATCAAATGTTCAGTGTGATCACAGCAGGTAATCTGTGCCTGGGCACAGCTTCTGCAAGTATTTGTAATACTGCTTCCTTCTTTTGGTCCCAAACAGGGAGAAAAATTACCTGGAGGACTATTTAATCAGCTTCTCAATGGTCACCAGTTGTATTCTATAATTTCACCAGTAATTCATAACATGTACAAATTCCAAAAGTGATAATGCTTCACAAAATTAGCATTAGACTAATTAGTTCCCTAAGCCTTACAATAATTAAGTGGGCTAGCACAGAGGGAAGGGATGAACAGTAACAGGGGTGACTGAGAGAAAAAATACTGGAAAAGGTTTACTGTATATGACTTGCAGATCATATCTGTGGTGTAAATGGGAAATGACTCAGAAAATGGGGTCTGTGTTCACCCCACATGCCTTTAATGACTCACAAGGAAACCAAAACTGTGTCTGTGAGCCAGTTAAACATGTGCTAACCCTTTGTTCTCAAACATGTGTTTAACTATGGTGCACAAACATGAATTTAAAGGGATTAAACTGCATCAAAGATGTCTCAGAGCTTGTGAGGCAGGGAGCTTCCCATCAGGGAAAGAACAGCACAAGCCAGAAGGACCAGTTAGGAAGAAGTCTCTTTTCCAAAGCTGAGCCATGTTCCTTTCCCACTGACTGCTGGGCATGACAGGGACAGAAAGGGGACATGGAGTCCCATTTACCTGCTCTTAGATCTCCTCTGACACACCTTGCACCCAGCACACAAACACAAATCCCAGAAGAGGCCATGCAGAGTATCTGAAGGAACCCAGACATCCTCCTTTGAGCTCACTGGGAAACACTCCCCTGTCACTACAGCTCCTGTGTGTGACAGACACTGCAGGCACAAAACTCCCCCTAGACAAACAAAACCCCCACACAGAGCCTGGAGCAGATGCACAAAGGCAGCAATTTCTGTAGCATTCTCCAGGCTTCATCATTTTAATCCACTCAAGACCATCATTCAGCAAATATTTCACACTAGACTGATGTAGGATGTGATGAAGCACAAAAATCCTCCCATGTTGCCTAAAAAAAGAGCAGACTTCCCAAACTTCTCCTTATGTCCCTTTAAAAACCACTTCTATCCCTCCTACCCAAGGGGATGAGGAATTCTCATTATCAGATAAACAAAAAGCCTGTCTAATCAATTAGATGAAGCAGATTTCACACTCATGAATGGAAATGATGTCATGTTTGTGGGGACTGCTTTATTAGGGATATCCAGATTATAATCATTTATTTTAGAGTCCCCCAGAGTACATACCAATAGCAGGGAAGTTCTTTCTGTAGGTGAACCAAAGCCTAGAGGTCACATCCAGCAGGATTTCTTCCTTCTCTGCAAAGTGTTCAGCATGGAAAGGCACACACATGAGGGGGGCACCCACACTGCTAAACCCACATCCCACCCACCCTCCCAAGGGATTCTGCTCCTTAGTCTGCAGACCCAGAGGCAGAGGCTGCCTGAGGAACAGGGCAGTACTGCTGTGCACAAAGTATTTCCTTTGCCCCCCAAAATAGCTGCCATCAACCCAAAGACACCAGGGCCAGAGGCAAATTATGAAGCAGCAAACCATCCTTCTGCCCCCTGGCTGCCCTCATGACATGCCCCAACAACTCCCACATGGTAACTTCCTGCACAAAAATATTCCTGAGCCCACGGAAATGGCCAGACAGACAGAAGCATGGCAGCTAAAACCCAAGTGCAACACTAACAAAGTCCTGTGGAGCCTTAAAGCATTGCACTGAGCACAGAAAATACCTGTAAAAACACTGTATTTCCTGCCAAGGATCCAAACAGGTTCTTTGGTCTCAGGGAAGTCTTCATACTCAAACCTGAGGGTGTCGTAGGTAAGCGTAGCTGGAAAGGAGAAATCACAGATATTTGATAGATTTTCCTTTTGTTTTTAAAACCAGACAAAGCTGCAGAATCAGAGCTGCTGTGGCCCAGGGAGTCCCAGACACCCCCAAAGGCCCTGGGCTGGCAGGAATGGTCCCAGGGCTCTGCACTCAGCTCTGGGGGGCACAGACCCAGCCCTGGCTCGCTCCTGGCTGCTCCACAGGCAGAAGAGCAGCAAGATTTCCAGGTTAGGCCAGCTCCAGCTTCTGCCTGGGGCAGAAAACATCTAAAGCTTCACCTGGCAGCTACACCATTCCCCAGAACAGGCAGCATCATGCACACCATCAGCTACAGCATTGATGTTGAGGGCCTCTTTTCCATCCAGCAAAGTGGCTCAAATCCTCTTGCAGAGAACACAGATTTTGAGGGAAGAACATGCAAAACACAGATCACATTAAGGTGGAAACTAAATCTTGTTCAAGAAGCACAATACCCAGCAGAAACTTATACAGGTGTCACCCCACAAAGTGAGGAACACAGAGCTGTGAAGATGTGCTCGTGCAAAGGTGAGAGGCACAACTTTTGTCTCTTTTACTGATTTCCTTCACAGCCTGGCATCCATCAGAGCCTAAAAATCCAGGACCATGACAGAAGAACCCAGCAGCCCAGGCTGCCCTTGGATCAGGATTCAGCTGCTGTGCACAAGGTACAAACAACAGGGAGGAAAAACCAGAGGAGCTGGATGAGCTGTGCTCCACTAGATCTGTGTTTGGAAACATGGACTTGAAAGCAGTCTGGGAATTCTGGAAAAGACCCACATGATTTTAAAGGTGACAAATCTGTAACAAAGCACCTCTAAAATTTAAAGCAGAGCTAAGGCAGACTGTTAGAGTAGTGACTGAAAACATCTCTCACAGCAAATGCAATCTGTGGTAATGTGATGAGTTTAAAGCAGGACAAAGGAGCCACAAGCTCCTGTCAGCCTGGTTCTCTGCACAGCCACCCCTCTCCATGGGACACACATTTTTGGTTTCTCCAGAGTAACCTGCTGCTACAGAAGACATTTTGGCCTCCTGAAGTAGCTCAGCTTTCTAATGTGGGCTCCCTGACCTGGAATTCCAATTCCAAATGTCCAAGAAAACACTCCAGCAGATACCATCACTAAGACCAACAATCAGGAATCACAGCAGCAGAAATGACAACAGGCTCCTACATCAAATTTTGAATCAGATTCTGCCTTGATTCCAGCCCACAAGACTTAAAGCACATTCTTTGTGTGAATTAGTCCTTAAGATTAACTTTAGGTACCTTTAGGATTGCACAGGCC
Organism: Ammospiza caudacuta; assembly: GCF_027887145.1. NCBI lineage: Eukaryota > Metazoa > Chordata > Aves > Passeriformes > Passerellidae > Ammospiza > Ammospiza caudacuta. The sequence continues at coordinate 6,754,706 of NC_080603.1, read as the reverse complement.
ACATGTTCCCATTGCCACCCCATGATGGGACTCCTCAGCAAGCTAAACAAAACAATTCTGCTTGCACAGAAATGTCCCAACAAATTACTGCTGCAGTCTGCTCCTCTAACAAACTTCAGCAGGGAAAGGAAGGATTTCTTTCCCATTTACTACCCAAACTTGCAAATGTCCAGATTTGAAAAGGTAAGTGACATGATTTTAACATAAATACTGATGCTCTCAGGAAGGTTTTGAAGCTCCAAGGAATATTCTGTGGTTTGTCATGTATCCAATTCTCTGTCAGGAGTCTCAAATAGCCTGAAGAAAATGAGTGAAACAAGGATGCTACACAGGAACATCCAGCTATCCACAATCCCTCCTTCTCCTTCCCAGCAACATTCCCTGAGCTGCTCAAATATCACAACCTCTGCAGCTGCACACTTTGCAAGGACAGGATTTGCAACTGGACACCTCACAGCAAGGATCAGCAGCTGGAAAGGAGCTGCTGGAGTCTTTGCCCTCCCACCAAAGCTCAGAGAGGAAGGGGGCAGCAGATAAAGGGGGATTTCCAGCTGGACCAGCCACGTTGTGTTCAGGGAATGCAGCACGTGTGTCATGACACAGCACATTGGGGAGGAGAGTCCCAGGTTTGCAGCCCAACATCTGGCTCTGTACAAGGCTCTGTGTGTCCAGCTGTGCATCCCAAAGAGGTGGTCAGACATTTGTGTTGGCATCTGGGGAGAAAATATTTGAAAAGAAAGGCACAGATACTAAATGCAGGAGTTCAGGTTTCTCCTTCACAGGGATGAAAATCCAAGAGGTTGCTCCCAGTTAGTATCAAGGACATTCTAATGGGAGCAGTAAACTCCTCACAAGGCCTGAGGTCACTGAGTGCTTCCTTTACAAGCCTCCAGCACTTTTCCAAAGTCCATCTATTGTGCTATTGCCCAGATGGGTTAAATTCCAGCCAGTGGGACCCAAACAATTCAGGCAGGGCACAAAGAACATCACAGACTGCACAGGAGCCTTTCTCTCCTTCTTACAGCCAGAGATGAAGAAGAGAAATCCATCTGGAAATTCACCAAGCAGAAATCCTGTTTGAAGCTGCTCCTCTCAGAGCTGCAGAAGCTGGGTGAGATCAGCACATTTCTCAGGCAGTGCTCCAAAGCTTCACCTTCAGAAAGCCCTCAGTCTATTTTAATTACCGACCTCTGAGCATCCAGGACAGTGGAGCAGCAGTTTCTGCAGAGAAGGATGTGCAGTCTCTGCACATCAAACACAGCAGCTCAACTTCACAAGGTTTTAGAGTTAAAAAGCAGAGTGTGAGCCCTGCACAGCTCACCCTGAAAGGCAGCCTTGCTTTCCAGGAGCCCTGCACACACTGGGAGTGAGGGGAGGCTGCCTGGATTGCTGCCCCATGGCATCTGCAGAACACCTCACCCCAGAAAGCCTCAGCAGGAAAGGCAAAGCTTTGTACATGCCACAGCAGAATCCCAGGATGGTTTGGGCTGGAAGGAACCTTCAGGCTCATCTCATTCCACCCCTGCCATGGGCAGGGACACCTTCCAATAGACCAGGGTGTTTCAAGCCCTGTCCAGGAACAATTCCAGGGATCCAGAGGCAGCCACAGCTTCTGTTGGCAACTGTCCCAGGGCCTCATCACCCTCACAGGGAACAATTCCTTCCCTATATCCCATCTAACCCTTTGGCAGTGGGAAGCCATTCCCTGTCACTCCATCCTTTGTCCCCAGTCCCTCTCCAGCTCTCCTGGAGCCCCTTCAGGCCCTGGAAGAGGCTCTCAGGTCTCCCCAGAGCCCTCTGCTCTCCAGGTGAACACCCCCAGCTTTCCCAGCCTTTCCTCACAGGAAATGTGCTCCATCATCTCTAAACACACAGGATCAGGGTAGAAAGCGACATTTCCCATTTCCTCTCCTTTCTCATAGCCTTAATCAGCACAATGCCACACTGGAGACAAAAACATTGTCCCAACTTGTATCAAGCACACCCAGAGGCACAGCTGGGCGCTGGGAGCAGCCCCTGAGTGCTGCTGCCAGTTTGCAAACCTGCTGGAGGCCAGGCCTGTGACAGCCCCTGAGGGACCACAGCCAGAGCCATCTGCTTCAGCATCAACTCTGGGAAACAAGGAACAACAAGTGCAGGCTCGGGTGACTCAAACAGAAACACAGCAGGTGATTTTCACAGCACCAACCACCACGGGCAGCCTGATGCTGAAGAACTCCTCACAAAAAATAAGAGAAGCTGAGCTTTGAAGCCTGGCACTGCCACGCTTCCCTTCCCAAACTGCTCCAGGGGCTTCTCCCTTCTCTGAAAAGGCTCTCATGCCTTCCCAAATCCTTTCACATCCAACTAAGGATGAGAAATGAGGTGGATGATCTCTCCTTTAGCTGATACAGGCACCTCACCCAAGGCACAGGAGGAACACAGGTGGATGTGGAACATTTCAGAGATAGTCAAGAAGAGAAGGTAAATTTAACACTTTAGTAAAACACATTGCTCAAAAACACCAAACAGCTCAAACCCTTACTTCTGCCCCTTGCAGAAGAAAGATTAAATATTTTCAACCTCCTTCAAACAAGACAAATCCTGATTATCTGCGCACCAACAAGGAGTTAAGAGACAGACAGTGAGGAAAGTCAGGCTACTGAAGGGCGGTGCTTTCTTGAAGGCCTGAAGCAAACAGTTCCAAGTTTTGCTGTCAGCTCGCTGACCATCTCAGGAGCAGGGCTGGACACAGAGGGGCTTGAGCCCAGACATTCTCCTCCTCCTCCTCCTCTCAGGGAGGAGGCCCAGCCCCACCACCCACCACAGCCAAGTTTTCCTTTGCCTTCACACCAAGGGAAAGCAGACGCATCTCCCGGAGCAGGGTGCAGGCTCAGATGTGACATTGGGGACGCTCTCAGCCGGACCACAGCGACACCAACAGCGGCACAAAGGCCGAGCCAAGCCAGGAGAGCCCTGGGGAGGGACAGGGGACAGGGATCCCGGCACGCCGTGCTGGCCATGCGGAGGAGGAGCCCAGGGAAGCGTTTGTTGCTGTGGAACAACACTTCTCTCCGCCGAGGGGGTGGGAGCCGCTACTACGCTCAGGCTGGAGGGAAGCGGGTCCCAACACAAGTGCGAACATTTATTTTTACTTTACCCCGCACGAAACCAAAATCTCTACCACCAGCAGCTTTGCTAGAGCCCTCTGTGAGGGTGATGCGTGCCTGGGTCGCCTTTCTACCCCCGAGGCACCTTCTCAGCGCTCCAAAGTCCCTCTCTTACCCCCCACGCTGCCCTCCTGCCCCTCAAGCACTGGGGAGACTCCAGCCCTGTCCCCGCTCCGGTTCCCCCCGGGCAGACCCGACCCGGCTCCGGCAGAGCTCCGAGCTTTCGAGGAACGACGGCAGCAGTGGGGCTGCGGAGGGCAAGGGGGACTCGCCGCCCGGCGGCCCCGCAGCCGCCGCCTTCCCCTTCGCCCCACCAGAGGGGCGGCCGGTCCCGGAGGGCCGCGGCTCCCAGGGCCGTGCCCAGGGCGGAAAGCGGCGCCTTGCCCGGGGAGGCCGCGCCGCGGAGCCGCGGGCCTCGAGCGGCCGCCGGGCCGGGCTGAGCCAGGCCGGGGAGCCCCGAGGGGAAGCGCGGCCGCCGCGCCGCGGGCAGGGCCCGCCCGGGACCCACCTGCGTCCATGGCGGCCCCACCGAGGCTGCGGCCGCCGCCGACTCTCACGCCCGGCGCGGCCCTGCGCGGCTGCTGGCGCGACGCGCCTCTCCCGGCCAATGGGAGCGCCGCTCGCCGCCGGCCCCCACGCTGATTGGCTGTCGATGGGCTCGTCACAGCGCGGCGCCACGCGCTGGTGCCCGCGGGCAGGGAGCTGCCATGTTGCCGTACGGAGCGGCAAAGCGGAGCGCGGGGCGGCAGCGGGCAGGCGGAGGGGCTGAGGTTGGGGCTAGAGGGCGGCGCGGAGTGTGAGCGTTCGGCTCCTTGCGCAGAGCGCCGACGGGCGGGTCCTGTGACACGTACACCTAAGAATGATGTGATAAATGGGCGCCGCCATGGTGTTGTACGGAGCCGGCCCAGCCCCGCCCCTCCGTTCCCCGTGAGAGTAAGCCCTTCCACCATGCCCGCCCCACTCGGAGACGCCTTTCAGGGCTCGGCTGCCAGGGACCGAGCGGCTCGTCGGGAGGCGGACGCCCAGCTGCGCCGACGAGGCAAGAGAGAGGCCCCGGGAGCGAACCCCCCTTTCCCCACCTGCCTAGCGCCGTACAGCTGCAGCCCGGCCAAAATGGCGGCGGCCATGTGGCGGCCGCCATGTTGTGCCGTACAGAAACCCCTTCCCCACCGGCGAGGGGCGCCGGGGTGACCCGGCTCCGCCATCTTGCCGTACGGCGGCGCGGCGGGGCCGGGGCCGGGGCGGGGGCCGGGGCGGGCCCGGCCTGCCGAGGGCGGCGGCGGCGGTCGGAGATGGTGATCTGCTGCGCCGCCGCCAACTGCTCTAACCGGCAGGGCAAGGCGCGCCACGGCGCCGTCTCCTTCCACAGGTAAGGGCGGCCCGCCGCAAGTGCCGCGGCTGGGCCGCCCGCTCCCCGGGCCCAATCCCGCTCCCTTCCCCGGGCCCCCACGGCAGCGACCGCTCTTTGTTTCCCTCAGGGGAGACCGGCTCGGGGCTCCCGGATCCTGCAGCCCCGGGCGGGCAGCGGGAGCGCCCCTCGCCATGGGGCCGGGCCCTCCCGGCCTGTCACCCCGACCCTCCCCCGGTCCGTGCCCCGCCGCCTCAGCCCTCGCTGGGGATGCTGCCGGCCGTGAGTCCCCGGGAAAAGTCCCTGTCTCGGGAGTCCCATTGGAAACGGAGCCCGGCTCTCCTGCTCAGGGGCTTTCGTGTACTGCAGGCATTTCTACAGCTAATTAAATGTTATTAAGCACACTCGGTGTGAGCAGCAGCCGGGTTACGCTGGGCAGCACGCTGGCTGAGATGGGTGCTTTGGTGGTGGGCACATCCCCATTCCTTGGGCACAGGCTGTTTGTTCCTCCTGGGGCTGGTGAGCGGAGTAATGGATCGATTGCTGATGCAAATGGAAACAACACCTTTGTGTCCTACGCTTGTTGTGAAGTGGAGCTGTTGATGCAGCGAATGAATATGAAATGTTTCAGACCAAAGTGAAATAATTCTTAAATGAGTGTAATTTCATTTGTAAATGAGCGTAACTTCCCAAAACACAACTTTCCCCAAAATCTCCTAAACCAAGCCGTCACCTTGGACTTGGTCACCTCAAAGGTCTTCTCCTACCTCAACAGTTCTATGATTCCATGGTTCTGCAATTCGTAAAGTACCAACCCTTCTGATTCCCAAAATGTAGCTTGTTTTTTAGCGGGTTTTCTCTGTTCCCCTTTCAGATTCCCTCTGAAGGATTCGAAGCGCTTGATTCAGTGGCTGAAAGCTGTTCAGAGAGACAACTGGACTCCCACCAAGTATTCCTTTCTCTGCAGCGAGCACTTCACCAAAGACAGTTTCTTCAAGCGGCTGGAAGACCATCACCGCTTGCTGAAGCCCACTGCTGTCCCCACCATCTTCCAGCTGGTGGAGAAGAAGCACGGCAAGCTGGATTATGTCAGGAGCAGAAGGAAAATAGCCAGGCAGGTGCTGGTGAAGGATGGGGAGGCCCCGCAGGAGGGAGGCGGTGAGGTAGCACATAGGTCTCCATCTTCTGGCCAGGACTTCATGGTGATGCAAGGGACGAAAGAGATGGAGGAGGCCACTCTGAAAGAGGAAATAGGATCCGTGCCCAAGGAGGAGCAGGCCCTCCACAGCCAGCTGGACGGCCCTCGGAGAAGGACGTTAGGGGATCATTTGGGCACCAAGGCTGGGGTGCAGGTGAAGCCCGAGAGGTCTCCTGGCGAGGACTGTGCCAGGGGCAGCTGGGCAGGGAGCTGGGTGGCAGACAGGAGCGGCGTGTCCGTGGACGATTTCACCCCTCCAGCCTCCGGTGCCTGCAAGTTCATCGGCTCCCTGCACTCGTACAGCTTTTCCTCCAAGCACGCCAGGGAGAGGCCGTCTCTCCCCAAGGAGCAGCTAGAAAGGAAAAGGCCAAAGAGAGACGTGGAGCCCAGCTGCAGCAGCCAACCCTTGGGGCACGACAAGGCCGTCGCAGAAGCGTCCCCGACGTCATCCCTCACGGCCACCCCCCAGAAACCCTCGCAGGGTCTGTCGGCGTCCCCGGCCGACCTGACCCCTCGTCCCGCCTCCGAGGCCGTGCTGGGGCGCAAGGGGGACACGGACGCCAACCCCATGTCCATCAACGAGGTGATCATGTCGGCCTCGGGCGCCTGCAAGCTCATCGACTCCCTGCACTCGTACTGCTTCTCCTCGCGGCAGAGCAAGAGCCAGGTGTGCTGCCTGCGCGAGCAGGTGGAGAAGAAGAACGGCGAGCTGAAGCTCCTGAGGCAGAGGATCAGCCGCTCCGACAGCCAAGTCAGGAAGCTCAAGGAGAAGCTCAATGAGATGAAGCGCAACACTTTCCCTTACTTGAACAGCCTGATATCCCAGGACTGTGGTCAGTATTGCAGGGGTGCTGCACTCAGGTGGAATTCCCTGCTTTCTTAAGTTGGGGGCTGTGAAAGGTGTGATGGGGAGAAGGTGTGACACTCTGGGAAGGAGGAGTAGCAGCTTCTCTAACACCAATGGATACAGATTAAAAAATTCGCTCAGTGGGCCCACAAGTTAATTCTTACACCCCTAACCTTTCCAAGATGTGGAATCAGAATTTAGATTGTGGTGTTACAGGCAACTCTATATGAATTTATTTTCATGAATTTATTTTCTTTTCTTTCTGAATTATTTTAACTTATTTGTGATACAGTGGCTCCTACTAGGATTTTCCTTCTTCCTTTGGCAATGCCTGTGAATTTTTTTCTGGTGTGTTAATGAGCTGTCCTAGCAGCAGGTATCTGGGAAATCTGTTATTGTCCTCAGTGGCATAAGAAATACTTTTGGTATTGGATTTCATATACTGCACTCAGTATTGAGGATACAGGAAATGCAAGTGAAGTGGGAGGTATCAAATATGACAATGTCATGAGGCACATTGAGGTCACAATTTGTGAGCAAATGTCTGATCCTTTCCTCCCTTTTAAGGCAGAAGAAGTCAGGAAACATAATAAAGCAGGGAGTGATGGAAGATACTTCTCTATCAATTACAAAAATAATAATTAAACACCATAAAGCATAGGGGAACTCAGTGAGGGATCAGGTCATGTAAAAAGTTTGTTAGAAATCAAATGAGGCCCTTCTTCTTCTTCTTCAAAAAAAGTGTCTTTTAATGTACAATGTGTACACAGTGACTGATTGCAAGGTGCATTTCAGGGCAGGAGTTTGGGACCCTCTAATGGTGGTGTGTGTGTGGCTGATGAGAAAACTTTGGGTTGCCTTGGGAAGGATTTGTGATGTGGGGCTTGCTTGGAGAAGTTGTCACCTGTGGAGGGTTGGTGTCTCCTGCTGGCTGATTCTCACCTTTCCTTTAGGAGAAACACTCCATGGCTTCTTCTGGGGATGTTGGGAAGTCAGAAAAGTGATGCTGGCATGGACAGCATGTTGTAGCATGGCCAACTTCCTCACTAGGGGAGGAAAGTAGACTCTAAAATTCATGAAGGTTGACACCCAGCACTACTTTTCCCATATGTATCTAATTTTTCACAATATGGGAAAACTCACACTTTTATTTGGGTGGAGAGGGGAAAAGTTTTGCCCTGGGAAATCAGCTTAGTCTTGTTTGTACCTTCTGGTCTGTGTTTTTATATTGTTTAGGTGTCAAACTAAAGAAAATAACTAAATACAATTTTAGGGTTCCATAGTTGTCATTCATATATATACATATATTTATTTATACATTTATTTTAAAAGGTGTCTGCCTTTGTTGGAATACCTTCAATACTGAGATACTAATTGCAGAAGGAGTATCTTTAGAGATTTTTTTTTATTCTTGTAAGCACTATGATTTTTCTCCTTTTTCCCAAGATGAGTGTTTTCATAGATACGCCTTTAAGAAGTGAAAATTTTATGTTCTTGTAAAGATATTTTTAATATATGAGTCACATACTCTATTTTATAAGGGAAAATGTAAGTTTTCCTAATGAACTGACCAATTCATTACCCATTCTCCCATCTTTTATCAACAAAATAGAGATCAGTGTGTGAAAATCAACCATTTTGACAGTTTTAGCTTGGCAGGATGGGAACTTTTTTAATGGGTTGGTTGGTGACTGACTGGCTTTTAAAAAAATTTTTTAGCTTCATCTTGGTGTTTTTCTGTTTTGGACTCTTTTTTTGTGTGCTTGTAGTACTAGTTCATGGCAGTGAAAATAGCTGATGAAGTGCAGCCAGATGAGTCTGGTTCATGCCCAGACACCAAGTTTTACTGTAACACAAAGCTGAGTTCAGAAAGGCTTTTCATTTTCATAAAAATACATCAGGTAACACGTTAGGTTAATAATAGTCTTTGTTAGCAGCCCTGTCTCAGTTGTCCCAGCTCATCTGATGTGTGGTTGAGGTGATGGCTTTAGCTGTGAACCTGAGCCTGCATATTTTTTTCTGCTGAAGGCAGTTCCTTGTGTGTAAGTACCAGACTGGGCTGACCATGCAGGTTGTTACCTGTCTGCATCCCTCACCTTCAGCTGCTCCCACAAAATCCTGAGCACAAAACACCAACTTTAGGCCCACACCCACTCAGCAGGACTTCATTTCAGTGCTAGTTCTCACATATTTTCCTCTAATGAGACCAATAAATTTCTGCTGGCTGTCTCCAAGCTGCAGCAGGCTGGGAAGAGCAGGTTTGTGCAGGGCTGCTGCCCAGCACTGCCTGCCAGCCACACTTGGGGCTGGGTGACTCAGGGTGCCCAGGTGGCTCCAGCTCCAGCTGTCACCATGTGCTTGAGGGCTGTTTCCCAACCTGTCTCACCCTGGTTTAGGAGAAGCCCCAGGCTGTCTACAGCACAGCTGAAATGGTGGCCTTTTCCATCTGAATTTTGAATTTAGGTGTTTGTTTGGTAGGAAAATATTTCTTTCTGCTTCATGAGGTCCATGGAGGCTGAGGAATGCTGCCGGTGGATGAGTGTGGTTAGGCACAGTGTGCCAGGCAGGACAGGGTGAGATGTGGCTTCTGGAGGATCACAGGATGCCCTGGGAGAAATGAGGGAGAGCCAGCAAACCACCAGAGATGTGTCCTGGAGAAGTCCTGGGTGTCCTGACAGCACTGTCTGACCTTCTTCTTCTGCATGAAGGTTTCACAGCTCTGCTGTGCTCACTCAGACAGGAGATCCCAGCAGCTCCTTCCACAGCCCCACCTCCTCCTGCCGTGCCCCAGTTTGGTCTGGTTGCAAAACTACATCTCCCAGCAGGCAGCAGGATCAGTGTTTTACCCAAACATGAGCTCACTTCCCTCTTGGCCATCTTGGCACCCTGCACAGAGAGCTTTCTGGGGCAGGGGGGGCTGCAGGTACAGCAAATAGCAAAATATCTGCAAACATGGCTGAGCATGGAGCAGACACAGGTAGGATTCCATGGCATTTGAGTTTCTGGGTTCGTCAGAGAGGTAAAACTTGGAATTCAGCTGTTTGGGGGTATGAGGAGCCTCTTCCATGCTGCATGTCTGTTTTCATGAAGGTCATATTAAAGGCAGGAGAGTTTGCAAAATGAGTTCATGTGAAAAACGCTTAGAACTTTACTAGGAATCTGTGGGAAATCTGGCTTGGATTTGTCTTTGAGTACCTGTGCAAAGCCAGTGTAGAAATGGGGTCATTTACAGTTTTACATGCAAATGAGGCATAGTTGGCAAACTTTGGGCAAGCAGAATAACAGAGCACTTAATGCATGGTTTTGTGCTGAGGCGGAGTCCTGAGACCTGGCCTGTGGGGCCTGAGGTGGTGGCAACAGATTTCATTCATGCTGCAGAAAAGGAAAAGCAAAATCCCATTCCTGACTGGCAATGAGAAATGGGATTGTGCATGGTTGGAGGTGCTGTGCTTTCACCTGGCTGAGAAGGATTGGTGTCCAGCTCAGCTTGAAACTGAAATGTGTCTCATGGGTCACAGAGATGTGCTGTCAGGAAAATTGCCTCCAGGAGGCAGTTGCATGTTAACTTGGAGCTAGATTTTGGAAGAAAACTGCTTTTATTCTGAGCCAGCAGGTGCTGCTTGTGATTTTTTTTTTGTGCCCTGTCTGGGGTGGGAATGGCTGGGGTAGAAAACTGGTCTGTAGGGTGAGCATTGCAAAGAACAAGAGAGACATAAAGTAAACTGAGAGTGAGATAAGGAGTAGAAATATGTGTGCACAGGGCTGAATCCATGGCAGGAGGTATCTTGAGAGATTTCACTTGGGTGGGAGGTGAACTGTTTTGTGCTCAGCATGGTGCAGACACACCAGCTTTGGGACTTGGTTGAGGGTGGTGGCTCTTTGACCTCCTCCTTGGAGAGAAAGGCAGTTGGAAGGGAGCAAACAAGACTTTTTGCACTGCTGTTGGTTGGGTTTTTTTCAGTGGGATGGTCTTGTTCTTTCCAGGTGTTTTTTTTTTTTTTTTTTTTTTTTTTTTTTTTTTTTTTGTTTAATAGTCTGTAGAGTTTGTGCATTAAGCATTTAATTTTGCAGTGAGTTGGCAATGACTCACAACAAAAACCCAGCTTGCAGCTAGGAAGCAATGAAACAGCAAACTAAGGAAAACTGGAGAGAAAGGCTGAGCTCAGGTAGGGTGTTTGGTTTCTCATGATAGAGTAGAATTTAAAAAAATATTTAAATATTTTCTCTGTGTTATGTAAAGCAGAACTCTGGCAATGACTACAGGCAGTGGAGCATTACCACCTTGGAACTTGGCTAGGAAATTAATTACTGAGTGTGAATATAATGCCATTTCCAGCTTTTGGAGCAGAGATGGGATGATCTGTTCAACAGCTGATCTGCTGACACACCTGGTGGGATGCATCTTTCTTGGGGGAGAAAGTTCTAGCACAGGAGCTGGGAGAGCTTGTTGATAGGGCCTTAAACTAGCTTGGAAAGGGGAAAGGGACAAAACCAGGGTCAACAGCGAAGGGCAATGGGCTGGAGTCCCTAAACTTGAGGGAAGCAGCACTAATAGGATCCCTAAATCTGCATCACCAGGTGCTGGTCACAGTGCACCACACCAGAAATGTCTCTGCATTAATGCACCCAGCAGGAGGGACCAGTGAGGAGCTTTGGCCCAGTCTCAGAGATCTGGCATCAGTGAAACCTGGTGGGAGTTTTCCCTGTGACTGGAGTGCCCTGAGGGACAGTTCCAGGCTCCTCAGGAGGGACAGAGGGGTGGCACTGTGTGTGACAGAAGGGTTGGAGTGTCAGGAGCTCACAATTGGCAATGGCACAGTTGAGAACCTTTGGATAAGAATCAAAGGGCAAACAAATAATGCAGTTTCACTGTGGGAGTCTGCTCTGGACCTCCCAGCCAGGATGATGACACTGACAAATTATTCCTTGAGGAATTAAGGGATGATTCCAAGTCAGCTGCCCCAGGGGACTTGAACCTGCCAGGAATTAAGTGGGAGCATCCCACAGCTGGTACAGCCTGGGCCAGGAGGCTCCTAAGACACCTGCATGACAACTTTATGGAGCAGGTCCTCAGGGAGCTGACTTAGAAGATGATCTTCATCTCCTGCTTGTCATCAGAGAGGATCTCATGAGCAAAGTGAACTTTGAGACCACAGAGCCATCACCAAATCTCTGGTGACAGGAAGAAAAGTGCCTGAAAAACCTCAACTCTGGCCATGAAACCTCAGGCTGCTCAGGGAATTAATGAGTAAGGTGCCCTGGGAAATGTTTCTGCTGGGGTCAGTGCTGGTCACTTTTAAACATCATCTCCTAAGGGCACAGGAACAGCAGTTCCTAAATGTCAGAAGGCAAGCAGGTGAGGCAGAAGGCTTGGCTGGCCAGGGATTTCTCTTGGAAATAAGATGGAATGGTGGAAGATGCCCAGTGGAAGCAAGGTCAGGTAATGTGGGAAGGACACAGAGGTGTTGCTCCCCACTGTATGAAAATTCATACAGGCAAAGCTCAATTGGAGTCAAAGCTGCCAAAACTGCAGAGAAAAATAATTTTTTTTCAAATATATAAATGGCAAAAAGCAGTTTAGAAATAACATTGCCCTGCTCAAGGATGAGGATGGTCACCTCACAAACAGGGACAAGGACAAGGCAAAGGTGTTTAATGCTTTCTTTTAAACCCAGTTAGCAGCTGTGCTGAAGGAAGAATTTCAGGGAACTGCCAGGTTGATGCTGCAGACCCCTCACTTAGAAGACTCAGGGATTTTGTTTTGGGGATTTTTGGTGAGTTTTTTATTGTTGTTGTTGTTGTTTGTATAATTTATTCCCTCAAGTTTTCTGTAGGAAGTGTTCCCCAGCTCAAGGAAACGGGTTAGCTGCCTTGTTAGCAACCAGCTGGCCCCTCACTGATAAAGCTGTGTAGAATTTGTGCCAGCTTAGCTTTCTGTGCCAGGGATCCCACTCAGAAGCAGGGAGAACTCAGCATCTCCTGGTGCAAAGCCTGGACAGCCAGTTCCAGTGCAGGGTGGAATTTGGCTTGGAAACTTTCTGGGGATGGAAAAGATGTAGGAACAGTCTGTGAGTTTGGAGGGGTGGAGCAGGGGCAGGTGTTGAAATAGAACTGACCTGTGTGCTCAGGGCCTGGGTTGTGGCCTGAGTGACTTCCTGAAGGAAAGAGATCAAGGTGATCAGGTTGCTGATGGCTGTGTGGTTTTGTTTCATGGGTGTTGTGTGAGATCTTCTAGAACCACAGGATGGTTTGGGATGAAGGGACCTTAAAGCTCATCTTGTTCCAGCCCCCTGCCATGGGCAGGGACACCTTCCACCTCACCAGGTTGTAGAGGAATGGGGTCTTGGAGATGCTGGGTCCCTAATGGCTTCTAGGAAGTGCAGAAGGTGACTCCAGGAATGTTTTTGTAAAGAAAGAGGATGCAGAGAGAGCTTCCCTGTTATAAGGCAAAAGAGGAGCTGTGCTTATGAATGCAAGAGAATCTGCATTTAAGAGCACCCCCTCTGAGTGTGAAGCTTTAAGTGTGCAGAAGGGTGACCAGGGTCTCTTGTGCTGCAAATTCTCAGATGTCATTTGCATTCTTGATACTATCATACACTTATCTGTTAAGCCATTAAGTGGGGTTTTGTCAAAATTAGTGGGGTTTTTGTAAAAATGATGTGCCAGGAGTTTAGACCTTTAAAAGGGATATACAGGCTCCTTCATCAGTGTCTTGACAGTGACTGTGTCTATAAACCTGAAATTTGAAACAAAGCAGCTCAGCATAGAACTTCTTGTTGCTACAGTAGTCTTGCATTTACCTGCCCCAACCATGACATAAAAAAGCAAATTGCTTTTCAAATAGCTGTGGGTTTCGCTTTTTTTTTTTCTGGTGGATTCAATCAGACTCTCTCCTGTCTGCCTCCCCTCTTGCTTTTCCACTCTTCCAGCCAGGAAGGAAAAAATTCTTAGTGCACCAGTCAGAGCCCAACACTGAAGGTAAGAAGAGCATGAGATGAGATCAGGATGTCTGCACCCACCACACTTCACTGTGCCCCTGGTCTTTGCTCACTTCTGCTGCTCTCGACTTTTCCAAGCCACATGAGAATTAAAGAGCTCTTTAGCTTTGCTGCCATCTAGGTAGTTTAGAAAAGTAATAATGATCATTTGGCTGTGCTGTTTGCCCAAGTGCCAGAGACTTCAGGATGTACAGTTCCATCTTCACTTCTCAGCTGGCTGCAACTCCAGCCCTTGGGAGGTGAGACCAGCTCAGGCACCTCCAGCCAGGCTGGGTGCTGCACAGCAAGGCAGTGGGATGGTGGAAATGGCTTCCCTTGGCTTCTCTTGGTTTATAATCAAGTCTAAAGAGTGGGAATGGCTACAGCCATTCCTTTCATCCGTTGTTTGGATGCTTTTCCTGAAGTGCAAGCAGCAGAAAGTGAAGTGCCCTATGAAAGCACTGTGGTGACAGAAACTGTCCTGCTCCTGGCATGCTGACCCAGGAGAGGGCAGCAGCAGCCCAGGCTGCAGGCTCCTGCAGCTTTTCCAAAGCTTTGCTTTTCACTTCCATCATGGGAAATGAGCCTGCAAAGAGCTTGAAAAGAAATGCAGCAGAGAGTGAAAGGCAAACATCAGCTGGAGGGAGGAGCAGTATGCTGCTTATCCACAGAACTGTGTGTTCCCCTCATGGAACTGCAAAGGTGAGTACAAGGAGATACTGTGCAGTACACTGACACTGCTGCACAGGCTGTGGGAACCCCTTTCCAAGTCCTGGGGACTGCACAGTCTGACAGGGTGTTCTAGAGATCCTGGCTCTGATGCTGTGGACCTCTATCACTGATGTCCTAGTGAGCTCTCATGTTTCCTCATGTTGCTTCCCTTGCGAAATACTTAAGGATAGAGCAAAGCAAGTAGCAGCACTTTACTGACATGGGCTGGCTTTTCACACGTGCTGTCTGTGGGAGAATGGGTACCACAAGTGGTCTCTTTACCCAGGAAAGCTGCTCTTCCTTCTCCTCTGGCATTGCAGGTGTGGACTGTCCTTCCTCCTTGCTCAATCTTTTAGCCTGACATTTCATAAAGAGCACAGTGAAACTCAGACTGGTCAAGCAAATTTTGGCCACAGCTTTACTCTTAGGTTGTGATTTCTGCCTGCAGTTTAGTCTGTGCCCTTTAGATCAGCCAGGCAGCTTGTTCTTGTATTCTTGATCTCTAGGTGTGGAAACACCCCCCTGCAGCACCCACCTTGCCAGGATGAAATATTTCTGCCATGCAGGGGAAGAGGCCATGCTTTAAGCTTACTTCAGTCATATTTCTCTGCATAACAGACTACTGAGAGTAGCAGGCACCCTGTTTGTGTGGGAATCCATCTTTCCCAACATCCCACGGGTGATGTTTTGCTTTCTTTACTTACACCTTAGTAATGGATCTGCTCTGCTCTTCACCTGGCTTTAAATTGTCTGTCTCCATTTTTCTGATGTATTTTTTTCAGGTCACAGCCTCTGAAAGTAAAATGCAAAACTGTTTATCAAAACTCTCCTACAACACCAAGCCTGATACAGTTCAAGAAGCATTTGGACAATGCTCCCAGGCACATGGTGTGACTCTTTGGCATGGTCCTGTGCAGGGCCAGTAGTTGGACTTGGTGATCCTTGTGGGTTCCTTCCAGCTCATCTTATTCTGTGGTTCTGTAAAATGATTTGTTAAAGAAGTTTTAACTTTGTGAAATAGGCCTTGGTTGCTTTTTCATAACTGCAGTGACAAAGGGAAGTGTCTTTCTCTTTTGTTTACTCTTTGCCTTACAGGCACCCAGGTATTTTTAAGATGTTTGCATTAGTCCAGAGCCTTAGTAGAACAGCTTCTGAATGATCCTTCCTTGTCTCTTTGTACAAGTTCAGGCCATTGTTAACCTCTTAAAAAATATTATAGCCAAACTTTGATCTTGAATATGCACACAGCCTGATTTTCTTTTGAAATGAGGACTCATTTCCTGAGCCTCTGAAACAAACAGGAACAGTGTGTGCTCAGTGCTTGAGAGAGATCAGCCCAGAGTGTTAGAGGCTTCATTATCATTTAATGATTATTCTTTGTGCTGAGCTTTCAGTCATCTTCTTCCCTGCATGTGGCTGGGAGTGGGATTTTCTTTCAGATCAAGCTACAGAAAGGAGTCAGAAATGGACCCACCTGCAAGAGTGCTCTCTGTGTGGAAACAGACCCACTTTCCATGACTCCCCCTTGGAGCTGGCACTGCTCTGAACAAAAGCATTCCTGTGCTGTTGAACCATTTCTGAGGTGTTTTGTGTTCACCTCCAGCCAGCTGCAGGCAGCTCACAGCAACCTGCAGAGCACAGATCCCTGAGTTTTCCTTCTTCCTTCTGTCTTTTGCTCCACAGAGACTCCCCAGCTGAACCCTGTGATGGAACCCCTGTCCTGGATGCTGGGCACCTGGCTCTCAGACCCACCAGGAGATGGCACCTTCCCTACAATGAAGCCCTTCCAGTACCTGGAGGAAGTGCACATCTCTCACGTGGGACAGCCCATGCTCAACTTCTCGTAAGTCAGGGGATCTGCCAGGCTTGGCAGCAGCTCCTGGATTGGAGCAGCCGTGGATTTGTTGGTTGGGTTTCTTTTCCAGTGGCAAAGAACAGAAATTTTCACCTTAATTCATCAAAGTACATAAATTTCCACCTCATTTTCAAAACAAGATGATGATGCTGTGGTGTGTGACTGCATGGTCTAACTTTGATTTTCCTTGAAAACTTGTGATTAATTAGCATTACAAATGCCAACTACAGTGGCCCATGAAGGGTAATTTTAGATGATTAGCTTTAAGGCATTTACAGCATAGTGTGGCAAAAGCTGATAGGCCAAGAAATGCTTATAATATATTGTAATTAAGAAATAGCTTCTGATTGAGATAGCATGAGTTATAACATCTGTATTGTCTCACCCTTCACATTAAACTGAAAATGGAATAAAAGTTTTTAAAACACCTCTCAGTTGCCCCATCTCTGAGTCAGAAGAGGGCATAATCTGACAAAAACTTGTGATTAATTGGCATTCTGTGTGAAATTCCCACATAGAATAAATGGAGGAGCTGTGACATGGCTACCAGGTGTCTCCATTTTAAGCTGTAGTCCTCAGTCTTCACCACTGTGAAAATCTGAGAAAAATTAGTGCTTATCAAACGATGTGGGACAGGAGGCAGGTAGCTTAACTACTTGTTTTGGCTTCAAGTGGTTGTTCTAAGAAAAATCAAAAGAAATCCAGAGAGAGGGAAGTGACAAACTGGCTACTGCTTAGTAGTGCTCCAGTGTTCCTTCAGCAGGGGTGAGTTGGAAAGTGTGTTGCTTTGAAAACCAAGAAAAGAAGAATTACAAGATGGAAGTGCTGTGTGAGAGATGCCCTGTGTTCCTGGAGTGTGCTGGAGCTGCCAGCTCAGCCTGGGACTGCTTTAGTCCAGTTTCCAAAAGAAACAGAGCTCTGACAGTCTTGCTCTGGCTGCACCTCCCTCCCCAGCTTGGGAACAGTTCCTTATTTGAGTCACCTTTTTCTTTTTGCCCCTCCTTTTCTTTGTGTCAAGAAGTTACAGACCTGTGAGCTGTTGAGCTTTAGGAAGCACCTGGAAAATAGGCAGGACAGTCCCTGTATCCCTTAAATGCTCCAAGCACTGAAAACTGCCTGATTTAAGTTTGTTTTTCCTTTGAAAAGTATAATCACCCATCTTATGGGGGACCAAACCTACAGTTTTTAAGGCATCCTGAAGAATAAATAAGAGTCTGAGCTGAATTTGTTATCTTTTTGAAGGAAGTGATGGGAGAAATATGTCTGCTCTGTTGCTTTCTACAGCAAGGAATATACAGACAAAACAACTTTTCCAGGTGTAAAAACTAAATAAGGATGATACAGTAATTCCAGATATTTATTTGAGAAAAGGAAGTTTTTGAGACACATGTGGCTTCAGCGTCTGTGAAACATCTGAGAGGTTTCTGAGCTAGTTCTTAGAAAGAGCCAGGGGTCATGGAAGGTCCAAAGCTTGAACTTGAACTTAAGGACTTAAGTCTTTAAGTTTAAGTTGACTTAAAGACTTAAACTTCAAGACTTAAAGACTTGAACTTAAAGACTTAACTCCAGCTTTAAGAAATAGCTGTGCCTCTGTAAAGTAACCGTATTTCTCCAGGTTTTCATCTCTCAACTGTGAACTGCTGTCAGTCTTTTACACTTCAAAGAATACTGCAGGCACTCATGGGGTTAAATAAGAGGAAAACAGGCCAGAAAATGTCTTTTGAATGCAAAACCCATGAGATTTGTGCTCTGGTTTGCCCTCAGGTTCAACGCCTTCCACCCGGACACCAGGAAGCCCATGCACCGGGAGTGCGGCTTCATCCGCCTCAAACCCGACACTAACAAGGTGGCCTTCATCAGTGCCCAGAACACAGGTACACTCCTCATACCCACTCTGGGGAAAAGTAGAGGTTCTTACCCTGCTGGGCCATTTCATTACTTTTTCAGACTGTTCTTGCACCTCTGATGGTTTTATTTAATTAATTTTTCCCTGTCGGAATCGCTGCTCTTTGGTGCTGAACACACAGTGGTTCCTAAACTAAGAGAGCCTCCCAGTGTGTGGGTGTTTGAGAAAATTCTTGCACCTCTCACAGTTTTATTTAATTAATTTTTCCTGTCAGAATCACTGCTCTTTGGTGCTGGACCCACAGTGGTTCCCAAACTAGGAGAGCCTCCCAGTGTGTGGGTGCAGCACCTTGGTACTTCTTGCTTTATGGGGACTGAATGAGAGAGGACCACATCTCAGTTATTATGAGTGAAAGTGTTAAACCCCAGTTGATGCTGAAGTTTGCATCTAAAATGACAGATTTGAAGGGAGGAGTGCCAGTTGTGCTGTGACACTCATGCTACACAGTATGAATAAGTCCAGCTTTCCATGTCTGAGGTTGTGTGGATCTGCAGTTGTCAATAAATAAAATTAATTAGGGCAAATAAAACCATTCTCCACAGGGAGGGCTGGTCTGTTAAGCAGCCTAATAGAGCATGGAATGGTTTGGGTTGGAAGGAACCTTAAATCTCATTGCACCTCCCTGCCATGGTCAGAGACACTTTCCACCAGACCAGGTTATTCCAAGCCCTGTCTGACCAGACTTTGAACACTTCCAGGGATGGGGCAGCCACAGCTTCTCTGGCCTCACCACCCTCACAGGGAAGAATTTCTTCCCAATATCTAACCTAAATTTCTCCTCTTACAGATTAAAAACTTCCTCCTTGTCTTGTCCTTATCTGAACGCGTAAAAAATCCCTCTTCCTCTTTTTTATAAGCTTCCTCTTAAGTACTGAAAGGTCAAAATTACAATTGTGACATGCTTAAATAACCTTTGCAGCCTAATAATATGTGTGCCCTTGCTTTTCCCTAGGTCTGGTGGAGGTGGAGGAAGGGGAGGTGAATGGACAAGAGCTGTCTATAGCTTCTCACTCCATAGCCAGGATCTCCTTTGCCAAGAAGCCCCATGTAGAGCAGGTGAGTGCACCCAGAGTGAGCCATTCCTATAGCACTGCTTGTCCCAGGAGGAGTCTGGTTGAGAGGATATGTTATTTAGCATGCTTTAATTACAGAATGCCATCAGAGGTTCTTGGAAGTACTGCATGGCATCCTGGCTTATTTCTGTAAGTGCCTTCAGAACAGATTTTGTACATTATGAGACCCAGAGGGATCATTATGATAAAAACTGACAGGCTGGATGAGACCAGCTAACCCAGAATCCTGTCTCCAGAATGGCCAGTAGCAGGTCCTTAGGGAAGAAAAGAGGAAAGTCTTGTCTAAATACTCTTATGGCAGTGGGATTAGTTATTAATGCTGGTTTTCTGGGTTGATTGCAGTATGAGGATGCAATTTAAGGTATGGTCAGTACTGGGCCTCATGAGGATATTTCAGGAACACCTGCAGTTCTTGCTCTGTACTTTTCAGAGCATTCAGACCTTGCTCTGGGCTCTTTTCCCACCTGTGGCTGCAGGGTGGGGCTGGCTCTTGCTATCAGCTCCACCTTTGGTTGGCTGCTTTTGGGGGTTTGACTTTTTGGGTGTGTAGTGGGGGTTTGTTGATACAGCTGGAGGGGTACAGGCAGCTGTGAGTGCAGTGGCACTGCTGGAGTCAGTGTGGCATCCTGAGGTCGCCTCTGGAGGTGTCACTGTCACATCTGAAGCTGTGGTGGCTGAGCAGCAGCTGAGAGACAAGCTCTCACAGCCTGGTTTTTGTGTGCTGTAAAACTTACCCTTAGACAGCAGAGAGCACAAGTTTGTGCAGATGTAGACAAAAATTTGATTTGCTTACACAGATAGTGTCCTAACTTTGGGAAGTCCCATCTCCCCTGCCTTTGGGTGCATGTTTTCAGGTTTCCTCTTTCCCAGGAACAGCTGTAGTGCCTCCTTCCCATAGCAAAGTAAATTAGATCCTGTGGGTGTCAGCAGGGAGGCAGAGCTCTGGATTGCAAACATTTAAAGGGACTGTCCTCTGAGTTGCTGCCTGAGCTGTGGGCAGATAGACTGACAGGAGGAGAGGGCAAAGCACAGAAAGCCAGCAGATATATTCCTAATTGAGGGCTCCAAGGCTGGCCTTGGCTGGAAGAAGGAAGGAAGCTCTAGGGCTGGAGATCTGTGCTCATCTGGCACCTGTGGGAAGCTCAGGCCCAGGGACTGGTCCTAGTGAGTGTCTGGGTGTGGAATGAGAGGAGTTGTCAGGAAACCAACTCCAGAGCCTTTTCTCCTTCACCAAGAGCAGCTTAAATTACCTGTGAAACAAAGAGGCCACAGTTTTGTGAGAAGGACATGTGTGCTGCTGCTGGAGTTGCTCATTTTGAGAAAACTTCACCATATTGTTGCATTCCTGGTGAAAAGTGATTCAGGGTGGCTGTGGCTTGGCTGAGCTCTCACTGAGGAAGGAAGGCTCATTTCCTGCACCAGGCTGTGTCATGAGTGATTTAGGTTGCTTGAAGAATCACCTTTAAAGGTGTTATCAATGCAGATTTAATACAAATTTGTGAAAGCACAGCTTAATGAAATTATGGCAAGGTTCCCTCTGTTGCTACTCGTGGATGAGAAGGGGCAAGGACAGCCTCCATTCTTTATTGGATGCAGGGGGGATATGCAGGAGAAGAGGAGGCTGAGGGGAGACCTCATCATCCTCTGCAACTCCCTGAAAGGAGGTTATAGCCAGGTGGGGGTTGTTCTCCTCTCCCAGGCAACCACTGACAGGACAAGAGGACACAGGCTTGAGCTGCACCAGGGGAAGGTTAGGCTGCACATTAGGAATAAGCTGTTCAAAGAAAGGGTGATTGAGCATTGGAAGGGGCTGCCCAGGGAGGTGAAATGGTGCAGTCACTGTCCCTGGAGGTGTTTAAGAAGAGCCTGGATGTGGCACTCAGTGCCATGGTTTAGTTAATAAGATGGAATTAGGTCATGGGCTGGACTTGGTGGTCTCAAAGGTCTTTTCCAACTCAGTTAATTCTGTGAACATGCCTTGTTCCATGGGTAATGGGCTTGGAGCTGGTGTTGTGGAGAAGGCTGCTTTCTTTAGGAGACAAACCTCCTTGTTCATTTGCCTGCTGTAGCGAGGATATCCTTCAGCAGGCAGGTGGATGGCAAAGGGAAGAAAGCCCAGGTAAGGCATTCACCTTGTGGACACTCATTGCTTGATTTCCTTATTTCTTTTCCTCCCCCTGGTTTAGATTACCAGAAAATTCAGGCTCAATTCCGATGGGAAACTCGAACAAACTGTCTCAATGGCAACCACTACGCAGCCCATGACTCAGCACTTACACATCACCTACAAGAAGGTGACACCCTGACACCAGGAGTGCTGGGTCACCTCCCTGAGGGCAAGGAGCAAGGACATCATGCACCAAGAGCAGCAGCAGCTCAGGAGCACAGCATGGCAGACCCCAGAGCTGGCTGCCTGTGCTCATCCCTTGGGCCCCAGAGCTGCCTGTCCTGAGAATGTTACTCAGATGTTTCTGTAATGGTATATAAAAAAAAAATAAAAAGCTTTTATTTTTATGGCTGTGTCTTTGCTGTGACTGCAAGGTAGTGCTCATGGAGGGGCTTTGTGCTGCCTGGTCATCAGTAGGTGTTGGGGTGGAGATCCAGCCTCCTGGACAGCCTGGAGAATTTTGGGGGAGCCACAGGTTCTGGAATGGGTTTGCACTGCAGGGAAAGACCCTGAAAACTGCAGAGCCTGTCCAATGAAACTTGGCTTGAATATCAAGAGGGAGCACCTACACCTTGCTTTGGGAGTTTGTCCAGCAGTTTGAGGGGAATTGCTGCAGTGTGGGAAGGTCAGGGCCAGACTTCAGTGCAGAATATCCCAAGAGTTTGGGGGACAACAAGCAAGAGAAACTGCTAACGGTGGGGCTCAATCTCCAACTCTAAATTTCCAGCTCTGGAATCAGGATGCAGCCATTGTGAGACCTGTCATCAAGTCACTCAAAAATGAGGGAGGCAGAACACTTTGATCACTGCTGGCCTACAGCAGAGACTCTTCAGCAGTAATGGACCAGATGAGCTCTGCAGGTCCCTAGCAGCCTCAGTCACTCTGGGAGTGTAACAGTGGCACAGCCCCACCTCAGCAGGGACCACCTGGAAGGGATCTGGGCAAACACTGAGGTGTGCAGCCCACTGCCAGGTGGGCTTTGTGCCACAGGATCTGTCTCTGTGGATGGGGGAGCTCCTGGCTGTGCCCCTCAGAACCCTGTGATGTCACCAGAGCCAGGATCACTCACCTGCAGTGGGTAACCATAAACAAACTGTAACCCCCAGTGCTGGGCAGTGCCAGAGCGCTCAGGCTGTGACCCACAGCAGCCGAGGAGCTTCTGAGTGCTGCCAGAGACCGAGGAACCTCTGAATGACAGCAGGGACTGAGGAGCCTCTGAGTGCTGCCAGTGACTGAGGAGCCTCCGAGTGCCCCAAGTGGAAGCCAACTTGTCCTTCGAGTCCTGCCAGCGGCCGAGAGCAATCGAGCCCGGGAGCAGCAATGGCAGAGGTCAGGGAGGAGCCCCCAGCGCCCCGGGCCGTGCGGGTGTGCCGCATCTGCGTGGATTTCCTGCAGAGCCCCGCTGCTGCCGTGGAGCCCTGCGGACACGTGTTCTGCCACGCCTGCATCCAGCCCCAGGCCGGGCCCGACGCCGCCGCCACCTGCCCGACCTGCCAAGGGCCCATCGGGGGCATCCGCGTGCTGCAGGGCCAGGAGAGCCGGGCCGGGCTGGCCCCGCGCCGGCCCCGCCGCCGCCTCCATCCCTTCGTGGTGCGCTGGCGCCAGCGGCAGCAGCGGCAGCAGCAGCAGCAGCAGCAGCAGCACCAGCCGAGCCAGAACCAGCAGCAGCAGCAGAACGAGCAGCAGCAGGAGTAGGCAGCTCCTGCAGGTGGCCAGCACTGCACATTCTCCCATGGGGACAGGGCCCCGAGCCCCCCCGGGCTCCAGCAGCATTCCCAGAGAGTGCCGGAGGAGCTGGGCAGAAACAGCCAGGGCAGGCCTGGCCTCGGGACCACGTGCACCTCCTCCCCTTGATCCCTTTTGATGTGGATCCTCCATGGCCCCTCTGAAATGAAAACCAGCATGCTGAGAAGGGCCTCGCCTGGTTTCTTCTGCTCCTTTGCTCATTAGTGCAGGACTGGGGGAGTGGGAGCTGTGGGAGAGGGAGGGATGTGGTTGTGGGAACTTGGGCAGAGGGTGGGATAAGGCTGAAGAACTGGTGGAGAGGAATAATGTGGATGTTGGAACTGGAGAGAGACTGTCCTTGGTTGGTTCTGTGCTGCTTTGCCTATTCCTGGGGGGGATGGAGCTCAGCAAGAGAAGAGGAAAGGGAGAGCCCCCTGGATCCCTCAGCAGATTCCTAAGGGAGTAGTGCCTGCTCTTTCTGAGGGCCAGGGTGACGACAGAGACTGAGATGGAGATTGGGGCAGACCCTCCTCTCCTTGCCCCACAACAGCTGGAGGAGGCAGCCCTGGCACAGCCACCAGCTGCAAGGCACTGCCTGTGGGAGAAGGGACAGCCAGCCCAGACCTGTTCAGGGCATCTCCTCTGAAGAATCCCAGAGCTCTTCCCCATTTGGGGCAGCACCAGGAGCTGTGTGGTGGCTGTGCATCCTCATTGTCACCCTGCTCTCCATCCCCTTCCATGACCCAAGTGGCTGCAGAACTCCTGGCATTAGGACTGAGCTTCTGCCCACAGCTCCCTGCTGCTTTGGCGAACCTTGTTTCCCAGGAATAGCCCTCACACATTGGTGTCAAGAGTGTTGGAGGCTGTGTGTGCCCCAGGCAGGGCAGCCAAGCATGGGGTGAGGCTTCTCAGGGTGACCACAGCCTCACGGTGCCTTCTGCCCTGGAGATGGATGGAAATCTGGAGGTGTAGGTGGGAAAACCCTGGCAAGCAGGAGGTGGCTCTTTGGTACTTCCCAGCACCCTCCTGCTGGAGGCCCCAGGCTGTCTGTAAGCGATCCCTTGGAAGGAGACATCCTTCATGGGAGCTGCTCAGAGACAGGGATCCAAATGATCATGTCTTTGGGGCATGGAGCAAAGAGGCAGGAGGGATTATCTCTCCCTGGCAGACCAGGCATGTGTCAGGACATCAGAATGGCTTCACCCCTGAGGAGAGGGGAAGGGCATGGACACCCTGAGATCCATGTTCTGCAGAGAGGTTCCCCCTTGGGAACACAGCAGTGCCAAGGCAGCACCACGATGGCTTCTGGGGGGATGGAGAGGGGTCATGGCTGAGAGAGGCTTGGAGTGTGATCCCAGCTCCAAAAATCCCCATGAAGCTGGTCCCAGCTCTGCTGTGCCTTGGCAGGAAAAAGCATCCTGGATCCCAAACATTCCTATGGCTGAATGTGACCTGGGGCAGGGGATGTGTGTGATGTGTGTGCAGGCACAGCCAGCCCTCCATGCTCCCACTGCTGCAAATGGATGTTAACTTGCTGGGAATTGCTCTCAGCCCTGCTGGTTTCTAGCTGGGCTTTTAGGAGGAGCAGTGGGAACCACCCTGGTGCTGGCTCCAGGCGAGTCCCACCGGCCCATGGTGGTTTTGGCATGTGCAAAAATGAAATAAAAGCGCTGTTCTCTGGGGAGCCAGCCAGCCCAGAGCGGATGAGCGCTCCCATTAATGTGTCATTAATGTGCAGCCCTGGCGTCGGCTCTCTTGGCACTGCAGAGGTAATTACAACCCAACTATAAAGCCTTGCACATGGATTTATTTACTGCCTTATTAGCAGCATCTGTTCTCCCAGAGAAGTGGCTCAGCTGTTTGCTCTCGTTCAGGGGAAGCAGTGGAACTCACCTCGTTGGGCTGGGGAGTGAGCTGAGGGAGCTGAGCACACTACTGGGGTTCCATTCTCAGCTGAGGGAGCTGAGCACACCACTGGGGTTCCATTCTCAGCTGAGGGAGGTGAACACACCACTGGGGTTCCATTCTCAGCTGAGGGAGCTGAGCACACCACTGGGGTTCCATTCTCAGCTGAGGGAGCTGAGCACACCACTGGGGTTCCATTCTCAGCTGAGGAAGGTGAGTACACCACTGGGGTTCCATTTTCAGCCAAGAGAGGTGAGCACACCACTGGGGTTCCATTCTCAGCTGAGGGAGGTAAGCACACCACTGGGGTTCCATTCTCAGCTGAGGGAGGTGAGTACACCACTGGGGTTCCATTCTCAGCCGAGAGAGGTGAGCACACCACTGGGGTTCCATTCTCAGCTGAGGGAGGTAAGCACACCACTGGGGTTCCATTCTCAGCTGAGGGAGCTGAGCACACCGCTGGGGTTCCATTCTCAGCTGAGGGAGGTGAGCACACCACTGGGGTTCCATTCTCAGCTGAGGGAGGTAAGCACACCACTGGGGTTCCATTCTCAGCTGAGGGAGCTGAGCACACCGCTGGGGTTCCATTCTCACCCTGTTGGTGGTTTAGTGCCTCTGCCCAGCACAGCATGAGGCGGGCACAGAGCTTCACCCCAAACCTGAAGGACGTGGCTGTGTTGGAGATCCAGCAGCATTTCTCTTCCCACCTGTCTCCTAGCACTGCCCCACAATGTTTTATCATCACAAAAATCACAGACTCATGGAATCATCAAGTGGGAAAAGCCCTCTAAGATCATTGAGTCCAACCATCAACCCAGCATTTCCATTGGACATGTTCACCATTAAACCATGTCCTCAAGTGCCACATCCACACATTTTTTTGAACACTTCCAGGGATGGTGACTCCACCACTGTGCTGAGCAGCCCATTCAAATGCTTGACAAGCCTTTCAATGAAGAATTCTTCCTTAATATCCAGCTTAAATCTCCCCTCGTACAGCTTGAGGCCACTTCCTCTTGTCCTGTCCCTGTTCCCTGGGAGCAGAGCCTGATCCCCGCTGGCTGTCTCCTCCTGTCAGGGAGGTCTGGACAGCAAGAAGGACCCTCTGAGACTCGTTTTCTCCAGGCTGAGCCCCTTTCCAGCTCCCTCAACCATTCCTTGCAAGGTTTGTGCTCCAGACCCTTCACATCTCTGTTTCCTTCTCTGGACACAGCTCTCTTCTCCAGCAGGAGCCATGGGATGAGTGGCCCTGGTGCTGCAGACCCTCAGCTCTCTCAGAGCTGCAGTTCCCTGGGCTCCCAAGGGTTTTTCTGCTGCTGCTGAGCCACAGCAGCCAAATCACTGCTGCAGCATCCACTGCCTTGGCTGCTGGCCTGGCCTGGCTCTGCTGCTGAGCACATTTCCCAAGGAAAACGGATGCTGGGTTTGTTAACTGAGTGTTGTGGCAAATGCAAGTTAAGTGGCTGCAAATACACCAGAGAACCAGTTCATTCAGGCACAGAACATAATGTCCAAAAGGCTTTTGTTGCCTGTGGTTCCTAAATAAAAATTCACATGTGGCCCATGCCAACCAAGGTGCCAGGTTGGGATGCAAAGCTTGGAATTACAAAGTGTAAATATTTATTCATGGGTGTGAGATGTCCCAGCCAAATCAGGCACCCAGGTGGGTTTTTTTATGAGGTTCTTTAGTCCATCCCATGCTCAGGTACAGCACAAACTGACTGAGCACTGACACCCACACAACAGATCTCCAGTCACAGTAAAACTTGGCAAAGCTGCTGTTTCTGCTCGTCCATGGATCCAGGTGTCCTTGAGTCCCTCTGGCTGCAGTGACTGAGCTGTGACACCAGACCAGCCTGGGAGGGTCTCAGAGCCTGAGATGCTGTGGGACCTTGGTCATCCCCGGGATAAAGCTGTTCTTTATCCCTCAGAGACTGCTCTAAGCCTCCAACAGCAAAATCCTTCTCTGCAGGGTTTGTTTTACTTCAGCACAAACAATACCAAAGTCTTCAACAAAGCTCCACTTCTTCCTTATATCAGTGTTTAATTACTATATATAGTATATGTATACATAAAATTAATATACTTTGGTACTATAAAATGATGTTTGACAGTTAGAAAAGTGATTTTTTCATCACATTTACCAAGCCTGTCACATACCTGAGCCTCCATCAGCACCACCAGGCTGCTGCTTCTTTCTGGGACCACCCATCCCCCAAGCAGCCCCTGCTCGTCATATCAGCTGTCAGAGAATTAAACAGTTCATGCCTCAAATATTAATATAGGGTTTTTTCTCATTATAAAAAAAAACTGTATAAAGAACCTACAACCAAAGAAACCTCCCTGAAGATGCCTGACTGGGACTTTGGACTGAAAGCAAATTGCTGAGATTAGATAAGGGGAAAACCCTGTCACAGCACATGTCACAGTTGAGATGGCCACAATACACAGAGTATCACCACACAATTTCAGAAAGGTTCAACCCATACAGAGCAACACCTTACCTCCTCAGAAGGCTTCAATCTCTGCCCCTCTTGTTCTTTAGCCCAGCCTTTTGTCCCCTCCTGTTGATGCCCTGCACCTGTGTGCCCTCTGTTCCCTTTGGTGGTTGGTCAGTGCCCCTGGGCACCCCCTGGCTCATTGCTGTCAGTGCTGCTCACCTGCTGCTCACAGCTGTGCCCATTGGGGCTCAGCCCCACCCCAATCACCACAAACTGTGTGCCTACAAAACCCATTCCTCAGTCACCTGAAGCAAACAAGTAAAAAGGAAAAGAACGTGAGCCAGCCCCAGCAGCTGTGCTAAGAATCATCTCTGGCTTTCTTTGGGGTGGGGGAGGCTGTAGCCCACAGACCCTTTTGCTGGGAGTTAGTTTGCACAGATTTCCCTCCCAGCTGAGGTGGAGGAAGAAGTTTTGGTGTGCTGTAACCTCTGTTCAGGGGCACTGAACCCATCCATCCTCCCTTACACAGATTGCCGTGGAACCCCCAGCCCAGGGAATGCCATATCCACAGGACATTCATGTGAGAGGCAGCTGAGGTTAATTAATCCATTAATCCATCAAAGCCCCCCCCAAGTCATTCCTGAAGCCTTCCACCACAGGACTGCACGGGATGCAACAAACCCAAAATCTGTGGTGAGAGACAATGGCAAACTCCCCCCTGCCACCCCTCCCTTAGTGAATTACCTGGATTTTCCTACCTGGCCTGAGCGTATATTAAACCATTGAATTCTATGCTTTTTGGGGGGACCTTCACCACCAAGAAGACTAGCAGGAGAGAATCAGCAGAACATCACTGAGATCCATGGAGTGCTGATATTTTCCTTATTCTGTCCCTGTTTTTGTCCCTCTTTCCGTCCCCCCCTGTAGGAGTGTCGGGGGGTAGCACGGTCGGGATGGACAGAGAGCAGAGATCTCTGCAGCCAGGTCAGGAACTTGGGGTTCATTGCAAAGGGCCTGGGTGCAGGGCCCTGCTGGGATTTGGGGTTCATTGCAAAGGGCCTGGGTGCAGGGCCCTGCTGGGATTTGGGGTTTATTGCAAAGGGCCTGGGTGCAGGGCCCTGCTGGGATTTGGGGTTCATTGCAAAGGGCCTGGGTGCAGGGCCCTGCTGGGATTTGGGGTTTATTGCAAAGGGCCTGGGTGCAGGGCCCTGCTGGGAGCTGCAGCCACAGCTCAGAGCAGTCCTGAGAGAAGAGAGGGGGAGAGAGGATGAGAGGGTAAGGGATCAAAAGTGTAAGAGCGTAAATGGGTAAGAGAGCGAAGTTCCCATTACAATACCATAAATCTTCTTCTGTGTTGAATATTCTGATTCTCACTAACCAATCTAGTACAATATACAAATTCTATAGCATTTACATACAGCCTATAAGAATCACTACATTACCATACTGTGCTACATTTTAAACCCTAAAAACTCCTCTTTGGGCCCCTTCTGCCAAGCTGTAGGGTCTGCTCTGACCCTTGGAGCTATCTGCAAGCAGAGGGTGTTGTTCCATCAAAAGGGGATTGCCTTCAGCCAGCCACACCATTGTTTTCCAGTTGTTTAGCAACTAAGGTATCTCAAACCTTGCTTTCATTTCAATCTCGCCTATAGTTTCTATATTCTCAAAATCTTTTGCCAGACAATCATATTTATAAGGCTTTCCTGTTTCATCTTCCCCAGCACCCCCCCACCTATTTCCTATTTCTTTCTTTCCCTCTCTCTCTCCAGTGAATTTGATATTCACAGTCAGATAAACCCCATACCATTATCACTGGCCTACGTGACAGTGACATTTGCACCTTAATTCGGGCAGAGGCACTTCTGACATCCTCAATAACCACATCCTGACGCCTGCCCCGAGGGGTTTGGGTGCAGTGAGCCCTGCCCACCTGGGGCTAGGGGCATCGGGGGCTCACTGCGGGCACTGCCAGGGTGACTCAGCCTCTCCAGCAAGCTCGGGCCCGCCTGGGCTCTGCAGCTCCGCGGCTCGGATCGCTCCTGCAGCCTGATTTGCTGGGAAGCTGCCAGCGGCTGCCGCCTCCTCCTCTCTGCGGGCAGCTCTGCCCCGCTCCCCGCTCATCACCGCTGCCTCTGGTGACAGAATGACAGAATGACCCGGCGGAGCGGAGGGACACGGGGCTGAATGGCTGTGGGGGAACGGGGCGGAGAGCCGGGGATGCGGCCCGGGGATGCGGCACGAAAGGTACGGGCGGCGCGGCAGGGTGTGCCGGGAGGGGCAGCAACTGGGGCAGCTCGCAGGGGTTTAGGAACAGGGGCAGTTTGCAGGGGTGCAGGATCATCACGGGTCGTTTTCAGGGGGTTTAGGAGCAGGAGCAGATTTCAGGGGGTTCAGGGTCACAGACAGTTTTCTAGGTTGGCAGGATCATGGGCATTTTTCAGGGGGTTTAGGATGACAGGCAGTATCCAGAGGGTTTAGGAACAGGGGCAGTTTGCAGGGGTGCAGGATCACGGGCAGTTTTCACGGCGGGCAGGATCGCGGGCAGTTTTCAGGAGGGCAGGGGCAGTTTTCAGGGGGTTTAGGATCAGGGGCGGTTTTCAGGGAGGGCAGGAGCAGAGGCAGTTTTCAGGGGGTTTAGGAGCATGGGCAGTTTGCAGGGGGGCAGGATCAAGGGAAGTTTTCAGGGGGAGCAGGAGCAGAGGGGCAGTTTTCAGGGGGTTTAGGATCAGGGGCAGTTTTCAGGAGGGGCAGGATCATGGACAATTTGCAGGGGGGGGCAGAAGCAGGAGCAGTTTGCATGGGGTTTAGGAGCAGGGGAGGTTTTCAGGGAGGGCAGGATCACGGGCAGTTTTCAGGGGCTTTAGGATCACGGGCAATTTTCAGGGGGGGCAGGAGCAGGGGCAGTTTTCAGGGGGTTTAGGATCAGGGGCAGTTTTCAGGGTAGGAAGCATCACAGGCAGTTTTCAGGGGGTTTAGGATCACAGGCGCTTTTTGGGGTTGGCAGGATTACCAGCAGTTTTCATAGGCGTAGGGGCAGTTTTCAGGGACAGTTTTCAGGGGCTTTAGCATCAGGGGCAGTTTTCAGGGAGTTTAGGAACAGGGGCAGTTTTCAGGGGAGCAGGATCAGAGGCAGTTTTCAAGGGGAGCAGGATCAGAGGCAGTTTTCGAGGTGGGAAGCATCATGGGCAGTTTTTAGGGGGTTTAGGATCAGGGGCAGTTTTTAGGGGGCCAGGATCAGGGGCGGTTTTCAGGGGAGCAGGATCAGGGGCAGTTTTCAGGGTGGGCAGAATCAGGAACAGTTTTCAGGGGGTTTAGGATCAGGAGCAGTTTTCAGGGGTGCAGGAACAAGGGCAGTTTTATGGGGGGCAGGAGGAGGGGCAGTTTTTGGGATGGGAAGCATCACGGGCAGTTTTCAAGGGGTTTAGGATCACGGGCAGTTTCCAGGGGGGGCAGGATCAGGGGCAGTTTTTGGGATGGGCAGTTTTCAGGGTGGCAGAATCAGGGGCAGTTTTCAGGGGGACAGGATCGGGGCAGTTTTCCCCCTTGCGCTCCCTCCTGCTGGGTACTGTGACCACCCCGTGTGCTGAGGGCCAACCTGACCCCCTCAAGCTGGGAGGCAGGCAGTGTGTGCCTGTCCTTGTCCCCAAGCCCCTAAGGACAGGAATTCCAGGTACTGGAGGACAGACAGCTATTCCAGGTGCTGGAGCCCTTCCTGCATGGGTTTATGAGCTGTTTGTGGCCATGCCCCAAGCCCCCACGAGCCTGTCTGCCTTGTGGGGCCACGGACAAGAATTAGGAGTACATTTGACCTTATGTCAACTGCTCTTTCTCCAAAAATCAGATCTGCTGGGGGTTGTGCTGATGCAGAAACCCAGCCTGCCAAAATCTGCCTCCCAAGGTCAGTGGGGCTGTGGGAGATCCCAGGAGGGAGGCTGATAAAAGAGCTTTTCATTGCTACTCCATGATTTAGCATCAGCATCCTTGTTCCCACAAGGACTCCCCACCCTTGGGTGAAATGAAGGATTTGGCTTGAAGAAAGCAGAAAAAAATCCTCCTTAAACACAGACCCCACAGCTTGAGCAGAGCATCACCTGAGCCTGGTGCTTCCTCCATTACCTAATCCCAGCTCTCCTGAGAGGACATCACCTCCCTTAGGCTCCAGAGACCCCAGGAGCATTTCCACCTTTGCCCCAGCAGCTCTCCCATCTCAGCAAAGGGGCTGTGGGTGTTCAGGGGGGCATAGGAGTTCTGCAGCAAGCCCATGTGCATCTTGGGGCTCTCAGGACACCTTTGCAGGGCACACAGGACTCCAGCACCCAGTCCCTGCAGCCTGCATGTCCATATTCCCAGATTTTCCATGCAGGGCCGTGCTTAGACTGCTCACACAAGAGACCTAGTTTCTGCTCTCCCTGCTGCCAGAAATATCCCAGCTGCCTGCAGTGGAGAGCAGGTGAGGAGAGCCACAGGCTGGCAGTGCTGGGGCGCTTTGGGGATATTGAGGGGCTCCCCCAGGGAATTGTGCTGTGGTCACCACAGACGTGGGGACACCCTGTGTCAGGATTGTGCTGAGGGGATGGCAGGTGGGCCACCCTCCCCCTGGCAATGATGGATGGGGCACCTCAGTGCTCTTAGCTCATGGGCATCCTTTTGTTTTTGAAGGCCAGGTTGGAGGGTGTGACGGTGTGCACAGGGAAGAGATGAGGACCTGACTCCATGTTTCAGAAGGCTGATTTATTATTTTATTATATATTACATTAATACTATACTAAAAGAATACAAGAAAGGATTTCATCAGAAGGCTGGCTAAGCTAAGAATAGCAAAGAAAGAATGATAACAAAGCTTCTGTCTTGGACAGAGAGTCCAAGCCAGCTGGGCTGTGATTGGCCATTAATTACAAACAACCTCATGAGACCAATCACAGATGCACCTGTTGCATTCCACAGCAGCAGATAACCATTATTTATGTTTTGTCCCTGAGGTCTCTCAGCTTCTCAGGAGGAAAAATCCTAAGGAAAGGATTTTTCATAAAAGATGTCTGGCTTGGAGAAACCTGCTAGAGGGGCAGGTGTCTCTGCCCTTGGCAGGAGTGTGGAAGGAGATGAAATTTAAGGCCCTTCCCAATCCAAACCATTCTGGGACTCTCTGATTCTCCTCCACTGCCCTCAGGATGGGGATGCTGAGGAGCTCCCAGCCTAGGATCAGGAGAAGGGAGGCTGAGAAGCCCCGGACACAGGAGCCATGTCAGCGCGCGGGCGCTGCGCCAGGGTGCTGCCCTCCGAGCTGAACAAGGTGTGCCCCGAGAGGGGAGATGAGCCTGCCACGCACCCCAGCAAGATGAGCGACTTCGAGGTGGTCCCCAACCTGCAGCAGAGCAGCAGCAGTGTCTCCAGGAGCAGGAGGAAGGCTCATTTCCCTGCTGGCAGCAATGAAAAGGCAAGTTCAGGGGGTGCTGGAAGAGGGGATGGCTGGGCACATGCGTGAAACAGCATTAATGAGTGGCTCACTAACAGGAGCATTAATAACTGATCAGGTTGGTTTTAGGGACAGACAGAAAACCCCCAGACATCTGAGGCACATGGCCAGCACTCATATCCCTTCTCCTTCGAGTGCAGCTGGCTTTGTCCTTGCAGACAGTGATGGAGCTTTCATCCTTCACACCCCAAGAAGCGCCCAGACGTACTCCCATCTCCATGGTGTCTGACTCCTGGAATAACTTCTGGCCCTTTCCAGAAACCCTGACCCGTAGCTGCTTTTCTTGCTCCACCAGGAAAATCTCATCTCCTGGATTCCTGAAAACATCCGAAAGAAGGAATGCACCTATTTTGTGGAAAGCTCCCAGATGTCAGATTCTGGGTAAGTGAGGCACTCCATCCTTCCCTCCCCTGCAGGAGAGCAGAAGTGAGGGTTGATAACAAAGCTACAGCACCAGAAATCCCAACTTTCTGTCACAGGGATTCACAACCCTCTTTCTAACTGGTTGTTCAGCATGTGGTGAGTCACCACATGGCTGAGATTCTGTGTCCCAAAGAAAAACATTTCCAATGCTTTTGCAGGCAGTCATTTCCACCCTAAATATTTCCATCCTAAATCTCTACCGGTGGAAATATTTGGCTTTTTTCACTTAATTTCCCCCCCCCAAACATTGTCCTTGTTTCTGCACAAGTTCTGAGCAGGGGGAGCAGCTGGGTGGGAGATGTGGGGTCCGTGATGCTCCTCAGGAGAACAGCACCTCCTGCCCAGGCTGAGGTTGGGGTTTCTCCATGGAGCTCTCGGTGTGTTTTTCAGGAGGATCGTTTGTGAGTGTGGCTATCTCAGGGAGCAGCACCTTGACGATGCTGCCAAGCCTCCCATCTTCCTGGGGAAGGAGTGGGACCCCAGCAGGCACATCCAGGAGATGCCAACGGATGCCTTCGGCGATATCCGCTTCACAGGGCTGGGGCAGAAGACAGGGAAGGTGATCTGCTTGTCCTCCCGTGGGTGTGTGGGGAGTCAGTGCTTGGGTCAGTGAAGAGCTCATAGGTGTCGTGGGAGAGGACACAGAGTTTCCTGTGGATCAGGGCGATGGTTATCTTGGCCATGGGCAGGTTGGCCACCTGTGCGATGACATGGGAGATGGCACAGGAGCATTTCCCTCCTTGATGAGAGGACATTGGGAAAGGGTGGAATTGCCCCAAAAGCAACAGTGACTCAGGCAGTGGAGGGGTTGGGACAGGACCCCTCCTCTCAGCCTTAAACCCTTTCTGAAACCACAAGACTCATGATTCAAGGAGTGGCTGTTCCCTGTCCTTGCCCTCAGATTTGTCTGGGGAATGTTTGTTCCCAGGAAAGTGAACAGGAATAGGGTCATGGACATAGACCTGGACCAGCAGCAGCAGAACTCTGCTGTGGAATGGTGTTGGGAAGCCTCTGGGGTGGGACAGGAGGAATTGTGCTGGAGGAGGTGTCCTGTTACCCTGACCCCGTGGTTTATATCCAAAATAACAAATGTGCGTGGTCCCTTTTCCTGCAGTACGTGCGTGTCTCCTCGGACACCCCCCCAAGGGTCATCTACCACCTCATGACACAGCACTGGGGCCTGGACCCCCCCAACCTGCTCATCTCAGTCACTGGGGGAGCCAAAAACTTCGTCATGAAGCCAAGGCTGAAGAACATCTTCCGGCAAGGGCTGGTCAAGGTGGCCCAGACGACAGGTAAGACACCACAGAATAATGACATTGCAGAGTCATAGAATAGTTGGGGTTGAAAGGGACTTTTAAATGTCATCTGGATGCAGAGGGTCTGTGGTGGTGTTCACAGGGGTCCTGGGAAGAGGGAAGAGATGAGAATCTGACTCCATGTTTCAGAAAGCTTATTTATTATTTTATTACATATATATTATGTTAAAACTATACTAAAAGAATAAAATAAAGGATTTTATCAGAAGGCTTGAAAGGAAAGGAAAGAGAATTGAAAGATAACAAAAGCTTGTGAGTCTCAGAGAGTCCAAGACAGCTGGACTGTGATTGGCCATTAATTAGAAACAGCCAAATGAGACCAATCACAGATGCACCTGTTGCATTCCACAGCAGCAGATAACCATTGTTTACATTCTGGTCCTGAGGCCTCCAGGCTTCTCAGGAGGAAAAATCCTAAGGAAAGGATTTTTCATAAAACGTGTCTCTGACAAGGGTCTCCCTGTGGTTGCACCTGGCCATGCCAGGCTCAGTGAGCTGGGCTGCTCTGGTGGTGCTGAGCTGCTTTGGGAGCTCTGTAGGTCCTACCTGGACCACGATCACCAGGGATGGGCTGCTCCTGCTCAGTCACAAGAGAGGCTCAAAAGGTGCTGAAGAAGGCATTGCCTGTGCCACCAGGGCAGGGAAGGGACATCTCTTGGGGAATGAGCACCCCAGGGACCCACAGCCACACGGGGGAGGCTGGGAGACGGCTGTGGGCAGAGCCTCTCCCTTCCCATGGCCCTCTGTGCCCCCTCCCAGGAGCCTGGATCATCACAGGGGGGTCCCACGCTGGTGTGATGAAACAGGTGGGAGAGGCAGTGCGAGACTTCATGCTGAGCTGCAGCCACAAGGAGGGCGACATTGTCACCATTGGCATTGCCACCTGGGGGACCGTGTACAACCGCGAGAGCCTCGTCTGCCCCATGGTGAGCCAGGCAGCCCAGGGAAACACAGCTGGGCACAAGTGATGCTCACAGAACTCCAGAATGGCTTGGGTTGGAAGGAACCTTATGGCTCAGCTTGTTCCACCCCCTGCCATGGGCAGGGAATCTTTGATTAGACCAGGTTGCTCCAAGAGCCATCCAGCCTGGCCTTGAACTCTTCCAGGGATGGCACCAGGCTGGAATTTGCTGAGAAGCCCCTCCACCCTGCCCAGTGGTTCTGTGCTTCTCCTGGGTGGACTCTTGTGGGTGTGAGGGACAGTGGAGCATGGGGCAAGGCTGACATGAGCGCTGTGGGGGCACAGGGACAGTTTGGCCAGACTGTCCCCAAGTGCTGACCCATTCCTGTCCCCACGTGCTGGTCACCTTGGCTATCTGCTGCTCCTCTGCCAGGCTTCTCCCAGAGTGTCTCCTCCTGCTCCTTACAGGGGGGCTTTCCTGCTGAGTACGTGCTGGATGAGGAGAACCAAGGCAGCCTGTCCTGCCTGGACAGCAACCACTCCCACTTCATCCTGGTGGATGACGGGACCCACGGGAGGTACGGTGTGGAAATCCCCCTGAGGACCAGGCTGGAGAAGTTCATCTCTGAGCAGACCAAGGTGAAAGGAGGTAATGGCAACACACAGCCTGGCCTGAGGCAGGGATGGGCCATGCCCCTGGAATGGTGTCCTTCCTGGGCTCCAGCAAGGGGCTGTGGCTTCCCCAGAGGATCCAGGCAGTGTCTGAGAGGATTGCCATGATAAATGTGGAACCTGGTTCCTCCGTGACACAGATCAAAGAACCTTACTCTACCAGACTTATGGGATCACTAAAGGAGTCCCCAAACCTTGTGATGCTGAGTTGTTCAGGGAAAGTAATTTCTCCCACAGGGCCAGGTCCCAATGGAGCTTCCAGACGTCACCTTCTCACTGTGCAGATGATCTCCTGCCATGGCACATGCACTCATGTGCTCACAGAACCCCAGAACCCCCTGAGCCAGAAGAGACCCATAAGGATCCTCAAGTCCAACTCCTTGCACAGAACACCCCCAAAAAATCCCACCATGTGTCTGACCTGCCAGACAAACACTGGGCATGGTTTTCCTCCCCTCCCCTGAAGCCTGACGTGTCAGGGACACTGCTCACACCTTGCCTTCTGCACTCCACCACTCAGAGGAGACCCTATGCGGGGATCAGCCCTATGGGAAGGTCACCCTGGGTTTGCTTCCCTGCAGGTGTTGCCATCAAGATCCCCATCGTGTGTGTGGTGCTGGAAGGAGGGCCTGGGACTCTTGATGTAAGGAAGTGCTTGTGGCAAGCTGAGGCAGGGGTTCAGAGGAGGAACAGCCCCTTCCCGGGGTGCTGCTCCCGTTGGTGCCACACGGACAGGAGTGCTGGCAGCAGCAGAGGGTGCCAGGCTCAGAGAGGGCCTGCAAGTGTCTGGCTGGGATCCTGACCAAGCTCCCTGCTCTGCTGCAGACCATCTACAATGCCATCACCCACGGGACCCCCTGTGTGATCGTGGAAGGGTCGGGGCGCGTGGCCGATGTCATCGCGCAGGTGGCCAACCTGCCCGTGGCCAAGATCACCATCGCCCTGATCCAGAGCAAACTCAGCGTCCTCTTCCAGGACACCTACGAGCTCTTCACTGAGAGCAAACTGGTGGAGTGGACCAAGAAGGTGAGTCCCCTGCAGCCTTTGGGAGACCAAAGAGCAGCAAGGGTCCCAGTGGGGAGTTTAAGCCTCATCTGCCCCCAGGCACTCTCATCATTGTCCTGGTGGGCACCCCAAGGGCTCAGGCTCCCTTTGGGCACAGAGGGAGTGTTTGTGACCAGCCCACGGTGGAGGACACAGCCCAGGGGTTCTGCAGGAGATGGAGGGCAGTGAGGAATTGCCCAGCACAGTGGGGAGCAGCAGGAAGGAGATGCTGCTGCTCAGTGCTTTGCCCATGGCTCTCCTGTAGATTCAAGACATCGTGCGGAGCCGGCAGCTCCTGACCATCTTCAGAGAGGGCAAATATGGCCAGCAGGACGTGGATGTGGCCATCCTCCAGGCCCTCTTCAAAGGTGAGGGCTGGGGGCCTCCCTGGAAGGATGGGGCAAGGTGAACAGGACAGGGGTCAAGTCACCTCCTACCTCTGCTTGACTCATGGGGTCACCAAAGAAGTCCCCAAACCTTGTTCCTGGGGAGAGATGATTATCCAAAGGGCCACACACCCAAGGAAGCTCCCAGGTGGTATCTTCTCCCTGGGTGATGCTCCCCGTGCACTTTGCATGCAGCATCCCGAAACCAGGACCACTTTGGTCGGGAGAACTGGGACCACCAGCTGAAGCTGGCCGTGGCCTGGAACAGGGTGGACATTGCCCGGAGTGAGATCTTCACAGATGACCACGACTGGAAGGTAGGGCCATGCCTGTGCTGCTTGTCTGGTCAGGCTTACAGCTCGGCGGGCACTTCTCACCTTGGCTGTGCCCAGGGAGAGTTTTCAAGGGGTTTCTCCTGGACCCTGAACTCCCAGTGCATTAACTGGGGCTGTTCTTCAAAAATGCTCTCAAACACCCAGAGCAGAGCTAAGCACACACAAAGGCAATTGGTATTTTGCTCAAAACCAGTGTTTTTAAACACTCACCTAGAACTCAAAATACCTCTTGACAGCTCTGCCCTGTGGTTTGTGTCTAAATTCTTCCCTGCTCATACCTTATGAGTGGGGCAGGGGCCAGCTCTGCCATCCCTGCTGTTGAGAAGCCAAGGCTGAGCAGGGCTGTCTGTCCTTCCTGATGGGGCTGTGGAACTTGGAAGGGATTTTCCTATCGCAGTCAACAGTTTGGATTCCCCCAGCTCAGATACCTTTGATGAGGCTGGGAAGGGCTGGTGGGAGCTGGGAACCCAGAAGTGAAACATTTGAGGATAAATGCCCCAAATGTTGAAGGTCAAGCTGGCAATCTGGACACCTGCAAGGTGTCCCTGCCCCTGGCAGGGGATTGGAATGAGATGAGCTTCCAACCCAAACTGTGCTGTGATTCTGTGATATTCCTGAACTTGGGATAGGTGGTCTCTACCCTATCCATCCCTCTGCCCAGCAGCCAAGGGGGCAGAGGTCTCCACTGCCGCAGAGGAGTGCCCTCTTCTAACGCCCTGGGAACATCCCACAAGTTTTAGTGCATGCCTTGTGCTCTTTCACATCCAAAGACTCCTCCTGTGCTCAGGGATGAAATTTCCCCCCCGAGTGAGGAGCACAGTAGGAGCTCTGAGACCAGGGAGCCC
Source organism: Ammospiza caudacuta (assembly GCF_027887145.1). Lineage (NCBI taxonomy): Eukaryota > Metazoa > Chordata > Aves > Passeriformes > Passerellidae > Ammospiza > Ammospiza caudacuta. The sequence continues at coordinate 6,716,006 of NC_080603.1, read as the reverse complement.
CTCACCTCTGCCTCTGCCCTGCCAGCCCTCAGATCTCCACCCCGTGATGGCAGCCGCCCTGATCTCCAACAAACCCGACTTTGTGAAGCTGTTCCTGGAGCAGGGAGTGCGCCTCAAGGATTTTGTCACCTGGGACACGCTGGTTTACCTCTACGACAACCTGGCGCCATCCTGCCTGTTCCACAGCAAGCTGCAGAAGGTGCTGCTGGAGGAGAGGGAGCACACGGCCGGCTCCAAGGTGCCGAGGCTGCAGATGCACCACGTCTCGCAGGTGCTGCGGGAGCTGCTGGGATGCTCCACGCAGCCCCTGTACCCCAAGCCCAAGCAGGCGGAGCGGCCCCGGCTCTCCATCCCCGTGCCGCACATCAAGCTGAACGTACGCATCTCGGGTTACCGCTGGGGAGGGAGGGACACCGCCTCCGGGTCTCTGTCCTGCTGTCTGCTCAAAAATGCTCCTAAAAGTGCCTTTTAGTCGTCTAAAGGGTGCAGCTTCCTACAGCTGTAGCACTGTGTGGATGCGTGATGCTGGTGGGGTGGGTGCACGGTGGATGCACCACTCCACCTGATCCCGCTAGAAAAAGTGAAAATCCCAGGATTAATCCAGTCCTGGGAGGCGGGCAAAGCCCTTTGCATGGGTGCTGGAGGCAGCAGCAGGCGTTTGAGCATGGCACACCTTGCAGGTGCAGGGCTCCAGCCTGAGGTCCCTCTACAAGCGCTCTCCTGGCCGAGTCACCTTCACCATGGACCCTGTGCGCGACCTGCTCATCTGGGCCGTGGTGCAGAACCGCAGGGAGCTGGCAGAGATCATCTGGGCACAGGTACTGTAGGAGCCAGGGGGGTGGGATGGTCGGGATGGATGGAGATGAGAGATCTCTGAAGCCAGGTCGTGGAACTTGGGGTTCATTGCAAAGGGCCTGGGTGCAGGGCCCTGCTGGGATTTGGGGTTCATTGCAAAGGGCCCTGCTGGGAGCTGCCAGCCACAGCTCAGAGCAGGCCTGAGAGAAGAGAGGGGGAGAGAGGGTGAGGGGATAAGAGAGTAAAAGGGTAAGGGAGCAAAGTTCCCTTTACAATACCATAAATCTTCTGTGCTGAATATTCTGATTCTCACTAACCAATCTAGTACAATATACAAATCCTATAGCATTTCCATACAGCCTGTCAGAACCATTACATTACCAGACTGTGTTGCATTTTAAACCCTAAAAACTCCTCTTTGGGCCCCTTCTGCCAAGCTGGCAGGGTCTGCTCTGACCCTTGGAGCTGTCTGCAAGCAGAGGGAATTGTTCCATCAAAAGGGGATTACCTTCAGCCAGCCACACCATTGTCTTCCTGTTGTTCTGTAACTAAGGGATCTCAAAGCTTGCTTTCGTTTCAATCTCACTTATAGTTTCCATATTCTCAAAATCTTTTGCCAGACAATCATATTTATAAGGCTTTCCTGTTTCAGCTTCCCCAACAAGGTACCACAGCCCAGAGCTGAGGGGCTCACGTTGAGCCAAACCTCACTGTCCTGATCTTGATCCCAGCCAAAAAGGACCCAGTTTGAGGGCACTTTATATCCATCCCCAGCCACACCATGAGGCCAGATCCCTCCCTTCCTGGCCAAAACAGGCAGAGGGGATGTGCTGGGCCAGATGTGGGCTAAGTCAGGCTGAGAGAGCCCTCAGGCAGCTGGGGTGGAGAAGGCTTCCACTCATAAACAGCATTCCAGGACAAGGGGCAGTGTAACTGGTGGCACAGTGAGCATGCCAAGGAGCCACCCTGTCCCATCAGCCAAGGGCAGGGCTGCTCCCGTATTCCCCAGGCAGTGGGTTATCCACAGGTGAGCTTGGCTCAGCCCTAGTCACGGCAAGGTGTCCACCCTGAGCACCGTGGCAAGCTGTCCATCCTGAGCTTGGCTCAGCCCTTGTTGTGGCAAGCTGTCCTTCCTGAGCACCATGGCAAGCTGTCCATCCTGAGCTTGGCTCAGCCCTTGTCATGGCAAGCTGTCCTTCCTGAGCACCAATCTGCTTGGGCCACCCTCCCTCCTTCCTGTGGCAGCTGGGCAGATCTTGTCAAGGCTTCTGGGACGTGACAGACAGAGTGCCCATGCTTTCCATATCCTCTTCTGTGCCAGAGCCAGGACTGCATGGCAGCTGCACTGGCCTGCAGCAAAATCCTGAAGGAGCTGGCCAAGGAGGAGGAGGACACGGACACCACCGATGACATGCTGGCCCTGGCCGAGGAGTACGAGCACAAAGCAATTGGTGAGCAGGAGGGCACCAGCACCCCAGGGCTGCTCCTGTCCCCGCCAGAGCTGCTCCTGCATTCCAGGGCAGCTGAGCTTTACCCAGGAGATGTCTGGGGGGTGAGAAATGAGGGTCCCATCCCCACAGTTGGGGATTATGGTCCACAGGCCATGCCCATACGCTGGTAGGAGTATCAGTGTGTGGTGCCATGTCCTGATCCAGCTCAGAAGGGTGGCTCTGTGGGCCCCAGAGCTCAGCCTCCTCCTGCTGGTGCTGGCCCTTCCAGGTGTGTTCACAGACTGCTACCGCAAGGACGAGGAGAGAGCCCAGAAGCTTCTCACCCGTGTCTCTGAGGCCTGGGGGAAGACAACCTGTCTGCAGCTGGCCTTGGAGGCCAAGAACATGAATTTTGTGTCCCATGGGGGTGTTCAGGTGGGCTCCCAGCAGTGGTCCCTGGAGGGAATGTGCCCAAGAGTTCCTTGTGGGTGGCTGTGTCACTCTGCCCTTCAGCCTCTGTAGCCAGAACTCTTCTTTCTCCTCTTCACAGGCTTTTCTAACCAAGGTCTGGTGGGGGAAGCTCTCAGTGGACAATGGCCTTTGGAGGGTGATCACCTGCATGCTGTTCTTCCCCTTGCTCTACACCAAGCTCATCACCTTCAGGTATTCTGACAGCTGGGACACTCTTGCATTGTCACAGACATGTTTTAAGAAAAATCCTTTCCTTAGGATTTTTCCTCCTGAGAAGCTGAGAGGCCTCAGGAACAAACTGTAAACAATGATTATCTGCTGCTGTGGAATGCAACAGGTGCATCTTTGACTGGCCATTAATTAGAAACGACCAACGTGGACCAATTGATTGGCCATTAATTAGAAACGACCAACGTGGACCAATTGATTGGCCGTTAATTAGAAACAACCAACATGGACCAATTGATTGGCCATTAATTAGAAACAACCACATGAGACCAATCAAAGATGCACCTGTTGCATTCCACAGCAGCAGATAATCATTGTTTACATTTTGTTCCTGAGGCCTCTCAGCTTCTCAGGAGAAAAAAATCCTAAGGAAAGGGTTTTTCATAAGACATGTCTGTGACATTGCACTGAGGCAGGGCTTCCTCCAGCCTCCCCCTGTGGCTGGCTGGGCTGGGGGAGCTGCTGTGGCATCTCCTGAACCCACATCCATCCCTCCTGCAGCAGGGAGAAGAGGCTGCAGCCCCCCATGGGCTGCCTGGCGCGCCTCCGAGCCTTCTTCACAGCGCCCATCGTCATCTTCCTCATGAACACCCTGTCCTACTTCACCTTCCTGCTGCTCTTCGCCTACGTGCTGATGGTGGACTTCCAGCCCGCGCCCTCCTGGCGGGAATACCTCATCTACTTCTGGCTCTTCTCCCTGGTGTGCGAGGAGACCCGCCAGGTGTGGGCAGGCTGGCAGGTGGCACAGGAGGGCACACAGCCCTCTGGGTGCTCCAGGAGGTGCCACCACACAGCTCGTGTTCCCATGCTGCTTCTTGTGTCACCCCCTGTTCCGAGAGGTCCTGGCACGTGGAACCAGCAGATTCCTCATCTCTGAGGCCAGGGATTCTCCTTGGCTGCTGTGGATTTGCAGGAGAAAATGCTGTAGGGCTGGTGGGCTTTTCCCAGGAGGTGTCTGGTGTCTGTTTTGGGAATGTCAGGAGATGGAGGAGCTCTTCCTTTGGGTGAATTCCCAGTAGGATTTCCAGGTTTTGCTTGACGTTTGAGATTTTCCAGCTTTTGCTTCAGCATCTCAGTGCCTTTCTCCTCCAGCCTGAAGAGCCCCAATGTCCCTGGTGTCCCCATGCTCCTTCCCAGATGTCCCCATGCTCCTCCCATGGCCCTAGAGCAAACCACATAGGCTCAGGTTGCCTTTGGGACAGTGAGAGTATCCATTGATGGCCAGATGATCTGTGTGTGCTCCCTTCCATCCATGAGACACATGAGCATCTTGCACCCAGCCCCTTTTCTCTTCCCAACAGCTCTTGTATGATCCAGATGGACTCGGGATTGTGAAAATGGCTTCCCTGTACATCAAGGACTTCTGGAACAAGCTGGATATCTGTGCTATCCTGGTCTTTATTGCAGGGCTGACTTGCAGGTGAGCTGCAGAGCTCAACAGTATTTTCACAGAATTATGGAATCTCAGAGTGGTTTGGGTTGGAAGGAGCATTAAAGCCCACCCATGGGCAGGGACACCTCCCACTTTCCAGGTTGCTCCAAGCCCTGTCCAACCTGGCCTTAGACACTTCCAGGGATGGGACAGCCACAGCTTCTCTGTGCCAGGGCCTAACTTCGCTCTCAATAATTCCAACCTAAATGATTCTATATGGTTCTATGGTGGCACTGAGGTGTTTCCTTTCCTCTCCTCTGTGCCCAGGCTGATCCCATCAACGTTATACCCTGGGCGCATCATACTGTCCCTGGCGTTCATCATTTTCTGCCTGCGCCTGATGCACATTTTCACAGTCAGCAGGACGCTGGGGCCCAAGATCATCATTGTGAAGCGCATGGTGAGAGCTCCCCCCTGTCCTGGGGGGTGAGGCTGGACCCTCCTGCTGCAGCAGCTGGATGTGCCACCCCTGTCATGCCATCCTGGAGAGGGGCTTGCTCCAGGACACAGCCATCCTCCCCCTGTGTCTTTGCAGATGAAGGATGTCTTCTTCTTCCTCTTCCTGCTGGCAGTGTGGGTGGTGTCCTTTGGGGTGGCCAAGCAGGCTATCCTGATCCACAACGAGGAACGTGTGGAGTGGCTGTTCCGTGGCGTGGTCTACCATTCCTACCTGACCATCTTCGGGCAGATTCCCTCCTACATTGATGGTACAGGACACTGGCTGTGGCAGCCACGGCCTAAGCAGGGTGGCTGTGATAACCATGGCACAAGCAGGATGGCTGTGATAACCATGCCATGAGCAGGGTGGCTGTGGCAGCCATGCCATGAGCAGGGTGGCTGTGATAACCATGGCACAAGCAGGGTGGCTGTGATAACCATGAGCAGGGTGGCTGTGGCGGAGCTGATGTACCAAACTCATGCCATGCTGACCCATGGAAGTGCCACAGAGCTGGCAGTGAGCAGAGCACCTGGGATGGCACAGATGGAGGTTTAGTCCCTGCCTGGTGCTAAGCTGCCTGGATGCTGGCTGCTGTCTGGGAGCAGAATGTGCTCCAAAATACACTCAAGGTTTGGCCACCACAGAATCACACTGTGCTCTCCCACAGGGGTCAACTTCAACATCGACCAGTGCAGCCCCAACGGGACCGACCCTTATAAGCCCAAGTGCCCGGAGACAAACGGGGACAACAACACACCCATCTTCCCAGAGTGGCTGACAGTCATCCTGCTGTGCCTGTACCTGCTCTTCACCAACATCCTCCTCCTCAACCTCCTCATTGCCATGTTCAAGTGAGTCTGGGGGGCTCTAGGTGTGGTGGAAGTGATGGGATCCCATTCAGGGATCATAGATGTGGTAGGAGTAGCTGCAGCTCGGGGCTGATGAGGGAGCTGGGTAGAGCTGGGACACCATCCAGCCACGCTGTGCCCCCTGATCCGCCCGGCACGGCTGACACCTGGGCTGTGCCCCAGCTACACCTTCCAGCAGGTGCAGGAGCACACAGACCAGATCTGGAAGTTCCAGCGGCACGACCTGATCCAGGAGTACCACGGCCGCCCGCCCGCGCCGCCGCCCCTCATCCTGCTCAGCCACCTGCAGCTGCTGCTGCGCCGGGGCCTGCTCCGCCAGCCTGCCACCCAGCACAAGCTCAGTGAGCACCAGCACCCCCTCCTGCCCTCTGCCCCCTCCCCAGGGCATGGCACCGCACACCGAGGCACAGGGCTGGGCACAGGGGCTGCGCTCCTGCGGTTTGGGATGGATGGCCAGGGGTGTGACAGCGCTGCCGTGCTCTTCCCTGGGCAGAGGAGAAGCTGGAGAAGAATGAAGAAGCTGCCCTGCTCTCGTGGGAGATGTACCTGAAGGAGAGCTACCTGCAGCACCAGCAGTGCCAGGAGAAGCAGAACACGGAGCAGATGATCCGGGACATTGCACAGAGGTATGGCTGCCCCCTGGGAAGGAGATTCCTTCTGTCCTTCGGTGTCCTGGGCATGGAAGAGCTGGGATCAGGGCAGGGGTGGCTGCTGAGGGTGTTCCAGCCTGCACTCTCTCTCCAGGGTTGATGTGCTGGCAGAGCTGCTGGACTTGGACAGGGTGAAGAGGACGGGGGTAGTGGAGCAAAGATTGGGCTCTCTGGAGGACCAGGTGAGGCAAAAGCAGAGCAAGAAAGAAGAAATTTTTCCAGGGTCTGAGTCAATTGAAAGGTGAAATTTTTCCAGGGTCTGAGTCAATTGAATCAGAACATAGAATCTCTCTGAATCAATACCCTCTGATGTGACAGTGTTCACAGGTGTCCGAGGATGAGGGAAGAGACGAGGATCTGACTCCATGTTTCAGAAGGCTTGATTTATTATTTTATGATATATATTATATTAAAACTGTACTAAAAGAATAAAAGAAAGGATTTCATCAGAAGGCTAGCTAAGAATAGAAAAGGAATGGAATGATAATAAAAGCTTGTGGCTTGGATGCTCTGTCTGAGCCAGCTGACTGTGATGGGCCAATTATTAGAAACAACCACGTGAGACCAATCACAGATGCACCTGTTGCATTCCACAGCAGCAGATAATCAATGTTTACATTTTGTTCCTGAGGCCTCTCAGCTTCTCAGGAGGGAAAATCCTAATGAAAGGATTTTTCATGAAAGATGTCTGCAACAAACACTAGGGCACAGCCAGGATCACAGGGTGCGGCGGTCGGTGCCAAGGGTGGCGGTGCCAGGGCAGGCTCCCGTGGCACTCAGGGGACAGTGGGGCAGGGGGTGACCCTGTGCTGTGCCCTGCAGGTGCACCAGAGCGCCCAGGCCCTGCGGTGGATGATGCAGGCGCTGCGGGGCAATGGCTTCAGCCCGGCAGAGGATGTGCCGCCCGTGGGTAAGCACAGCCCGCTCCTCCCCAGCAGCGCCAGGCTGGGCAGCCCTCACACCCCTCTGACAAGCAGGGAGACACAGGTTCCTTTGCTCCTGGGAGGTTTGGTGTCTCCATGAGCTCATCCAGCCTTTCCTGAGTCCATCCCCACCCTCCCCTGGGGTTTAATGGCAGAAGAGAAGCCAGGGGACACCAACATCCCCATGGAGAGACTCAGCAGGGCCCCAGCCCACAGTGCTGGACGTGGGGCCCTGCTTTGTGGGACCCTGCTGTCTGTGTCTGCCCCACAGGCTCCTCCACAGCCCTGGGCACCAAGGAGCTTGCCCTGGAGGGGAGGCCCGAGGAGAGGCAGCCCCCGTGCCACGTGCTGGCCCGGAACCTCCTGTACCCGGGGTCCCACATTCTCCGCTTCCCTGTGCCCGACGAGAAGGTGCCCTGGGAGGTAGGAGCTGTGAACAGGGGCACTGGGGCTGGCAGGGGAAGGTTTGAGGCACATCCTGACAGTGGTGGGAAGAGGAGCCCATCATCCCATTTGGGAGCTGTTGTTCTTCCCAGCCCTGGGAGGGACCCTTGGCTTCCCGGAGTCGCTGCTTGAGTGACCCCAGAGAAAAGAGCTGGGATCCATCCCTGCTAGGGCCTGCAGTGCCAGGAATGCCTGGGGATGCTTGGTGGGACACAGGGCATACAAGCACCCACCTGAGCATTTCCTGAAGCACGGCTGGCTCAGGGGCAGGGACAGGATCGAGTACTGGCTTCCACGGGGGTGTGAGCCCTCCAGCCAGGACTCTGAGCTCAGCCCCCAGCAGAGCCTGGAGCATCACCTGGGGAGCATCCCACGGGCTGGGCAGAGGGAGAGACTGGGCCCTGAGGTGTCCCTGGGGTCCCAGGGGGACTGACAACCTGGGGGCTGACCCAGCCATGTGTCGTGCAGGTGGATTTCCCGCTCTACGACCCCCCTGCCTACTCGGCTGAGCACAAGGACATGGCAGTGCAGGACCCCTTCAGCCTGTGAGTGTCCCCCCAGGGTCCCCAGCCCTCCTCCCTGCCCTGGTGGCACAGCCAGCCCTCCCAGCCCGGCTGCCTCCCACCCTGCAGCTCCTTGGAGTCTCTGCTCAAGATCAACTACAACACCATGGACGGGCTGATCGACCGGCAGAGCTTCCACGGGCTGTACACCGTGCAGGACGGGCTGCCACTGTGAGTGCCACTGTCACTGTGCCACTGTGAGTGTCCCTGTCACTGCCACTGTGAGTGCCACTGCCCCTGTGAGAGCCACTGTGAGTGCCACTGTCAGTGTGAGTGCCACTGTGAGTGTCACTGCTACTGTGAATGCCACTGTGTCACTGTCACTGAGTGTCACTGTCACTGTGAGTGCCACCCCCATGGCAGCCACCTGGCAGGACAAGCACGGGCACACAGAGAGGCCAGAGCTGCCTGGGCACATCCATCCCATCCCCACTGTCCTACGGGGCAGGGATAACTGCATGGGCTGACCCCCAAAAACAGCCCCAAAATGTGGGATGCAGGGGTAGGGAAGGGTTCTGGGGTGCCCAGAGGGAGCCCTCACTGTCACCCTGCAGGAACCCCATGGGCAGGACGGGGCTGAGAGGCCGTGGGAGGCTGCACTGCTTCGGGCCCAACCATGCCCTGCACCCCGTGGTGACCCGGTGAGTGTGGGGTGGGGATGTGGGGTGGAAAAGGGGCCATGGGGTCACCCCAGAGACCTGGCCAAACCCCAACACTGCTGGGCAGAGGGGAGCCACAGCTGCAGCGTGACAGGGGCCTCTCCCACAGCTGGAGGAGGAACCTGGATGGGTCCATCATAAGGAAGAGCCTGAAGAAGATGCTGGAAGTGCTGGTGGCCCAATACCCCCTGTCAGATGTGTGGGCACTGCCTGGGGTGAGAACTGGGACAAAACGGGGAAGGGGAAGGGGAAGGGGAAGGGACCCACAGAAAAGGGGGAATCACAGGTGTGTGTCACAGCCTGGTTCAGGAGGTGCCTCTGCCCCTCCTGCAGAGCCCCTGTGTGATGGTGTTCACAGGGGTCTTAGGATGAGGGAAGAGATGAGGATCTGACTCCATGTTTCAGAAGGCTTGATTTATTATTTTATGATATATATTATATTAAAACTATACTAAAAGAATAGAAGAAAGGATTTCATCAGAAGGCTAGCTAAGCATAGAAAAAGAAAGAATGATAACAAAGGCTTGTGGCTTGGACTCTGTTCGAGCCAGCTGACTGTGATTGGCCATTAATTAGAAACAACCACATGAGACCAATCACAGATGCACCTGTTGCATTCCACAGCAGCAGATAATCATTGTTTACATTTTGTTCCTGAGGCCTCCCAGCTTCTCAGGAGGAGAAATCCCAAGGAAAGGATTTTCCATAGAAGATGTCTGTGACATACCTACATGCCAGGCTGCTGGGGGAGCAGTGCTCTCCTGACATTCCCCCACTCACCCTGACCCCCTGCCTCTCCCTCCTCCTCTCCATGGCTTCATCCTTCATGTGAGCCTGTTAAGCCGTTGGCAGAGCATCCTTTGGCACACCCTGGATCAGGCAAACTCAGACATACACTGGGGCAGAGCTGAGGGCTCTGAGCAGCAGAGGGAGGGTGGGAGGCACCAGCAGCCCTTGTGGCATCTCCTGCAGTGCTGGCAGGCCTGATGGCCAGGCTGGTGGCAGGGAGGGAGGCTGCACTGTGCTGGTGGCAGCCCCAGTGCTGACATCTGCTTTGGCACAGGGCTCCCTGGAGCCAGGGGAGACGCTGCCACTGAAGCTCAAGTGGATCCTGCGCAGGGAGTTCTGGCCCCAGTTCCAGAACCTGCTGAAACAAGGCACTGAGGTGGGGACACACAGGGGTCACAGGAGGGCTCAGACATGTGGGCATCACTATGGATGGCACACAGGTGTCATGGGGACATCACCATGGCACGGGGACATGTGGGCATCACCCTGGATGGCACACAGGTGACATGGGGACATCACCCTGGGTGGCACACAGGTGACATGGGGACATCACCGTGGCACGGGGACATGTGGGCGTCACCCTGGGTGGCACACAGGTATCATGGGGACATCAGCATGGCACGGGGACATGTGGGCATCATGGGCCATGTGGGTGGCACAGTGTAGAGAGGCAGGGTGCATCACCTCTTGGCCACTGCTCCCACCAGAAAGGAAGCGGCAGGGGAGGTGAGGATGTGCCATAATTCGTGTCTGGGGGTCAGGGAGCAGCACAGAGACCCCAGGGGAGGGCTGCCCACACCAGTCTGTGCCTGCAGCAGTGGCTCCCCATGCCACTGGGAGTGGGACTCTGGTCTCCAGCAGGGCAGACCTGCTGGGCACTGCCCCACCCAGCCCAGGGTGCCCTCAGGGAGGTGCTGAGGGCTCTGCTCAGGTGCCATCCCCACACACAGGTGCACAAGGGGTACCTGGACGACCCCCGGAACACAGATAATGCCTGGGTGGAGACGGTGGCCATCAGCGTGCACTTTGACACCCAGCACGACCTGGAGATGAAGCGGCTGAACTCGGTGAGGGGCTGCCACCCCCGGGGCTCCCTGGGCACAGCAGCCACATGTGCACAGCCACAGCCCCACAGGGCTCTGCTGCATGCAGTGGGGGAGAGCAGGGGATGAATGTGGGGTGGCACCAAAATGTGTGCCCCAAAAACAGGCAGGGTTGGGGATGGGAGGTGCTGTTGAGTGTGGCTGGCAGCACATGTGTGACCGTGTTCACAGGGGTCTGAGGATGAGGGAAGAGATGAGGATCTGACTCCATGTTTCAGAAGGCTTGATTTATTATTTTATGATATATATTACATTAAAACTATACTAAAAAAAGAGGACGAGGGTAGCGGAGCAAAGATTGGGCTCTCTGGAGGATCAGGTGAGGCAAAACCAGGATAAGTACCCAAGAAAAGTGAAATTTTTCCAGGGTCTGAGTCAATTGAAAGATGAAATTTTTCCAGGGTCTGAGTCAATTGAAAGGTGAATTTTTTCCAATTTTTCAGTTTTTTCAATTGAATCAGAACATAGAATCTCTCTGAATTAATACTCTTTCATCAGAAGGCTAGCTAAGAATAGAAAAGGAAAGAATGATAACAAAGGCTTGTGGCTCAGACTCTCTGTCTGAGCCAGCTGACTGTGACTGGCCATTAATTAGAAACAACCACATGAGACCAATCACAGATGCACCTGTTGCATTCCACAGCAGCAGATAATCATTGTTTACATTTTGTTTCTGAGGCCTCTCAGCTTCTCAGGAGGAAAAGTCCTAAGGAAAGGATTTTTCATGAAAGATGTCTGTGCCCCACACCCCTGTGTGACATCTGTCCCCCTGCAGTTCCTCCAGGGCTGTGACCCCGAGCTGTGCATCCGCTGGCAGGTGCTGGACAAGAGGATCCCCCTGCACGCCAACCACAAGGAGCTCCTGCACAAGGTCTCAACCCTCCTTGGTGCCTACTACTGAGGCCTCCTTGGGCACACACCAGGCTCTGGCTGGGACCTGCAGCTCTGGGAACACGGGAGCTGCTGGAGCTGAGGTGCTCTGGGTGCCTCTGTGAATGTATGTATGCCGCAGGTCTCTGGGAGGAAAAGTGTCCCCTCCCTGCCACCTGAGCCACCAAGTTCAGCCCCAGCTCGTGTCTTGGTGCTTCCACATCAGCCCAGAGCACTAGCCCAGAGCTTGGGGCACACAGAGCCATGGGGTTTCCCTGTGAGATGGTCGTTCTGTCCACTCCAGCCTGCTCTTGGCTTAGGGTGGGCACAGGGGGCTCACCAGCCCCAGCTGCCCCTCCTCCAGAATATCCATCCCTGCTCCTGCTCCTGCTCTGAGCCACTGCCACAGATCCCAAAGGATTGCTCTGGGCAAGGCCTGGGGTCCCTCCTGTGGTGGCTGCACCCGCATCTCTGATTGCCTCAGACCCAACAACATGGTCCTGAGCTGTGAGCCAGCCCTCCTGAAGGTGTGAGCAGCTCTTGGCTTGTATACCTATGGATTCACAGCCCTGCCATGCCCCAAACTGTGTGTGATCCTGCTTGTGTATGCTGAGCTTGTAGCTAAACCTCCCTCCTCCCCCTGAGCTGAACGTCACCTGCCTGTCCCCACCCTTGTGCACATGGGTGGGAGGTGGCAGCTTGCTGGGACACAGGTGACCCCTGCTCTGTGGCTCCTTGGGCAGGTGGGGACAGGAGAGGGGACATCTGTGTGTCGATCCCAGACATCCCTGCTTTAAGGGGTCTTTCACTCACGTTTCTGCTGCCTACCCTGGGGAGAACAAGGCACTGTGGACACACTTTTTGTCATCCAGAGGAGCCCCATGATGGTGTGTTGTGCCTGGGACTGCTCAGGAAGGGATTTTGGTTCCCCACCTCCTCCCAGTGGATCAGACCTGGCCAGCCAAGGCTGCTCATCCCACACTGGTGCCCACCATGGCACAACTGCAGTTTCACCAGTGCTGCACGTGGCTTTGGCAAGGGGAGGGGCTCAGTCTGGCCATGTGTTCAACCCAGCTCAATAAACCATTATTAAACACTGCAGGCTGCTGGTGTCTGACAGCTGTTTAACCAGGGGCTGCTCCTGGGGGCCATGCTTGGAGCACACCCCCAGGATAAGCCCAATTCCCACCCCAATCCTGTACAAACCCACTTTGCCCGCAGCGATGGCTGAATCACAGAAGGGTTTGGGTTGGACGGGATTTCAGTGATGGTTTCATTTCAAGCCCCCTGCCATGGGCAGGAACGGCTTGCAGCAGCCCGGGAGAAGAGAACCCGTTTAGAGCTGATGTGCTCGAGAGGACTGGCCCCGTTCAGAGCTGAAATGAGAGCTGTGCTCTGAACTGCTGCAAGGCACCTTCTTCCATCGCTCCTGGGCTGAAGTCTGCTCCCGGTTTCCCATCACCTCCAGGCCGGGCCCCGGCTGGGGAGGGACGATTGCGCCTCACAGCAGCTGATGAAGGTTCTAGACGGGCAGCCCGGACCGCAGCCTCCCAAACCTGCGGGAATCTCATTAGCAGCGCTCAATTTGTGCGCACTGGGCTCGGCGCTGCCACTCTCCCGCAGCCCCTGGCTGTCCCACCACGCTGCTCCTCCCGTCCCCATCCCCATCCCCGCCTCCCTCCCCATCCCCGCACCGCTCCCATCCCATCCCATCCCCATCCCCATCCCCATCCCCGCACCTCCCGGTGCCGCCGCGGCGGGACCGCCCGGCCCGGGGAGCGGCCGCAGCAACAGGTGGGGCCGGCCGGGACCGCGGCTGAACCGAACCGGCACCGACACCGACACGGTAAGCGAGCCCCGGGCTCCGGGGCAGCGGGGGCGCGGGGTCGGTGGTGCTGCGCGGAGGAGCCCCGGGTCCCCGGCAGGGCAGCGGGGTGGGCTGGAGCATCTCCCCCGACAGCCCCGGTGCGGGGAGGCTGCGGCTCCTGAGAGCCCCCGAGCCCTTCCATGCGGTGGGACCGGCCCCGGAGAGACGGAGCTGTGAGAGCTGCCATAGCCCGGGGCATTTTGCGGGGCCGGAGGGAGTCCCGGGAAGCCCAGCTTCATATCCCTGTGCAGAATCCACTGCAGTGGGCAGGGCTGCAGGCAGAGCTGCAGATAGCATCCTTCAGGTATGAGCACACCTCGGGTGTGAGCATCCCTCGGGTGTGAGCATCCCTCAGGTGTGAGCATCCTTCAGGTGTGAGTATCCCTCAGGTATGAGCATCCCTCGGGTGTGAGCATCCCTCAGGTGTGAGCATCCCTCAGGTGTGAGCATCTCTCAGGTGTGAGCATCCCTCAGGTGTGAGTATCCCTCAGGTATGAGCATCCCTCGGGTGTGACGATCCCTCGGGTATGAGCATCTCTCAGGTGTGAGCATCCCTCAGGTGTGAGCATCCTTTGGGTGTGAGCATCCTTTGGGTGTGACCATCCCTCGGGTGTGAGCATCCTTTGGGTGTGAGCATCCTTTGGGTGTGAGCATCCCTCAGGTGTGAGCATCCCTCGGGTGTGAGCATCCCTCAGGTGTGAGCATCCCTCAGGTGTGAACATCCTTTGGGTGTGAGCATCCCTTAGGTGTGAGCATCCCCCTGTGGTACCCTGGGCACACCTGAGGGATGCTGCTGTTGCCAGGGGAGTGCCATTAGCAGAAGGATTCTGGTACCACAGGGACAACAACTTGGTGCCCATAATGACACCACATGGGACATTTAATTCCCGTGAGAAATGTTCCCTTGGCCTCTCAGACCTCCCCTCAGTGAGGGTCTCTTCTGCCAGGCTGGCCAAGGCAGCAGCAGGGACATGAGCAGCACCAAAGGCAGAGGAAAGGTGCCCCACCTGCCTCACCTCCTGCCTTGCCCCTGGCAGCACTGGGGTGTCCTCTGGGGCTCCTGCATCACCCCCTTTACTGTGCCAGGCAGTGGCTCCTCCCTTCCCCTCCAGCCCCACAGTCAGGCTGTCAAACCACACTCTTCATTTACTTTAAAAACACAAACTCACCTCCAAACACTTCTTTGGTGAAACTCATGGAAACCTGGCTTGTACCAGCTCACACAGAAGGAAAGGGAAGGGAAAGCAAAACACATCTTGTTATTTAAAACCCTGGTGGTGATTAAATCACTCTGATGATCCTTAGAGTCTGACTCATCACTTCTTTTTAAACACAGGGTTGGTGAGACAGGGATTTGCTGCTGCTGCTCTCCAGTAGCAAATTAATGCATCCCCCCTGGAAACTGGCAGCAGGATGGGGCAGAGCTCCCTTTGTCCACTGGGGTGGTCCCTGCAGAGACAGGGGTAGGGCAGCTGGGGTTTCTATTTTTAATTAATCCCAATTAAGCTGTCCTGGGAAAGACAGCCAGTGTCACTCCAGTCTCATGAGCCCAGCCTCTCACCCCTTTGCCAGGCACATCACACAGGAGCCATGCCCTCTGTTCCAGGCAATAATGCTGACTCCATGTTTCAGAAGGCTTGATTTATTATTTTATGATATATATTATATTAAAACTATACTAAAAGAATAGAAGAAAAGATTTCATGAGAAGGCTAGCTAAGAATAGGAAAAAAAGAAATTATGACTGACCGAGACAGTCTGGACAGCTCGGCGGTGATTGGCCATTAATTAGAAACAACCAACATGGGCTAATCAAAGATCTACTTGTTGCATTCCACAGCAGTAGATAATTATTGTTTACATTTTGTTCCTGAGGCCTCTCAGCTTCTCAGGAGAAAAAAACCCTAAGGAAAGGATTTTTCATAAAACATGTCTGTGACACCCCATCCCCTCCACCCACAGCTTCCCTCCAGCCATGGCAGAGGCCTTGCAGGGATGCCCAGGGACTCTCCTGGTGCCCAGGAGCTGCTGCCATGCCCGGGGAGCTGCCAGGGGCCGTGCCCAGCTGCCTGCCTGCAGGATGACCCTCACCAGCACCAGCAGCATGGCCCAGGCTTTCTTCTGCCTCCTGCTCTGCATCCCCTGGGGCAGCTCCTGCCCGCCCAGCTGCCAGTGCACGGAGCGGGCCGGGGCCAAGGCTGTGCTCTGCAGCTCCCAGCACCTGCAGGAGATCCCCAAGGACATCCCCAGGGACGCGGTGCTCCTCAAGCTGGACGCCAACAGCATCACCAGCATCCCCAGCAACGCCTTCAGGCACCTGTCCCGCCTGCAGGAGATCGACCTGTCCCGGAACGCCATCGAGCACATCGACAGGGCGGCCTTCAGAGGGGTGGCGGCCGGGCTGAGGAGCCTCGACCTGTCCGGGAACCGCATCCGCAGCATTCCCAAGGAGGCGCTGCTGGCTCTCAGGGCCGAGCTGCGGCTGGCCAACAACCCCTGGCGCTGCGGGTGCGCCCTGCAGGAGCTGCTGGGGGCGGCGCGGCTGCACCCCGACTCCGTGCGGGACATCACCTGCCACACGGCCCCGCGACACGAGCTCGTGGGCAAGCCGCTGCTGCAGGCGCTGGGCAGCGGCGCCAACCTCTGCAGCGTGCCACGGAGGAGCACGGACGTGGCCACGCTGCTCGCCGTGTTCGGCTGGTTCGCCATGCTCGCCGCCTATGTCATGGGCTACGTGCGACACAACCGGGAGCGCTCCCGCGGGCACCCGCGGGCACCGCCAGGCACACGGGAACGGGCAGAGAGCGCCAGCACCGCCCTGTAGTGAGGGCTGGGTGCCGGCTCCAGCATCTTCACAGAGAGCCCACGGCAGTGAGCACCAGCCTCGGGGTCTCTAGCTGCTCAGAGTGACCCCAAAATATGTTAGAAAGTGTGACCATGTTCACAGGGGTCTGAGGATGAGGGAAGAGACGAGGATCTGACTCCATGTTTCAGAAGGCTTGATTTATTATTTTATGATATATATTATATTAAAACTATACTAAAAGAATAGAAGAAAGGATTTCATCAGAAGGCTGGCTAAGCTAAGAATAGAATAGAAAAGAATGATAACAAAGACTCTGTCTCAGACTCTCCATCTGAGCCAGCTGACTGTGATTGGCCATTAATTAGAAACAACCACATGAGACCAATCACAGATGCACCTGTTGCATTCCACAGCAGCAGATAATCAATGGTTACATTTTGTTTCTGAGGCCTCTCAGCATCTCAGGAGGAAAAGTCCTAAGGAAAGGATTTTTCATAAAACGTGTCTGCGACAAGAAAGTCTCTTTTCCCAGCTCGGCACTCAAAGGAGTCAGAGCTCTTCATTTCTCGCTCTCAAGGTTGTTTATTGTATCTTATCTATAAAATTCTTTCTCCTGCCCTGCTGAGGTCCATCAAGCAGGACAGTTCCAGGCACTCTGCCTGCCCCAGGACAGTGTTATCTTTTTATACTAAAAACTACCTGCACAATATCTACAATTACTTTCCAATACCTATCACCTATGTTAGACAGTGAGCTTCTACTCTAAACCAATCTGTCAGTGCCACCATCACAGCAGAAGATGGAGGCCAAGAAGAAGAAGAAGGAGAAAGGCTGGGCACACCCAGATCCCTCCATCTTGCCTCCTGAACCCCCATACCAAAACCCCAAAATCTACTTTTCCACCCCATGATAAATTCACTATTATTCCAACTAAACTGTTGTGGCTTGCTGATCTTCATCTAAGGTTGGTAATTTGCTCCACGGGTCACAATCAAACCCACAGGTGTTTTGGGCTCTGTGCCAGGGTCTCTGAGCCCCCTGGCAGGGTCCTGGCCATCCTGGACAGCCAGAGGGATGCCCTGGGTTCCCACACCATCACAGCAGAAGATGGATGCCAAGAAGAAGAAGGAGAAAGGCTGGACATGCCCAGATTCCTCCATCTTGCCTCCTGAACCCCTGTTCTAAAAACCCCAAAAAAATCTATTTTTCACCCTGTGATAAATTCACTATCATTCTACTTAAACTTCCGTGGCTCATAATTCTTCATATAAGGTAGGTAATTGTTTTTTCCAAGGGCTAAATCAAAGGCACAGGGGTCTGGGGCTCTGTGTCAAGGTCTCTGAGCCCCCTGGGCAGGGTCTCGAGTACTGCAGGGCAGCCAGAGGAATTTCCTGGGTTCTGACACACCAGCACAGCCCTGTAGTGAGAGCTGGGTGCAGCTTCAGGCTCATCCACAGGCAGCCCACGGCAGGGAGCACCAGCACCACCCAAAAGGGCAGGGCTGGGTGCCAGCTTCCAGCATCTTCACATGGAGCTCATGACCACCTGGTGGGCATCAAAGCTTCCTGGTGGGATTCTCCAGTGCTTTCTCCAGACCAGTGCCACCAATCCCCCCTCCCCAGCAAGGCTGGACAGAGTAGATGACACGGGACACCCCACACGGGCCCGTCCGTGGTGACAAGCAGCCTCAGGCAGAGCCTTTTTCCCCACCAGAGCTGGGCTGGCAGGGAATGCAGCCCCAGCACACCCTTGTGGTTGGGAGAGGTGGGCTGTGGGGCCAGGAGGTCCCTGCAGGGGTGCACAGGGGTCACTCCATGCTGGCTCCAGCGAGGCACCAGCCTTGCCAAGGGCAGCACAGCCTCCCCAGGGCCCTCAGCACCAGGGAACTCCAAAGTCTCTGCTTCCTCAATAAAGGAAAAGCCCTCAGGGTTTGTGCTGTGCTGGGAGATGAGCGTCCAGGGAGGGTGGTGGTGCTCATGGTGCTTGGGGGGCTTATCCTAATCCAATCTGCCTAAATTCAATGTACCAGCACAACTCCCATTAGGCACCATCCCCTTCCACGCTCAGCTGAGTCCCAAGCAGGGACCAGCTGCCCAAACACATCTGATCTTGCCTTATCTTGCCCTTCTCAGGCTGAATTAGAGTTGTTGCTCACAGCTCAGTGATGGAAGCAAATCAAATTGTCCCTTTTCTCACAGGGGAGAAATGGTCCTTCCTGGCAGAGCCAGCTGCACTGAGCAGGGAGTGTTCAGTGAACAGGGAGGAGAGGGGAGGGGAGGGAGGGATGCAGAGGTTCCCCTGCAGGTCTGGACCCTGCAAAAGTTCAGGCTGTGACCCCTCCCCAGCTCTTCTTGATGGGGCTGGCACCTCCTGAGTGCTCCCAGTGCCAGGATGGGTGTCCCAGCTGAGCAGGAATCCATCCTGGCTCTGGGAAGGCTGAGAGGGGCTCTGGGACACCCAAGTGGGTGGAACAGAGGGGCACCCCCAGCCCAGCACACTCCTGAGCTCAGGGCCACCCCATCCTCACTGGGCTGGCCATGGCCATTCAGGGGTGATTTGCTGGGTGAAGGGACGCAGAGCAGCATGTGGGAGAAAGGCTGGGTGCACACACTTTATTACAGCTCTGGTTAAGCAAAAGAGTCCCCCCAGCAAAGGTGAGGAAAAGAAAAGAGGCCACAGTTGCACCTGAAGCAGGTTTGGGTTTTTCCCCACTCCCATGGCAGCTGGGTGGGTCCAAATGCAAAGCAGGTTTGCTCAGGGGTCCCTAACCCCAGGCATGGAGCAGTGCTGGCCCTGGAGCACACCAACAGCTCTGAACTTGTTGAAGGAGAACCAGCCCAGAGAGGGAGATGGGCAGCACTGTGGCAGTGGCACAAAGGTGACATGAAGAATGGCTGCAATACCAAACCAGCTGTCCTCAGGAACATCACAGCCCAGGCAGGCAGAGCCAAGCCTGGACACACTGTTCCCCCACAATTTCTCACGTGTTTACTCCCCTGTGCCATGCATCCAGCCCAGCAGCTCCTGACCTGCTCCGCCTCTTCCTTCCCTGCCTTTGTGCAGGCTCTGGGTCCCTCCTGGGCACTGGAAATTGCCTGGAACCACGGTTCTGCTAAGCCAGGGGATGCACCCACGCTCCACAACCTTGGCTAGGACATGGTGGTGGCAGAGCTTTCCCAGGAGAAACAGCCCCTGGACAAGGCTGCAGAGAGCCTGGAGCTCCCTCCTCCTCTTCCTCCTTTCCTGCAGCAGCCCCTGCCCGGCTGATGCTCCGATGCTGCAGCCATTCCCGGGCTCTGTGTCCCTCTCCCCCGACGGGCTGGGCGTGTCTCGGCTGCCTCAGGTGGTTTTCAGCCTGAGCACCTTGGAGAGCGGCTCCCTGGCGCTGGAGTAGAGCAGGAAGGAGCCCTCGGCGGTGTGGAACGCCTCCCAGTCCCTGCAGCCCACCGTGGGCAGCTGGTGCGCTGCCACGAAGCCTTCGTAGCCCTGCCACCTGCACAGGGAGGGCAGGGTGCCATGGGGATGCCACGTCCCTGCTGTGGTTCAGGGTGTGATGTCCCATCCCTGCCTGGAAACAGGGAATAATCCTGCCCACCCTCCCTGGGCAGGTGCAGCAGGGTGTGCCCAGGGTTGTTCCTGCTGGCAGCAGCCCCCAGCCCGCCCTGTGCAGTACCTGTAGATGATGCTGTTGACAGAGAAGGTGAAGCCATCGAAGGAGTTGGCCACCACCAGGAAAGAGTCGTCTCCCACCGAGAAGAACTCCCAATCCAGGGCACTGGGGAGGGAATGGGCAGAGGGACAGGTGAGATGACCTCCATGTGGCCACCCCACCCCAGTCTCTGACACATAAAAATCCCTGCTCTTCCCCCCAGGCTGCTCCTGAAAGAAATCCACCCTCATTCCCAAACCTAGGCTCTTCTCCCAGCTCCCACTGGGGTTTGGTGCCAAGGAGCCATCACCCAACACCCTCCCCACCAGCCTCAGGCCCTGGGAGTGTGAAGCCTGCAGGAACCCTCCAGGAGACAGGCAAGTGCAGTTTTAAACTGAAAGAGAAGAAGCCCTGGCACAGGGTGCCCAGAGAAGCTGTGGCTGCCCCTGGATCCCTGGAAGTGTCCAAGGCCAGGCAGGACAGGGCTTGGAGCCACCTGGGGTAGGGGAAGGTGTCCCTGCCCATGGTGGGGATGGAATGAGATGGGATTTAAGGACCATTCCCACCCAACCATTCTGGGATTCCATGATACCTTTGGGGTGCTCAGGGGTAGGACCAAGAAGCACCCTGAACCCTTGCCCAGGTACCTGTAGGTGAGAAGGTCCTGGAATTTAACAAACATCTGGGCCGTGACGTTCAGCTCATAGATGGAGGAGTTGATGGCATAGAAGTTGGAGGGTGCTGGCATCCCACTGTCATAGCTGTGGCTGTTGGCCACAGCCAGGAACACTCTGTCCCCAATGTGGAAAACCTCCCAGTCAGCTGCACCAAACGTCTGTGGGGAAGGAGGCCGTGAGGAGCTGCATGTGGCTGCCCTGTCCAAACACAGAGGAGCAGGGGCCAAGCCTTACCAGGATGGACTGGAAGAGCTGGAAGGAGCCCCTGAGCCAGATGTAGATGTGTGAGTAGATCCTGGTGGAGGTGCCATTGAATGTGTTGGCCACAGCCAGGAAGGAATATGGCCCAATGGTGAAGAACTCCCAGTCGTAGGCTCCAGAGGTAGGAATGGTCTGGTTGGTTTCAAACAGCCCTGTCCTGGGGTTCCACCTGTATATCACACTGTCTATGTTGTGGTTGTTCCCTGGGGGACACAGATGGGCGCCATGAGGGAAAGCAATTCCTGCTTTGTGGAGGAAACAAGACCCCAAAATAGGCTCAGCTCCATGAATATTTGCCAGCAGGTCTCGAGGCTGTTTGTAAGTGACCTGCTGCTCCCCAAGAAGTAGCCAAAGAGATTCTACAGCCTCCATCCCTACCTAAAGACCCCTCCATCCCTATCTAGTGTCTCCATCCCATGGAACACACCAACAGCCTGTCCCAAGTGCTCAGCAGCAGCAGCAGCTTTGTGGCAGCCCTGGGAGAGGAGGGACAGGCAGGGGCTTTGTCCCCACACAGGCAGCACTCCAGAGGCTCCCTGCCAGCAGCCCAGGGTGGACAAGCTCTGCTCTGTGGCAGGGATGTGTCCCTATGCCACAGCACTTGTCACAGTTGAGACAGCCACCATACACAGAATATCACCACACAATTTCAGAAAGCTTCAGCCCATACAGAGCAACACCTCACCACTTCAGAAGGCTTCAAGCATTGGCCCTTCTTGTTCTTCAGCCCAGCCTTTTGTCCCCTCCTGTTGCTGCCCTGCACCTGTGTGCCCTCTGTTCCCTTTGGTGGTTGGTCAGTGCCCCTGGGCACTCCCTGGCTCATTGCTGTCAGTGCTGCTCACCTGCTGCTCACAGCTGTGCCCACTGGGGCTCAGCCCCACTCCCAACCACCACAAACTGTGTGCCTACATCCCCTAAGCTCCTGAAATTGTGGGCTTCCCCCTGCCCTAAAGCTCCATCCAGCTCCTCCAAGGCTGAGGATCTGGCTTCACCTGCAGCACTGCCTGGTTACGTAGTACTGGAGATAAAATTGAAAATAAGCAGAAAGATTCAGCACAGACCCTGTCCCCACTCTTTCTTTGTCCCCTGCAGTCAGAACCCAGAGGGTGACTGTGTCAGCCACTTGCTCAAGAGCTTTTCTCTCCTCCCAAGGCCTTGGGAGTCCCGGGGGACCCCAGGCTGAGTGTTCAGCTCCCCTGCACTCCTCAGCATGCACAGGGAGCCTGCTCTGAGCAGGGCACTGCCAGGCTTCCAGACTGCTGGGAAGGATGAAAGCTTGACAAGAAAGTCTCACAGATATGGATGCTTAGCAGAAAGATTTTTGAATGTCAAATCTGAAGAAGGAATAGAAATGAAAGCAAGTTTTTATATAGAAGAAAATAATTGCTGAGCCAGTTTTACTGGATAACCAAGGAAGCAAAAGGTGTGTTAGTTAAAAGGGGTTTTTATGACTTAGAGCAAAGGATAAACCCATCTCAAACAAGATATTTTTAGCAAGAAGAAAGATAGCACAGGCCAACAAGTCAGCAGATGTTGCAAGTAGAAAAAAGGTCTCAGAATTTTCCACTGCAAAAAAGCTGGAAAAACAACTTCTAGCTTAAACTGTAATGTACTAACTTTTAGTGACTGGAGAATAGTAACATGGATATGGTATTCACAGTAGTTATGACAGGCTATAGATAATAGTTAAGGTATAGATTGGTTCTGCTGTATTAAGATGCTCAGCAAAGAAAAGTATATAATGCATTGTAACCAAAAGAAAAGTATATAAAGCATTGTAACCTAAACTAAGGGTCTCCAGGCCTGCCTGCAGCTGGAGCTGACAGCTGTGGGCACAGCTCTGTCACCCATGACCCTGGACTGCTGTAACATCTTGGATGGAATAAACGGCATTTTGGATAAAATAAACTGCATTTTGTATACAATAAACTGCATTTTGGAGAGCTGCCTGGAATCCCACATCCCTCATTTCAGCTCTTACAGCAGATACCCCCCTGCAGGGAGCCCTGAGGGCTGGCTACCTTCCCTGTGGTTGACCACAGCCAGGAAAGCCTCTCCCTGGATGACAAAGGCCTCCCAGTCGCGGGCGCTGTGCGTGCTGATCCTCTGGTACGCCAGGAACTTCGCCTTCCTGCGGCTCCACTTGAAAATCACTGAGAACTCCTGGCCCCTCTCGTTCTGCTCAAAATTGGCCACTGCCAGGAAGATCTGGAAAAGGAAAAGCCCAGGTGGCTTGGGTTTCTTCTCCTCTCAAAGCAGCATGGGCAAGAAAATGCAGGGGGAGGCGGGATGGAGGTGGCTGGTGTGGGATGAGATGGTCCTTGAGCTGTCCCCACAAAGTGGGGACAGGGACCCAGTGGCCTCTGGGGGTCCTGCCCCCATGGCAGGGGCACAACTGGCAGCCAGCAGCTCCTAGACAAGGGGAGGGAGAGCTGAGCTGTCTGCACTCACACCCTCCAGGCCCAGGAATGGGGAGCATGGACGTAAAATGCACTGGGGAAGGAGGGAAGTGACAAACCCCTCTGAAGGCAAAGGTGGTTCAGAACAAAAAAAGGCATAACAATGACAATAATGCTAACAATTCCCTGAGACAAAACATTTCCCAGACCAAGAAACCCCTGTGGAAGTGTAAGGGACAAGAGTGGTGCAGCAGAGGTGGCCAAGTGCAAGGCAGGGAGCACATCCGAGCTCTGTCACGCTGTGCCACCCCAGTGTCCTTCGGATGGAAGGACATTATGCAGAGATTATGGCCCAGTTTGGGCCACAAAGAGGCACAGGGACACAGCCCAGAAAGAGGAAAGAGTCAGTGGGAGTGTCTCCTGTCTCCTGGCCTGTACAGGACCAAGGCTTTGTTCAGCCGCCCCCAAGGACAGGGCTGGGCTGTCCCCCCACAAAAGGTGAATCCCCAGCCCTGCTCTCCCTGCAAGCACCAGTCCATGGAGCCCCTTTGGGGCATCCCCAGAAACAGCTCCAGTGGGAAGAGAAAACCCTGGGGACAAAGCCAGAATGGGTCACAACAGAGGGGGAACAGTCCCAGCTTCCCTGGGAGCCCTGCACAGAGCTGGCTCCCAGCAGATGGCTTTCCTGGGCTCCCCCCAGGTGCTAAACAGCTTCCCAGGGAGAGAAACCAGGCAAATCCTCTGCTCAAGCCCCAGGGCAGATTGACCATGGGAGAAGAGGCAGCTCTGAATTCCTGGAATAATTTAAAAACAAGAGAATTTTAAAATGCAACAAGTTGGACTCAGCTGGCCTCAAGAGGGAAATGCAGGCCCTGATGGTACTTCAAGACCATAGGCAGATCTCTGAGATGCAGCTACCTGTATTCTCTAAACCTATATTCTCCAAAGTGATATTTTCTAAACCATGTCCAAGACTCCAGGCTTCAGAGAACCCAGTGCTGGGCACCTGCAGTTTATACTTTACACCTTCCGTTTATACTTTATACCTTCAGCTTATACACTGCAACATGGGAGCACCTTGCTGGCAGGCTCACCTTCTTCCCAATGGTGAAATACTTCCAGGACTGTGCCTGGTGTGTGGGGATGTTCTGGTAGTGCACAAACTTGCCGTCAGTCCACCTGTAGATGGCTGATCCCGGGGGTGTCAGCCTGTTGGCCGTGGCTGCAAACAGCCCCAGCCTGGGGATGGTGAACACCTCAACACCCATGGTCTCCGAGTTGGTCACCAGCTTCTGGTGCTCCTCCACGTAGTCCAGCCTGGGTTGGACTGGGAGCACACAAAGAAAGAGGGATGAGGTTAAAAACAGGTGGGTTTTAGCTGGAGAGGAGCTTATCGTGGATATTTTTGCCGCCAACAAACAAGAGGAATGGTGAGGAGGACTCCATTTATATCAGAAGGCTAATTAATTACTTTATTATACTGTATTATTCTATACTATATCACATTACATCTAAATTGAAATTGCCAAGCACTCAACTGCCCAGAATTGCAGTCATATTTTCTGAAAAATCCCTTTGCCAGGATTTTTTCTCCTGAGAAGCTGAGAGGCCTCAGAGGAAAAGAAAAATCAATAATTATCTGCTACTGTGGAATGCAACAGGTGCATCTTTGATTGGTCCATGTGGTTGTTTTTAATTAATGGCCAATCACAGTCCAGCTGTCTCAGATGCTCTGGTCAGTCACAAGATTTTATTATCATTCCATTTCCTTTTCCTGTCAAGGCTTTTGATGAAATCCTTTCTTCTATTCTTTTAGTATGGTTTTAATATAATACATATAATAAAATAATAAATCAGTCTTCTGAAACATGGAGTCAAGATTATCGTCTCTTCCCTCATCCTGGGACCCCTTTGACACCACCACAGAGAATCTGGTGACTGTCAGCCCACGGTCCCAACACACACAAACCTGGATTCTAATGGTCAATGAATCAAAACACTCACACCAGAATCCAATTAATTACCAATTCCCTTCAGGTAAACAATCTTCCACAATGCATTCCATTTGTGAACAACACAGGAGAAGTAAATGAGATAAGAATTGTTTGGGGTTTTTTTCCTCTGAGGTTCAGAGGGTGTGAAACCCAGAAATATTCTTGGCCAGAATTTTGCTTTGCTTTTCTCTGTGAAGAGAAATGTGGTGACCCTGCCTCAGTGGCACCTGCTGCTGTGCAGGGCTCTGTGGGGCACATGAGGGTCCTGGTGCCACTGGGGGTGAAGGGCCAAACCAAGGGGTGGGAAGAGGCTGACTGCAGCACATCCAGCCTTGTTCTCCCTGGGAGCAGGGAATAACCCCATGGCACGGATTTGGATCACTTTGGTACATTCATCCTCAAGAGAGCAAGGAGGAGATGACAGCCAGAGAGGTTAGGGAAGGCTAAGACAGAATTAATGCCAGAAATTGGAGCAGAAACCTCCAGAGTGGCCCTGATAGCAGGCAGATGGGCACTGGAAGGGACAAAGGGCAGAAAGGGCAGTGTTTGGTGGCACCAAGGGGCACAGGTCAGTAAGACCCCAGCATGAGCTCTCCTTGGGAAAACAAGGACATCATGCCAATCCTGATGGCTTCCAGAGGTAGGGAAGGATAGAGGGTCCAGTCACTGCTGTGGGGAACAAATGGCTCATCCAAACCCAGAAAAATGCTGGGAGAGGAGGGAAGGGAAGGACAGCTCAGTTAGGGACTTATCCCATCCTCCATGTCCTCTCCAGCGATCCTGGGAAGACAGCCTGGAGTGAGTGACAGTACCAGTAGATGAAACCCATGTAATTAAAGAACACCCATCCATCCCAGGCTCTGGTTGGCTTTCCCACCTTGGTACTCCCACTGATTTCCTTACCAAGTGTTCCACCAGGGCCCAGATGATATTGAGGCCTGTGTCTGCCACCCTCCCAATCATCCCTGGTATTTCTGGCAGCTTTTGGGTCTCTTTGTTTCCTTTTATTCATCCCACAAACACTTTTGCACTGGGGCAGCACCCCAACACCCTGAGCATGGCTCTCTGTGGGGTGAGCTGTCTGAGCAGACAGGTCAGGAGCTCATCCTGCCCAGAAAATTCCCAGGAGGGACAGATAACTTGGAGAAGCAGAGAGGCACTTGAATCCAGAGATGCTCTGGAAGCATCATGGGCACTGAGAGCAAAGCAAAACCCTGCCAAGCAGAGCACAGACAGGGGCCCCCCCAGCCCCTCATTGCTACTGACTCCCATCCCAAAGGGGTTTGGGGGGCAAACTGTGGCATTCACATGCCCTCTGAACAGAGAGAAGCTGTGAGACAAGCAGAGAAGAAGGAAAACACAATTCTTACCTCGCTTGTGTTGTGATATAATAGAATGCAATATGGAAATTGTTTACTCAAAGTGAGGATGTTTTGTTCTCTTGGCCTATCAGGGTCAGTTGTGTGTGTGTGTCACACTGTCATGGGAGAATCAGAGATGAGTGCAGTGTGAGCAGTGGTGAGCAAGAGTGAGTGCATGGCAGATTCAGTTTAGATGAAATATACATAGTATGGTACAATAAAGTAATTCTTTAGCCTCCTGATGATGGAGTCAGATGCATCATTTTCTCTCCCCTTTGTCAGAGTCACCTTTGCAAAAGCAAAGCTCAGCTCCTGCTCTGCTGCAAGGCTCTCCTTCCCTCCCCAGAGCCTCCCCGGGTACCTTCCAGCATGGAGAGCCAGGCGCTGCCGTTGCACAGGTACAGCCCTCGCCGGGAGGCGTTGAACCAGAACTGAGCCTTCTCCTGCTTGGAGCAGCGGGGCCGGGCCCCCAGGGTCACCTTCATGTCAGTCTCTGGGCACAGAGTGTTGTCATTATATTGCAAGAGGTCTATTGTCATTACATTGCAAGGGTTCTTTGTTGCCAGAGTTTTGTACCTCCGTGACGTTTCTTGTAGGCAGCTCCTCTGGGCACTGACTCTTCTTTGTCCTCACAGCAGCCAACTAACTCCAGTTCCCACCAACCCACTCTTTTATAACACTCTTCCTACTGGCTACAGCTGTGGCCTGTTAACATCAGGCCTGCTCCTAATCCTTAATAATTGGCTCAGCTGCAACTCTTTAGGGGGTAAGATTACTTTCTATACTACCTTTATTTGCTTATGTTCTATCCCCCTACAGGAGAGGAGCCAGGCAGGAGTCTCTCAGTGCACACAGTGCAGGAGCACAGAGGCAGGGAGGACAAACATTTTGGTCTCATCCTCATCAGGCAGTGGGGAAAATAGAATCCCAGCACAGATCTGGGAAAGCACAGACTGGGACAATCTGTGTGGGGTCACTGACATGAGCCCAGGGAGCCAGGCAGGGCCACCCTTTGTGTTCAGGAAGATTTTGGACAGGGATCCCAACACACACATTGAGAAACAGAGAGTGCTGGGGACAGGAGCACCCTCCTCCCCTCTGCTCCTGCTTCATTCCCAGCCCCTTCCTCTCTCTGCTGAGAGCCTGCCATGGGGCACTGACCGTAGGGGTATTTGAGCACCTCGTTGCTCACTGCCTTTGCAGGGACATCCTGGAGGACACTGGGCACAGAGAGCGTTGCCACTTTGAAGTTCAGGCCGTGGCACATCCGGGGGGTGGCATCAGCTCCTGGCAGCAGCACAAGCTGTCTCAGCAAGCCCTGGGAAAAGTGGGGGCACAGGGATGGAGACCAAGTCCCACGGATCACAGAATGGGAGCTGCAGGTAATCCATGCCTTGGATTTCCTGCCTTCCCTCCTGGGATGCAGTGTCACAGACATCTTTTCATTAAAATCCTTTCATTAGAATTTTTCCTGCTGAAGCTGAGAAGTTTCAGCATCAAAGTGTAAACAATGGTTATCTGCTGCTGTGGAATGCAACAGGTAGATCTGTGATTGGTCTCCTGTAGATGTTTAAATTTACTGACCACTCATGGCGGAGCTGAGTCTCGCTCTCTGCCGAGACACAGATCTTTGTTATCATTCTATTCTATTCTTAGCTTAGCCTTCTGAAGAACCTTTTCCTTCCTTTTCTTTTTAATATAGTCATAATGTTATATATATCATAAAATAATAAATCAAGCCTTCTGATCATACAGTCAACATTCTCATCTCTATCTCATCCTGAAAACCCCTGTGACCACGGTCACAATGCAGAAGTGCCCACAGGATTTGTGGGCAATCTAACAGCTGGGGCAATCTAACAGCTGGAGTAAGGGGAGCACTGGCATGGGGCTTGGAGCAGCTGCCTTGCTATGCCTCCACATGGCAGGGACCCACAGGAGGGACTCTGCCTTCTGTGCCATGGCCCAAGCCCTGCCAGCATAGGGGACTGACTGTGGGTCACCCCAGAGCCAGCCCTGAGCCCCTCTGGGCACCCTGGACAGCCCAGAGCAGGGGCACCTACCGTGAACACGCCTTTCCTCCTCCTCCTGTTGCCCAGGTAGAAGCTGGCTCTCCTCACCG
Source organism: Ammospiza caudacuta (assembly GCF_027887145.1). Classification (NCBI taxonomy): domain Eukaryota; kingdom Metazoa; phylum Chordata; class Aves; order Passeriformes; family Passerellidae; genus Ammospiza; species Ammospiza caudacuta. The sequence goes on along the minus strand of NC_080603.1, from coordinate 6,687,205 downwards.
ACAGCGAGGCTGGAAATGGGGTCTCCACCACCCTGGGGATGGGCAGAGGAGAGGTTTCACAAAAAAGGGCAGTTTCAAAGCAGTGGCCAGAGGAGGTGTGGGTTAAAAGGGAAAATAACCTAGGTGTCAGTTCTTAATTGGAAAAGGGAAAATAATCTAGGTGTCAGTTCTTAATTGGGCAGTTTAGCCTTAAAAGACCTTGTAACAAGAGATTGTTGGCCATTTTGTGCCTTCTAATGAAAAGCTGCCCAACTCACAGTAGTGAGACTGTTTTACTGATAAGAAATAATAATAATAATAATAATAATAATAATAATAATAATAAACCTGAGTCTGAACACGAATTACTGAACACAACCTACACATCCTTGGGGTTCTTAATAGTTTAGTTCTTAATTGGACAGTTTAGTTCTTAATTGGATAGTTAGTCTTAAAAGACCTTGGAACAAGAGATTGTTGGCCATTTTGTGCCTTCTAATGAAAAGCTGCCCAACTCACAGTAGTGAGACTGTTTTACTGATAAGAAATAATAATAATAAACCTGAGTCTGAACATGAATTACTGTCTCAAGTCTTCAATCCAGACCCAGAAAAACCCACAACTGGGACCCCCTCAGTGGAAGAACATCACCCTGCCCGCCCTGACGAGCCCCCAGCACCGCTCCCAACCTACACATCCTCGGGGTTCTTAACTGGATAGTTTAGTTCTTAATTGGGTAGGTTAGTCTTAAAAGACCTCGTAACAAGAGATTGTTGGTGTTTTTGTGTCTACTATGAAAAGCTGCCAAACTCACAGTAGTGAGATTGTTTTACTGATCAGAAATAATAAACACCTGAGTCCAAAGATGAATTACGTCTCAAGTTTTCAATGAATTCTGTCTCAAGTCTTCAATCCAGACCCAGAAACACCCACAACTGGTGGAAGAACATCACCCTGCCCGCCCTGCCGAGCCCCAACCTACACATCCTTGGGCACGCTGCAATCCACTGTCAAGGAGAAGGACTGTCCGGACACCGCCAGGACGAGCGTGTGCCAGCGGCTGTCGGAGAGGGACACGTTGGGGAAGGTGACGCGGCTCTGCCATCCCCCGGCGCGCTCCTGGCTCCAGAACATGAAGTGCAGCTTGTCGGGGGCGTAGCGCATCCCCACCAGCACGCCGGGGCTCTCCTCCACCATCAGCGTGAAGATGTACTCGTTCCTCTGCAGAAGGGCACGGGCTGGCACCTGCGGGGCCGTGCCAAGCCGTGCCATGCCCAGCCGTGCCCGTGCTCACCTTGGCGGGGCGGCGCAGCGCCCGAAGGGTGACGATGATGGAGAACTCCTCGGGGAAGCGGTCGCAGTGGATGAAGAGCCGCGAGGCGGGGAAGGCCAGGGCGCGGGGCCGCGACGCCGAGAGCTGCAATCCCCGCAGCCCCTGCACCTGCAGGACCCGCATGCCCCGGGCCAGCGCCCCGGGCGGCACCGCCTCCGACAGCACGTCCAGCGGGCGCAGGTCTGTGCCGAGAGACAGCCCAGGGCGTTACCCCCAGGTGGGATGTGTGGGGACTTATAAAATTACAGGGTTTTGGGAAAGCTGAAAAAGGCAGGCTTTAGATAGCGGCAGAACTGTGAGTAGAGCTAAAGCAGCAGCCATGAGATAGGTCAGCAGAAAAATTATTTAAACTGTAGGAAAAGCAAAGGCAAATAGAATAATAGCTTGTGTATTAATGCTTGTCTCAATAGCTTTCTAAGCTGCAGAAAGTTTATCTAGCAAGATATTAAGAAGGTTAAAGCTTAATAACGGAGCTCTGTGCATTGTGTTTTAAGGCTTATAAACAGATATTGTACTGGAAATAAGCAAGCCTTGTTTAACCAAAGGTACATGTGCTTATGGTGATTGGATAGAACTACTATCAATGTCCTTTTGCTTTGTGTGATTAGTTGAGAAGCTTATAAAGTAAGTTGTAACATTAAGTTTTTTGGCCTGCTGCCTAGATTGTGAGCTGCTAGCACCTTCCCATTATCATAATCATGTAATGAGACTGATGCTGAAAAATAAACAGCTCGAAGCCCTTTCCACTGCAGCCCCATCTCATTCATGTCTGTAAATAGCCCCCCTTGCTGGTGTCAGGATGGGGTACCTGGAGCTGGCAGAGCAGCAGGATGGGCTGGCGTGCTGCAGGAGCGTGCCAGTCCTTCCCTGGGGTCTGCCCCGAGCCCCTCTCCAGGGCCAGAGCAGAGATTTGCCCTGCAGACACAAGGCTGGCATCTCCATCGCCACAGCGGGAACAGCGAGAGAGCAGAACCGTCTCACTGAGGCAGCTCTGGGTGCTGACACTGGAGCTGGGACCTGCCAGCCAGGCACACCCTCGGGATCCCCCCGCCCCAGCAGGCAGGGATGCAGTCTGATCCCTTTGGAATCAGTTGTGAAGGGGATGGGGGGAATTGTTCTCAGGGTGACATCCCCAGATTGCAGTTCCCCAAACCACACTGGCTTCAACAATTGGAACACCTTCCTCAGCATGGTGGGATGAGATGGACATCAGCCCTTTGGCATCAGTTATGAAGGGCATGGGGGGAATTGATCTCAGAGTGACATCCCCAGGTCACAGTTCTCCAAACCACACTTTGGGTTCAACCACTGGAACACCCCAACATGGTGGGATGAGGTGGACATCAGCCCTTTGGGATCAGTTATGAAGAGAATGGAGGGAATTGTTCTCAGGGTGACATTCCAGATGGCAGTTCCCCAAACCACACATTGGGTTCAACAACTGGACCACCTTCCCCAGCATGGTGGGATGAGGTCTCCTTGCTCAGCTGCTTCCAAGGCTGCCACAGCCCTGCTCTCAGGGCAGTGGGGAACAGCTCCACCCCTCCGGTGCCGTTCGGGCTCTTCCAGCCCAGCCCTCATTGCATACACACACTCTCCCAGCAGGCACCAAAACCACTCATTATAAATAATTACCCTCTCCCCAGAGAAGGGAGCGCCGTGCCCAGCCCCAGGGCATTGCCCCGGTGAGAGCGCACAGCACAGCAGCACCAGAAAGTGCCACCCCATGGAGCAATGCCAGCTCCAACATCGTGGCACAGGCAGGGCTGGAGCAGCTCTGGGGGTTTCTCCTGGTCTGGGACCCTCCTGGTTTTATTTCGGAATGGTTTTCTGGCAGAGGAGGGAGATGGTGGGGAGATGGTGCCCGAGAGATGAAGCCGCTCTTGGCAGCACAAACCATCCCTGATTCGGTCCCGCCCCGCTGAGACCTGGCTTTTAGCTCCAATTTGTACTAATAAATCCGGGCTGCTGGGGCACAGCAGGAGGGCTGGGAAGGAGGGAGCTGCGAGCAAGGCTGGGCTGTGTGTGTGAATTCAAACCAGCTGCAGAAGGGAAGCGCTTCCTCCAACACAAGCCCCGTTCCAGGTGGGCAGAGCCAGGAGGAATCTGCTCGTGTGGCTCCATCCAGAGCAGAGCAGGGACATGGGTGAGGTCCTCCCCACCCTGGCAGCTCTGTGTGCCCCCTGCCCACCCCACTGCTGGTTTAAGCAAAGTCCTGGTGGGAGGGGGGGTTTGACTGGAACAGCTTATTTCAGAAATGCATCACTCAAGCAACAGCCAGTTCCTGTTTTCCCCAGCAGAAAGTACAAGCTGAACTCAGGCTTGGATTTGCAGAGGGGTTTAGGAGCCCCCAGCTGCCCCTGAGATGCTGAGGGTGAGCTGGGGGAGAGCTCAGCTGGGGCTGGAGGCTGTGGGCCAGGAAGGGACCAAACCCAAACCCCTAAATCCAAAGGGCTGCCCCCCACATCCATCACTGCCAAGGCTGGCAGGGCAGCTGGGGGGCTCCAGCCCAGCTTGGGCAGCACTGATGCTGTCAGGGGACCTCGTGCCAGGGTCTCCAGGATGATGCTGGGGCCTCAGCACCCCCAGCCAAGGTTGCTTGGGAACAGCAGGGACATTCCCAGAGAGACTGGAACCCCTCAGGGAGGAGGCAGAAACTCTCCAATCTCTCCCTGGTTTTCTTCTCACATCACCTGGGCTGGAACAAAAAGCAAACACAGTTGCCATCAAACTGGGACAAGCCCTAAGCAGCCCCAAAAGCGGAGGCCAGGCTTTGCTGCCCACCCAGCACAGGCGTGGGGAGGGGATGGCAGAGCTGGGGCACCAGGGCCCTCCTGGGCTCGGGAAATGAGGTGGGATGGGAGGGTGGGGATTGTGCCTGTCAGAGCACAGAAAATCCGGGCAGGAGGGACTTTCCAGGGGACTTCATGGCTTTTTCCAGTCCTTCCCCTCCCCTCTGCCTCCACTCCAGCAGAACCTGGGACAACGCCTGTGCAGCAGGGACGGGCCCAGCTCTCCCTACAGCTCCCACAGGGCTGGATGCTCCCCTGGTGGCACTGTGGGGGCTGCAGGCACAGCAATGACACCATCCATGGTGCTGCCATGCAGCCCCTGAGGCACCTCTGTCACTCGGTGCATTGAGCGAGCACTGAGCACTGAAACACCTGGGCTGGGATGCCAGGAGAGGCTGACCCAAATCACAGCACACTTTCTGGGCTGTGCCCCCCAGAACAGAGCTCACCTACTGAGCTTTGCCCCCCAAATCAGAGCTCACCTCTTGGGCTTTTCTCCCCAAATCAGAGCTCACCTCCTGGGCTTTTCTCCCCAAGTCAGAGCTCGTCTCCTGGGCTTTGCCCCCCAAATCAGAGCTCACCTTCAGGGCTTTCCCCCCAAATTAGAGCTCACCTTCTGTGATTTGCCCCCCAGAACAGAGCACACCTCGCGGGCTTTGCCCCCCAAATCATAGCACACCTCCTGGGCTTTTCTCCCCGGAACAGAGCTCACCTCCTGGGCTTTGCCCCCCAAATCATAGCACACCTCCTGGGCTTTGTCCCGGCAGCGTGGGGAGCATCCCAGCCCGGTCCCGGCAGGTGAGCCCACCTGTCCCCGGTGCAGCACCCCCGGCCCGGCTCCTACCTGTGCAGTGCTGCCAGGTCCTGCCCGCCCGGGTGAAGCCCCCGCCGCTGGCCCAGCGCAGCAGAACCACCCAGAGCAGCAGCGGCGCCGCCATCGGGGCCTGCCCGGGGGTGTCCATGCACCGGGGCCTGTCCTGGCACCCCCGCGTCGCCCCGGTGTCACCGCCGGTGTCACCTGCAGCCCCGCTCGGTGCCCGTGCCCGGCCCGGGCATCGCCCCCGGGGCACGGCCGGCCCGGCACTGCCGGCTGCAGCCTGCACACAGACATTTAAATGAGAGGTCGGTGGTGGGAGAGGAGGAGTCCCGACTCCTCCGAGAGCTTTTATCTTTTGCCCAACCCTCTGGAAGGCGGCTTTGGGGAGGGATTTTTTAATCTTTTTTTTTTTCTTTTTCTTTTTTTTTTTTTCTTTTTGCTTGCTTTCTTCGCTTCCTTTAATTTTTGGTGATTCATTTTTCTGAGCTCACATGGGAGTAGGTGAGAGATTCACCCCTGCCTGGAGAGAGGCGGGGTGGGAACCCTCCTGCCCCTAAGTGAATTGGTTTTCAGCTTGGATTGGATGAGACCAATGGCCAGATCCCAAAAACTGTGTATTGTTCCCTCAGAATTGTCCCGGGCAGGTGATGCACACCCCATGCCCCAGGCAAGGCTCCATCCCCTGCCACCAAAGTGCCACCAACTCAGAAACCCTGCAGGTTCTGCTGCTGCAAGGGAAGCACCAGCAGTGGGAAAGCTCCCTGCTCACAGTGAGAGCTCTGCTGGGCTCCACCAGCCACAGAACCAGTCTCTTCCATTCCCCAAACAATTGAAACAGGCTCCCACCCCCCTCATCCCCACAGCCTCCCTGCGAGGCGAGCGCTGCAATGGAAAGCGGATTTTTGGCGAGGACCAAACGCCAAAAACTGTGTCACAAACTGGGGGTTTTGTCAGCGAGGAGGAGCCAGAGCTGGACCCACAGCCGTGTTTGCTGTCAGTCTGTCCCCACCCCAGAGTGCTGGGAGTGAGAGTGCAGCCCAAGGAGTGCAGCACCATGCCCACACCTTGGTCCCACAGCCCAACAGGAGCTGTGCTGAGCCCCACGAAGGGCAAGACAGCAGAACCTTGGTGCCTCTGTCTCAGAGCTGGAGATGGCTGTGTGTCTGTCCAACAGCCCTAGCAGGGCTGCATGGAGCCCCCCATCCCAACAGCCTCCCTTGGGCATCCCCAAAATTAGGGTTCTACCAGGATTGTGCTTAAACAGAGCTTGACCTCTCTGCAAGAGACGAAACACTGCTGTCTCCTCATCCTCATCCTCATGCTAGGGATGTGTCCAGTGGCACAGCCATAACCAAACCTGGGGGTCCTGAATGGCACCTGGGAGTTCCAAATGGCCCCTGTGAATTCCAAATGGCAGCTGGGGGCCCTGAATGGCAGCTGCTGGAGGTGAACACAAGGCATGCAGGAAGACAAACCATCCCATCTCCCCTGACAGGCACAGTCCCTCCTGATACTCCTCACAGCCCTGAGGGCGCCCACCAGGGCTGGGACTTGGAGCAGTCACCCCACTGGAACCCCAAGCCATCTCCAGGATGGAAATTGGTGTTCTTGGTGTTCCAAGCATGTCTGGCAGAGAGGTGGGCACTGGAGGGGAGGCTCCTGTCAGGTTGGAGCCGGGGAAGGCATCACAAACAAGAATCAGAGCCACCACATTTCCCAGGGCTGCACACATGTGTCAAGTTAAGCGTGGCTTTGGGAGCTGGCAGAGCTGCCCTGAGCAAGGGATGGATTTGGGGAAGGCTCCTGCTGAGGCTCTGCAAGGGTCCAGGGAGGGAGGGAAAGTCCTGGCGGAGATTCTGAGTCCATTTGTTTTCCAAAAGGGATGCAGCTACCTTTCAGTGCTTTCTTGGCCAAAAAAAACCAGTCAGTGGGGACATCCTCAGAGCCAAGGACACGCTGTGAGACACAGGGAGACCTGTGGGCGTCCAGGCCAGAGGTGGAGGGACTGAAGCCCCCCAGTGATGAGCACAGAGGACGTGGTGGGCTCAGGCTGCTGTTCAGCCACGTTAATGAACATTCTCCAGGTGAGGACAGGGACATTGAAGGTCCTGAAGGGTTTTGCTCCTCCCTGGGCTGGGATGCTGGCAGGAGATGGTGGAGTGGCTTGGCCAGGCCTGGTGCTTTGCTCCTGCCTGGTGAGCCAAGCTGTGATGTGAAGTAAGGACAGGGACACATCGCTCCCCGCTGTCACATTGGGTCCAGGACCTGCTCCGTGTCCCCAGGACAGTAGGAAGTGGTCTGCAAAATATCTCCTAAGCACACAGGCTGCACACATTCCTGTGTGCAGCAACAAGCACGAGGGGATGAAATAAAAGAGACAAACAGCGAGACGTTTGCCTAATTCACATGGGGCGTAAATAAAACCATGTGGTGGCTCCACAGAACAAAATGATCCTTGGGTTTTCACCAGAAAGGTTTGGCCCTCCCTGGGCTAGGAAAGGTTGAGAAAGCCATCTGCAGGCAATCCATTGGGAGCAGAGCTTTCCTGCAGGGGACAGTGTGAGGAGGGCACCTCGCTGACGCCAGGGCCCGGCTGGACCCTGCGCACGGCGGAACGTTCCTGCCCTTCCAAGGCTGTAACTCATTCCTTATTATTTGCAGACACAAAGCCGTGTTTCAGGGCTTCATGCCTTATTCATTTCAGTCTTTATTCCTCACATCTGTATATAATCAGAGGATCCTTTAGGTTGGAAAAGACCTCTAAGTCCGTCAAGTATTTTTCCTCTGAAACGCAGTGCATGCATCAGCAAGGGCAGAGCTTTGAGAGACCCCATAAGTGACTGATGGAAAAATGCCCATCCCATGGTATCCCCAAATTTTGTCTGCACCAGCAGGGCCAGCAGAGCCTGCCACACATCCACGGGGAGAGAGCTGGAGGTCAGTGATGAGTCCATGGAGTTGGTCTCACCTGTGTGAGCAGCAGGGTGGGCATCAGCCCTTTGGGATCAGTTATGAAGGGCATGGGGGGAATTGTTCTCAGAGTTACATCCTAGATCGCAGTTCTCCAAACCACACTTTGGGTTCAACAACTGGAACACCTTCCCCAGCATGGTGGGATGAGGTGGACATCAGCCCTTTGGCATCAGTTGTGAAGGGAATGGGGGGAATTGTTCTCAGGGTGACATCCCCAGATCGCAGTTCCCCAAACCACACTGGTGTAAACAACTGGAACACCCTCCCCAGCGTGGTGGGATGAGATGGACATCAGCCCTTTGGCATCAGTTATGAGAGGATGGAGTGGAATTGTTCTCAGAGTGACATCCCAGATTGCAGTTCCCCAAACCACACTGGGTTCAACAACTGGACCACCTTCCCCAGCATGGTGGGATGAGTTCTCCATGCTCAGCCACCTCCAAGGCTCCTCCCTTGTCACCTCTGTCCTTTCTCCCAGGCTGAACATCTTCCCTGGAGCAACCTGAGCTCCCTGAGTCCAACCCAGCACCATAGAACAGTTCCGGCAAGAGATCCCCACCCCAGGAAACCTGTCAGCGTCGTACAGAAGCGCAAATGTCTTTAACCCCAACGCCTTTCAAAAGCTGAATTCCCAGAAGTTTTGGAGAGGTTCTGCCAGAAAAAGCTTTTTGAAAGACTGGGAGGATTGCAAAAGGCACAGTTTTTAGGAAAACCACCAAAAAAAAAAAAAAAAAGCACAAAGCCGCCCCAACGCAGCAAGTCCTGCTGCCAGCTTCCCAGCATGGAGCTGCCTTTGGGAGCAATCCCTGCCAGCCACCAGCATCGTGTCCCAGAGCCCTCCCTGGCCCCACACCCACTTCCAGCCCCGGGCAAGGAAGGAGCTGGGAGCCCCCAGCCTGTTTTGGCCATGGCTTGCAGCCCATGTGCCCGTCCAGGCAGCCAGGAGGAAGCTGAGCATCCTGCCCTGCATTTGGAGGACACATGGCAGCTGAGCTGGCAGGCTCTGAAAGGGCTCCAGAAAGCAGACACTTAACTTTCACCAGTACAAGGGAAGACAGGCTTTGAGACCATGCTTTGAGACCATGCTTTGAGACCACACTTCCACACTTCCCAGAGCTGTTTCACATGGGGCTGTGCAGCCCCCACAGCTGCGTCTCCCCTCATTTTGCCCTGCATGTGACCAACAGCTCTTCACTATTGCCTGTCCCTTGTTGATGTAGTTGTTTTAATTTTTGTCACCTTCCCCGAGTGTGCCCAAACCTGTTGAAGAGGCTGAGCCACCTCCCCACAGCTGCAGGATCCCCAGACTCACCACTTTGGATGGACAGCATCCAACCCAAGCACACTGACTGTGGGAACAGTGCTCTGGGTGTTTTCTGTAGATCTCAGAGGCAAAAGGGCAGGACAGGGGCCTGCAGGTCACTGGGTGGTGGTGCAGGGGATCCAGGAGCTCTGCCTGAGCCCCCTGCTCCACCTGCAATGGGAAAATTCTGCTTGGCTTGGAGCTCAGCTGAGATCTGTCCACAAAGGGAATAAACAGAGATCAGAGGCCAAGGGGAAGGAGGCAACACTCATGTTCCATGCTCGCTGCCTGTGCTTTAATCTCCTTCAGCAACGGCTCTTGTCCCAACACCTGGGGTTGTGCAGAGCAGCTGGGGTTTGGAAATACCTGAGATTTCCTCCCTGCATCAGGATCAGCAGCTCAGCAGGCTGAGCATGCACACCCAGGGGCTCTGAGTGGGGAGCTGCCAGCTTAGCCAGGCAAACCCCATGGCAATGCTCTGTGCTGACCTAGAGATGTGGGCTCTCCATCCCTGAAAATGACCAAGGCCAGGCTGGATGGGGATTGGAGGAACCTGGGCTGGTGGAAGGTGGATTGGAGTGAGATGAGCTTCAATATCTCTCCCAACACAAACCACTCAGGGATTCTGATGCTGTGATCTCTCTCTGTAGGCTGCCTTGGAGCTACACCTGAGCCCCAGGGCTGGCTCTGGCATGGGGAATCTCCCTTGGCAGGGCAGGGGGAAACCCTCCCACGCCTCTGCTTGCAGCCCTTTGATCTGGGCAGTGACCACAGCACCAGCTCTCAGCAGGCAGATGGCTGTCAGCAGCACAGGGAGCCACAGCAAGGAAACCCAGGGATTTTCCCCACGTGCTCGGGCCCACTGAGGGCTGGCAGGGATAGAAAATGGGAAGCACAGTGCTGAAATGATCCCATGGCTGCCAGGCTAGGGTCCAGTCAGCAATTTCTGTGCCACAAATCCACCTCAGACCGCCTGCCCATGGAGAGCGTGGGCACCACAATCCCCAGTGCTGGCAGCAAATCTGGGCTGAGATCACAGGCTGAGTCCCTGCAGCAAACAGCAGCTTCAGCACCCACAGCCATAAGAAACCTCCTGCCCCAGACACAGAGAATCACTGGCCAATTTTATCTCTCACTGGCATGACAATGTCAAACTTTAATGTGAAAAGTGCATATTATATGGCTCTACGCAGATATTTACTATATGTATTTGATTGTATTGATTAGTAGTGCTGTATTAACATTTTAATAGTGTGGTAAATTTAGTTTTGTAGTTAAAAGGTAACTTTTGTAGTTAAAATAGGAACTATGGATGTAGGATATATATATTTTTTTAAGAAAGGAATGAGGTACTTGAACCAGATAGCAGCCACAGGACACCTAAATCTTTCAGAGAAAGAGAATTTATTGCTCCATTATCAGAAGAAACTAACTTCTTCCTGCCTTGCTCAGGCGTGAAGACACTGTCAGGATTCAGAGGAAGAAGTTGATGATGACCAGACAGAATCCTGTGTTTGAATGGAATTTATGCATCATGTATGACATGTATGAATATTCAACGGGCTATTGTTTTTAAGGGTTAATCCTCTGTTAATGTATGTTCTTTTTCAGGCTTGCGCTGCCCAGAAAAAGGTACACTGTCTGTAACTGTTTGTTTCTATTGTCTCATATTGTCCTAATCCAAATTGTCCAAATTATTATTACTCTAATTATATTATTATTATTTTATAACCATTTTATTACTATTAAACTTTTAAAAATTTTAAAACCAAGCGCTTGGTGTTTTCCACATTAATTCCCCCAGGAGCAGCGATCCCGGCTCGGAGGAGCGGGGCAGGCGGCGGGACAGGCGGGCTCTCCGTGCCCACCCGCCGGCTCCCTCTCCTCCGACATCCGGCAAGGAAAGCGAACAAAGGCAGAGAACAATTCCTATTGTTTTCCATGACTTTCTTCAGGGCGGCTCTTCCAGCGCGATGCTGCTGCCCAGGCTCTCCGGCTGAGGCACCGCGGCCCGCTGCGCTCTGGGGATGGGGTTCCCCTGCCACCGACCCTCCGAGCCCTCCACCAGCACACAGACAGCTCTGCCAGCAGGGTTACCCACCCACCACGGCTCCTCTCCTACTCCACAAGGAGCCACAGCAAGGAAACCCAGGCATTTTCTGGGAAAATTCCCACTGGGAATCCCTGAGGTGCTCAGGCGTGGGAATATGGCAGTGCTGGGTTGATGGTTTGGCTCCGTAATCTCAGAGGTCTTGTCCAAATGAACGATTCTGTGATGACACCCAGATTCCTGTAACCAGCCAAGGAACAGAGCCTGTGGTGGGGAAGGGGTGAGCTCAGCATGGGCTAAAAGTGAAGGAGATCATCACCCTGATCACTTCTCCAAGTGAAGATCACCCTCATCACTTCTCAAAGGGAAGGAGAATCACCCTGCTCACTACTCAAAGGGATTGAGACCACCCTGATCACTTCTCAAAGTGAAGGAGAATCATTCTGATCACTTCTCCAAGTGAAGGAGATCACCCTGATCATTTCTCTGGGTCTCCAAGGGGGAACAGAAGCATCTACAGAAGAATCATAGAATGGCTTGGGTACGAAGGGACCTTAAAGCTCATCCACTGTCCCAGGTTGCTCCAAGCCCCATCCAACCCAGCCTTGGACACTTTCAGGGACTGGGTAGCCACAGCTTATTCTCTGAGCAAAGAAGGAATCTACTGTGTAAGAGAGAATTCAAACTATGAGTCTTGTAGGATGGTGACAGATGGATAAAATAAAGCAAATGCCCCTGGTCACTTACTGGGTGTTCCAGGGACAGATGCTGAAAGTTTCAAATGTTAAGTGAGGCTGGACACATTGGACAAGTGGCTTCTCCAATAATACTGATGTTTTTGTAAAGCCACACTTCATACAGAGCCTTGGGAACTTCCCACAGCCCACAAACACCAGGCCTCCCACCAAGGCCATGGTTCCAAGGAGAAGATCCCATATCAAACCAGGATCTGGCCAAGGACAAAGCTCAACTTCTAACTGCCTCTCCAGACAAATTGAGCTTGAAAACACCTGGACTCCAGCCTGCCTGTCTGCCATCCTCCACCATTGCCAGGTCTGGTGAGAAAAGTCGAGCTCTGGGTGAGCAAGGCCCCTCTGGAGCCACCCTCACAGCAAGCCTGTCAGATACCAAGGAAGCATCTCCAACCCCAGAGGTTTTTGCTTCAGAACAAGTTCACCTGATTCAACCCACTCCATATTTCACCATTTCCTAGTTCCCAGAAGGACGAATGGCAAGGGGAAGCAAGGGGATGAGCTCTGCTGTTCATTTTCAGCTGGGGGACCTGGGCATGCCTCTAACACACCTGTCTCACAGAGGGAGATCCCCCAGCACCTGACCTGCTGAGCAAGCTTGGAGGGATCCAATCTGATCAGATCTCAGGGATCTAATATGAAGATCCCTCAAGACAGTGATCCTGGTGGAGCACCACACCAGGAGAGCAGTCTGTGTGAGCCCATTCCAGGCAGACTTAGCAAAGAAACCCAGATTCATTCAACATCCCCATGCCAGCCCAATTGGGTTCAATCTGCCAAATTATTTTGGCATGGGGAGAACTGTTTGGGGCCCAAACTTCCATCCCAGCTGTGGGTGGAGAGCCTCCCCATGCAGGGCCCTGCACACAAGTGTGTGGGTGCCCCCCAACCCCTGCATGTTGCATCCTGCATTTCTCTGCTTTGAACCCACCCTGGCTGCAGCAGGGGTGTTTGCCTTCCCACCTCAGGGAGCTCTGGCCCAGGACAGCCCTTCCTGGCTGTGGCATTCACATTCTCTGAAATAAGTCCTTCAACCAAAGGGTTTTTCTCCTGGGAAGCTGAAAGGCAGAGAGAGGCCTCAGAGAAAAGGAAAACAATTCTTATCTCATTTGCTTCTCCTGTGTTGTGCTCATGTGGAATGTGTTTGGGGATTGATTCCCACAGGTGATTGTTTCATTGGATTCTGGTCTGAGTTGTTTTGATTCTTTGGCCAATTGGGGCCAAGCTGTGTCAGGACTCTGGAGAGAGTCAGCAGTTTTCTTTATTATCTTTTTAGCCTTCTGTAAGTATCCTTCCTGTATTCTTTACTATAGTGTATTATACCTTAAAGCCCATCCAGTCCCACCCCCTGCCATGGGCAGGAACACCTTTACACTATCCCAGGCTGCTCCAAGCCCCACCAACCTGGCCTTGGACACTTGCAGGGATGGGCAGCCACAGCTTCTTCTCTCAGCTACAGTTTCTTCTCTTCCTTCTGTATTCTTTAGTATAGTAGATTATACTATAATATACTATACTATACTATACATAATAAATTAGCCTTTTTTACTATAATATAGTATAATAAAGTAATAAATTAGCCTTCTGAGAACATGGAGTCAGATGCATCATTCTCTCCCTCCATTGCTGGGTGTCCCTGGCTGGAGGGACTGCCAGGTATTGGAAAATGCAGATCTGAAATACCCAGGTATTTCAGATCTGTGCTGCTTGTCCTTTCCATCCTCACAGGGGTAAAACACACGGAGCATCCTCACCAGGAAGGCACCTGGCACAGAGCTTCCCTGCTGCATCCATCCCAGTGCACAACAGCACCTTCCATTCAGGATATCACCCCAGAAAGGCAAAAAAAAGCTGGCAGGGAGCCCAGGGCTGGCTCTGCCCACGAGCTGCAGCCCTTTCATGTGGCTCCAACGCCTCTCATACTTTCAAAGGCACACCAACCCACTTAATGGATGTCTCACAGCCCACTGTGTGTGTTCTGACACAGCCCCTCTGCCAAGGAAAAACAACAGTGAGCGTGTGTGGATGTGTGTATACACAAAGGATTGACAGAGGATGTTGCTTGCATTTTTACAGCTTTGTTGGAGGGTTTGGTTGGGATTCTTTTTTTAATATAAAAGCCTAAAGCAAATACAATGCAGAGAAAAGGATTTTTTAAAAAAAATCTTTAATACTTTACCTACATGCATAACACCTGTAGAGCTCTGACACTCCCCAAGGAACATGTTTTATAATAAGTGTTTCAGGCTGAAAAAAAGACAACTGCTCAGAAAAACATTGCTACTGACCACTACTGCACATCCTGCCAACATGAGTGCTCATTCAGGGACACAATTAAGTCTTTCAGGGATGTCTATCCCAGGAGCTACACACCAGCTTTGCAAGCTTTTACCTTCAGGTGTTCCCCAGCTGCAGGAGCTGAACCCTCCTGCTTCATGCAAGGATTCTGTTTGTGGCAGAATAATGAAGTTTTAGGGTATTTTGGCAAATATAAGCAGGGAATCTAACCTTTAAACCTTCCCTAGAATTCCAGAATGGTGTGGGTTGGAAGGGACCTTAAAGCTCATCTCATTCCATTCTCTGCCATAGGCAGGGACACCTTCCACTACCCCAGGTTGCTCCAAGCCCTGGCCTTGGACATTTCCAGCCTGTGCCAGGGCCTCACCTCCCTCACAGTGAGAAATTCCTTCCTAAAAGATCACAATGAACAATGAATTTCAATGCACACAAATGCTCACCCTCTGCCTTCAGCTGAGTAAACAGCCACCAGGCAGGACAGTTGTCAGCTCAACACCAAGTTTCAGTCCTCTGAGGTGAACTTCTGCCCACATTCTGCCACCTTTAAGACTGAGAGGTAGATATGGTCACTGGGTGGCTTCAAATGCCCATCAGCAAGCCCACTGCATGTTAGTCACCTAAAAAGAAAGGTTTTTTTACTTTTGAACAGAGATTTGAGGACTATGGGAGCTCTGAGTTGGAACTGGGCATCTGAGAAACCTGCTTGAGTGGAAATTATTCCTGTTTGTGGCAGGGGGTTGGAACCAGATGGTCTTTAGGGTCTGTTCCCATCCAAACCATTCAGTGATTCTATGATCTACATGTTCTCCTCAAATCCAAGTGCTGATACCAGCACATTCTGAATGAATTCACCTGTTGCATGTTCACAAGAACTTCCTAGGCCAGATACATGGATATAATGACAAACTACACATCTGCCCACTGTCAGATTTTTATAGTTTTCTTTGAATCACCCACTGCCAGCATTAGAGACAATACATTTGCCTGGAAAGCCCATGCTGTCATGTCAGCTCTTTCACTCCTAAAGTATGCCATGTTTTAGCTGGGTTAGAATGAACCCTTCCACCCCTTTGGAGCAGGTCTCTTGGCTGTGTGGTTACTCACATACAACACCCACTGCAATACATTTGTGTACAACTATAAAAGGAGAAAATAGAAGCACTTTATTTTCAGTATACAGACTAAATCCCACCATAAAATCAAGATAATGAGCAAGCACACATGAATAAAACACTCAGCACTTAAGCAAACCCCACTTTTGCCAGGTCTGTGTTTCTGCAGTGGATCCTGCAGCTTTCCAGGATTGTTCCCAAAGGTGGCTGCAGTACTCCCAGGAACAATCCTCCCTCTACTACACAAAACACTCCCAGTTTGCATAGAGTGCTACATTTTCCTGTATGCCTTGAAATACTAGTTAGGTACAACACTATTTCATCATCTCTGCTCCCAAACTATGTCCAGTCCCACTTCCACCCTGACATCAAAGCCACAATTATTTCTACAAGGAGGTAAAATCAGCAGGTTGTAGCAATACAACTCTCCAGAGGTGCACAACAATGGCCAAGTGTGATCTGCAGCACAGACAGCAAGACAAAAATGCTGAACAGTTGTACCACACACATGCACACGATCACCTCTGCAAAGCTTTCTTCATGGTGTGACTCCTTCCACATCACACTTTTTCACATTTAAAAAATAAAACAAAAAACCAGCCCTTGTCAAATTTAGCCCATTTAAAGCTGCCAACAAAATTGGGTTCCATGTGCTATCAATGGGCATGTTATTGCTTGTAGTAAATTGGAGAAATTTGGACCTACACATGAGATTGGTTTGCAAAGCAGAAAGGTCAGCAGAGGCCCCTCAGCAGTTTTAGGAACTGACCAGCTGGAATTTCCTGCACACTGGCTACAACACTGCAATGTCCAAAGCACACCTAGTACCATCCTCCAGCAAACAGCCCATCCTCTCTGGCTCCTATTTAACACACAGAGCACTCAGTGATTTTTGTAACTCCATCATGCTCACCTTGGCTCATTCACCTGAAAATGGGTGACAGGTGTGATGGCAGAGCAGTGCCAAATCCTCTAAGCACTCACATGTCACCAGAGTGAGCTGGTATTCTTGCAGAGCTCTGAACATGCCCAGCAGAACAAAAACACCCTCACTGGATTTTCCAGCTGCCAATGACCCACCTCAGCCAGGTGACCTTGCACAATGCAGCCTTCACACCTTGTGCCTCTGAGTGTGGAGTTTACAGCCGAGTGTCCTCAAGGATTAATAAAGCAGCTCTTGGGATTGCTGCCAAGCCAACAGTGACTCAAAGGCTCAGTACAAGCTCATAGAGGTACATGGGAACACCAGGCCATTCCAGACCCCAGCCAGCCCTCACAGCTCACTGCCTAAAGCTCCTTTCTTTGCTAACACACCTTGACTACAGCTCTGCTTTACAGCCTCTCCTGCTAACTACACTCTTCAAATCAGCTCTGACTGCAACTGCTGCCCTTAACCTACCAAGTACAGAATGGATAGAGTAATTCCTGTCTACTGCTGCTCCTGAGATGCAATGCTACCTACAAAAACACAACTAATTCTGCCAGCAGATGATCCAAACTGTTCTCCAACAGCAGATGGGTGAGGGAGGGCTGCAGATTGCCAAATCTCCAGGCTTTCCACACCACAAAGGAAGGTAGCAACAAGCAGCCTTTGAAACAGCATTGTCTCTGTATTTTTCTCTACCATTGAATCCCTTTTCCACACAATTTAGTGAGTGAACTAGAGGCTTCTCTGGAGCAGTGGAAGAAAAGAAATAGTAAATAAATAACGAATTATAAGAACTAGGCCAATAGTTTTACAAAGTTTTCCTTTTTGGTACCAGCACTGAGCACTGCTCATTTCCAGGTGGAGAGAAATACAAAACACTTCAGTCTCTCTGTGAGCTTAAAGTCCAAGTGACTTCTGCACAATCTGCTTGGCAATTTTGTTAAACTGTTCTCTGTCTTCCCGCCACATCTTGGAGGCATCTACGTTGGCTCCACTTTCATCATTTGGCTCTGAAACAAGAAAGACAAAGGCAGGTGGGCAATGGAGCCTCTTGCTTCTTCAGGAATGTCACTTCCCCAAGGGTTTCCAACACTTCTCCTCCTTGAGGCTGCAGAAACACCACTGCAACAAATCCAGTGACAGCTCCTGCATTCCCAGAAGGCTCTGATTTAACTGACCACAAGAGAAAGGATATCACAGCAAGTTTGAGTTTAGGCAAGAAACAAGTGGCACAAGATGTGGCACCCCCAGTACAGTCAAGGGCTTTTAAAACCACGTGTTTCTCCCTGCACAACGTTTTTTTTTCTTGTTCTCCAGCTTCCCAGACACAAAACCTCTCCAAGCAGGCCACCCAAACAGGCTGTCCCTTGTTGGGATGGTTTGTTCTATTAAAAAACAACAAAATAACCTGAGGAAACCCATGGAATATGCTTTCACTTCTGCAACATCTTTCATCAGATGATTTCAGAATGCTTTATGAGTGCTGAAGTCCCAGGGGCTCCCTGTTTTTTATGGGGGTAAGGTGAAACCCAGGACTTACAAGGTCTGTGGGCAGCAGGACACTGTCCTGGGGTTCCAGAAGGCACTACCACACTCTGCTCACCTCTCTTGTCACACCAGTCACACCAACCCCCACCCCAGCCCAGTTCATGGCAGTATCTGGGATCCATCCTTCTCCACATGGTCCTGATGGTGCACCTTAAAAGCCAGCAGGTGAGCAGGTCCCCAGCCTGGAGAACCTGGGCTTACACCACCTGCACAGCCAGGGCTCACAGGTTTCCAGTGCCCTGAAAGAAGCTGGCCACTGGTGTTTTAGCCTAATTTCTCCAAAAGCCATGGGAAAAACAGGATGCAGAGGCAGAGGAGACCAGGTGGCTCCCACACTTCCCAGTCCAGGTGAGGCTGCACCACAAACCAAACCATGGGAATCCCATGGGTACTGTTTGTCTGCTCAGCTTCCCGACTGCAGGTTACTATTCCAAAGCTAAAACAGCCCCTTGCACGAATCTGTTGCTTGCTCTTTGGTCAACTTTGCAGCTTCTAAACCCATTTATCCTTCACAACCAGTTCTAAGGGACATGGCTCTGCCCTCTTCAGGCAGTTCAGTGGCTCTATCCACTGTCTGGAAAATGATCCATTTTCCAGAGAGCTGTACATGACACAGCTGATCCACAGCCCTTGTTAGATTTAGGAAAAAACATCTGAAAGGCTCCACAAAAAGGTTTTCACCCCAGGTCTTTTCTCAAGAAGCCTTCCTCTGAACCAGAGATGGCAGAGAGGGGAACAACAAAGACAAACAGAGTGTGCTGGCTTCTGAACCAGAGGCCATGGGCTCCAGTTTACTGTACTGGTTAGGTCTGATAGCCCTTCAGCTGCCAAAGCCAAATCCAACACAGGCTGTAACCTACAGCTTTAAACATAAAGAACAGCACAGAAAACACAGAGAGGGCTTTGTCCAGCTGAGCCTTTGGGACCACCTGATCCATCTCTACTGTCCCAGGTGCTACCAACCTGGAAGGAAAGCCTTGCAGTAACCCCCATTACTAATTCAGCTGCATTTTTTCCAACCCTTCTCAGAACACTGGTTCACCAATAAATAAATAAATCCCAAAGCTTTAAGAACTGTGGCTGCTGCTCAGCAGCTTTCCACATGCTTTGCTCAGTGAACAAAGCAAAAAGCAAGATGCTACATTGAGGAAGGGCTGCCAGGACAGCAGTGCTCACCTGCCAGCATGCTGACAACAGACAGGAGGATCTTCTCCACACTCTGCACGGGGCTCCACCGCTCCGCGCTGCTCTCGTAGCCCATGGGATCATCCCCAGGAGCGTGGAGGATGGAGATGCACACCCTCCCATCTGGGTAAACTGCACAAAAAGCACACAGGATTGCTTGTTATTTAGTGGAAATGATCAGCATCTCCATCTCTTGGGCATAGATCAGCCTTAAGACTTAGCTCTTCTATGATTAAAACTAAATCCAGGTTTAAATTTCCTCTATAAGCAAGCGGACACAAAATACGAAAAACAAAACCCCAGGACAAATCTTCTTTAAGCAACTCCTTCCCCAAGTGCCTGTTGGGAACACTTGTGTCATTTAATTACCAGAAAGGCTCCATGGAAGAAATGAATGATGCAGCCTGGTGGAATAAGGCAAGAATTTATGCACAGACACAGCTCCAAGCAGGTAAGCAGTGCCACTTAAATGGAAATGAATGCACTGAATGCACATTGGAGTCCTCCACTGGACTGTGACCATGAAAAGCATTACACAAAGGAGGGAAAAGTGTTATATATATTATAAACATGAGAAAAAAATAAAGTGTTATGTTAAATATATTATGAACAGTAGGACTGATCTTTTTTTGAATATTACTGAGGTGCACTCAGAAGAATTCCCACTACTTTATTTTTTTTTTTTGCTTAAAGCCCAGCTGCATTAAAGCACCTGGAAAGAAGGAAACCTATGAATTAAGGATCCAGGTGCTTCCCCTCCCACCTTGAGCATAAGCAACAGTAAAAGTTGTCTTCACAGAGACTGGACTCCACTGACTTGGTAATGAAACCAAACAAAGGTTGAAGAGGCACCTCAAAAGAAAACTGCTCTACCAACATGGCTTAATTCTCCTGCATGGCAGGCTCCTGAGGAATGACAATTTTAATGCAATAATTTCAGGGCTTCTATTCCTCAGGTGGCCAAGCTGGTGCCATTGCCAGGAAAGCAAGACAAAACAAAAAGTGGGAATGACTGCTGGAAGCAGCTGTGCTCATTTCCAGCTCCTTCCATTCACCCAGCTATGCCCAAGCACGTAAACACTGTGGAGCACTTTTATTCCCAGTCCTTCCTGCAGCCCCAGGCTGGGGACTGGAGCTGCTCTAACCATAGCTGGAAGAGGTGAAATCAGTGCTGAATCAGCACTTCCTGCAAGCCAGGAACCCACTGGCAGAAGGGATTCACTCCTGTTCCTGTGCAGTGCCTCATTTAAAACAGCTGGAGCACAGCAGCACAGGCAGGACATCAAAGGCTGGTTGCAGGAAGATGTATGGATCCTCTCTGCTCTGCTCAGGTGAGACACACCCCTGTCCAGCTGTGGGGCCCCAACCTGAGGACGTGGAGCTGTTGGAATGAGTCCAAAGGAGGCCACAGAGAGATGCCCCTGAAACAGGCTGGGAGTGCTCAGCCTGGGAAAGAGAAAGCTCCAGGAGACTTCAGAACCCCTTCCAGTGCATAAAGGGGTTCCAGGAGAGCTGGAGAGGGACTGGGGACCAAACATGGAATGACAGGACACAGGGAATGGCTTCCCACAGCCAGAGGGCAGGGATGGATGGCATATTGGGAAGGAATTGTTGAATTGTTCCTTGAGAGGGTGGTGAGCCCTGGCACAGGTGCCCAGAGCAGCTGTGGCTGCTCCTGGATTTCTGGAAGTGCCCAAGGCCAGGCTGGACAGGGCTTGGAGCAGCCTGGGACAGTGGAAGGTGTCCCTGCCCATGGCAAGGGGTAGAACAGGATGGGTTTTAATTTCCCTTCCAATAATCCTTCCCAAAGCACCTATTACCTGTGATGTCCCCACACTGATGCTCAGTGCCAGTGCAAGCAATACCATTCATCACTTTTTAGTTACTTTTGCCAGGGTATCCAAGGTCATTTTAATATAACAGAAAACAGTTCCATGGTATCCCAACTCCCCCTTCACACAAGATAAATTGCAAAGATGAGGGGACACAGCAGATTTTAAAACATTTTCCTTGTGATTTCTCACAGGGGGAGAAAAAAGTAGAAAAAGCACAGCCCAGCCACCCCTTTCTGGGTAGAAGCAGCCCACCACAACCCCAGTGAGAAGAAACATTCAAGTGTCTACTTCAGGTGATCTCAGCCTCAGACTGAGAAGACTCAGAGACACAGGGCTTAAAAGAGCTGAGCTGACCATCCAGTGTGTTCCAACTATCCCATGGAAGAAACACCCATGTGTAAAGCCACTCTTTAACACAGGAGTCAGGCAATTTGTGCCTCTCCACACCCCACTCCCCCTGGCAGTGCTGCACACAACACAGCTGCAAGCAGTGAATCTCAAGCCAAGGCCACAGCTGGAGCTGCAGGGACAAGGGTTTGCTCAGGGAGACCAGTCCTGGCAAGAAGTTTGGGCAAATTAGTCCAGCTGGAGCAAGGTGCTGACATGGCCACACTGCTTCCAATGCCAAAGTGCTCCAGATGTGGTGCCACAATGCCTTGGGCATGTCCACACAGTTCTGTGCTGGGACATGCTGGTGTGTCCTCTACAGGAGAATAAAGATGTGGATTAAATGGGCAAGAACCTTCACAGGTGTTGCTTCCAGGAAGGAATAACAGAGAAACTTCAAGAAATTGCAAAGTTCCTTGTATATAGGGTGAAAGAAATTGATTCCCAGCTGAGATTGTGACCTGTGTTTTCCAAGTGCAAGAATGTCAGCTGAAGAGGCAGCACTAGGCAGGAGCACAGCATTTGCCTTTTCCTTAAGGAACTTCAAGGGTTTTTAACAAAAACTTAAAAGTTTTTTCATGTCCAGGGCTCAAACTTGTGAGCCATATTTCTTGTCACTGCAATTACTCCCACTGAAGAGTCTTCAGATAATATTGTCACCATCACAGACTCACTAAGGCTGGAAAAGGTCTCTAACTCAATCAGCATCACAGAGCAAAGGCCAGCAAATTCTAATATTAAACACCTGTAAATGTGTTGTCTGCTTGGACAGAGCACTGTATTTCAGAGAGATCCGCTCAAAAATGTTTAACCTGTGATTTCATGGGGCAGAAGCCATGCTGCCTAATAAAGCTGCACCCATGAACAACTTTTCAGTCATTAAAATAACACAAAAGTACCTAAATACAAGCCATAGAGCAAGACTGAGTTCATGGTATGTTGGGACAATGCTTTCAGGCACATGGTAGCATTCTTGGGGTGTCCTGCATACAGTCAGGAGTTGAACACCACGATCTTGATGGGTCCCTCAGGATATTCTATGATTCTTTGTCTAGAAAGAGCCTGCATTAATTCACTAAGTCTCACATCCTGTACAGAAGATTTAGAGGTATGGAATTTGCTGGAATCTTTTTAGGATGAGCAAAAATTTTATGAGGAATAATGGGATAAAGATAAAAGGACCTTAAGACAGAGCAAAACTGTTGGGCAGCTGAATGCTCGTGCTGCCTGCTCCAGGTTGGGGAGGGAGAGAACCACCCTTGGGAAGAATGCCAGATCTGCTGCTGCAAAAGTTTCTTTTTAAGCTGCACAAGCAACTCCAACCCCGCTGTGCATCCTGCTGCATGAGACTCACTGTTGGGATGGAACATCTCACAGGTGAACCTCATCTTGGGAGGGCTCAGCGGGTAATCCAGTGGGAAGCTCAGGATAGCAGGGAAAACCCCATACTCAAAACAGGTGTCTTCAGGACCCCTGGAAACAGAGAAAATGTTATTCACCAAAGTTTTAAACAGCTCTTTCACCCAAATTCTTGTCTAATGAGATGTTTGAGGCATGGGTTACATCGTCTTCTCCAGGAAACAAAGAGTTAAGGCGCTCTTACCCCACACCTCATAAACTTAAATCCAAATATGAGGCTTGGGAGGCAGGGGGGAAATCAAAGCTTGCACGCTAAATTACTAGGAAGGTCACAACACTGTTTAATTAGCAGGGTGTGTCTGGATATAATTGGAGTATCTGGCTCCAAGGCATGTTCCAGGATTTGAGTGTCTGCACGTCAAGTGAAAGCAGAGGCAGGTGTGGGACTCCTGTGCCTTTGAAGATACTGTTATGCTCTGCAAGACAGAGATGTCAAATGCTGGAGCTCAAAATTAATTTATAAATGCCACAGAGATCCCAACTGCCAGTATCTAGCACAACCACACAAACACTTATCACTGTCTGATGCAGAAAGCACAGCAAAGGTTGGGAAAAATAAAAACACAGCTCAGAGACCATAATTGTCAGAAGACATGCAGGACAACAATGTGTCTTTGCAGACTTCAGCTATTGAATTTGCCCTCCCTCCAGTGCAGGTGGAGAACAAATGGCTTCATCAGGGCTCTTGTAGGAACATTTCCTTATTGTGTTCAGAATCTAGTTCAAAGTGCAGCCGAGTTGACAACATAAAGACAACTATTTTACCCTGCCTACATAAAACACTTGTGGAAAGTGAGCAAAAACCAAGCTGTTTGTGAGCAAAAAACAAGTAATAAATCATTAGCCATGATGTATTCAAACTTGATGAACCATCTGGAAGTTGTAACACAAACATGATTTCCCTTGATTGGAAAGATGACGAAAAAAGCTTCAGCACTAAAAATTGTTGCCAAGGAAACCTCATGTATTTAGTAAAAAGCCATTCAAACAAAGGTTCCAGTGTCTGGGAAATAAGGGTTAGGAATATATTCATGCTTCCTCCTCCCAGTCCACATTCTCCATGCCAGAAAGAACATTAAAGTCGGTGAGCAGCAAATCCTAAAGCACTGGAAGACCATCTCAAACTTGGGGATTCAAAAGACTTGGCTGGCAGATAAACACAAGAATTTGGCTTAAATCACAAAACCTATGTGATTTAAACATGAATATTGACACAGGCAGGAAAGGTAAGAGAAATGCACCAACATTCTGCAAGAATGAAAGCTAAACTGTCTCAACCACTTTGTTCCCTTTCTGGCCTTTTCCCTAAATTTAGTCAGGATTCAATTCACATCTGAGAGTAAACTGAATGCATTTTTTCCTGACCATTTTAATTCCAGCTGCATTTTAAAGGCTTATTGTTGAACTTCTGAGAGTATGTACATACAGGCATTGAAAAGCTGGTGGGTGTCTATGTTCTGTTTTGAGAGCAAACCCACAGCCTTAAGGGCTCTTCTGTCAAATACACTCAACCCAACATACTCCATTTTAGGCCCTGTATTATGTGAGCAAAATGCTTTTGTTTCAGCCACTCAGCGCTGCCAGGATCAACTTCAAAGAAATTATTAAAGTTAATCCAAGACAGCATTTGCAGCTACAAAACACTCAGCATTTGAACTTGACAGCATCACTTTGAGCTCACAAAGGACATTGGCAGGGCCAGGGAGGTAAGGGCATGGCAGCTGCTGCAATCACCCCCTGCTCTGCAGTGATTCCAAAGCTGACAAGAAGACAAAACATGAAAATGAGAAGCTCTGCCCTCCAGGAGCTGGCTGTAACTCATGCAAGGGGCAGAGAAGAGTGGTGGGGATCTTCCAAATAGGAGAGAGAAGTACCTTGAGGAGAACAGCTTATGGAAATTTGGAGAAAAGGCTCCTCAGGGGGGACCTTCTACAACTCCCTGACAGGAGGGTGCAGCCAGGTGGGGGTCAGGCTCTGTCCCAGAACAAGAGACAAATCAAGACGAAACAGCCTCAAGTTGCAACAGTGGAGATTTAGTTTTGATATTGGGAAAAATTTCCTCCCTGAAAGGGTTTTTCAGGCTGCCCAGGGCAGTGGTGGAGTCACCATCCCTGAAAGCAATCAAAAACCATGTGAATGTGGCACTTGGGGACATGGTTTAGTGGTGGATTTGTCAGTGCTTGGGGAATGGTT
This sequence comes from Ammospiza caudacuta, assembly GCF_027887145.1. NCBI lineage: Eukaryota > Metazoa > Chordata > Aves > Passeriformes > Passerellidae > Ammospiza > Ammospiza caudacuta. The sequence continues at coordinate 6,662,301 of NC_080603.1, read as the reverse complement.
GGATTTGATGCCTTAACAATTCTGTGATTCTAATTCTATAATCACAGCTTCACATACATTTGCAAACAGCTTATTTGTGAAAAGATGCTGGAAAAACACCAAACCCCACAATCATCAGATGCTCAAAAGGGGAATGGAAACAAAAGTCATAAGCCTAATTATAGATCTAATTACCTTTCTAAACAGCTTTGTGATAAGTTGACTTCAATTTACGCTGTTTAGTTTTCAAGCAATCTTTAGGCTAATAAAGTTCTTAACCATTGCATACTTTTGTGTCTTTTGGGGATAAACTTTAATAGCAACACACACTTGTACATGCCAACCAGAGAGGGCAAAACTTGGCCTTGAAATGTTAAATCCATGAACACAACACAGCCTGGAGGACCTCACACAGCGCCAGGGAATTGAGCAACACAAAGCAAACTCTCCTGAAATGATGTTGCAAAGACCTGGCTTTCAACAATGCTCCCCACCTCTGGTCTTCAGAAAGGTTTTCACATGGGTATTTTCAGTTCTGTGCCCATCACACTCATTTTGGGAGTGTAAGATTTGCTCTCTCCTTTATTTATTATGGTCTCAACATTTATGTATTTCACATTCCTCCATCATTGCTGCTGCAGACAAGAACACTGGAGATACAAATAATTATTATTTCCATTATTTAAAAATGCTTTGTTTTATCTCCAAGTTAAGCTCTTACATCAATCTATGTAACATTACCCAGCCTACCTTTGAATTGACAAATGAGAGATGTCTTTTTTTTCTTAGGTCTCTTTTTTTAAAGTTATGTGCCATTATATAAAGCTCTAGCTTTATATAAATTTGGTGAAGGAAAGAAAGTATTCTGCTCTTTTCACAATTATGTTTCTTACCATTTGCACTTCATCTGTGGAAAAATTTGCAGGCAGCTTTACTCCCATCTTTACTTCTCATCTGCACACCTCATTCCCTGAATCTCACACAGCACATCTGAGATTACACAACACTGGAGGAGACCACCACAGACAAATACAAACAAGTCATGTAACTTACTTTCCAAAGGCATGGCAAACACTGCTACTAACAAGATTTGTAAAGAGATGAAAGCAACCCAATGTGTTTGGGGTAAACATGTTTCTATTGTATCACACCTTCAAAACTGAGCAGATCTTAAAATATAACTTTATTATGACACACACACAATGCAGAAACCAAAATTAAAGCGCCTCCGCCTCTCATTTTACGCTGACAAAGACCTGAAGCTCAACACTCAGCACTTTAAAGGGCTTTCAAGTCTGCAGAGCAGCTCCTCTGCTCTTTAAGGATGTGACAGGAAACATCAGAAAAGGTGTTTTCTAGGCAATTCAGAAGTACCTCTGAGAGTCTCTCAGGAAACCTCTACCCAGGCACAGCACTTTGCTAGGAGGAAGCACCAATAAGCAGGAATTTCCTTCCATGTTCCAAGAAGTGCATCAAACCCTCTGGGATTTCCACACTGCCAGCAATCACAGCTGCCTGACCTGAAATCTGGCCCATTACAAAGCAGATGTGCTGACTATGCCTCTCACAGAAAGCCCAAGACCCTGCAGCCAAAAATCTCTGATGTCAGGCAACAGAACAACCAATTTCCATGCCAAGTGTTTCTTTTCAGGGAACGGAGCTACCAGGAAGCACAACCTGTTATCCCAGGAGAAATCACTGCACATAAGCAGAGGCATTTGCCAACTCTTGCCATCAATGAGCAAAACAAGCAGTGGTAATCCAAACCTCCACTCAGCAAGGTCTAAAATAACTCAGAGCCATGCAGCAGCATCACCCACACAGCCACTTTGTGTGGAACAGGGAACTCAGCTTTTGGATTGGTTGCACCCCTGAGCCCAAGAGACAGAAATCATGGTTTTCATCCCTAGATAACAGATTCCAAGCAAACCCAGCTAGGAAAACTCTGCCACCCACACCAGCTGAGAATCTCCCCAGTCAGCACTGGTGGTTGCAGGGAAAACCTGCCCAGATCAGAACAGGCACAGAGAAAGCAGGGTCACAGCCACTGCCAGTCCTCTGGGACAACCCAGGCCTGGCAGAAGGAAAGGAAATCCCCAATTCTTACCAAAGGAATCCTGAAATACAGAGCCAGGATCCACCCCAACAACAGACCACCAGCTTCAAGGTGGACTCAGTGGTCTGGAACTTCTTCATCTTTTAATTGTGCAGTATTTGCATAAACTGTCAGATGTGAGTGACAAACATCTTTTTACCTCTCCTCTAGCATTTTAGAAGTTTATTTTGTAAAAATCACGAGTTTTTCTATGTACTCAAAGTTCCCAAAGAAGGTACAACATGAGTAGGAGTACAAGAAAGAGAGAAGACAACCTGTAAGATGCTGGGCAAAAAGATTTTGTCTTTTTCATGGCAAATTTTGCTACCAACAACCACACCCACCAGCTGGGGAGTGGAAGAGAGAGAACACAGCTTTGTAAAGGAGTTTTCATCAGCCCCAAAACACAGCAGGTCAGGATCAGAGCTATTCAACAACAGAAGAGTGAATCTTTTTCTACACAAAACCACTGCATCCAACCCCTGACAACACCAACTGATTCATGAACTGTAAAGAACTTCAAAAGAATTTTTACTTAAATTTCAATACTTTTTCTGATCAGAACATTTCAATATTCCAAGAAAAAATAAATAGTAAATAAACTAATTTTAGACATTGATTTTTTTCTCCTGTGACTAATAATTTGTGTATTTTGCTCCACTCAAAGCTTGTCCTGCACTTGCAGATAGGCAATAGGCAGATAGGTTCCAACAGGTATGTGTGATCTACAAGAAACTGTTTGTTTCCTACAGTGTTTGTAAATGTAAATAATATCCAAGGGAGCCCAAATGAGGATTCTTGACAAATTTGTGAGCTTGTTATTATGACACCTGTACAAGAAGTTATGATAACAAGTTGTACACATCACCAATGTTGCCTCTGTCACTGTTTAAAGTCCAAATTAAGTCCCTGTTTGGATCAGAGGAGTTTCCACCCCAAGGCAGGCCAATGCTGATGTCATACAGAACTGACAGTACTTTTTAAAATTCCTGCTCTCCTAGAAGCTCATCACAGCTGATTTCAGACACCAAACAGAATTTAACTCACATGATCAGGGCCTCCCATTCAAAGAAGTTCTCTTCATTCATGGGACCTGTGAAAACAGAACAATGCTCAGGGCTACCTGAACACAAGGTCACAGCTCCAGAGGGCACAAACCCTGCTCAGCTCCTCACCTGCCACAATCCCTTCTGGTGGGTTCAGGGTCAGCTCTGCAAAAACACAAACACAAGGAAGATTGAGGGGATTTGTGAGCCCAAGCATTTCAGGGGGTGTGTTTGAGTGGCCATGGCTTAGCACAGGGGCCCCACCACCATTGCTTAATGCAGCACAGTGTTCTAGACAAAATTATTTGGCACTTTGGGGTTTTCCAGGCTCCTAGAACTAGCCTTGGAATCACAGAATTGTTTAGGTTGGAAAAGACCTCTGGGATCATTGAGTCATCTGTCTTCACAGAGGCAATAAATTAAACCTGAGAAGGAAGACAAAAACATTTCACAAAGCCTGGGAAACACTTTTTTCTTGCACCTCCGTGGTATCTGCTGCAAACCATAACAGCCTGAAGTTTGTATTCCTGTAACCTCTCCAGGTTTGATGCACCTCAGTGCAAAACCCAGAACAACACAAAACCAGGAGAAGCAGACATAGGAGAATTCAATCCAAGCTCCTGCATGGCCTGGAAAATGTGAGTTAAAAAAAAGCAGCATCAATAAAACAGCCATGGCTGCACAGCAAGTTTGGATCCATCAATCCTCACTTTCTGTAGGAAACTGATACAATTTAAAATTCATGAAACAATCTTTAGCAGCACCTCAAGCTGTTGAAGGCCAGTACAGCACATGCTGATAAAATAACAACCACATTTTCTCTATCTAGTGGACTGACCATCAGTTTCTAGGTTCTGATGTTCTGCAGGGAGGCAGCAGCAGCTGAGGCACAGCTCAGCCACAAACAGGCAACCAATTCCTGGGGGCTCAGCACCAACACCAGGGCTCTGAGTGAGCCATGGGGCAGAAGGGGACACTCCCAGCTGCTTATCCAGCACAGTGTTTCCTCATCAATGGCCTCTGGAGCACCTCAGTAACACACAGAGCACAGCCAGAGACACTTGACCTAATTTCTGTCCAGGCTGTAGGTGAAAGAACAGATTTCTGTCTTATAACTGCTCCTTTAGTGCAGCATTCAAAGATGCTGAGATGCATTGCCAGGAGAGATCTTCAGTTTGCTCTGAGTGCCCTTAACCTTGGCACAGCCCTCTCTGAAGTTCCAAACCCAGCAGCAGACTGAAACTCAGCCCTGCTGTTTTCCACACGTCCTGGCATTCCATGGCAGGTTTTTCCAGCTTCACAGTGGGTCTCCAGTAGCTTTTCTTGTTGATGTTTTTAGACAGAAAGAGGGAGATGTCAAACACAGGAGCTCCTGGAATCATTTTGCTCCATCTTGTGGTTCTCTCTAGGAAGAAAATGCCTCTGATGTTTCCCTGGAAAAGCTGGTGGGCAGCCACATGGAATTGTGTCATACAGCACTCCAAGGAGAACAGGGGCAATGGGAATGAACAGCCAAAGGCCACAGAGCAAAGGATCTTCATGAGGACAATTCTCCACTTCCTTGCTCAGCTCCCCCCTCAGAGAAAGGTTTCCATCCTCAAGGATCAGGTAAAGCAGAATCTGGGAACTCGGGGGCACAGGAACTTTGATTTTCCATCGGAGCTTTGATTTTCTATCTTGTAGTTCTCCCCAAGAAGAAAATCCCTCTGCTGTTCCCCTGGAAAAGCTGGCAGCAGTCCCTGTGGTGGGCAGCCACCCAGACACATGGAATTGTGTTATACAGCACTCCTAGGAGAACAGGGGCAATGGGAATGAACAGCCAAAGCCCAGAGAGGGTTTTCATGAGGACAGAGGTTCTATTCTCCATTTCTTTGCTCAGCTCCCCGCTAAGAGAAAGGTTTCCATCCTCAAGGATCAGGTAAAGCAGAATCTGGGCACTCAGGGGCACAGGAACGTTGATTTTGAGTGGCTGCATGTGATCACTGAGAAAGATCTCCATGGAATGGTGACTCCTACCCTGTGACTTTCCCCAGAGCTGTTCAAAAGGAAACTGAGAGCCCAGCTGAACATGAAGCACAGGAGCTGACACAGCATCACTCACCAGAGCCTCCAAAGCAGGGTCACTCCAATGGAATGCCAGGAAGGTGCCCAGTTATTTGTGAGTGAGCAGCAGAAAGCAGTGAAAGGCTGAAATCAGTGCTCTGATCACATGCAGAGTGACTCTGACAGAGCAGCTAGGCCAAACTCAGTGCAGAAATTTTCCACAATAGCCAATCTAAACCTCCCCAGGTGCAACTTTTTATTTGTTCCCTGGGAGCACAGCCAGATCTTGTGAGCTTAAAACGGAGCTGACACCAGACAAACGTGATGCCTCTATCAGGAATCCAGGGCAGGTTTGCTGCACACACAATTAGCCCTTTCCTTTTAATTTCTCTGCTCTTTGTGGAGTCGTTATCAGCCAATTCCACCGTGGAGATGGTTCTCAGGAGAGCTGAAAACACATCTTGTTAAAGAACTGAAGAGACTGAGATCATCCTTAAAAGAGAAGTTCAGCAGTGTGATTCCTAAAAACTGCAGCAAACCTGCAAGGGGATTAAAAGCCCAGGACTCAGGAAATATTATGGGTATGTGCTCAGTGCAGTATCTGACAGCATCTGGACTGAGAAAAAGTCAGTTTTCTTCTGATTCCACACAATCTCCCCAGGCACTAAGGATGGGAGGTACCCCCTAAAGCCCTGCCAGGTTCAGAAGGTTTATCATTTCTGTGACTTCCCAAATCTCACAATTAACATAAATCTTTTATTTTCAGCCTGACAGCACTTCCAGAGAAACCTGTTGGCATTACAATCCACTGCCCTGCTGCCTGTTTGTGCCAGGAAGGAAATCCAGTGCATCCAATCAGGCACTGCAGTTCTCAGGTCTCTAGAGATTTAATTCTTCCAGATTTAATTCTTCCATTTTATACTTGAAATTTCAGCCAGCACAAGACATCTTCAAGATCTGATACTGTTTCTTTACTTCAAGAAAGAGTAAACACAGAAAAATAAGGTTTCCATCTTTTAGCTCTCACAAATATAAGCTACTGAGAGACTTAGGTCAGGCCTTAATACTATTATACATCTAGAATTAACAACAGGCACGTGTCTAATAAAAATGATGCCCTCTTTATATCTGATTTTTTTTCAGCTTTATCCAAACTAGTTCTGGCAGAGTAGACAGTAAATCTGAAAAAGAAAGAAATCAAACAAAGATCTAAATGAGGACAAGAAACCAAATCTGTGTCATCTGGATGCCCACAGCTTCCCTTCCTTCTTCAAAAGGAAAGAAAACCAGTGCAATTTCACAGCCTCTCCCAAAATGCAGTAATATATCTGGGCTCCAACAGGTAGAAACTCCTCACAATGTCAAGAATTTTTCACAGAAGGAAATGATAAATCTTTAAATTAAGACTTAGACAGAGTGTGGGCATACAGAGAAAAAGATGAAAGACAAAAAATTGAAAAAATGGAAAGAATCAGAAGTCTGGTAAGGAAAATACACCCACCAGCAAGGCACTGAGTGCCAACACCACTGTTACTACTAGAAGTAACTAAAGGGAAGAGATAGAGGAGAAGAGAGACAGTAAAGAAAAAAGAAATGTCCACAACTTTGTAGATAGCACACACAAGATTTCACCCAGGGTGAGCAGGCAGGAGAGGGTCACTGAAAACCACTCCCATGCCCACATTCACCCAGGGCAACACACATTAGGAGGGAGAAACTTCACACTGAGCTGAACCTCAGGCTCCAGCCCTGTCCCAAGGCAGGACTTGCTCCTTCTCTGCAAAAAGAGGCAGCAGAACTGCCTACAGCCAGGAGCTATTTTTATTTTTCGTGATAACTTTAGCTGGAAATCTCTACAGAGCTAAGAGATTCTGCAGAGCTACAATTAACTGCCAGTCTTTAGAGAGACACAGGGAAAAGTTGTGAGTCCTAAGTGATTCTGGGGTTTGTGCTAAAGGAAAATAACAATGCACAGACACCAAAATGTCTGTTTTACTGCACTGCTGCAGCACAGGTTTCCAGAAAGCACTGTGCACTCAGCCAGTTACATTCATTTTTTACAATACTGTGTTTTATTGGGCATGGGAAAGTGCTTGTAAAGGCAGATCACAGACAAAACATTTATCTCTGTTCCTGCCTAGTGTTACCCTGGGAAACTAGGCAGAGAAGCTTCACTTCATGCCTGCCTGTGGCATTAAGTAAAAATCTTTCTGAGATAATTTAATATCATTTTTCCTAAATACTTTGTTCATACAAGACACTCCAGTAAGATCTCTGTGCTCCTCAACAACAAAGGATCATAAATGTTTCTTTGAGACTTAGGGCATTGATATGAGAGGACAGAAGCAGTGCCAAGATTTTCTGTGGTTGTTTTTCAGGTCACTGCCTCTGGATTACAACAGGAAAATGCAGATTTCTAGGGCACACATTGTCAGCATAATCTCCAGCTGGATGGGGAGCCCTAGGTGCCCAAACCCTGTGCGACAGCTCAGCTCAGAGAGCTGCAGAGCAGCCTGAGAACAGCACAGTGCTGGCAGAAAATGTGTGTCAGAAATACTTTCATAAAGGCTGGAGTATTCCTCTGAATGATGACAGAAACAAGTCCCCATGCCTGGACAGAGCACAGGAAGTGACCTTCCCTGGAGCAGAGCCTGTTCTTACAGCCCAGCTCCCACCAAACATTTCTCTTCTCCATTCTACTTCCTTGCTGTAAATAAAACCCAGAGCATTAAAGCCCAAAAGCACCTAGGTACACAAACAGGTATTTCTTGCCAACAAAAGGCACTTTTGGACATGTCTCACTTTTGGACATGTCTCAAACCCATCAGGGAGCAGATGAGCCATCCCAGAAGCTCTGAGATTCCCAAAGGTCTGGTCTCTGGTCCCTGTGGTGAGCATCACTGCAGCCACATCCCACAGTGGTTTTTAAACAAACAAGTCTACTTTTTCACTACTAAATTCGAGTTTAAATCCTTTTACTAGCCATTCTGCTTCCATTAAGGACTTCATAGAATTCCAGAATCATTCAGGTTGGAAGGGACATTAAAGTTTATCTCATTTCACCCCTGCCATGGGCAGGGACACCTCCCACCAGCCCAGCTCGCCCCAAGCCCTGTCCCACCTGGCCCTGGACACTTCCAGGGACCCAGGGGCAGCCACAAGCAGAAGGATCTGCCCTGACAAACACCTCGAATTACCTCTCTTGTAATAACAGAGATTTCCATAGCTGTATTCTGTTCTATCTGGAAAATTTAACAAGGAAAAACACCAAAATAACTGGCCACATGCCCAGGGTTCCCAGCCTGCCCCTGGAACAGCGGAATCCCAGAGGTGTCACCGCACACCGAGCTGTCCCCTCGGTGTCCCGGCGGGACAGGGGGCAGGACTCCCTTCCCACAGCCCCCTCAGAGCGGGCAGTGCCCCGTGCCCGTCCGTGACCCCCAGCCCGCCCGGGAGCTCTGCACGGAGCCACAGAGGAGCCGGGGCACGGCGAGGCCCGCGGCCCGGCCTGCCCGGCGGCCGTCACGGCCCCGCCCGGCCCGCGGGTCCTCCCGGGCTTTGGGAGCGCTCCCCTTTGTGAGGACAGCGCCAGGGCCCCGGGGAGCGCCACTCACGTTTGTACTCGGCCATGAGCCGCTTCAGCGCCGTCCCCGCCATGGCGCGGCCCCGCCGCCGCTTCCGGGTGCGCGGCCGGAGCGGCCGCGGGCGGGGCGGGGCGGAGGGCGGCGCTCTATCCGCCCGCTTCGCCTCTATGGTAGCGGCCGGTCCTCCCGCCGGTAGCAGGCGGAGCGGGAAAACCTCTGTATTCCCTGTGGGAAACGACGGGGAGGATGCAGGAGAATCCGCAAAATGCCCCATGGAGCGGGGGTATGCGGAGCGGATTGCCCGGAGCAGCGCCCACACGGCATTTCCTGCACAGAGAGCGGAGAGCCCGGCCCGAGTCCCTGAGGGGATCCGCGGGATATCCCAGCCCAGCTACCGCCACCCTGGAAAAGGGAATATGCTGAAATCTGCCTTTCCAGCCAGATTTCAGCAAGAAGAAGCATAGATAACGTGAATAAATGTTAAGAGAAAAGGCTGGGGGTGATTCTATGGAGCAACAGGACAGCCTGAATTAAAATTCCTCAGGAACGGGCTTCCTGGAGCCCAAAACACCACACAAATAATTAAACCTCAGCAAGGCTGGAGGGACAGGACAGCAGCTTATTTGACGACACCTAAATGTCTCTCCTCACTGACTAGCTCTTCTGCACAGTTTGGTGACATTAAAAGGCATTTCCCCCTCTCATTTACCAAGTTTATATACCAAAAAGAGGTATTAAAAAGAAATCTGAGGCCACAGACTTCCAGTGCCCACAGAGAAAGACTCAAAGTTAAGGGAGCAGGGCAAAGGGACCGATGCTGCCCAGCCCTCAGCAAACACTGGAATTTCAGTGGTGGGGTTTTTATCACCTTGCACAACAAAAAAACACACCTACTCTATCACAAGCATTAAGTTTTTGGACCAGCTGCCTAGCTACCTCCAGCTCTGCAATAGTGCAGGACAAAAAAAAAACCATTTTTGCATTAAAAAAGTATATTTTGGCCTACTTTATCATAATATGAAAAACCACATGTAAACCTGATGTATTTAAACCCTATCCTAAGCACTGTATTGTGTTCTAGCCCCAGTCAAGGGCAGGATGCTGCCCAAGGGATTGAATGAATTTGTAACACTGAGCTAAAAACTTAAAACCTGTATCTGTGTTCCTTCTCTTGGGCACATCTTAAAAGGAAACTTTTACACTCACACTTGGCATGAAAATACATTGAACTATTTATATATTTTGAGTTAAAACAGAGGGACAAGACGAACCAGAGACGGGAACAAACACTCAGTGTCCCAACACATGCATGAATGCTTAGGCCACAAGTTTAAATAAAGAAAAAAAAGAGATAATACAAACAGTATTTTTTAAAAAGGCTAACAACAGAGAGACAACACATACTACTTAATCTGAATTTTAAATGGTGAAATTCAGACATAGCTCAATCCCTGCAGATACTATTTTGACTTGTGCACACAGAATGTCAAAGACAACAAGCAACTTTGGTAAATATCCTGAGAAGTTTCAAAGAACCCTGTGTGATTGGCATGTTCATCTGTTTCCTAATAAAACAGCAAATCCAAGGAGAGATGAGAGAGCGGGGTGTGATGAGGATCCTCAAACTGTTCTCCAAAAGATGCTGTGTCTTAGCAGCCTCCTCCTGTCTGCTGCTGGTACACTTCGATCGTGTCATCATGTTCCATCTCCAGCTGTGGGAGTAACACAGGAATTATTTTAACATCTTAAAAACATAGAAATGACAAGTAGTACAGAAAAGTTGAAAAACACATGCTGACAAAAGCACATGGCTCTCTGCTCCTAATCAGCATTTCAGGAATAACTTTAATTAACTAAGACATGAAACACTTTCCATCAGTCACTGCACAAATTTGTTGGAACATGCTAAACTCACAGCAACTATTTCAGGATCATTTTGATTTCAAGCCCCTTTGATCACCACTCAGACACCCGAATATCTGTGTAGCAATTTGCAGTAAGAGTGCTTTTCATACCTGTGCAGGTGTGTCTGCTTCTTTAATGGGCTTTCCATCAAACAGGAACATAATGTACCTCATTGACAAGCCCTGCAAGTTCAAAGTTATAGATGAGAAACCACACTTGATTTCTGAATGCAGACTAAGTGCTCATGGATTTACTGTCAGAACACATGGTAACAAAATTAACACCCAAAAGACAAGGGGGATGACACGAGATAGATTTAGATTAGGTATTGGGAAGAAATTCTTTCTCTGTGAGGGTGGGCAGGTCCTGGCACAGGTTGCCCAGAGAAGCTGTGGCTGCCCCTGGATCCCTGCAAGAATCCAAGGCCAGGTTGGACAGGGCTTGGAGCAACCTGGGATAGTGGAAGGTGTCCCTGCCCATGGATGGGCTTTAAGTTCCCTCCTAACCCCAAACCATTCAGTGATTCTCTGATTAAGATTTAACCACCAGGACACTGAGCACATTTGTCTTGCTGTCTACATTGAGGAAGGTCAAATGCTGGTAACTTTACATTGCCCTTAAAACCTGAGTTACCACACTACTAAATCATGTTCTGATAGTGTTTAATCACATGAGGAAGTCTTTATTCCCTGCATCAGGGATTGAGGACCTTGCTCTGCCCTCTAAAATCCATGTGATTCACACTTGTGTCACACACAGGAATGCTAAAACTCCTGTGCCTCTCCAAAACCCCAGATGTGTCAGGGTGCAGCAGGCACAGAGCAGGGCAGAGTGTAAAGTTTGAATAAGCAAAGAAAGGATCCTGCAAGTAACAAAGGACAAACAAAATCTGACTCTGTTTCCAAAGCCATTCACATGCCCACCCTTTGCTCTGTGTAAAATTGGGAGCTCCAGGCTCAGGAACTGAGCTGTGGGATTCATCCTTCAGTTCAGGATGGCCCTAAGGAATAGCCTGTGACACCTGTGGGACACAGGTCACAACTGTGCAATAGGCAGCAGGAGACACAGGAGGGGCGAAGAAAACAATGCATGAGGAAGCTGTGGCATAGAAGAATTTGTTTTGTGCCGTTTTCCAAACAGAAAATGCACTCAAAGTTGATGAAGTTTTTGGAGATGAGGGTTAGTGCATTGTCTCTGAGTCAGGATCAGAACTGGAGGAATTTTTGTAACTGTGTCACGGGACATTAGGGAGCATCTGAAGAGGAAGAGGCAGCTTCCATTCAGCATCCCCGCTCCTCATTCTCCCACACACCTGGACACCCTCAGCCTGCCCACAAGCGTGTTCCACGAAGCGGGCAGAGAAGCAGCGAGGGTTCCACCAACACGGGGACGCTTCCCCGGGGTGTCAGAGCCCTTTGGGTCCGTGGGACTCCCCACGGAGCCCCGGGCCGTGCCCTCGCCTACCTGTCGGCAGCAGTACGCCTGCATGAGCTTGCTCAGCGGAGTGTGCCGCTTGATTCTGAACTGCACCACGGAGCCGTCCTGCCCGGCAACTCTCAGGTCGATGTGCTCGTTCTCCGTTTTCACACCTTCCTGGACGGAAAACTGCAGGATGCGGCGGGCTCAGAGCCCCGCTCGGGCCGGACAGCCCCCGCCACATCCCGCGGCACCTCAGCCGCTCCTGCTGCCCCCGGCCGGGACACCTCGGTGGCCTCGCGCCGCGGGCGAGGCGGAGCCGCACCACAGTCCCGTCCCGCCCCGCCGGGACGAGGAGAGGCGGCCGCTCCTCGCTCCCTCCCTGCTGCCCGCTCCTCCCCTCCCGCCGGCTCCTCCCCTCCCGCCGGCTCCTCCCGTCCCGCCTTCCAGCCGCTCCCGTTCCGCCGGCTCCTCCCGCGGCTCTCCCCGCCTCACCGGGGGCTTCTCCTCCGACATGGCGGGGGGCAGCGGGGAGATTGCGCTGGGGGCGTGGCCAACGGCCAAGGGGCGTGGCGGGACCGCGTGCAGGCGCGTCCCCGCTGGGCCGCAAGAGGGCGCTGTGCTCCGGAGCGGGGAGCGGCGTGAGGGGAGCGCCCGGGACGCCCCAAAACATCCTCGGGACACCTCGAAACAGCCCCGGGACACCCTCAAAACACCCCGAAACAGCCCCTAGACACCCCAAAACAGCCCCTGGACACCCCCGGGACCGCACTTTCTCGGTCGCACGGCAGCTCCTGCGTGAGGGGAAACAGGAGACGAGAAGCCTTCCATCAAAGCACCTAATGTCTCCAGTCTAGCCCAGACCAGTGCTGGCGTGTTCAGATCCCCTTTAAGGGGAGGAGAGGCAAGTTTGCCTCGATCCACAATTGAGGAAAGAATTAGATTCTAAACATACCCGAAAGCGAGATTAAAACACAAACGAGGTTAAATGTTGGGATCCAAAGCGATAGTTCAACCTTTATTTTTTTCATAAAGAAAAGTGGGGATAGCCAAGAATAATTAAGTGAAGCAGAGGGAAGGTGTTACCACCATGGGTCCAGCCCTGCCTCACAGAGTGCAATGGGTCTTTAGCTTCTGAATTCCATCTGACAGCTGCCAGTGGAGGCAGATGGACCAGCACTGTGGGAGGGCACGAGCAGACAGCAAAGACTCCCAGACTTTGTAGATTTAGCAGCTGCAGCTTCTGTGGCACTTCCTTATAGAGGGTTTTGAGAGTGGCAATGTCATGTCCACCTCAAAGCAACAGCACACCCGTGGGCAGATTCATGTTTGCTCCCTTGAAGCTGGTCGTTGGAATCCAGCCGAAGTTTGCCTGATGTATAAAAAAATTTATTGCTTGATTTTCTCATATATCAAAGATTTGCTGTTTGGTACCCTGATGTATCAACTACAAGCTCTCTTTGTGACTTCAAACAGGGTTCATTTTCCAAAATAAAGCAGGAACTAAACTTTTTGCTAAAAGCAGAGTAAAACTGTAATTTTCAAACTTGAATATTCGAAGAGGCAATGAAGAAAAGCATTCCTTACTTTTTACTCGGTCACTACACAGGGCAGGGTGAGAGCAGGGCAGGAGGTTGGTCCTGAGGGAGCTGCCCCTGCATGGAGGGGCAGAAATGGATCCGGGTTTCTTCAGAGGAAAGCCCCTAAATATGAGATCTATCCTGGCTGAATCCACTTCCCCCACAGGCAGTGCCCTTCAGCCGGTGGCCAAGGCTGCCTCCTCCAGCCCTAGGAGTGTTGTGGGGCCAGGAGAGAGGCAGAGGTTCTGCCCCAAACCTCCATCTCACCCTGGCCGTGAGGAAAGCAGATAGTGGTCCCTTCAGAATATGCTCAGAGTCTTAAAGGATTTTCCCTTTTCCATTCCCTTTCCCGGCTGTGCCCCCTCAGAGATGAGCAAAGGCGGCACAGAATCAAGCAGGAATGGCCCCTGTTGGGGTCTTAGGAGCTGGATTTTTTTGTTTTTCTCTTGAGGAATTTTCCCCAATATGTGTTGCCAGGATACAGTAATGACTGGATACTTAAGAGAGACGAAAGAAGTTGTCAGTTCAGGGGAAGGGTGCACCTGGCTAAGTTCTCTGTACCTGAGGTCTCCCGTGGAGGGCAGAGATACCTCGAGATTTGGACTGGGAAAACGGTGTTGGGACTGGCCTCTGTCTTGTGCTCTCAATATTCGGAGGGGAGAGAGGCTGCGGTCGCTGTGGGGAGAATTCATCACCACTGTGGGGTTCTGCCTTCTGCTGCCTTTCTTCTACTGTGAGTGGAGCTCTGCTCATAAGCTCCTTGCATTGGGACCCTATTAACACCCCACTTCACTAAAGAAGGGGCTTTTCACCACCTGCTCGGCTGCCTCAGGGGAAAACCCCAGGCTCCCGAGCCCGCCTTTCTCTGTCCCCGCCGCTTCTTCAGCACTGCTCCGAGCATTCCCTGCACTATAGCTCTTCGTCCCCTGCCTGCTGAGACGCCCCGTGGTTCCCGCTACAGCTGTGGAGTTTGATAAATCTCATTTACCACCATGGATTGTAAAGCAAGCCTTCCTTCCATCCCTGCCCGTCTCGGTAGAGCCACCATTAATTACCGCGTGGTCGCCGAGCTGGCACCGGAGCGCCCCCTGCAGGCGCGGGGCAATCACCGCCCCCGCCCCGTGCTGCCCGCCGGGAGCCAGCAGCGCCCCTGCCGGCCGTGCCCGGAACTGCAGCGCAGGGGAAAGTGCCCGCGGCCGAGAGAGGCTGACACTGGGTTTGTGCTTCTGTTTGGGGCTGCTGTAGTTATTGCTGTTTGTTTCCCTTATTAATGTTTCTTGGATTTGTTATGCATTCGTGGCAGTCACCCTAATCATTGTGTGTACTTGTATTAACTGTTATAGTTGTTGCAGCACTTTGGGCTGGAAAATGAAGTATTGGGACTTGCCTAAAAGAGACAGTCTCAGTAAAAGGGGGTACTTGATAAATAACACAGAGACTAGAAATTTTCAGTTCCTCTGAAGTTACTGAATAGAGCTTTAGGGCTAACTAGCAAAAAGGATTAAAGGTATGCATAAAGGAGGATAAATGTAGCTGGAACCAGTGGAGAAAAAGATAGAGGACTACAGAGGAGTTTTTTTTTTGCAAATTACATAACAAAAAACAATAGTGCACGCCCAAAGAAAAAGTTCAAAAAAGGTATATTGAGTAATACTGAAGCATTCAGTGAATATGACCACCAGACCCCCCCTTTAGATGACCTCCAGGACCAAAAAAGGACTTCCAGTAAAAGGCGAATGCATGCAAATTAGTTCTAGGGAAATGGTGTTTGCGTATTAGCTGGGAGGTACATTGTAATGAATATGTATGATCAGGATGGAATAAATACCCTGTTGTGAACTTTCACCACACACATCAGATTAAAGGAGGTACACTTCTGTGTGTCCAGTTCTGATAAAGAATGCTGCTTTCTAACACTTCAAATTGAATAAAAAAAAAGTTTATTTCAGAGCGAACATCCTAACAAACATCCGAACATCCTAACAAACATCCTAACAAACATCCTAATCTCCTAATCTCCTAATCTCCTAATCTCCTAATCTCCTAATATCAATATCCTACTCTATCCCTAAGTTTCTAAAACTATATGCTTTCCCTCCCACAACTCCCACTCTCCTAGTCTTGAAGTAATGTGCAAACAATGGGCAGAAGAAATCAGACGAGGCCCTTCTCATCATCCTGGTTTGCAGCTCGGACGGGCCATGGAGGATCCACATCAAATCAGAACGCGAGGTTGCGGTGCTGGTTGTCCCCTGCGGCCATAGCTTGAATTCCCCTCGGTGGCCGCTGTCCCAGCCCGTTTCTTCGCAGGTCATCCAGCTCTCTCCGGGGACGCTGGCGGGGCACAGGGCTCGGGGCCCTGTCCCCATCGGCCAGTCTGCGGCGCCGGCCGCCTCCGGGAGCCGCATCCTCCTGCGCCTCCTGCTGCTGCCGCTGGCGCCAGCGCACCACGAAGGGATGGAGGCGGCGGCGGGGCCGGCGCGGGGCCAGCCCGGCCCGGCTCTCCTGGCCCTGCAGCACGCGGATGCCCCCGATGGGCCCTTGGCAGGTCGGGCAGGTGGCGGCGGCGTCGGGCCCGGCCTGGGGCTGGATGCAGGCGTGGCAGAACACGTGTCCGCAGGGCTCCACGGCAGCAGCGGGGCTCTGCAGGAAATCCACGCAGATGCGGCACACCCGCACGGCCCGGGGCGCTGGGGGCTCCTCCCTGACCTCTGCCATTGCTGCTCCCGGGCTCGATTGCTCTCGGCCGCTGGCAGGACTCGAAGGCTTGGCTTCCACTTGGGGCACTCGGAGGTTCCTCAACCTCTCGTGGGACTCAGAGGCTCCTCAGTTACTGGCAGCACTTGTAGGCTCCTCAGTCACTGGCAGCACTCAGGTTCCTTGGTCACTGGCAGCACTCAGAGGCTCCTCAGTCACTGGAAGGACTTGGAGGTTCCTCTTCACTCACTGTCAGGACTCAGATGGTCGTCTTCACTCACTGGAGTAATTCAGAGGTTCCTCAGTCACTGGCAGGACTCAGAGGCCCCGTCAGTCACTGGAATAACTTGGAGGTTCCTTGGTCACTGGAAGGACTCAGAAGCTCCTCACTCACTGGAGTAACTTGGAGGTTCCTCGGTCACTGGAGTAACTCAAAGGCTCCTCGGTCACTGGAGTAACTCGAAGGTTCCTTGGTCACTGGCAGGACTCGAAGTCTCCTCAGTCACTGGAATAACTTGAAGGCTCCTCGGTCACTGGAGTAACTCAGAGGTTCCTCGGTCACTGGAGTAACTCAAAGGCTCCTCGGTCACTGGAGTAACTCAGAGGTTCCTCGGTCACTGGAGTAACTCAGAGGTTCCTCGGTCACTGGAGTAACTCGAAGGTTCCTCGGTCACTGGAGTAACTCAGAGGTTCCTCACTCACTGGAGTAACTTGGAGGCTCCTTGGTCACTGGCAGCACTTGGAGGTTCCTCCTCAGTCACGGGCAGACTTGGAGGTTCCTCACTCACTGGCAGGACTTGGAGGCTCCTCAGTCACTGGCAGCACTCAGGTTGCTCGGTCACTGACAGCACACAGAAGATGCCCACACGCTGGTAGCACAGAGGCTCCTCAGATGCTGGCAGCGCTTGGAAGCTCCTCAGCTGCACTGGGTCACAGCCCGAGTGTGCTGGCACTACCCAACGCTGGTGGTTATAGTTACGCAGGTGGTGTCACAATGACCATGAGTGACATGGCCTGACATCACAGGGCACTGAGGGACACACCCAAGAGCTCCCCCATCCACAGAGACAGATCCTGTGGCACAAAGCCCACCTGGCAGTGGGCTGCACACCTCAGTGTTTGCCCAAATCCCTTCCAGGTGGTCCCTGCTGGTTTCCATGCCATGTGCTGGGGTCTGGGGCTGCACCTCCCCAGGGAGAGGACTCTGCTCAGCCCTTGGTTGAACTTCAGGAGGTTCCATCAGCCCATTTCTCCAGCCTGTTGAGAAATGTGGGACCACAAGACCTGTTGAGGTCCTTGTGGGTGCACAAGTCACCCACTGGCATCTCAGCAGCTCCTTCCATTGTAGGAAATCCAGCAAAGTTGCTGAGGGTGCCCTGGGCCCCGTTATTCAGGCCACTATCAAGAAGGAAGAGGAGCGGTCCCAGTACTGATGCCTGGGCTACACTGATGAAGATGATCAGCCTCTATCTCAGCTTCATGCTGCTGATCAACACCCTCAAAATAAAAATGAGTATCAGCAGTTAAAATCACTTCCTCACAGGGCAGAACTTATTTGCAAAGTTCTGCCTCCGCCAAGCCTCCTGCTTTCTCCAAACTCATGAGAAATATCTGGCTGATCATTTATCAGCCCCAGTGAGCATTTTCCCCTTCAAATACAGCAGCTCTGGAATACAGCATAGGATCTCTTGAATCTTTTGCCTCTTCCACCACTTTTCCTGAAATATACCTGGTATTTTCCTGAAAATACCATTGTAGCACTACACACTGACACCACCTCTTGGAATCATTTTGTGCCCTTTGCAAAGAGACTGGGGTTGTTTGGCAGAGGCTCTCCAGCACCAGGCACCTCCAGGCCCTGTTTCTACCAGAGGAATTTGACCTGAGTGGTCTGCTGCCACCATAGCCCTGCTGTGGATGGAATGGAAGAGGCTGTGATGACAGCAGGCCACCCCAGCACAGTTATCCACCTGCAGCTGGGCAGCCTGTGCTCACAGCTCAGTCTGTCCCTGGGGTTTCACTCCCAGAGAGTTGGCTGTTTGTCCCACCTTTCCTATCACATGGCTGGAATTGGCCTAGTGCCACCTTTTTGTGGCTTTATGTACAGGGCTGTAGAACTCTCCTTGGGCTCAAAGCCAAGCTCCCTGTTAGATGTCATTAACCCCTTCTTTCCAAGTTCCCTTGTGCATCCTCCTGGTACCCACTGCAGATGGTGGGGCACTGTCCCACTCCTCAGCTGTGGTGTCCCCATCACCATCTGCTTCCCCATCCCACTCAGGACAGATTTCCATCATGGCAGCCTTGCAAAGGACCAGTTAATCCTCATGAAATATCCTTTTAGCTGCCAGGCTCCACTCTCAGTTACACTCCCAGACCTGAGTGGCACCTTGGCCACCCAAGGACACAGCTTCACCTCCCCACCATGGCCCAGCCAAGCCTAAGGGTTCACCAGCTTTTCAGTGCCTCAGCCACATGATCCCTGCCCACATCAACCTTCCACAGGAGGAATTAGAAACATCAGGAGTAGCTCCATGCCAGGCTATGGGAGGCAGCCCCCGGAAGGAGGATGCTGGAGCCCAGGATGAGAAGAGAGGACAAAATGCCTCTGTCCAGGGACACTGGGTGCTGCCCTGGCAGCATGGCATGGCCTCTGTTTTGTCCCCAGGGCACAGCCACATTCCATCCACCATCCATCCTGGCTCCCAGCAGGTCTCTCTGCTGCCCTGGCTCAGCAGAGGAGGACAGAGCCAGTCACAAGTGGGGTTTCAGGAAGAGGAACTTGCTTGCACGGGTCCCCTATCCCTGATAGGTTTGGACACATCACCCCTTAGTGCTGGGAGCAGGGCCAGCGGGAGCCCTCAGGGAACACAAAATGAATTTACTGGTCCCAGTCCCAGGGCAGGAGGGGGACAGGAGCCTGGTGCAGGGGAAAGGCAGCTCAAAAGGCTTTAGCACCAGCTGTCCCTGGGTGTTGGTGCCTCTCAAACAAAGCCCCCACAGCTTTCCCTGTACCTTTGGTTTGCAGAGACACCATGGGCCCTTTGGGCCAGGACAACCAGGACCCCTGTCAGCACTTTCCCTTCTCTTTACTGGGCTCCACAGTTCATCCTCCAAGCCCAGGGGGATTCCAGCCAAACGGGGATCTCTGGATCATCACCTCCCACTCCTGGCTCCTGCCAGGCAGCACCGAGTGCAGCCCCTGCCCGGACACAGGGTGGGAGAGCAGAGCAGCCACCAGAGAGCCTGGCAGGGCCAGTCCCTTTGTTCCTCCCACCCAAGCCTCTTCTGGCATAGCCAGGGACAGTCTGGATCAAAAGTCACCTGCAGGTCCTGCCCTTGGGGTGTGCTGGCAGCAGCCAGGGCTCCCGGCCCTTCAGCTCCCCAGCTCAGCTGGAGCAGCTCTGCTGAGCTCCACAAACATGGAGAGGGAGACTTGGATCCCAGCCAGGGCTCCAGGCCCTCCAGCTCCCCAGCTCTGCTGATCTCCACAAGCCCAGCCCTGCAGAGGGAGAGTTTGATCCCAGCCAGGGCTCCTTCAGCTCCCCAGCTCTGCTGATCTCCACAAGCCCAGCCCTGCAGAGGGAGAGTTTTACCCCAGCCAGGGCTCCTTCAGCTCTCCAGCTCTGCTGAGCTCCACAAGCCCAGCCCTGCACAGGGAGAGTTTTACCCCAGCCAGGGCTCCTTCAGCTCCCCAGCTCTGCTGAGCTCCACAAGCCCAGCCGTGCACAGGGAGAGTTTTACCCCAGCCCATGGCAGTCCCCCCCAGGCAGGAGGCCACGGGCAGCTTTCCCCAGCCCAGACTCTCCCATCCTGCCCAGCCTCACACGGGGCTGTGGGTGCTGCATGGGCAGCCCTGGGCAGCTCCATCCTCCTCCCTAGTCCAGTTCCCTTGCACTGCTGGGGCTGCAGGCTGAGCCCCCAGGCCCCCCACGTATGCAGGGGCTCTCTCCTAGAGATCCCAGGGACAAAAGGCCAAACTCTTGCCAGAACACCCAGCTCCTTCCTCAGAGAGCAGCCTTGCTTCCATCCCCAGCTCTTCCTAACACCTGAACATCTCTGGGAACTGATTCCTCCTTTCAAGCCCAGCAAGAGCCCGAGGCAGCCTTGCTTCTGCCTCCCCCAGCTACCCCCAATGAGTCACAGCCACATAACAGTGACAACTCCATCTGCCACTACTCCCAACCTGTGCCTGCTGTGGAAGCAGAATTAAACTCTTTCAGACCAGAACAGTAATTGAATCAGTTTAATATACAGTCAGCAAATTGTAAATGCACTTGAAACTTACAGTATTGCTAACAGATGTGGCCATTGAGCCCAAGACCACCTTTCTAGAAAGGCACAGAGAGGTAGGAAAGGTGGGGCATTTCCCCAGATTAGTTGCAAGTGAGAAGGTGCACATAGGCCCTTCCTCCTGGAAGCACCAGATCACCAGAAACTTGTGCTCTTTGAGAGGACTGCTAATGTGCTGGGATAAGTGCAGGCACCTGGAGTGACAGCCAAAGCCTCCTGCTGACCCTTATGTCAGGAAACTCTTGCTGGCTTTTGCATATACTAGAAGAAAAAAAAAGGGAGCAGAGCAGAAGAGCCTAGCTCTGTGTGCATGAAGTGTTCTTGGTGAGGCAGGAGTGAGGGAGGTGTGACATTGCTTTTGCCCTTGGCTGGGACAAGGACTGTTCTGTGCATTGCTTTGGACACCACAACCACCCTGGGGTGAGTGAGAAGAAATGCTCCATCCTCCAGTATTGCCACCATGGCTTCTTGCACCAGCAGGGTAAGAGCAAAGCCCTGGCCAGACCAAGCACCTGGAGTGGGGACAATGGTGTCACCAAGGATTTGGGTCATCTTCTGTGGCAGTTGAAGTGGCACCATGGCGGTGGGGAGAAGCTGGAGACTTTTGGCTCTGCAGAAGGCACTGTTCACCAGGGTGGGTGGGTGTGTCTGGAGATGCTAATTCTCAAATTTTGCATAAGGGTTCTCTTCCTTGAACAGGCCTAGAAGAGAGGAGACATTTGTTCAGACAGCAGCTCCCACAGTGGTCACAGCCAGCAAGAAAACCAGTCCTGGGAAGCAACTCTTTGTCATTTAAGCCTCCTCAAGCCTCCCAGCTGCAGTTCTCCCAAAACACCTGCTCTTAATTGAGCAGTGCCCACAGTCAGCACTGTTTCACTCTCTCTTTCTCTACAAGAGGAGACATCTATTGAGAAGATTGACCTGATGGCAAGCTCCTCTCCCAGGCAGTCCATGTACAGTCCAGGTAAAGCAGCCTGCCTGATCTTCCAGAGTGCTCCCTCTGCACACCCCTTCTGTCAGACTGGACTTACAAGCAGACTCCCAAATTAAATTAGAACTGTTCTTAGACTTGTTTCCCTGCTCCTGCATTGAGACTGGGAAGCAGCAAGGCAGGGTATGGGGCTGGAATTTGGGCTAGCAACAAGCCACATGCCATGCTGTTTGCTGCTTTCCCAGCTCAACACTTCTGAAGAACAGTCACAAAGGACAAGACTGCAAACTCTGGGGTCAGGCTGCAGCCAGACAGCCTTGGCATGGCAAGACAGGCCCAGAGCACAGCTCTTCCATGGGAAGATGCTTCCCATCCAAGAGCTCCTTCAAGAACAGCTTTGCCTGCTCTTTCTTCCCCAAAGGAGCCTGCCCATCCAGAGTCCCTGGGATCTCCTGCCTAACCTGGACCTACAGCAGGCAGCAGCTGCAGGCAGAGAAAAGATCTCTAGTTTTCCCTACAGCCTCCCCAAAGCCAGAGACCACCAAGTGCAGCATGCATGAGCCCAACTGCCCCACAGGCAGACACTGGCAAAGCCCCTGGCAGTCCCAGTGGGCAGGCTGTCCCATGCACAGAGCAACTGGCTGTTCCCTGCTTCCTTCCAAGCTGATGTTCCCCTGGCCCAGGTCCTTGGGACTCACCTGAGGGACAGGTCAGCCCCAGGAGGGAGACTGTGCACTCCCATCCCCAGGGGACTGAGACACCACTGCTGGCACAGAGGACCAGAGGGATTGGGGTGGGATTGGTGCCTGCTCTGTGCTCCTGCAGCTCTGGGCATTCTGATTCCTACCTGGCCCCACAGCCCAGGCTGCTGGCTCACCACAGGGCTACTGGAGGGCTGTGCCTGAAGGGTAACAGCATCATGATGGTGCTGTGTCTGTCAGCTTCTGCTTCTCCCCTCCAGTCAAGCTCCATCAGCTTCTCCCACACAAAGGACACATTCTGGGGAACATTATACATTTCCTCTTCCCTGCCCAGGGAAATTAGCCCTGTGTGGGCTCACACACCATGAGCCCGGCATCTCTACACTTATTCTGAGCCAAGAGAAGCAGGGACCATGTTTTCCCTGCTGGCCAGGTCTCATTTACAGCTGTGACCATGGCAAGGAGCACAGTTACAGAGGCTGCCTCATCTAAAGCTTAGTTTGAATCACTCATGTCAGCACTGTACCGTATTTCCTTCGGATTTCATCATGCCGTGATTTCATCTCTGCTCTCCTGCGAGAGGCAAACAGAAAAGCCATGAGTCAGTAATTGCTGGTACAAAAGGGAACAAAAAGAGCCAGAGCTTGCTTATTCCCAAGCAAGGGAGCTCCAGGCTGGCAGGTTTGCTTAGCCTCCCACCTCAGGGAGGCTCTAGGGACCACCAGAGCCCACATGTCAGCAGCCCTTTGGGAGCTGCATACACAATACTTGTGATGCTACATCCACGAGTCACCCCAGCATGACATTCCTAATGTCATGACATTCCTTGTGTGTGAGCTAGGGCTGAAGCAGCCACTGACTGCATGTGTTGAGCCCCATGTGCCTCCTGGCATCATGTTTGATGGCACAGACAGAAGCCAAATCATCCTGCAGCCTCAGGGCCTGTGGTACAAACTCACCTCTCCTCCTGCCGCACCCGCCGCTTCTCCCGCTCCCTGGCTGCTCTCTCGTCATCCTTGTCTGGCCTGGGAGACAAAAAAGCCCTTTAGTGCTCTCAGCACTCAGTTCTGCAGCAGCACATGGCTGCATCTGAGCTGCCCCACAGTCAGAGGACCCCCTCCAATACTTGCTTTTTGCTCTTTTTCTTGCAACAGCAGCAGCAGCAACAGACCCCCAACATGATCAGAAGCGTTCCTCCCACCACGGACATGGCAATGATCAGGGCTTCAAAGTTCACTGAAGGATTTGACAAAAACATGTTTAGCACACACAGACACATCTGCCTGGGGTGACAATATAGGATCACAGGATCATTAATGTTGGGAAAGCACTCAAAGATCATCAAGTTCAACTGTTCCCCCAGCATTGCCAGGTCTTCCAGTAAACCATGTCCCCAAGTGCAACAGCTCTGTGTTTTTTGAATCCTTCCAGGGATGGTGGCTCTACCACTGCCCTGGGCAGCCCGTTCCACTGTCTGACCACCCTCTGAGTAAAGAATCTTTTCCTTACTATCCAACCTAAACCTCCCCTGGTGCAACTCGAGGCCATTTCCTCTTATCTACAGCCATTTTCTCTTGAACATACAGCTACTGTCACCAGCAGCTTCAGTCACTGGGCTGTAGATGTGCAACCACCTGGGAAAGCAAATGGACATTGTTAGCTGTAGATAACAATGTAGATATACCAATGTAGATATAGCAAGTGTTGGTACCCACAAATAAACACCAGCTGAGCACATGTCCCTGCTAACAGGAGTGCTCAGTTACTGGCTGTGAAGAAAGGCAAGGACAAATGCACTCAGGTCAAACTCCTCTGGCAGAAACAGGAGCAAAACCATCTTAATCACTAAACCAGGTAAAAAGTAACCATCAAGGGAAAACACCCAACAACTGAAGGCTTCAGGGTTAAGGAAGGATCTCTGACAGGGTGGAATTGCTGTCCATGGGAGACAGCCTCAGAAGTCATCTCTGATGAGATGAGCACTTAGAGGAGTCTGAAGTCCTTGGGCAAGAGATAAACTGAAATAAAATCTGTTGAGATTTATCAGCTTGGGGGCAGCAGTGCTGCTCAGGCAGCTGAGGGCCAAGTCCTGCTTCCTGCACTGACTGCCACGTCTCCCCAGGGCTGGGGGGCTCTGCTTGCCCACACACACAACAAAACCTGCTGGAACACAGTGAGGCAGCAGTCACAAGCCCTGGTCCCTGCTCATCTTTTTCAGCTCCTGCAGCAATGGCAGCAGAGACACCAGCCAAAAATGTTACTTCTAGATGCCAAGGATTTCAGGCAACAACAAAGAGGAGTTTATTCCAAGCATGGTTCAGGCTGTTCAGAGACTTGTGCCTGTGGAAATATTTGTTTAGGAGCCACTTTGTACACAACAGCCAGGCTACAGAAATCTCAGTGCACCTGAACTTGCTCAGAGCACTTTTGAAGGTCATTCAGTCCAACTCTCTGCCATGGGCAGGGACATCTTTCACTAGACCAGGCTGCTCACAGTCTGACCTTGAATGTTTCCAGGGATGGGGCATTTACCATCTCTCTGAGCAGCCTGTGCCAGTGCCTTACCCTCATTGTAAGAGATTTCTTCCTTTTATCTGCTCTAAATAGATCCTCTTTTAGGTACTCCAGCCTGAGCTGACTCCACCACTGAAGTGGTTTTCAAAGCCTGCAGCAGTTTCAGTGCTTCTGAAACCCTTTTGGGGTTTCAGGATGAGCCTTGGGTTCAGCACCCCCCTTCCCACACAGAGAGGTCTCTACAGAGCACCAGGCACTCCTCCAGCTGATGACAAAGGCTAAGTCACACACACCAAAAATGCAGAATCACACAAGAGCTAATCTCCCACAGGACTAATCTCCTCATAGCAAGTTTTGCAAGCCAAGGAATGTGATCTTCTATAATGAAACCTTTTGTGAAGCTACTCACATCAAAACTAGTATTTCAAAGTCTTACAGAAGTTTCAGAAAAGCATACCACAGGGCTCACAAAGAGGAGATTCTTCCTCCACAAGCAGAAGAGCAGTGTGAACTCTTGTGGGCAGACAGGAGAGCTCAGCCTCGAGCACAAGAGATGACAGGCAACAGCAATTCAGCTCCAGGCTCCTCATCAAGGGGGTGGGTGAGAGCAACCAGCCCCCAAAAGCTGGCTCCTGTCTGAGCATGAACATGCACTAAGCTTGGTCTAAACAAGGCACCAAAGTCTCCAGAAATCCTTCAGAAAACGGAGCAGGAGGGAGGAGAGGCAGCTGTCCACCAGAAAAAGCTCCCAGAGGAGACCTGCATGTGCAGGGGTGGTTTTAGAGGAGGTTTTTTCTCAGGTGGGTAAGAGCTGAGCAGGACTGTGGTACACTCAGCACTAGAAGCACACACAGGTTCCCAGAGAAGTCACCACACCTCTGGTTCCATGAGCCCACGTGGGACAGTAGCCACATGAAGAGCCAGCAGCGGTGCACAGAGTGACATGGCAGCTGCAGGGGAGAGATCTTCTGGGATTCAGACACCAGCAAGGGCTGCACAGGCCCACAGAGAACCTTCCACTGCTGCTCCCAGGTGCAAGCCATGTCTGGAACCTCCATCACACCACAGCAGAAGAGATGTATTTTGGAGCAGCTAAATCCTCACGGGTCCTACTTGCCAGAAGGCAGGAACTGCTCATACTCTGCTTCCCCGCCCACGCTCCAGCAAGTTTGCAGAACCTTGACTGCCTTCAGCCTGTCACTGCTGCACTGGCAGAGATGGGAGGCAGGGGAACCTCCCACAGCAGCAGGCAGGCACTCCCACAGTCACAGCCCAGGCTGGCACTTACCCCAGCAGACTCCCCAGCGAGCCGAGCGCAGCTCACACAGGTCAGCCGGGGGGAGGATCCTCCTGACAGGGTACTCCATGCACCTCCTGCTGCTGGCACACCACAGGCACTAGGAGACAGGGAGCAGGCAGCACAGAGTTACTCCTGCACTGCCAGTGACCCACACTTTGCTTGGCAGCCACAGCACAGGCTGGCTCACCAGGTATCACCCAGCAGACACAGGATGCTCAGGAGTAAGAGCTGTGTCAGCACAGATCACACTGGGAGAGGGGAGTGCAGAGTAAAGATGCTGAGACTCCTTTTCCTGCCTTAGAATTGTAGACTATCCTGAGCTGGAAGGGACTCATAAGGATCATTGAGCCAACTACTGGCCCTGCCCAGGACAGCCTTAAGAATCCCACCATTAATAACACAAATCCTTTATGTTTATTTTTGGGATAAGAAGAAAATCTTTGAGATAAAGCACTCCACACACACAAAGCTGATGAGCAGGAGAGGTGTGCATGTGCCCAGCTGTTACAGACATCTTCTATGAAAAATCTTTTCCTTAGGATTTTTCCTCCTGAGAAGCTGGGAGGCCTCAGGAACAAAATGTAAACAATGATTATCTGCTGCTGTGGAATGCAACAGGTAGATCTTTAATTGGCTCATGTTGGTTGTTTCTAATTAATGGCCAATCACAGTCAGCTGGCTCAGACAGAGTCTGAGCCACAAGCTTTTGTTGTCATTCTTTATTTTTCTATTCTTAGCTAGCCTTCTGATGAAATCCTTTCTTCTATTTAGTATAGTTTTAATGTAATATATATCATAAAATAATAAATCAAGCCTTCTGAAACATGGAGTCAGATCCTCATTTCTTCCCTCATCCTCAGACCCCTGTGAACACAGTCACACCCAGCCACCACCAGACCATCTGCAGAGCTTTGCATGCTCCTCTCCTGGTGGCACCAACCCCAAACCCAGCATTCAGAAGGGTTTGGTCAAACTGGTTCTGGCCACATCAGCTGCAAGATCTGACTCAAGTTCAAGTTTGCTGATATCTGTGATAAGGCAGCAGGGACTGGCAGGACACCAGTACACATCCTGCACCCACCCAGTGCCACAGCCCAGCTGCTGCAGGGGAACTTGACCAGCCAGCCCAGCCCACTCAGTCCTTTCTCCAAGCCCATTCATGAGGAAGCAATTCCATTACTCTAATCTAAAAGCACACAACAAAACCCACCCAGTTTCTAGCAACCTCTCTCCAGAGCACCAGAGAGGGATTGCCCTCTCACCCTCATAGGTGGGTGGAATTTGCAGCATGTCTGGGACAAGGGACCAGCCCTGCTTCCAGGAAGGAAACTTTTTCAAGGGTGGTGAGAGGTTGGGAATCTCACTGCTGCTACTCACAGTGACATTTTTCAGGCATTCTTCACAGCTCCTGTTCGTATACTGGCGACAATCTGCAGGAAGGAAAAAAAGAAAGACACCTCAGGACTTTGAAGAGCTTCAGTGCTTTAAAACTCTGGGGTTCTCCACACCTGCTCCTGCCCACCACTGGAGCTGCTGCAAGAGCCACCAGCTTCAGCACGTGCTCCCTGTCATGGTAGGAAGCCCAAATGCAAGGCAAGTTCTGCCTTGCTCTGCTGACAAAGCCCTAAACTGTGAGTTCCTCTCTTGGGTTTTATTTCCCCAAAAGCCTGAGCATCAGCTGTGACAGTAGGGCAGCCGAGGGACACAGCTAGAGTCTGTCTGGAAGGACCCTGTGAGGATGAGGGCAAGCAGTGGGTGGGTGATACAGTCCTGTGGCACCAGATGATGGAGCAGCTCAAGCAAACAAGCCCAGACACAGAAGTTGCTACCAGGAGAAGGAGAGGAGCACACAGAGCTACAGATCCTGCAGGAGGCCTGCTGCTGCACATGAGGGCTGTGCCCTACCCCAGCCAGTTCATCCAAACCTTCCTTCAGCAGGACACAGTCCAGGCAATGGGAGCAGCACTGCAGCCAAAATCTGTGCTCATGTTCAGAACCTGTTTCCATCCCCACCTCTTTCCAGACCTCAGTTCTACAGACACAGGTGGCTCTCAGGATCAGAGCCACCATGGATGAAGGCATCCAGCTGGGCAGGGAAATGGATAAAGTCTGAACACAGGACAAGCTGGCCCCATTCTGAGCTTAGCTACAGCTCCCAGCAGTGCTCCTGGAAAATGTCTTCCTACAGGATATTCACCTGCAATTCATTGCTGTGCTTCCCCAGATCTGCAGGAAGGGTGCTTTGCCAAGCCCTCAAGAATGAGCCGTTTAAAACTGATTCCTGCTCAAGAGTCTAAGCAGCAGCCTGTTTGACAGTGGTTTAAAAGGAAAACTCAATTTGCCTGACCACTCACTGCTGGCTGAAGGATCATTGCTTTGCAGTGTCGTAATCAGGAAAAAATCAATCCCAGAGGTGCTTGTTTTCCACTCTCACAATCAGCAAAGCTGGATTTTCTCCCTCCAGCTGGCAGGAACCCTCAGCTATGACCCACTGTCAGCAGTCACATGCTCTGTATAGCCTTCCAAACAACTGGGCAATTGATTAACATAGCTCAGATAAGGGTGTTTACACACCAGAGAGGCTGAGATTGCAGGTTTTAAACACTCTGAAGCTGCATCTTCTCCAGCCTCAGTTGAAGAAATAGGGAAGCACAGCAGTGCCTCTGCTGCTCCAGGACTGTTCTCTACCAGGAGTCACAGAACACCCTCCCACAGCACAGGAGGCCAGTGGTGGGCAAAAGTAGAACTTGTGGTTTTAAATAGGCTTTGCTTTCCCCCAGGATATCCCCTCTCTCTAGCTTGGGGCATCATCCTGCAAGTCATTAAGTCAAAGGCAGCGAATTACAGCTGTTGGGGAATGGGCTGCTTTGAGGACAGCACAGCCCTTCAGGATTTGGTTTGTCCCAATGTCCCATTCCAGGTGAGCAGACAGCTCCCATGGCATGGCACAGGAAGCACTGCACTGCTCAGGGACAGAGACACCACAGCAGCTCTTGCTGTGCTAAAGCCACCTGGGTCATGCTTTTGACAGCTGGCTACAGGAGGAGTGAAGTGAATGGAGAACAGCTCCTGGCTTGGAAGAGGGGGCAGACTTCTTAGGACACTCTGAAGGCAGTCATCCCCACCCTCTGCTACAGCTTCTTCTCCACCTGGAGCAGCACCTCTGGGAGCTCTGCTCCATCCCCAGCCACTAAGGAGGAGCAGCTGGACACCCACCCATACCCAACAACACCCATCCATGTCCGACAACACCCATCTTCTTCCTGGTCTGAGGCTGCCCAGCCACTGTCCCACACCCTCCACAGGGCCATCAGCAGGAGCCTGGCTGTCCCGTGGTCAGGACAGGTAAGCAGCTCTCTCACCTGAGCTGTTATCATCACTGAATCATGGAATGGTTTGGATAGGAAGGGTTTTAAGCCCACCAGGGGCTGGGACCCTTCCACTATCCCAGGCTGCTCCCAGCCCCGTCCAACCTGGCCTCGGACACTTCCAGGGATGGGGCAGCCACAGCTCCCCCGGCTATGGAAGTTCCAGTGGAAGCCGGAAAAGCGGCGAGCAAAGCTCCACTTGCAGCACCCACCAAACTTTCCCCACCTCGAAGGGACACACCGGGCTGGGCGGGATCCCTCCGTGCGGAACTGTCCCCGAGGGACAGGGCCATCCCTCCCTGCCCTCACTGCCCACAGCCCCTGACCAGCGGCCACCCGCCCGCTGCTGCCGGCCTGCTTCCCGCCCGGACACCCACAGAGCCGGGCTCCAAAGCCGCTGCCCGGCCGCGATTTTGGGGTGCTGTGCGCGGAGAGCCCTCCAGCCGTACGGCGGGGCCGCGGTCACCGCTTACCTCCGGCCGCCTCCTGCGCGGCCACGGCGGCGGGCAGCAGGGCCAGGGCCAGCGCGCAGAGCGGCAGCGCTGGGGCCATGGCGGAGCGGGCCGGCACTGGGGGCGGCCCCGCCGCTATGTAGGGACGGCCGGGGGCGGGTCGGGGGCGGCCCCGCGGGGCGGCGAGGGCCGGGGGCGGCGGCCGGAGCAGCTGTCACGGGCAGAGAGAGCCTCGGGGCTGCCGGAATTCACCGAGACCTTGCTGGCCCTTACCCTTGCCGGACCTTACCGGGGACCCGCCGGCCGTTACCGAGACCTCGCCGGCCCTTGCCCTTACCGGAACCCGCCGGCCCTTACCGGGACCCCTCAGCCCTTGTCTTTGCCCTTACCGGGATCCCACTGGCCCTTACCGGGAGCCGCCGGCCCTTACCCTTACTGGGGACCCGCGACCCTTACCGGGGACCCGCCGGCCCTTGCCCTTACCGGGACCCCGCCGGCCCTTACCGGGGACCCGCCGGGCCCTTGCCCTTATCGGGACCCCACGGCCCTTGCCCTTCCCGCCTGCCCTTGCCTTTACCGGGACCCGCGACCCTTACCGGGGACCCGCCGGCCCTTGCCCTTACCGGGGACCTCGCCGGCCCTTACCGGGACCCCTCGGCCCTTGCTCTTGCCCTTGCCCTTACCGGGACCCGCCGGTCCCGCGGCCGCCCGCAGGAGGGGGCCAGACCCCCGCGGGAGGAGGAGCGGGACAGAACCGGCCTTTCCACCAGCTCCCCGGTTAATCTCCCCAGGAGACCCACCCCCAAAGGGTCCCACATCCCTTCCCGCACCGGTTCATCGATTGTTACAGCACGGAAGGGTGTTAATGTAAAATAAATGTTAGTTCTCGTGACACACTGTGATGTGATGGGGTAGTGGAGTTTTATTGGAGAGTTTGGGATTGTTCGTGGTGAAGTAAAACAGCCTGGCCCTGCAGAGAAGGATTTTGCTGTTGGAGGCTTAGAGCAGTCTCTGAGGGATAAAGAACAGCTTTATCCCGGGGATGACCAAGGTCCCACAGCATCTCAGGCTCTGAGACCCTCCCAGGCTGGTCTGGTGTCACAGCTCAGTCACTGCAGCCAGAGGGACTCAAGGACACCTGGATCCATGGACGAGCAGAAACAGCAGCTTTGCCAAGTTTTACTGTGACTGGAGATCTGTTGTGTGGGTGTCAGTGCTCAGTCAATTTGTGCTGTACCTGAGCATGGGATGGATGTAAGAACCTCATAAAAAAACCCACCTGGGTGCCTGATTTGGCTGGGACATCTCACACCCATGAATAAATATTTACGCTCTGTAATTTTAAGCTTTGCATCCCAACCTGGCACCTTGGGTCAGCACTGGCCAGGCATGAGTTTTGTGACACACAGCGTGCTAGGAGCTCCCTCCTGGGCAAAGCCCTGGCCTCACACCCATGTGCTCCAACATTCAAGACATGAAAAGCTGCATCAATATAAACAAAAATATAAATATGAGGATTTTCACATGCTGTAGGTCAAGAGTGAGCTGGGCACTGCCCTGGCACCCCCAGATGCCCCCTCGAGGTGCAGGCAGGAGCAGGCAGCCTGGCACGGGCAGTGGGATGCTGAGGTGTGAGTTACCCTGGTACTGGCTCTATGGCCAGACCCTCCCTTGGGTTTTGACTGAGGGACTGAGCACTGCAGGATGTTCTCTCTGGGAAAGCTGGCTGGGTTTTGGAGGGCAGGTGAGGAGTGAGGGGTGCTGTGAAGGTACCTGTAGGTGAGGATGGGAGGCAGCTCTGCAGTGGGTGCCAGGAAAAAGCTCTGGCTTGGAGTCACTGACACTTCACCATGGAGGCAGCTCAGGGAGCAAGAAGAGAATATTTTAGATTGCCCTAAACAAAATGAAGAGGATAACCAATATTTTTCAGCAAAACCCCAAAGAAAGCAATCCCATATCTTGAACAAACAGTGACACTGGCCACCCCTGCATTGTGGAGCTCACCATCCATCTGCTCAGAAAGCTTTGTCCTCCCTGCCGTGTTCTTGGTGTCCTTGAGAGCCAGATGGGCTGGCTGCTGGTGACAGAGCTCCTGCAGGCTGGGAGCATGAGTGGCCAAAGGCGCTGAGGGTCGGCATTGTCGGGGAAGATGAAACAGGAAAGCCTTGTAAATATGATTGCCTGGCAAAAGATTTCGAGAATATGGAAACTATAAATGAGATTGAAATGAAAGCAAGCTTTGAGATACCTCAGTTACTGAACAACTGGAAAACAATGGTGTGGCCAGCTGAAGGTAATCCCCTTTTGATGGAACAAGACCCTTTGCTGGTCCAAGGGTCAGAGCAGACCCTACAGCTTAGCAGAAGGAGTCCAAAGAGGAGTTTTTAGGGTTTAAAATGTAACACAGTATGGTGATGTAATGATTCCTATAGGCTGTATGTAAATGCCATAGGATTTGTATATTGTACTAGATTGGTTAGTGAGAATCAGAATATTCAGCACAGAAGAAGATTTACTGTATTGTAATGGGAATCTTGTTCTCTTATCCCTTTACTCTCTTATGCTTTTGCTCTCTTACCCTCTCATCCTCTCTATCCCTCTCTTCTCTCAGGACTGCTCTGAGCTGTGGCTGCAGCTCCCAGCAGGGCCCTGCACCCAGGCCCTTGGCAATGAACCCCAAATCCCAGCAGGGCCCTGCACCCAGGCCCTTTGCAATAAACCCCAAATCCCAGCAGGGCCCTGCACCCAGGCCCTTTGCAATAAACCCCAAATCCCAAAAGGCCCCTGCACCCAGGCCCTTTGCAATGAACCCCAAGTTCCTGACCTGGCTGCAGAGATCTCTGCTCTCCATCCATCCCCACCGTGCTACCCCCTGGCTCCTACCCGGCTGCAGCAGGGCTGCGGGATCTGCAGCGGGGGCTGAGCAGGATGTGTGTGTGACACACAGAGGTGCGCTCGTTCCTTCCTCCCTCCGCCACAGGCGAGCGCTCTGCTGCCAGCAGCCGCCTGTGCCTGTGCCTGTGCCTCACATCTTGGCAGCTCCTCAGGAGAAACACGGGGCTCTTCACGTGTGATGGGCACTTGGGCTGTCAAAGACATGGGAGCTGTGTGTTTGCTGCAGGTGCTTGAAGCTGGGCAGGCGCTGATAATCACCCTGGTGTTTGGTGACACAGGGGAGTCTCCCTGAAGCCCCGACACCAGAGTCACTGCCAGATGCTTTGGGAAGTGGGAGGAAGCACCAACCGAACCACTTCTGTTTGCACAGCACTTAATTCCTTTGTCCTGGGTCTGTCCCTGAGGTGACACCTGGACTACAAATCATCCCAGTGGCACGGGCAGGGACCCAGGCAAGGAAAGTCAGGGGAGACCAGAACACCGCTCTGATCCCAGTGGCTTCTCCTCTCCCTCTCCTTATTTGTCTCTGAAGGGGATTTTTAAACCCTTCAAGATGGCCTCAAGTGGTTTCCAAGGCGACGGTGCTAGAGTCATCACTGCCATGGAAACCCTCTCTTTGGCATCATATAAATATTTCCCTTCAAGGAGGCTGGATGAGTGGGCGATGCACTATTTTCTAGCACTCCCTGGCTGCAACAGGACAACCTCCAGGAGATGGGAGGGAGCTTGGGAGGTTAAAATTAGCTTGCCATGCTGGCCAGCAATGGAAGGAGGTGATTGCTGATGTTTCAGCCCAAAACCTGGGGTTATTTGTGTCAGCGGGATCCAAATGATATAAATTTACTCTGTAGGGAGACAAAAATGAGAAAAAGAAAGGCAGGGAGGAAATAAGGTTGAAAACTTGTGCTTTTTTTTGCCGTTCTTCAGAAAAACTTCATAAAGTTTTCCCTTTAATGCCAATCTCACATCCTCTTGGGTCAGAGAGGGGGATGAAAACACGGGCTCCTCCATCCTGGGAGCTCCCGGGGCAGCTCAGAAATCCCTGCTGGCTGGTAGCTGCTCAGAGCTGGCATGGTGGGGACAGCCACGTGCTGGGCTGGTGTCCCTGCCATGCAGGGCACTGGGGATGCTGCTGGCAGCCCCTCCAGAGCTGTGCCCCAGGGATGAGCATCCTGGCTGGGCAGGGCTGGGGGGATGCTGGGCTGCAGCTCTTGGCAGAACCACTGCCCCTTCGGGGACACTACAGCACCAGGAGGTGTTTTGGGGTTCCTGTCCCAATGCCTGTGCTCAGGGTGTCACAGACATCTTTTATGAAAAATCCTTTCTTCAGGATTTTTCCTCCTGAGAAGCTGAGAGGCCTCAGGAGCAAAATGTAAACAATGGTTATCTGGTGCTGTGGAATGCAACAAGTAGATCTTTGATTAGCCCGTGTTAGATGTTTCTAATTAATGGCCAATCACAACCCAGCTAGCTCAGACAGAGTCCAAGACAGAGCCTTTGTTATCATTCTTTGCTATTCTATTCTTAGCCAGCCTTCTGATGAAATCCTTTCCCCTATTCTTTTAGTATAGTTTTAATATAATATATATAATAAAATAATAAATCAAGCCTTCTGAAACATGGAGTCAGATCCTCGTCTCTTCCCTCATCCAAAAGCCCCTGTGAACACCGTCACATCAGGGTGCAGGCAGACAGCTCTCCCTGTGATCCTGTGAAGGTGTTGGGGAGTTGATATGACAGAAAGGAGGCAATTAAAAGCAAAGCAAAGCAAAGCAAAACACTTCAGCCTTGAATATGCTCCCAGGAGAGGGTGAAATACTCCAAGACCCCCATCTGCCTGCACTCTGAGCATAGGCAGTGGGACAGGAGCCCCAAAACAGCTCCTGGTGCTGTGGTGTCCCCTAAGGGCCGGTGGTTCCTCCAAGGGCTGCAGCCCAGCATCCCCCCCAGCCCTGCTCACCAGGATGCTCAGCCCTGGGGCACAGCTCTGGAGGGGCTGCCAGCAGCATCCCCAGTGCCCTGCATGGCAGGGACACCAGCCCAGCTCTGGCTGTGCCCAGCCTTGGGGCACAGGCTGCCAGCAGCATCCCCAGTGCCCTGCATGGACACCAGCCCAGCTCTTTCTGTCCCCCCCACCCCGTGCCAGCTCTGAGCAGGCACCAGCCAGCAGGGATTTCTGAGCTGCCCCGGGAGCTCCCAGCGTGGAGGAGCCGCTGTTTTCATAAACAGAGACGTCTGCCTTCAGCAGCGGGGCCGGGCTCCGAGCCGGGCCAGGCTCTGCAGAGGGCGTCTGTGCCCGGCTGCTGTAAACACCTCCTGTCCCCGAGCAGATGGCTCCTCTCACACCAAAGGGCTTTCCTGACAAACAAAGCAGCGCCGCACGCAACCCTGGAGCTCTCCTGGCTTTCCTGGAAGAAGGAAGGGGATGCTCCCTCCTTGCTGCGCTGCCCGGGCTATTTTTAGAACTGCATAGCAACCAGAGGATGGGGAGACACGGTGTCCCCCTGCCACCCT
The DNA here is from genome assembly GCF_027887145.1 of Ammospiza caudacuta. Lineage (NCBI taxonomy): Eukaryota > Metazoa > Chordata > Aves > Passeriformes > Passerellidae > Ammospiza > Ammospiza caudacuta. The sequence continues at coordinate 6,626,991 of NC_080603.1, read as the reverse complement.
CTCACCTGCTGGCTGCTGGCCTTTGGCAGGGGCTGGGGATGGGTGTGGGGTGATGGCTGGGCTGGAGAATTAGGGTTTCAACTGATCACCCCCCAGCACGACCCCAAAAAGTCTCCCAAGAGGCACAGAGCTGCTCCAAGACCCACTTGCTCTCCCCACTCTGGAGACCAGCAAGGTCAGACCCCAGCACCTGCTTTCCTCTTTCTCCCTTTAGCAAAAAAAAACCCCAAAACAAACCCACCCTAAATCCAGAGCAAACAATTAAAATGTTCCAGCTGCTGGCTCAGAGCAGCAATCCCAGATAAAACCCCAAGGATCCGCCAGCTAAAAATAGTCTGAGCCCCATAAATTAAACAAAAGCTTTTTGCTGGGCTCTTGGAAAGCCAGTTCCAGTGCAGTTTTCTCTATGTAAGGTATAACTCTAATGGTATTTGTTATTATTAGCCCTACCTCCCCCGTGTCACCGACCTTCCCAGCACCATTGTTTAGGAACAGGAATTTTACAGAGCCAGACTTCTTCCTCCTGGCAGCTCCTCTGCTGGAGTGGGATCCCACCTCAGCCACTTTCCTGCCTTTTTATATCAGTTCAAACCTTTTTTTTTCCTTTCGGGCAACTGATTATTTGATACTAAGACATCCTATGTTTTGTAGGGCCACCCTCATTTAAGGCCTGTCTCAAACATCTGCTTAATTTTTATCCCTATCAGCTGTTCTGGGAGCTGTGGACCTGTAAATAAATTCCTGCTTGGAATGCAAATGTATTGGGCAGCCGTTAGTGGATACTGTACAAGCCAACATGCATGTAGGGGCTTGTCTCACCTCCTTTCTGTCATCAAGACTATTAATATTTTCTCATATTATATTTTATAGATGTGTGAATGACTTACAGCTTTCTGGGAGTTTTCTCCTCCAACCCTTGAAAGAGCCTCCAGCATCCCACTGCCTCAAGCACACGTGGCCAGCTCATGAGGATGAGTTCCCTCCAGTCCTTCTCCAATGCTTTTTCCCAGCACTCCATGCTGGGTGTGAGGAGCACATCCAACACCTCCCTTCCCATTTCAGATCTTTAGGCTTTGTTGCTTTCTCTATGGGCTTTTGCAAAAGTATTTCACTTACTGCACCGGGAGCAGCTGCATCCCAAAGCCACTGAGATCCCTTGCTCCATCCTCATGCTGGACTTGGATTTTTTTGCTTCACTTGCCAGTAGTTCTGTGGCTGAGTAATCCAGCCCACATCTCCAGGAGGTGTGAGCAGCTCAGAAAATCCACACTGCCTTTTCCAAGTGCAAGCAGCATCTCCTTGCTGAGTTTTTCTCAGCTTTCCATCCCAGCAGCAGGACTGGCTCTTCTGCAGCCACCCAGCAAAGCTTCTCCTTGCTGAGCTGTGTGTGACTGAGTCTCCACAGGTGCCACCCACTTGTTGTGGCCCACATTTTTGGGCTCCCTGCAGTGTTTTTTAGGCTGTCAGACCTTTCTGGGCAGGGTGTGAGAAGAGGACAACTCTCCTGGTTCCTGCCCAAGGGTTGGAGACAGCCTGAGAGCTCAGCACCCACATCTGCTCCACCCTCAGCACCATTCAAGGATGTGCAGGAGGAAGGGTGATGTTCCCATCATCCCACCATGGCCTTGGGTTTGTAACTGTGTTTGTAAACATGCCTCTACCTGCCCCCTCAGCAGGGCACAAAAAAAAAATCCTCAACAAGCTATTTTAAGTGAACTCAAACAAAAAAAAAAAAAAAAAAAAAGGAAGAAAAAAAAAAGAAGTCAACTCTGAGGCTGTCATGTCTATATTTAGTTGGAACTTTTCTGTCCAGGATTCAGACTCTATTTGGAAACCCTGTGCCTTGGCATGCAGCCAAGCATCTCAGTTTTATACAGTAATCCCTCAGCATATGGCATTTCTGTTCTCCTGGTGACTGCGGCAGCCTGGCACGGAGGGCTTTCAGCTGAACCCAAGAGAAGCTGTCTGGCTCAGGATTCACATCACAGACCCAGAAAGTCTTTTTATAGCAACATCTTTTTGGGGAAAAATCACTCAGAGTGCCCCTACCCCAGGCCCCAGGGCCAGGAGGGCATTTTTGGGATGCAGGCCTTGGGGCATTGCTGCTGGCTGCTGCTCTGTGGTGATGGGGATGAGGATGTGGCACATGCCAGGTCACAACCCCAGGTATCCCTGGTTGGTTCAGCCATCAATCTGGGAAACAGCTTCTGGCTTATTTTGCCCCTCTCTCCACTGAAAATGTAATAAAAATTCTCATCCATTATTCTGAGATTTCACATGCCAGGACTTCTGGGATTGACACAAATATTGACCAGTGCATGATGTAGTTCCCAGTATGAGTTTTGTTCCAGATGCTACTTCAGTGTCAAAGTTTTGTCCTGACACCTGCAGGTGTCTGATGAATGTTTGTGGAAGCAGCATCCTTGTGAATCCTGCTCCTCTCCTCTCCTCTCTCCTCTCCTCTCCTCTCCTCTCCTCTCCTCTCCTCTCCTCTCCTCTCCTCTCCTCTCCTCTCCTCTCCTCTCCTCTCCTCTCCTCTCCTCTCCTCTCCTCTCCTCTCCTCTCCTCTCCTCTCCTCTCCTCTCCTCTCCTCTCCTCTCCTCTCCTCTCCTCCTCTTTAAGATTAAACAAGTCTTGTGACAGCCCCTCTCATGAAAACTCAAGAAACCTCTCATGAAGGTAGCTGAGAGTAAACTTGCAGATTCTGAGTGCCACACACACTTCCCACTCCGTGGCAGCTGTGGGATAGGGAGAGGCAGAAGCCAGATGAGGAAAGGTGATCACACAGTTATTTATACAGCCCTTCCAAATATTTGAGGCTCGTGACACGCGTGATGATGTATAACAAAAATATCTCCTTCAGAAACCTTCCAAGTTAAATCCCACATCCGTGTTTGAATCCAGGAGTTGAAGGGATTTAGGGAAGTGTAGACTTCCAGTGATTCTTATCACTGGCAGTGAGGAGCTCTCCAGCCAGTGCCCAGGGCTGGGAACAGAGCTAAAACCCTGCAACACGACTTTCCCCTCAATGGGGACAACAGGCTGGGCCACCTGTGGGAATAACACAAAGGGGAAGTGTTGGGGAAGATGAAACAGGAAAGCCTTATAAATATGATTGTCTGGCAAAAGATTTCGAGAATATGGAAACTATAAGCGAGATTGAAATGAAAGCAAGCTCTGAGATACCTCAGTTACTGAACAACAAGAAAACAATGGTGTGGCCAGCTGAAGGTAATTCTCTTTTGATGGAACAACACCCTCTGCTTGCAGACAGGCCCAAGGGTCAGAGCAGACCCTACAGCTTGGCAGAAGGGGCCCAAAGAGCAGTTTTTAGGGTTTAAAATGTAACACAGTCTGGTAATTTAATGATTCTTACAGGCTGTATTTAAATGCTATAGGATTTGTATATTGTACTAGATTGGTTAGCGAGAATCAGAATATTCAGCACAGAAGAAGATTTACTGTATTGTAATGGGAATCTTGTTCTCTTATCCCTTTACTCTCTTATGCTTTTGCTCTCTTATTTTCTCTTTACCACGCTCTTGCCTTCTCTCTCTTTCCCACTCTCTTTACTTCTCTCAGGCCTGCTCTGAGCTGTGTTTGGCAGCTCCCAGCAGGGCCCTGCACCCAGGCCCTTTGCAATAAACCCCAAATCCCAGCAGGGCCCTGCACCCAGGCCCTTTGCAATAAACCCCAAATCCCAGCAGGGCCCTGCACCCAGGCCCTTTGCAATAAACCCCAAATCCCAGCAGGGCCCTGCACCCAGGCCCTTTGCAATAAACCCCAAATCCCAGCAGGGCCCTGCACCCAGGCCCTTTGCAATGAACCCCAAATCCCAGCAGGGCCCTGCACCCAGGCCCTTTGCAATAAACCCCAAGTTCCTGACCTGGCTGCAGAGATGTCTCATCTCTGTCCATCCCAACCATCCTCCCCCCCTGGCTCCTACAGGGAAGGGTCTGTGGGGATGCTCAGGATCAATACCTTTGATCTGGGGACCCCCCTATCCCCAGCAGAGGGGAAACTCACAGTCCCCTGCAGCATGGTGCTCCACACTGCTCAACATAACAGGGTTTCTAGTGAAATTAGTTTAATTTTGCTCACTCGGGAAAGGCCAAATCATCTGAGGGAGCTCTGCAGGGCTCAGGAGCTGGAGGTGGCACCAGACCTTCCCTGGGCTGGCCAGTCATGGCAAAGCTCAGTTCACACCATGATGCCATGCTCCACCCTAAGGCACCCCTCTACAGGTCCCTTCCTGTCACCCTGATTTTTTAAGATTTTCTAAGCCTTCTGATGTTTACATTCTTGTAGCAAATTTTCTCACACACTTTCTGTAAATAACATTGTTTTGTGTAGGGGGACACAGCATGGGTAAATGAAGGTGGTATAGAATGTAATCTTATCCCCTAAAGAGTTGCAGCTGAGCCAATTACTAAAGATTAGGAGCAGGCCTGATGTTAACAGGTCACAGCTGTAGCAAATAAGAAGAGTGTTATAAAAGAGTGGATTGGTGGGACCTGGAGTCAGTTGGCTGCTGCAAGGACAAGGAAGAGTCAGTGCCCAGAGGAGCTGCCTACAAGAAACATCAAGGGGGTACAAAACTCTGGTAATATAATGACAACAGTTTTGCGTTCTTTTATGGAAGAGTAGAAATTTGATGGGCTGTTGGTTTGCCCAGTGTCATTAGAGAGGTGGCACTGTTACCCTCCAATCCACTGTCACTTTTAGAGAACTACAAATGTTAAAGTCAGAAAATAAACTTCCCTTTTTCTTCACCTCGAGAGCAGCAGTGTGCTCGTGTTTATAGTGACCCCTTCCCCTGCTTTGGGGACCCCAATGGACACTGCGGGGTTTGGCTCCCCTTGATCCCACAAGGCATCCCCAGCCCTGGTGGGAAAATCTTCAGAAGAGGCAGCAGAGCACGTTCCTGCCTGCCCAAATGTCTGCTGCAGCTGAGGCAAGCTTTCCAGAGCTTTGCACCACCCACCCGCGTGTTCGCTGCAGCCCGGTGATTCATCGATAGCCACTTGACTCAGCTCTACCCTTTCATCGTGCCTGAATGTGGCATTTCCCAAATCACATGAGCTTGTTCTGCTGCTGTTCCACACCTCCAGGCCCTCCTGCTCCAGGAGTGCCCTCTGCCCAGTGACACGTGCTGCCCTGAGATGACACAGGGCTTTGTCACTGCAGATTTTATCCCCACAGTCTCCCCACCATCCTTCTCCTCACAGACAGGGATTTCCTTCTCACAGTTATTGCTTCATGCAGCTGCCTGTGTCTCTTGGGACAAGGACAAGACAGGATGGAGATTCTGATAAAGGCTGCTGAAAACCTGTTCATTCTTTTGATTAAGGATCCATGTGCACATTCCCAGGTGAGAGGGGTGTCTGTGGCAGATAGTTACATCCTCAGAAAGTGACCCACAACTGGATCAACACATCCCAAAAGATGCCAGGAGTTTCCCAGGAGCTCTGTGCTGCAGGGAGGATTTTATTACACTCCTGATTTCCTCTCTTTCACGCTGGGGTGTTGGAGCTCGTGGTGCCAAATGCTGCCCCAGCCTGTTTATTAGTGCTGATTGTAAAACCCTGGCACCAGCACTCCCAATCAGGTCTGCAGAAATCCTGCTGGATCTGCTGCCTTCCAGACAGATGGGCCTTATTAAGAGGTGTCACAGCGCTAACAACATCTGACAGCTCCTGTGCTCCCTCCCCTGCTCTTCCCCTCACAATCTGCGAGCCAGGCAGCAGCCAGAGATGCAGGCAGGAGGCAGATCCCTCTGCTCCCACACCTGCCCCGAGGGCACAGAGCTGGGGCTCTCCTTTCCATGGATTCCTGCACTCTGAATTTGCTCCATGCTCTTCCCTTCTCCACCATGGAGGCACCCAGCTGCACCCATGGCTGTGCAGTGAGGTGTCACCCCCAGCACTGGATGCTTGAGGTTGCAGATGATACATCAAGATCTCTTACAAGAGGGAGTTTTCCATATATTTTGTGACATTTGGGATTTTTTCACTAGGTGCTCTGTGCCAATGGGTTCTGATGTCGTGATGCTGTGACATTATTGTGTTCTGAGCTGTTGCATTGTCACTGTGGCCATCTCAAGTCTAGAAGAGGCCACAAAGTTGGTTGGAGGGATGGAATCCCTGTCCTATAAGGAAATTGTGGGGATTGTTCAGTCTGAGGAAGAGAAGGCTCCAGGGGGGCCTTCTCAGTACCTAAAGGTACTCTTCCAAGAGAGCTGGAAAGGCACTTTGAACAAGGACAGGGCTAGGTGATAGGACAAGGCAGAATGGCTGTACACTGACAGAGGACAGGCTTAGACTGGATTTGGGGAGTAATTCTTCCCTGTGAGGATGGTGAGGCTTTGGCACAGATTGCCAAGAGAAGATATGGATCCTGCTCCTCCCCTCCCTGGAAGTGTTTCAGGCCAGTTTGGATGGGGCTTGGAGCAACCTGGGATAGTGCAAGGTTGTGACAGTGTTCACAGGGGTCTGAGGATGAGGGAAGAGACGAGGATCTGACTCCATGTTTCAGAAGGCTTGATTTATTATTTTATGATATATATTATATTAAAACTATACTAAAAGAATAGAAGAAAGGATTTCATCAGAAGGCTAGCTAAGAATAGAATAGAAAAGAATGATAACAAAGGCTTGTAGCTGGGACAGAGAGTCCAAACCAGCTGACTGAGATTGGCCATTAATTGGAAACAACTCTATGAGACCAATCACAGATGCACCTGTTGCATTCCACAGCAGCAGATAACCATTGTTTACATTTCATTTCTGAGGCCTCTCAGCTTCTCAGGAGGAAAAATCCTAAGGAAAGGATTTTTCATAAAAGATGTCTGTGACAGAAAGTGTCTCCACCTGTGGGGATGAGAGGTTGGAACTGGATGACCTTTTAGGTCTCTTCAAACCCAAACCATTCAGCAATTCTATAATTCTGTGGTCACCTTCTATCAGCTCTGGGTCACTCGAGGGGAAATGGGGCAGGGGTGAAACTGAAAGTACCCATGGGTGCCCTGACCACTCTCAGTCTCCCTGCTGGGTGTCCCCAGCCTGTGCTGAGCTTCTGGGCTCCGAGTTAGCCATGGCTCTTGAGGCTCCATGCTCCCAGCTCAGAGTCCTCCTCCAGCCTCAGGAAGAAGCTGCTTTGCCAAAATCCCTGACTCACACCATCTTTCCCTGACAGCAGGCTGGTTCTGCAATCGGAGCTGGGCTTGGGCACGAGCCACAGAGCCCTGGAGAGCTGCTGCTGGCACTGCTGTGGATGTTCCTTCTGGCTGTGCTGCTGCAACTCTCTCTTGCTTCCTGTCAGCCCCATGGTTTCCCAAATCAGAGTTATTTCACCCTCCAGAAAGCCATCCTGCCTAGAAGTCACCCATGCAGTTCTCCAGGTGCAGAGGCAGGGATGGAATCAGCTGGCAGGCAGGTTGTTGTTCCCTCTGTGATGCTCAGCACCCCAAGGCTTGGGAAAAGCCTGCTGGGGTGACACCAAGTGCTTTGGGAATACCCACAGTGGTGAAAGAGCAAGTGAGTGCCCTGCCCTGCCTCTGGCTCCTCTCAGTGCCTGCAGGAGCCCAGCACAGTGCCCAGGGACACCCAGATCACCATGGCTGGCTGCTGGGAAAGAGCCAATTTGGCCACGTTGGCATCTCCTGGCACTTCAGTCAGGTCCCTCTCAGGGGACATCCCATCCCTGCAGGGTTTTCTAATTTCCAACCTAATCTACCTCTCTCCAGGCTCACTGAGACTTAATATAACACTGGCAACCACCCATGAGCTCATCCTTCTCCCAGGGAGCAGATCTGTGCTGAGCCGAACAAAAAAATCATCCTGGAAATTTCTTCTGGTTTTATGGGGGTTTTATCACCTTTCCTGTGGTCACTGAGAAATAACTGGGCTGTGAAGTGCTTCCCAAGCAGCTGTTTGTCTTTGGAGCAAGAGCTGGGACTGGGGGAGCCTGGGCTCATTTTCATTTTATCTCGACTGCAATGCTCATTGCTCTGCAGTTCCCATTTGTAATCACACGTTCACTAAAATAATCAAGTTATAATTGCTTGGGATTCCTTCTCTCCTACGTCACAGAGCCCAGGAGGGGAAGCAGAGCTACAACTGAGTCAGCAGCCAGCCTTGGCATTGCCTTGGGCCAACATTTCAAGGGAAAATTAACCAGAGTTAAACCAAGAAGAGAGCTGATAAAAATCTCCCAAAATCTGCCCAGGTGACAAAAAGAGATTTTTAACCTCTCCTTTTCTTGTCATACTGAAAAAAAAGCATCTTCTTCTCTGTGAGTGCCCCCAAAATAAGGCTGGATCAGTGCCCATCCTTTGCAGGGCAATGCCCTGGGTGTGCCCAGGGTGTCAGGGAAGGTTCAGCCCCAGTCCCTGCTGGGTTTGGGCTCTGCCAGGGGCAACCAGGGAAAGAGAAGGAATCACTGAGCACAATTTCAGAGCAAGGAATCATGAGTGACTCAGGTTTAGGAAGAACAATTTTTTGCCAGGCAAAATGTAATGGCTTTTTTGGACAGGGATAGAAAACAGGGCTGCAGCTCTCATTAACCCATCAAATGCCTTAATCTGGGGAGTGAGGCTTGGACAGACCTGCCCTTGAGGCTGTTGTGCCAAGGGGCACCTGCAGACACACCTGAGGTTTGGTGGGTGGTGGGGCATCCCAATGGGATGAGCAGAGGGAATATTGGGAAACTGGCAGGGACCAGGGAGGCATCACAAATGCCCAGGGTGGCATCTCCATTCTGGCAGCTTGTCCTTCCTGCTTCTCCAAACTGGGCTTTTCCTCCTGCATGTGCAGAGACAGAGCTCAGAGGCTCCACAGCTCCTGCCAGCCCCCTGGCACATGGGTACTGCCACCCAGCAAAGGGATCCAGCAAAGGGATCCTGCTCCTCCTCATCCTCATGGGCACTGCCAGCCCAGCAAAGGGATCCAGCAAAGGGACCCATCCTGCTCATCCTCATCCTCACAGCTCCTGCCAGACCCCCTGGCCCCAGCAAAGACATCCTGCTCCTCATCCTCAGGTGTGCAGCATGGTCAGGGCTTTCAGACTCAGAGATCAGTGTAAAGCAGGTCTCCTCCTCCCAAATCTGACCCCAGAGTCCCACTAAGGGAATCAATCTTGGGGGGTGAATCTGCAGCTTCAGCCCTTTTAGGGACTGGGAGTGTGTCAGGACACAGACACATCATCACTGGGGCTTGTGCCTAACCATAATCATTTGGTTTTTCTGCCCTTTTAATTTACTAATTAATCCCTGGAAGGGATACTCACTGGGATGCAGGGAAAGAATGAAACTCTCTCATCTGGGAGTGCTGAGGATTTCACCAATAGCCCTGGCAGAGCAGTCCAGGATCTCAGTGGGCCAGCAGCTTCTCATGATTGAACTGGCCACACTGCCTGGAAAAAATATTCATTCCTCACTCCTGCAGGGCCATTCCCATGGCTGGAAAACCTGTGAGAGCTCCTGGCTGTCTGGAAAGCCCTGGGAGACTGCTGCTGGCTGGAAAGGAGGTAATAAAGCATCCTGAGCGTGTTGCTCCTGTGAGGGCTGGGATCAGCCCTGAGCTGGGAAAGGCATCATCTGCTGTGAGTTTTCTTTTGGGAAAAGGGCTCTGTGTCTACCAGCTGAGCCCTTGCAGGAGGAATTTCACCAGCCCTGGGCAGGTCTCTTCCTGCCCAGCCCAGAGACCATGAGCCCTGGCACCCTGGATGCAGACAGACACGGGTGTCTGGCCAGGAGACTGCTTCATCCTCATCCTCCTCCTCCTCCTCTCACCCGTGTGTTTGACAAACTGCTGTCTCCATGCTGTAGTTGCTAATGATAAAATTCATTTATTATTCATTTCCTACCCTGCCTCCCCCACAGGCTTTCCCTGCTTCCCACCCCAGCCCTGCACTGTGCCCTGAGGCCCCACTTCTCCACCCTCATCCTGGTCCCTAATTCCTGGCATGGAGAAATAAGCCAGAGAGGATGAGGACAGGGCTGGGACACTCAGGGGACAGGAGATGCCTCCTGCTTTAGCCCAGGGCTGACACAGGTTACAGCTCCTGAGGGACATGGCTGGCATGGATGGGAGCAGAGAGCTCAGGCTCCTTTCTCCTGCTCTGGAGTGTGACATTTCTCTGTGCTCTGGCACAGCCCACCATCAGAGACCAGTCAGCTCTTTGAAGGGATGCTCCTCTTTCCCAGGCACAGCTGACAAGTGCCACCATCAGAAGTTAAAGGTTTGACTCAGAGGTCTTTTCCCACCTAAATGATTCCAGGATCCTGTCTCCCCCAAAACTGGTGTGTCTCTGGGGACTCCATCATTCTCAGCATCCCAGCCAAGAGCCCCAACCCTTCTCTCTGGGGTCCCAGCCAGAAGAGAGGGAGGGAAGGTGGGGCTGGGGCTGGAGATATCCCCACATAGAGCAGGAACATCACCTAGGACTGGCACACAGTGAACAGCTGTGCCTGTGGAACCTGCTCCTGTTTCTCTCAAGAAAGTTCAGTCCCAGCTGTCAGTCTCCTTCTCCTGCTCTTTTTTTGAAGTTGGAGAGCTACGTGCACAGATCACGTCTCTAATTAATATAAATATAGCGAAACATAAATAATAGACATGCCTGAAATAGTGTCACTCCCAAGCAGGCAGGCAGACGCGTCATGGAAAGAAAATAAAAATGCTTTTTATCTGTTTTGGCATATTTTTTTTGTTTGTTTGTTTTCGGTGGTTTGTTCTGTTCCTGAGGAAAGAGCAACCTTTGCCATGGGTGAAACTGTCTGGAAGTGAGAGACCGAGGTGCAGGGGGAGGGAAGGCCCGCGGAGGAGTGAAATGGGGACTGCGATGGGGATGGGATGAAGATGTGGATGGGGACATAAAAGGGGATTGGGACATGAACGAGAATGAAGATGGGGACGTGTGAGGGGATGGGGACAGGCACGGGGAGCGTAAGGGCTGCGGGGCATGGGGAAGCGGGGAAAGCCCCGCCGCCGTGGGGAGGTGGGGATCCATCACCAATGAGTTTCATGGTGCAAAGCCGTCTGTCTCCCGCCGCCCCCGCACCGGCTGCTCCCGCCTCGCTGCTCCGGGCGCTGCCCCGGGCCCGCCGGGCTCTTCCCTCCAACTCCTCCTCCTCCTCCTCCTCCTCCTCGTCTTCCTCTCCCTCCCGGCCCGGCCGCCCGGTGCCGGCGGAGGCGGGCGGAGCGGAGCGGGGCGGGGCGGGCCGGGCCCGTTCGCATCCCCAGCCCCATCCCCATCCCCGCCCCGCCGCGGGAGCGCCGGGCTGAGCAGCGCTGCCAGACACCGCCAGTACCGGAACCGCGGGGCTGAGCCACCCTCCAGGCACCGCCAATCCCGGAACCACCGGGCTGAGCAGCTCTGCCTGGTACCGCCAGCTCCAGAGGCACCGGGCTGAGCGACCCTGCCCGGAACCACCGGGCTGAACAGCTCTGCCCGGCACCGTCAGCCCCGGAACCGCCGGGCTGAGCAGCTCTGCCGGTACCGCCAGCCCCGGAGCCGCCGCCGCCGCCGGTCCCGCCGATGGCACCGCGCTGCCGCCGCCAAGTAAGGGGACAGAGGCCGGGGGACGCGGGGCTGGGCGGGGGGATCCTGTGGGCTCACCCCTTTCAGTCGTGGGGAATCCCCCGGATCCGCTCGGGATTCCCCACCCCACGCGGGAGCGGCTCGGCAGCGCTCGTCGAGCCCCGTGTGCCGCCCTCGGAGCCCGCGACCCTCACCCGAGGCAGCCCCGACCCCTTCCCCGGCGTTTTGGGAGCGGGGCAGTGCTGGGGATGGGGAATTGGGATTCCCTGGTTTGTGGTTCCACTCCTGAGGAAAGCTTCCTGAAGGGTGCAGAGAGGACAGCGTAGCCTTGTCCGCAGGGAGAGGAGGATGGCAACCAGCCCCTAAACCCCCCTACACCACCCTAAACCCCCCTACACCACCCTAAACCACCGTCCCTGGTGTCTCAGCGTGTGTTGGTTCTCAGCCCGGCTATAAAACCACCACAGTGCTTTGGCTGGGCAGAAGAACAGCCCGATGCAGCTGCTCCCGTGTGTTGCCAGGCTGGAAAAGCTCGTTAGTGTCTTTCTTGTTAAGTAGGAATTGCCAGGGCTGTTGGCTTTGGGGGTTTTGGGAGGGCTGAGGCGGTGCTGGTGTGGCTGGCCCGTGGAAGTGGGATGGATGTGACTCGTTCTGCAGGTTGTGTTGGGGGATGAAAGGGGAGAATGATTTTCAAAGCCACCAGGAAGCAGCTTCATCCTGCACTAGTTGTGGTTATAACCCACGGGACTCATGACCACAGGATTTCTGCAGGGAGAGAGAGTCAGAGCTTCCATCTGACAGGTTTGGAGGGGTCCTGTAGTCCTGCGCTTACGTGTGCAAGGTGATGGAATTGGGTTCCTGGGGTGGATCCCAGTCCTTCCAAATGCTGCAGGCCCAGCATTTGCTGCCCTGTCTGGTGTAGGAAAGGGTTTTTCCATGAGACAAGATCTGTTTTGAGTGAAACCTGCAGGTCCAAGGGGAAGGATCTTGCACCAGAGATATCCTAGCTCAGATCCAGTCTGCTCTGAACTCAGCCAGCAAAATTATTCTCTAAAAATCCAGCAGTACTAAGTCAGGAAGTTGTTGGTGTCTCTGGGGGATGAGCTGAGCTGTCCTGGCCCTGGCAGTGGGTGAGTTCCAAGGAAGGCTGTGCTGCCACAGGGTTGAGCCAAGCTCTCCCAGCACCCAGCTGGGAGCTGGTGCAGCCACAGCCCAGCCCTGGGGCTGGAGGGCTGGCTGCAGACACCCACCTTTCCCTGTGTCACTGGTGCCTGGATGCTCTGGGCACCCCTGCCAGCACCTTTTATCACCCTGGTGCCATTAGGGTGTCCAAAGCAAAGCTGGCGTGAAGCACCTGGACAGCGTGCCTTGCTCTGTGTGGGTGTTGCTCAAAGGGTCAGGGCAATGTCTAGACAGCAACAGGTTTGGAGAATGGAAAAACCCCATCCTGAGTGTCCTCCTGAGCTGGCAAAATGCAGGAAAAGTGCCTTCTCCTGTGGCTGCAGAAAATAGTTTGAGCGTGACTTGGTTGGGGTTTGTTTGCTGCAGTGGGACAGGAGGGATTTATACTCCACCCACCGCCTCAGGGGCCTCTCCCCATCCAACACAAAAATAGGCTGATCTTTCCAAAAGATGGTGGGGGAGGCCTGGAAAATGCCATTCCTGCAGGGACCTGCCATGCTTGTGCCCCAGGAGATGTGGCACGTGACTGTGGCTTCTGCAAGCCCGGGCAGGGAGGCAGGGATGAGCCCAGCATCACTCCCTGCTGTATCCCACTGCTGCCAGGGAGCTCTGCATGTGTGTGTGAGCTCAGCCTCCTCCTGCCACCTCCTGCAGCTCAAGGAGCCCATGGTTTCCTTCCCAAAGGGCATCTGGAGCAGGAATCTCCTGTGGGGCAGGTGCTTCAGCCCCATCCACACGTTTCCTGTGGAGCTGATGGGAGGCTGGAGGCTCTGCCAGCACCTGGGAGCTGCCAGCCCAGCCCGTTGTCTGTGGTGCTGTGCCCTAACGTGGGCAGAGTTGGGTCCCCATTGGCAGGGAAGATGAAACAGGAAAGCCTTATAAATATGATTGATTGTCTGGCAAAATATTTTGAGAATATAGAAACTATAAGCGAGACTGAAATGAAAGCAAGCTTTGAGATCCTTTAGTTACTGAACAACTGGAAAACAATGGTGTGGCTGGCTGAAGGTAATCCCCTTTTGATGGAACAACACCCTCTGCTTGCAGACAGCTCCAAGGGTCAGAGCAGACCCTACAGCTTGGCAGAAGGGGCCCAAAGAGGAGTTTTTAGGGTTTAAAATGTAGCACAGTATGGTAATGTAGTGATTCTTATAGGCTGTATAGTATATGCTATGGGATGCTATAGGATTTATATATTGTACTAAATTAGTTAGTGAAAATCAGAATATTCAACACAAAAGATGATTTATTGTATGATAACGAGAACTTCGCTCTCTTAGCTCTTACCCTTTTTACTCTCTTATTCTTTTGCTCTCTTACCCTTTTACTCTCTTACCCCTTTACTCTCTTACCCCCTCATCCTCTCTACCCCTCTTTTCTCTCGGGCCTGCTCTGAGCTGTGTTTGGCAGCTCCCAGCAGGGCCCTGCACTCAGGCCCTTTGCAATAAACCCCAAATCCCAGCAGGGCCCTGCACCCAGGCCCTTTGCAATAAACCCCAAATCCCAGCAGGGCCCTGCACCCAGGCCCTTTGCAATAACCCCAAGTTCCTGACCTGGCTGCAGAGATCTCTGCTCTCTGTCTGTCCCGATCATGCTACCCCTGACGCTCTGACACCCATCAGTAGCTGTGGCCCTGGGGGACAGGTGGGTGGCAGTGGGACAAGGCTCCCAATGCCACGGTGATCCCAGAGCTCTGTGCTCTGCATGAGGAGCTGGATCTTCCATCCACAGAGCACCTGGAGCTGGGGAAGATGGCTTCCAGAGCTGGGAAAACAGCTCCTCTGCCATCCCACTGCTTCTGCTGCTGGGATTCCCCATCCATGAACACCAGAGGTGCCCAGGGGCAGCCCTTTCTGAGGGACATGGGCTGTGGCCTGGTCCTCTCTGGTGTCCAGGCTCCAGTCACCACTGTGGGCCGGCCATGGCTCACTCCAGCCTGGCATTTCATTTCTCTGTTGATGCATTTCAGGCCCTACATGGCTGCGCCCTGGCTCCCACAGAGCTGCACCCATCCCCGCTCCCAGCAACTCCTCTTCCATCCCTGCATCTGCCAGGATGTTCCAGCAGCTCCCCAAGTGCTCCAGCCCTGCTCATTCCCTCCCAGGAAGGTTTGGCAGGCCCCAGGGTCTCCCCTGTCCTGTCCATCCTCCCCCATTGTGAGTCAGGGCCCGCCGGTGAGCGCCTCCAGGCAGGGTAACCCGGTGTTATTTGTAACACTAGTAGGGAGCTATTTTTAGAGAGAGGCAAATTTGATTTAATAGAACATAATTTGCCGCTGACAATTCAGAGGGCGGCCAAACGAGGAGCAGCTGGATTCCTGAGGAGGCTTTTTCCTGCCCTTCCTGAAAGCCGAGGCTGACGTGCCACCAGTGGCATTTGTTATTCCAGCAATTGCTGGGGGAAAGCCCCTTGGGATGGCCCAATTAGCTCTGCTATGCTTTCCTTCTGGAGCTTTGTGCTACCCCATCACCCACCAGTAAAAGAAGCCAGGGATGTTTTTGCTGCCCTCAGTGCCCCCAGATTCCTCTGAGGAGCTGGAGCCAGCCAGGTCCCCCCCTTTGCCTTTTCTTCTGCACTCTCAGCCTCTCCTTGGATAAGTTTAGGATAAAAAAGAGGTTCTGATCAAATCAAACAGCTTGTGTGCCGGGAAAGTGGAGTCTGTGTGTGCTCCTGGGCATTTCTTACAGGCTGAGCTCTTCTGGACTAGCCTTGGAGGTGGTTTGGGACAAACACATCATCCAGCACAGGAGCTAACACCATATTCTTGCTTATGCTTTCAGCAAGATGAAACTCCCCACAAAACCAAAGACATTGGGTTGTTTTTCCCTAGCCATAGCCCTGCCGTGTCCAGCCTGTCCCCAGTTGGTGGCACGGGACAAGCTGGGGTAGTCACAGGCTGCAGGCAAGCTGCCATGGGGCTGCAGGGCCCCAGTGAGGGTGGGAAGGTAAAATTTTCCCCAGGATTTATGAATTATCCACCAGGAATAACATTCCAGTGAGGGCACTGCCCCCTGTCCTGGCACAGCCCTTCCTGGGCAGGAACAGCCCCTTGAGGGGTCCCCAGAGCCCTCCAGGCAGCTTCAGGGGCAGCCAAGAGGTGCCAGGCCATGGAGGGGTGGAACAAGAGCCCAGTGACTTTGTCCTCCAGGACTAAGGAGGATTGTGGCATTGAACTCTGGCAAACGTGTGGCCAGGCTTTGGTGGGCTCCTCTCTGTGTGCAGCTGGAAAAGCCCTTGGCAGCCACCCAGGCAGCCCTCAGGGGTCACCATCCTCCCCACAGCCCCAAAGAGGGTTTGCTCCCTCCTCTGCCAACACCAGGCTTTACCCATGGGGCCATCTCTTGCCCTGGAGCAGCTGAATGTAGAGCCACAATAGCATTAGTGCAGAAATGTGGGTAAAATCCCGAGGATGGGGACTGAAGTGACTGCTCCTGGTGCACCCCCATATGTGAATATCCCTGGGGACTCTCTGTGGGGTTGGTGTGGCTCCCCAAAATTACTTGTTCCTCTTAATCAAGGGTGTTTTTCTGTGATTGGAAAGGTGCAGCCAGCTGGGGGATGTGGGTGCTCCCCAAGCATCATCCTAAATCCTGGGATCCTTCCCACCTCATCCTTGCTCTGCTTTCTCCAGTCTGTCAGCTTAGGCTGGTGGAAACTGGGAGCCAACATTTAACAGGGAAACAGCCCTAAAATGGAGATCAAACTCCATGGAGAGCAACCACCTCCTCCAAATGCTGCCCTTTGCCTGATGACCAATTTGATTAAATGAAAAAGACTAAAAAATTTTGAAGCTTATAAATGGGTGGGCTGGAGAGAGCCCTTTGGTCAGGGTTTTTCTGTGGCACTGTAGATTTTCATTTACAATGATTCTCTGGAAGTAAACACCAGCTTCAAAGGTGCAGGAGCACGCTGTAAGTTTGTATTCCCTGCTTCCAGTTTTTGCATCTTCTTTAAATAATCGTGCCCTTCCTTCTGCTCCCCTTGCTGGGCTCCCCTGGGAAATGCTGGGGTGTCACAGGCATCTTTTATGGAAAATGCTTTCCTTAGGATTTTTCCTCCTGAGAAACAAAATGTAAAAGAAGATCTGACTCTATGTTTTAGAAGGTTTGATTTATTGTTTTATGATATATATTACATTAAAACTATACTAAAAGAACAGAAGAAAAGGTTTTATCAGAAGATCAGCTAAGAATAAAAAAGAAAGAATGATAACAAAAGTTTGTGGTTTGTGTTCTGTGTCTAAGCTAGCTGGGCTGTGATTGGCCATTAATTACAAACATCCTCATGAGACCAATCACAGATGCACCTGTTGCATTCCACAGCAGCAGATAACCATTGTTTACATTTTGTTCCTGAGGCCTCTCATCTTATCAGGAGGAAAAATCTTAAGGAAATGATTTTTTATGAAAGATGTCTGGACAGGGCAAAGCCCCCTGGCGCCCCATTTCCAAGCTCCCACCACTGAAGGTGACTGTTCCCAGGGACAGCAGGACCCTGTCTCTGCCTCCTGCTGACCCCTCCTCTCTCTCTGTGTCCCCTCCAGGCTGACCAGGTGCCCTGAAGCTCTGGGCTGGCTTCTCCCAGGCTCAGCAGGATGATTCCATCAGTGCCAGTGCCACCCCTGCCCCTCTCCCTGCCGATGTGACCGAGCTCTGCTGGCACCTGTGGCACTGAGGCTGGCACAGAGGCAGTGGCTGGTGGCCCCTGCAGTGTCCCTGCTGCCCAAAGATGAGTGATGGCACGTGGATCTCGCTCAGCCCCGCTGAGTTTGCCCAGCTCCAGCAGTACACAGACTGTGAGTACCCTGGGATGAGAGGGTTGGGTGTGCTGAAAAATCCTGCTGATCTGTGCTGCACTGGTGTCCTACCTTTCCTCAGTGTCCTCCTGGACAACTAGGTGATTCCTTAGGTTTTTATGAAGCCCCTGACCCTCACCTTGGCTGGTTGGGTTCCCCTGCCAGCCTGGCTGGGAGGATGGAGCTGAGCTCTGGGGGCTGCACACGTGAGCTGGGCTCAGTCCGTCTGAAGGCGGTGGCTCCCACGTTCTCAGCAGAGTGAAATGCCAAGCAGGAAAAGCAGCCTGGCTTTTCCCAAACACACCAGAGCTGCTCCACAGCCTGCTTTGGGCTGCCAGCTCTCTGCAGTAATTTTCCTTAGTGCTTTTGCAGAGCAACACTCTGCTGCAGCTACTGCTGAGGAGAGGAGATGTGCAGCAGCACCAAAGGGGTCCTGGAGCTGGGGGAAGCTGCAGACAGAGCCTGGGTGAGGGCCAGAGGTCCAAAACCAGGTCCTTGAGGTCCAAAACCAGGTCCTTGAGGCCCTGCCTGCCCCAGAGCTGGAGTGTGGGCGTGCTGTTTGCAGCAGAGGATGGAGAAGCAGTGCAGCTCGTGAAGGTGCTGAGAGCAGGGCAGGGTAGGGCAGGAAAACCACAGGGTGAAGGGAGAAGGGTGTGAAATTACAAGGGTGTTGCTTTGCAGAATTGTCATCACCCTGGGGTGAGCAGGCTGGCTGGGAGATGACTGAGAGCCATGGTGAGCTCTCTGAGGCTGTCTTTGGGGATGCTGTACATCAAAATGGGCTGGGGACAAGTTCCTCATGGCCATCCCACCCCAGCCCACCCTGCTGAGAGCTTTTTGGGGCATTGCCTTGCCAGGCAGAATCTGGGAAGGATTTGCTCTTCCCCTCAAAGCAAATGACCTGGCCAGCATGGGGATGGGACAGCTCTGTGCCCTCTTGCTCTCCTCCAAAGAACATTGGGATTATTTTTTCCAAGTGATGCTCCTGCCACACCAGCCAGAGACCTCAGGCAGAGCTGTGTGTGTGCAGTATCCCTCTGTGCATCTCATTCTGCCTCTCTGGAGGATGATGGGCTTTGCTTTCCTCAATCCCAGACCATGGAACACCCTCTGAAATGCTGGCCTCAGAGCACTGATGGCATCTTTCAGTTCCATTAACCAAAGTGTGGCCAGCAAGGCTGCAGCAGGGGCAGCTGCCTTCTCCCCTGTAGGATGGCTCAGCACTGGGGAATGGGATTTGGGGGCTCTGAGGATGCCAGGATCTCTCTCCTTGAGTGCCCCAGACATCCCTGGCACTGGGACCAGTGCCAGGTTCTGTCCCCAGCACAGGGCTGGGGGGGATCAGAGCCAGCACAGCCACCACGTGCAGAGAGGATTTCCCAGTAATTAACAAGGCTGGAGTGTCTGAGAACCTTTTAATTGCACATGCCCAGAGATGTGTGTGAGGTGAGGGCTGAATGTTCACTCACCTTGATTTTTTTTTTTCTGTTTTTCCCTTTTTTTCCCTATTTTGAAATGATGAATGTCCCTCCAGACACTCCAGCCTTAAGGACACTCAGCCAGGGTGTGTGGAAGTTTGCATGGACAAATCCAGTGACAGGACAAGAAGGAATGGCCACAAGCCACACTAGGGGAGGTTCACATTGGATATTCAGGAAAATTTATTCTCCAAAAGGGAAGTCAAGCACTGAACCAGTCTGTCCAGGGCAGTGGTGAAGTCACCATCCCTGGAGTTATTTCAAAGCCATGGAGATGTGGGACATTTCTATCTTAGTGCTGGTTAATGGTTGGACTTGATGACCTTAGAGGGCTTTTCCAACCTAAATGATTCCATGATTCTATGAATACAGTTCTGTTTCTCCCTCCTGGAGATACCAATGGGCATCCCAAGGCAGGCTGTGGGATGAGTGGCCCTGCCAGGGGATGATGAGTGGCCCTGCCAGCAGCCACCTGCACTGGGGCAGGGACATGCAGGGTGTGCTGAGCACGCCAGAGCAGCTGGGACTGGAGTGTGATCCACGCCTTCCTTGCTTTGTTCTGGCTCTGTGTTTATTTTCATACTGGCAAGAGGAAGTTCTCTGTGTATGTAAAGCTCCCAGACCAGCTTTCCATATCTGCCCTGCCCTCTGAAGGTGGAAGGGGAAGCAGGGCATGCCCGGCCTCTTCCCGGCACGGACGGATCCAGAAATTGTACACCCAGCACATAAACCCCTCTGCAGCACCCTGCTGGTGGATGACAGAGGCAGCCCAGCAGGGCCATGCTCAGCAAGGTGCTTTTCTCTCCCCAGACTCCAGCAAGAAGCTGAAGGATGTTCTGGAGGAGTTCCACGGGGACGGTGTCCTCTCGAGGTACAACCCCGAACAGGTACGGCCCCGTGTCCGCTGCTGTCCCCCCGTGCTGCTGGCACCTCCAGCCCCTGCAGCCCCCCCAGCCCAGCTCCCCCAGCTGGGAGCAGCCAGGGGAAGGCAGGGCTGGCTGCTGGCCCCCAGATATCCCCGTGGTTTTGCTCCCAGAACTTCATTCCCCAGCCATCCCCAGACCGTGCCCGCTGCATGGCCATCCCACCTTGCTGAGAGCTTTTTGGGGCATTGCCTTGCCAGGCAAAATCTGGGAGGGATTCACTCTCCTCCTAAAAGCAAATGACTTGGCCAGCATGGGATGGGACAGCTCTGTGCCCTCTTGCTCTCCTCCAAAGCAGGTTGGGATTATTTTTTCCAAGCGGTGCTTTCAGAGGGACCTGTAGGTGTGCCAGCAGGACAGAGCCTTGTGTGGGGCTGTAATCACTGGAATCAAGGCAAAATGAGAAAAACCAGTGGGCTGAGCATGCAAGGAGGGGCACAACGGTACCTTGTGCCCTGTGGGGCTGTAATCACTGCAATCAAGGCAAAATGAGAAAAACCAGTGGGCTGAACATGCAAGGAGGGGCACAAAGGTACCTTGTTATTCCAGGGCACCACAGGACCCTCATTCCAGCTGGGGCCACAAAAGCCATTTAGAAATCATCATCCTCCCACCATGGCACTGCCCAGCAGGGAAGGAGTGGGCACAGAGTCCTCAGGAGGAGGAGGACAGTCCCCATGGGGCTGGGCTGGAAAGTTCCACTGCTCTGCCCTTTCCTGCCACTCTGTGATGGTGTTCACAGGGGTTTTCAGATGAGGGAAGAGATCTGGATGAGGATCTGACTCCATGTTTCAGAAGGCTTGATTTATTATTTTATTATATATATTACATTAAAACTATACTAAAAGAATAGAAGAAAAGGTTTCCTCAGAAGGCTAGCTAAGCTAAGAATAGAAAGGAATGAATAACAAAGGCTTGTGGCTGTCTGAGCCAGCTGACTGTGATTGGCCATTAATTAGAAACAACCACATGAGACCAATCACAGATGCACCTGTTGCATCCCACAGCAGCAGATAACCATTGTTTACATTTTGTTCCTGAGGCCTCCCAGCTTCTCAGGAGGAAAAATCCTAAGGAAAGGATTTTTCATAAAAAGACATCTGTGACACCACTCCCCCAGCTCCTGCTGTCACCTGGCTCAGCCATACTGGCCTGGGCATTGCTGGGTCCCTTTAGGTTACCCCAGACACTGGGATTTGGGAAAGCTGCAGTTCTGGGGAGGGCTCTGCTGTGCCCAGTGAGGGGGGCCCAGGCCGTGCAGCCCCTCATGGTGACCTGGGCCACCTCCATCCTCCTCCTCCTCTCTCTGCTCCCCAGCCCATCGACTACGAGGGTTTCTGCCTCTTCATGAAGACCTACCTGGAGGCTGACGTGCCCGAGGAGCTCTGCCAGCACCTCTTCACCTCCTTCAAGCGTAAGATCTGCCCAGCCTCCCCCGAGAGCCAGCAGCAGAGCCCTGGAGTGCCCCAGCACAGCACCCTGGGTGAGCCAGCCCTGCCACCCAGCTGGGCACTGGGGCACCACGCTGCCACAGGAATGGAGCTTGGGGGTGGCACCTGAAGGGGTGGCACCTTTGTGCCAATGTTATGGTGTAATCTCAGTGCTTTTATGAAAATATATCTATTTTTTTAATGTTTGCTCTGAGATGTGACTAGAAATAGAGAAAAGTAGGCTTTGGCTTAGGAATAAAGGAAATAACTTCATTAATTTACAATATGAACACACAGAACTTAGAATGAAAACTTTCTAAAACCATTTTTTCCCTTCTAATTTTTAACATAACACAGTGAGACAAAACTTTGGATTTTTAATTTACTATATTACCTTTTAAATAATTGACTCTCAGTTCATTACTACCTTTTAGAGAGTCGATTTTTAGTTTATTAAGAAGAGAGGAGTTTTTTTACTATAGGGTCTTTCAGGAAAAGAGAGAAGTTTTTTTTTTACTATAGGCTTTTTTAGGAAACACAGTTGAAACTTTATGCTTTTATGTTACATGTTTGGAGAGCATTTGCTATTGTGACTTTTTAAATGTTTGTTTAGTGTATTTACTACTGTGCATGGACTAGGGCTGCTTTTAGCGTTTTTCTTTTAAGAATGTTTTGCTTAGTTTTAAAAAAGTAACAGTTTTTTATTTTTGGGATGCTAGGTTTTTTTTAATTTATTTTTTGGGGTTGAGGGGTTTTGAGAACAGAGATTTATTTTTTTTCCTGTGGCATATAGACATATACAGACAGCTCCATCTGTCAGATGGGTTGCCAAGGCTGCTGCAGGGAGGGGTTTCTCCAGGATGCAATGGAGAAAGTGCAGAGGAAAGGACATTCAGAGCCCAAGTCCCTCTGTCAGCATCTCTGTACAGGCTGAGGTGGCCTGTGCCTGTGTCACACGTGCCAGCAGCCACCCTGCACCCAGAGCAGGCTGTGTGTGCCAGGCACCCAGCCCTGCCCGGGTGCATTCCTGGCTGGTGGTGACATCTGCTGAAAGCACCATAAATTGCAAAGGGAAAAGGGAGCACGTCCCCAGCTCTGGCTGGTGATGGAGGAGCACATGCTGCCTGCTCTGAGCACTGTGGGGCTGTCACCCAGGGATGTGGGCACTGCTGGGCCGGGCAGGGGGGACAGGAGGGTAAGGGGGCACTTGTGGTGCCCCTCAGAGAGCCCTGGTGTGACGGTGTTCACAGGAGTTCTTGGATGAGGGAATAGATGAGGATCTGACTCCATGTTTCAGAAGGCTTGATTTATTATTTTATTATATATATTACATTAAAACTACAGTAAAAGAATAGAAGAAAAGGTTCTCATCAGAAGGCTAGCTAAGAATAGAATAGCAAAGAATCATAACAAAGGCTTGTGGCTCGGACAGAGAGCTGAGCTAGCTGACTGTGATTGGCCATTAATTAGAAACAACCACATGAGACCAATCCCAGATGCACCTGTTGCATTCCACAGCAGCAGATAATCATTGTTTACATTTTGCTCCTGAGGCCTCCCAGCTTCTCAGGAGGAAAAATCCTAAGAAAAGGATTTTTCATGAAAGATGTCTGTGGCACCTTTCTGGGGCTGGAATGCCTGGGGCTAGCAGAGAGGGCACAGGGTGAGCACCCAGCACCAGTTCCTGTAGGTAGGGACATGGACACCGTGGTGTCACACTGCCCCTGGGCATGTCTGCTTGCAGGGATCAATGGGAAAAGCCTTCGAAGTGCCCTGGGACGAAACACTCCAGAGCCCAAGGGCAACACAGCCGAGCCCCAGCCAGCATCCCTCACCCTGGCATCCATCCCCAATGCCTCCCCCAGCTGGTCCAGATCATCCTCCCAGAAATCCACCACTGGCACCACCTCTGCCCACAACTCCTCAGGCTCCTCCAAGATCTCCTCCGTCTCTCTGCTCAACCCTCAGTCACCAGGTGAGCTTTGCTGGGGCTCCACAGGGACACTGGGGCAGTGACAAGTGACAAGCCCTTCCCAGCTTCTGGGCAAGTCCCCAGCATTGTGGCAGTGACCTCCCAAACTCAGTGGGTTCTGGGCATCCTGGCAAACTCAAGTTACAGATCCCATCCCACAGAGCCCCCATAATTACCTGGCAGCACATTGTAGCGAGGGGGAAATGGGCAGTGAGTCACAGCTGCCCCTTGCCCCAGCCCCTGAGGAAAGGCTCCTTTGCCAGGAGCATCCCTCCTGCCCTTGGCACGGGCATCAGTGAGCCTGGGCTGTCCTGGCACCCTGGCAAGCTGCCTTGCTGCCCACTGAGCTTCTTCCTCCCTCTGGGTGCATGGTTGTGCCCATCAGGACACGTTTCCATGGGCTCCAGCTGCCCATCCTGCCCATGGCTGCAGTGATGGAGGTGTGGCAGTCTGCTGTATTTGAGAGGACTCCCATGGCAGGGAGGAAGGATTGATTAATCTGACTCCATGTTCTCAGAAGCCTAATTTATTATTTTATGATACTGTATTATATTAAAGAATGCTATACTATACTAGAGAATACAGAAAGGATACTTACAGAATGCTAAAAAGATAATAATGAAAGCTCGTGACTCTCTCCAGAGTCCTGACACAGCTTGGCATTGATTGGCCAAAGAATCAAAACAACTCACAGCAGAATCCAACAAAACAATCACCTGTGGATAAACAATCTCCAAACATATTCCACATGAGCAAAACAGAGGAGAAGCAAATGAGATAAAAATTGTTTTCCTTTTCTCTGAGGCTTCTAAGCTTCCCAGGAGAAAAAGGGATTATTTTAGAGAATGTGAATGCCATGGGAGTCAGCACCACAAGGACTGAGTGGCACTGGCCAGCCTTGAGCCTGTGATGGCACCAGCCCCAAATCTGCTTCATGCCCCCAGGCCTGCAGTGGCACCCGGCCCCAAGTGCCTTTTTCATCCCCATTCCTTTGTCCCCTCTGTGTCCCAGCCCTGCCCTGTGGTGACACTCAGTCCCACACTGAATGGGTCCCTCCCCCAGAGTTCCCATGTCCCCCCGGTGACAATTCCCGCTCCAGTGTCATCCCTGTGTGTGGCCTCTGTCCCTGCCCACAGGCACGAAGAACGTGGAGAAGAGGTTGCCCTTCAGCCTGAGGAAAGGCTCCAGCTCCCTGAAGGCCACCCCTCCTCCTCCTCCCACCCCTGTGGCCCAGGTGGTGCACCTGAAGGACATTGTCTGCTACCTGTCCCTGCTGGAGAGGGGACGAGCCGAGGACAAGCTGGAGTGTGAGTGTCACCCTGGCCTGGGGAGGGGACCAGGGGCTCAGGGTGTCACCTGCGGGGGGGTCTGGCTGCTCCTGTCCACTTGGGAAAAACCCTCAGCATCCCCTTCTGCTCCTGCCTGTGTCTGTACTACTTGTGTGGAAGTTTGCATGGACAAATCCAGTGATAGGACAAGAAGGAATGGCCACAAATTACACTAGGGGAGCTTCAGATAGGATATTCAGGAAAATTTCTTCTCCAAAAGGGAAGTCAAGCATTGAACCAGGCTGTCCAGGGTAGTGGTGAAATCACCATCCCTGGAGTTATTTCAAAGCCATGGAGATGTGGGACATTTTTATCTTAGTGCTGGTTAATAGTTGGGCTTGATGCTCTTAGAGGGCTTTTCCAACCTAAATGATTCCATGATTCTGTGAATACAGTTCTTTTTCTCCCTCCTGGAGATACCAATGGGCATCCCAAAGCAGGCTGTGGGATGAGTGGCCCTGGCAGGGGGTGCCAGCAGCCACTGGGGCAGGGACATGCAGGGTGTGCTGAGCACAGTGTCTGCCCAAGGGGCCTTGATTCTCCACAGCTCTGGGGTCCCATCTCAGCCTGGCTGAGCCAGCATAGTGCTGCTCCCACCCTGGAGCTCCAGCAGCCTGGAACAGGGTGTCTGGGGCAGCCTGGGTGCCCTGGGGCTGGGCTCTCATCATCATCACCGTCTCTCCTCCCCAGTTATGTTTCGCCTCTACGACACCGATGGAAATGGGCTCCTGGACAGCTCGGTGAGCCTTCCCTTGGGACACAGGGCAGGGGCTGGGAATATGGGTATCCCCTGCCCTGCTGAGGGGCTGCACAAAGGGGCAGGGGTGTGGGGAGGGAGGAGGAAAGCAGCAGCTGGGCTGCAGAGCTGGGGATGACATGGCAGCTCCGCTGCATCCAGCGCGAGCTGGGGAAAAATCCACCCACCAAGAGCTGTAGCACTACATCAGGTCATGGTGTTTGAGGGAAGAAAAAAAATCATGCACAGCTCCTTCTGCTATGATGTTTTTTTCTTTGTTCTTTGGGTATTGCCTGTGAAACCTGCTGCAAATGAATCTGGTTTTTCAGAATAGTTCTTCCCAAGGAAAACCCTTTATAGATTTTCTTGCAGGGCAGAAGGCCCTGAAAAAAAAGGAGCATCCATTGAGGACTGGGGTGTTGCTGCCCCTCCTATGTGGGCATTTTGGGATGTAGAACCTGGGGGCTTGGGGCTGGACACTCTGCTGATGCCTGGAGCCATCCCTAACCCTGAGCACTGTTTTCTGTGTGTGACTTTAGGAGCTGGATCGTATCATCAACCAGATGGTGCATGTGGCTGAGTACCTGGAGTGGGACTCCACCGAGCTGAAGCCTGTGAGTGCTGGGGCTGGGGGCACCAGGGGCAGCTCCAGGGGCTCTCAGCCAGAGCCCTGGGTGCCATCACTGTCCCACACACCACATTTTGTGTCCCCCTCCAGATCCTGAAGGCCATGATGGAGGAGATAGACTACAACCACGATGGCACTGTGACGCTGGAGGAGTGGATCCGGGGTGGCATGACCACCATCCCCCTGCTGGTCCTGCTGGGCATGGAGACAGTGAGTGTCCCTGAGGACACCTGGTCCAACCTACCCCCAGCAACCAGCCATGCACTCATAGAACACCCCACAGCCCCTGCTGACACCGCCACCCTGCCCCCTTCACCCCCAAACCTTTCCAAGTTATTTTTGAGCTGCTGTGCCCAAGCAGGCTGGGCTTGCTCCTTGCTATTGCAGTGCATTCTAGTTTGATGAACATTTAATCAAAGCCTAAAATGAGAAGGTCACAGTCACAGCTGCCCCTTGCCCCAGCCCCTGCCAGCCCCTGAGGAAGGGCCCCTCTGCCAGGAGCATCCCTTCTGCATTTTAGATACCTAAAATGGCATTTCAGATACCTAAAATGGCATCTCCTCTTGTAGAGTGAGCCTTAAAGAGCAAAGGTGGGGCTGTAGGGACCTCCTTTATTTCTGTCTTGTTTTTCCATCCTTTTGGTCTTCATTTCTTTCAAGTGCATCCCTGGCCATCAGGGAATAATTTGCAGGGAAAGAAGGTTTTGCTCATGGTTTCCCTGTAGAGGTGGGATGGTGGACAGGCTTTCTGGCAGAAAAAATCAAGAAAGCAGGGCATTTTAGCTGGCTCCTGCAAAGGACTCATGCCTGGCCCCAGTTTGTGCTTTTGTCACCCCTTGGTGGCAGTGGTGGCTTGGCCCCAAATGTGAAGTCACCTTCCTGTCAGCTGCCAAGATCTTCCCAGTGGCTGGGCTGTGCCAGGGCAGTGGTGAAGTCACCATCCCTGGAGGTATTTCAAAGCCATGGAGATGGGGGACATTTCTGTCCTTGTGCTGGTTAATGGTTGGACTTGATGATCTTAGAAGGCTTTTCCAACCTAAATGATTCTGTGATTCCATGAATACATTCCTATCTCTCCCTCCTGGAGATACCAACTCTGTGGGAGCTGGAGCTGGATGTGCCCAGGGGGATGCAATGCCAGTGATGCTCTGGGGAGCACCAAGAGAGAAGGAAATGGGGAGCCCATGATCCTGCCAGGAGCAAACTCCCAGAAACACCATGGGGGTTTTAGGGGGGAAAAAAATTATTACAATGATGGGCTGAGGGTGCTGGGACTCTTGGCAGCAGGGGAGTGACCTCCACCCTCCACTTTCTTGCCCTGCAGAACGTGAAGGATGATGGGCAGCATGCCTGGAGGCTGAAGCACTTCAAGAAACCTGCCTACTGCAACTTCTGCCGCACCATGCTGCTGGGGGTGCGCAAGCAGGGCCTCTGCTGCTCCTGTGAGTCCTGGCCAGAAGGCTGCACTCCCAGTCTGCTGGCTCCTGCCACAGCCAGTGCTGCCCTGGGGATGGAGGATTGGTCCCTGTTAGTGCTGAGCCCCATGGGTGTTGCAGGCTAAGCGGGGAGGGGGCAGTTGCCATGCTGGGGAGCGATGCCGACCATTTCCTTGGTGGCACTTGGGGTGGTGGTGCCCTGGTGGTAACAGCTGGACTGAAACTGAAATGATTTCAAACCTAAATGATTCTGTGCCTTTATGATTTTCTCTCTCACCAGTCTGCAAGTACACGGTCCATGAGAGATGTGTGTCCAAAGACATTGCTTCCTGCATCAGCACCTACGTTAAATCCAAGAAAAACACAAGTGTGAGTAGCAGCTGGTGCATTTCTGAGCCACTGGGTGTCCTGGTCTCCTGCTCTGCCTTCCCCTGGGTTTTGCTCCTCATATCCTAGGCAGCAGTTCATGGGCATTGCCAGCATCCAGAGCCTTGCAGGATGCACCCCATCCCCAGTCCCCAGGCATCCACACCACCCCCAGCTCCAAGATTTGCACAGGGGCAGGGTTGGATCAGCAGCATCCTGCAGGACAAGCTGCCAAAATCCTGATGGACACCCTTAGCAGGAGGGAGGTGCCTGTGGGTCAGTGGGTGCTGTGCCACCGTGTCCCCGTGCCTTGCAGGTGATGCAGCACACCTGGATCGAGGGCAACTCTCCTGCCAAGTGTGACAGATGTCACAAGAGCATCAAGTGCTACCAGGGCATCACTGGCCTGCACTGTGTCTGGTGCCAGATAACGGTGAGTACCCGGGGCTGGGTACACCCTCAGTGCCTGCAAGGCCAGCTCTGGGCTCCTGCTCAGGGCAGGGCAGGTGTCCTCTGCTCCATGTCCCTTCCTCCCACCCCTGCAGCTCCACAACAAGTGTGCCTCCCATGTGAAGCCAGAGTGTGATGGGGGCCCGCTGCGGGACCACATCCTGCTCCCATCCTACATCTGCCCAGTCGTCCTGGTAAGTGCACCCCTTGTCCTGGTAAAGTGTCCTGGTGAGTGCCCCCCTTGTCCTGGTAGAGTGCCCTCCTTATCTTGTAAAGTGTCCTGGTAAATTCCCCTCCTTTTCCTGGTGAATTCCCCCCCTTGTCCTGGTAAATTCACCCCCTTGTCCTGGTATATTCCCCCCTTGTCCCGGTGAGTGTCCCCTTTGTCCTGGTGAGTGTCCCCCTTGTCCCGGTGAGTGTCCCCCTCCTCCCTGCCAGTGATGGGGACCCAGCAGGTCCCTGCTGAGGCTGCTGTGCCTGCCCTGGCTGCTGGCACTGCCTCGTGGGCAGGGTGGGCACCCACTCCTTGGTTCCCAAAGGACAGGCAGTCCCACTGCCGGCGCTCCGAGAGCGACTCCCCTGCCAGCACCAGCCCCGAGGACAGCCAGGCCTTCAAGTTCAACTCCACCACCGTGGATGGCCAAGGGCTGCAGGTGGGTTCCAGGTGCTGCAGGTGAGCTGTGCCACTGAAAACTGCACAGGTTGAGGAATTCACAGGTGCCTTTTCTGCCCCCCAGATCAGCCCCCAGCCCGGGACGCACCCGCTGCTCGTGTTTGTGAACCCCAAGAGTGGAGGAAGGCAAGGGGAGCGGTAGGTGGGGTCCTGCTGGGCATCCCTCCTGGTGTGGGAATCACCTTCATGCTGTTAGAAATGAGTACTCCAATTTAATAATTAAGGAGGCTTATTAAATAATAAAAGTATTAATTTGGAAAAAGCCACAAGCAATTTCGACTCTGAGCCAGGCAGTCAGAGTTGGGGAAACCCAGGATTTGGCTTCTATTGCACCAAATCCCCGTGGGTGTCCAAATGTCATTTCTAATGTCTATTTCTAAACTAAAAATGTCATTTTTCATTTTATACAGTCTTTTGGGCTCTGGAAGGGGCTTCTCTTTAGCATATTTTTGCATATTATCATAGTTTTTCTTTTGTGCTGCTGTGTTTCCTGGTGGATAACTGCTGGAATCCTGTCAGTGAAAACTTTTTGGGATAAACTTCTGATGATGCCTATCAAATACATCCTGCTGAGGTCTTGTCAGATGAAAAAAATCCCTTGAAATATCCTTCCCTGGAGACAGTCATCCTCCTGGTGTTTGAATTTCTATCCTTATCACTTACCTCATTACTGCCTGTTGCCTGACGCTGGTTTTAGTACACAGAATGCTGTGTTTTTAAATTTCCCTTGGCAGTAATTATTTTATAACATATGTTACAGATTATTTTATAACATAAATTACATCCCTGCTGTCTCTCTCCTGCCAGGGTGCTCCGGAAGTTTCACTATCTGCTCAACCCACGCCAAGTGTACAACCTGGACCGTGGCGGGCCCACGCCAGGGTAAGGAGCTGCTGCAGGGGATCCTGTCAGGAAAATTCATCCACAAACACCACAGCTTTATGTCCAAAAAGGAGACAGAGGAGTCCTTTTGGCTTTATTCCAATAAAGGGAGAGGCCATGGGGCATTCCCCTGGGGTCTCTCAAATTTTTGGAGGATGCAGCCTCCTTTTTATCCCAATTTCCCAGCCACATTTCCCTTCTCTCTTTCCCCATTGGCTGAGGTACTTGAGAGGTTCAGATTTCCCAAAACACCTGATACCAAAGATTCCCCTCTAATGTATAAAAACCCTCCCTTTTAATTTTTAATTCTTATGGAATTTAGGGATTTCTTTCTTCCCCATTGTTTCTTTCATCTCTCAATGTCTAATTTCATTTATCAACAAACCTAAAGTTTATTTGTAAAAGTAAATATATTTTTCCATTCATCAATCAGTGGAATCCTTCCCGTTGCTTCTTTTATCTTCCAGAGTTAGTTTTATCTACCAGCAGACCCACAGCTTGTTTGTAAAGACAAATCTGCTATGTCTCTCAATCCTGTGCCCCCTCTCTCACATCACCCCTTGTCTCTCCTGGCTGTCCCCAGGCTGAATTTCTTTCGGGACACCCCAGATTTCCGTGTGCTGGCCTGTGGAGGGGATGGCACAGTGGGTTGGATCCTGGACTGCATAGGTGAGCCAGGCTCAGCTGTGTTCCTGCTGAGCATCATCCTCCTGCATCCTTGATGGTGTGCCTAAGATTCCTCAAATTCCCCCAGAGAAAGTGGGGTGGGGATTGTGAAAAACACCGATCACTTGTTTTTAAAATTTTAGAAGTTTCATAGTAATAAAATGTTATAAAAATAGTAATAAATAGTTATAAATAGTTATAAAATAGTAATATAACTACAGTAATCATAATTTGGATTAGGACAATATGAGACAATAAAAACAAAGATTTATAGACAGTCCAGGTACCTTTTTCTGGGCAGCATAAGCCCAAAAAAGGACACACATTAACAGAGGATTAACCCTTAAAAGCAATAACCTGTTGCATATTCATATACCTCATACATGATGCATAAATTCTATTCAAAGACAGGATTCTGTCAGGTCAGTGTCATCTTCTTCCTCTGAATCCTGACAGTGTCATCCTACCTGAGCGAGGTGGGAAGAAGTTCATATCTCCTGATAATGGAGCAGTAAATTCTCTTTCTCTGAAAGACTCAGGTGTCCTGTGGCTGCTATCTCAGTGCAAGTCCTTTCTTCAGACAAAAAATATCCTACATAGCACAGTTTCTATTTTAACCTTTTGTTACAACCTAAAACTATATTTAACACACTACTTATGAGAATTAATACAGCATCAGTTTCTAACACAAGACATATAACATTCATTTTAATATTTGCGAAAAGCCAATCATAAAATGCGCGTTTTTCACAGTGACCCTTAGCCAGCAGCATCATTCCAGGGACACAGGGAGGAGCAGGGAATGAGCTTTGCCAGCCCCAACCCTCTCTTTTCTCTTCTCCCTTGCCCTGCAGATAAGGCCAACCTGGTGAAGCACCCGCCGGTGGCCGTGCTGCCCCTGGGGACAGGCAATGACCTCGCTCGGTGCCTGCGCTGGGGAGGAGGTGAGCACAGCCCTTGGGAAGCCTCAGCATGGCCATCCCCAGGGCAGAGAGGGCTCCCGGGCTGCTGGGGTGCAGTTCAGAGCTGCATCTGAGCCTGGTGCCTCTAAGTCCTTCCAAAAAGAGCAGCTGCTGCTTTCTGAACCCTCCATAGCTGGGTGTGGGAGCGTCAGGGGGTAGCACGGTGGGGATGGACGGAGATGAGAGATCTCTGCAGCCAGGTCAGGAACTTGGGGTTCATTGCAAAGGGCCTGGGTGCAGGGCCCTGCTGGGATTTGGGGTTCATTGCAAAGGGCCTGGGTGCAGGGCCCTGCTGGGATTTGGGGTTCATTGCAAAGGGCCTGGGTGCAGGGCCCTGCTGGGATTTGGGGTTTATTGCAAAGGGCCTGGGTGCAGGGCCCTGCTGGGAGCTGCCAAACACAGCTCAGAGCAGGCCCGAGAGAAGAGAGGGGGAGAGAGGGTGAGAGAGTAAGAGGGTAAGGGAGTAAAAAGGGTAAGAGAGTAAAAGGGTAAGAGAGCAAGATTCCCATTATAATACAGTAAATCTTCTTCTGTGTTGAATATTCTGATTCTCACTAACCAATCTAGTACAAGATACAAATCCTACAGCATTTCCATACAGTGTATAAGAATCATTGCATTGCCATACTGTGTTACATTTTAAACCCTAAAAACTCCTCTTTGGGCCCCTTCTGCCAAGCTGGCAGGGTCTGCTCTGACCCTGGGGCCTGCCTGCAAGCAGAGGGAATTGTTCCATCAAAAGGGGATTACCTTCAGCTGGCCACACCGTTGTTTTCCAGTTATTCAGTAACTGAGGTATCTCAATCCTTGCTTTCATTTCAGTCTTGTTTTCTATATTCTCAAAATCTTTTGCCAGGCAATCATCTTTTTATAAAGATGCTTTCCTGTTTAATTTCCCCCAACAATGGGTCCTGCCCAAGCTTTTCCATTTGGAGAGCCCTGCCATGAGCCACAATCTCTGCCTCTGCTGCAAGGATGTGCCATAGCAGCATCCCCAGTGCTTGGCACCTGCCTGTGACATGGCTGTGCTCCCCTTCATCCTCCTTCATCCTCTTTCCCTCCCAGGCTATGAAGGAGGCAACCTGATGAAGGTGCTGAAGGACATAGAGCACAGCACGGAGGTGATGCTGGACCGCTGGCACATCGACATCATTCCCACTGACAGGGAGGCCAACGGGGATCCTGTCCCATCCTCCATCATCAACAACTACTTCTCCATTGGGGTGGTGAGTTCCATGGGGCAGGAGTTGGTTTCTTCCCTCCCTGTTCCTCCTTGCTCACTCTCCCAACCTCCCTCCATCTCCTGGTGTTGAATTTGTAGGCAATCCTGATATGGGAAGAGATGAGAATCTTGACTCCCTGTTTCAGAAGGCTGATATATAATATATAATATATAATATATAATATATAATATATAATATATAATATATAATATACCATAATATGTATTATTATATATATTATATTAAAAGAAAATTATATACTAAAACTCTACTAAAAGAATAAAAGAAAAGATTTCATCAGAAAAGAAAAAAATAGAATTATAATAAAAGCTTGTGGCTGCTCACAGCCTCGACACAGGTGGCTGTCATTGGTCATCAAGTAAAAACAATTTCACATGCTAGGTGAACAATTCTCCAAATCACATTCCAAAGCAGCAAAACATGGGGAAGCTGAAGCTTCTCAACTTCTCAGGAGAAAAGATCCTAATGAAAGGATTTTTCAGAAAATATGTCCATGACATCCTGGTTTTGGGTTTTTTTCTGGTTTTATTGTCATTTGTAATGGCAGCACCAAGACACATAAGCAGGCATGGGATCTCTATCTTCCCAGGAAAGTTGCAAGAATGGGTGTGAAAGGAGCTTAAACGGTGTTCAAGGAAGTTTGGGGTGCCAAAGACAAGGACACCCCACCTGCCAAGACATCAGCAAAGCCTTGCTTTGGTGTTTAGACCCATGTTCCCACATTTTACTGACCTAGGGACGTTGGGGAGCCTGGGGAGGGTGACAGCCCTGCACCATGGGGGTCAGTCTGAGAGCAGGAGTGTTTTGGGGAGAGCCCCTCTCTTCCCAGGGGCTTGCAGCATTTTTATCCTGTGCCAGGGCTGCCCCCATGGCAGGGGTCACTCACCTGCAGCACTGCAGGATGCTCCTGGGCTCACACTGGCTCCTGCTAATGCAGATGGCATTTGGTGACAGGGCTTAAACACCCCCCCTGTGCACAGGGAGAGGTTGGGCTGAGTTTCAGGAGAGCTGCCGTCCTGCCAGGGGAGCTGCCAGGTTGCAGGACCTTGGCATGTCCTCAGAGCCCCACTGGGTCCCTCCATCACCTTGGGCCACCAATGTCATCCTCAGTGACACCATGTCACTGTGCCACAGGGACCAGCATGAAGAGCTGAGCAGCCCTGCCCTGGCTCATGCCCAGGGGGCACAGGGTGTGGGTTCTGGTTCTGTTTCTGTGCCTCTGATGTCTCTGTGCTCCCCACAGGATGCCTCCATCGCCCACCGCTTCCACATCATGAGAGAAAAGCACCCCGAGAAATTCAACAGCAGGTGAGGGCTCCCCAAGGACCCCCTGAGGGCTGGGGGGGTTTGGGGGGACCCCTTGCCACCCCATGGGGGCACCCAGCACCCCATGCACCATGCCAGGAGAGTTTGGGGTTTGTACAGCCTGAGGGGACAGGCACCAGCCATGGTGGGGGTTTGGGATGCTCCTTCAAGTCCTGTGCGGTGTGTCAGGCTGCTGAAACTCAGCCACACCCCCAGTTAGGTTCATTCATGCTTTATAATTAGTGTGGAATGCCAGGACAGGCAGGAGCAGGCCAGGCAGGGAGGGCAGGGCAGGCAGCAGGTCACAGCTCGTTCTGCTGCGCTCAGGAAATGGGGTGGTGGCAGCAGGAGCTGTGACTGGTGAGCCCCATCCCAGGTTTAGAAATGCCTCAGAGGACCAAAATGTCTGGGTCTGCCCTCAAATTCAGCTCCTCCTGGATTACAGCTCTCCCAGCTCCCCCTCCAAGACTGGCCCAGCAGCTGATGCAGGGAATGAGCCACGGTCAGGGGGTGCTGAGGCTGCTGAGCTGTGGGACACCCCCTCCATAAAGTGCCCTGTGCTCTGACAGCACACCCCATGGCCAGGGAGCACCCATGTCTTGGTTTGGAAAGACAGGAGTCTGCTAAGGAAGGCAGGAGCCTCCCCTGAAATGGAGAATTTAAACCCTCCCCACCCCTCCCAATTGCTATGAATTTTAAATTAAGGGGCTCTCAGGCAAAAAATATGGCAGCAGGAAGAAAATAACAGTTCTTTAATAAGGAAGAAAATAAAAGGATAAAATGAACAATGCAGTACACTAGAACAACACTGACAGAGTCAGAGCCCAACCTGACACCCTGTGGGTCAGGGTGTTGGTGGCAGTCCCATTGGAATTGTGGCTCAGCCCTCCTGCCGTGTCAGGGGTGGTTCTGCTGGAGCAGGGATCCTGTAGAGAAGGATGGATTCTTCCTCTGAAGATCCAGTGGAAGGAGAGGCAGCTCTGGGAATCCCATGGAGAAGCCATGCTGATGTCTCAAAACCTCTGGATTATATCTGGGTAGGAATGCTTGGCTCCTCCCTCTGGGCTCACATCTCCCAATGGGATGCTGCAGTTCTTATCAGCCATGCAGGGGCATTCAATAGCTGTTATCAGCAGATGTGAGTGTGGTCACTCAAAGAGAGAGATAAGGCAAACTGCCCACTTGACAAAGGTAATCTGCCATACAGGTGGTAATGGAAAACATCTTGCATTGCAATCTTCAACAACCCAGCACCCCCATCCTCCCCCTGTGATGGGTGTCAGAGCCACCCTGTGACAGCCCCAGACACCCACACACTCCCTAGGGCCAGCCTCCCTCTCCACCATGGCTTGTGTCCTCACCCATGGCTCGTGTCCCCACCACAGCAGCTCCATTCAGTCTCTGGCAGCCCCTCCTGCTGCTGGCTGGGGTAAGATGTGCTTCCAAGGGGAGTCCTGACATGTCTCTGTGCCCCAGGATGAAGAACAAGCTGTGGTACTTCGAATTCGGGACCTCAGAGACCTTTGCAGCCACCTGCAAGAAGCTCCATGACCATGTTGAGGTTGAGGTGGGTTTCCTGGCATGGTCCCTGGCTCTAGCCATGGCACAAATTCTTTCTGGATCCCTCAGCTGTTTGAGGAGAGGGTGCCACCACTTTGACCCCTCCCTGTGGCAGAAGGACAAGGCAGGACCCCTTATTCCACCACACTGCAAAGCCAGCCAGCTGTGGGCAGAAGAATAATCTTGTATTCCCCCACTTCCAGCTGTATTTGAGAGCATGCCTGGAACATTCTCCCTGTTAATTCTGCACTGCTCCCAGCCCTCATTGGATGACATGGAAACAGCCTTTAATTAGAGCTGGGAGGAGGGCCCGTGGTTGCTAAGAGTGCTGTCACTTCTCTGTGCTGGGGATTTGGGCTGTAAACTTCCATCTCTTCTTATCTCTGGATAATCCACCCTTTTATAACTTAGGCTGGAGGGTGAGGGGAGAAAATAGCATTTGCCAAGAGGTGGTGGGTGTAGGGTGCTGCTGGTGGGCACAGAGCAGAGCTGTGCCCATGGGCAGAGGGATTTGGATGCCCCGTTCCTATACAGGGAGTTTCTTCCCAAAGCCTGGGGTGGGTAGCTGCACCCTTGGAAACT
The DNA here is from genome assembly GCF_027887145.1 of Ammospiza caudacuta. NCBI lineage: Eukaryota > Metazoa > Chordata > Aves > Passeriformes > Passerellidae > Ammospiza > Ammospiza caudacuta. The sequence goes on along the minus strand of NC_080603.1, from coordinate 6,590,856 downwards.
TGTGGGAAGGGGCAGGAGCAGCATCACAACCATCTCACCCCTTCCCCATCCATGCTGCACTGTCCCAGGGTGGATAAAATCCGTGTTTGTGGAGTTGGGTGCTGCTGGAGATGGGCACAAGGTGCCCCCTGTTCCTTCTCAGGGTGCTCCCCACCGAGTGTGCATGCCCAGCAGCCGAGCCCACGGGCAGGAAGGGGTTAACCCCACAGCGTTTGGAGTTGAAAGGAGCCGCCTGTCCTCCCTCCAGCTCCCAGGCAACTGTCAGCCTCGCAGAGAAATAGCAGTTTTGTTTTGGAAATTGGCACTCCTTCCCCCTACAACTCCTGGAAATGAATTTGCTTTTTCCCCCAGCTGCAAATTTCTCCTTCCAGCCTCGCTGCCGTCAGCTGCCCCAGCTCAAAGGGCCCATTGTGGCTCCCTGGCAGGAGCAGGAGCAGGAGCAGGGAGGGCTCTGCAGGGAGAATCCACAATCCAGAATCGCTCCTGCCCGCGGCTCTGGGCAGGCGTGGGCGGCTCTGGGCAGGAACAGGCTCCTGCTGCAGCATCCCAGCATCCTGCACTCCTGCCAGCCAGCTCCCACTCCATCCCATCCATCCCATCCCACCCCACTGATTCCATCCCACCCCACCCCATGCCATCTCACCCCATCCCATCCATCCCATCCCACCCCACTGATTCCATCCCACCCCACCCCATGCCATCTCACCCCATCCCATCCATCCCATCCCACCCCACTGATTCCATCCCACCCCACCCCATGCCATCTCACCCCATCCCATCCATCCCATCCCACCCCATTGATTCCACCCCACCCAGTCCCATCCCACCCCATCCATCCTATCCCATCTCATGCATCCCACCCCACCCCACCCCATCCCACTGATCCCCCTGATCCCACCCCATCCATCCCACCCCACCCCATCCCATCCCACCCTGTCCATCCCATCCCACCCTATCCATCCCATCCCATTCCATCCCATCCCATTGATCCCATCCCACTGATCCCATCCCATCCCATGCATCCCCCCCCATTCCATCCCACCCCATTCCATCCCACTCCATTCCATCCCACCCCATCCATCCATCCATCCATCCATCCATCCATCCATCCATCCATCCATCCATCCATCCACCCATCCCACCCCATCCCATCCCATCCCATTGCTATCCACTGCTCAGAGCATTGAGGTCTTTTCTCCCCCTACAAATCACAATATCATTACATTGTACTGAGAACTCGGGGATTAACATCCTTTCCAAGCCTTGGACAGACAGCTCTTCCTCCCAAACCAGAAGATTCCTGCTTTTTTTGCTTTTTTTTTGCTTTTTTTCACTTTTCTAAAAATAACCTCCTGCAGCACCAGGGGAGGCAGGAAGGATCTGGCACATGGAGGTGTGAGCACCCAGCTCCTCACACACGGGGCTGGAGTCCTCAGCAATGGCCACAGGGGTGGGAAAAATCAGCTCCAGACCTTTGTTCAAGGAAAACACCCAGACAAGGAGCAGCTCATCAGCCCATTTCGTTCCTCTCAGCACAAGAAGTGAGGGCAGGCCTGCCTTTGCATCACCAAAATGCAAGGACAAACTGTGCTGGGATTTGCTGAGGCACAGAGTGGCAGGTAAAGAGCAGATGCCTGAAGGAAAATAGGGATGTTTTAGAGAAATTCAAGCTGGATGGAAAAGTGGCTGCTTTGACCAGAGGTGTTTAGGAAGGAGGTCCATGTCTGGGGAGTGTGACAAGAGCTGAAGTTAGGAAATGCATTTCCATGGCTGGTGCTTCCAGTTCTGTGGGAAAGCTGCAGGCAATGGATATTTTAACTTGCACAGGGAATTTTCAGCCCTGCTGCATGACAGCAAAGCCTGGGATGCCAGTTCTGTGTGCTGTGCTGTGCTTTGCTCTCCAAAACCTGACATTTCTCCCTCTGACACCTTCCCCTAATTTCCTTCCAGCCTTATTTCTCTTTTCCAAATGGCGCTTGAAGACAAACTGGTTTGAGCTACATTTTGGGCAGCCAAACTTTCCAGTGCTTTGGAGTCAGTTTGGATGAGGAGAGGGGAAAGGCAGGTGCTGGAGCTCCTAGGGTGGAAGCTGCTTTAGGGTCAGAGGGGATGTGACAGTGTTCACAGGGGTCTGAGGATGAGGGAAGAGATGGGGATCTGACTCCATGTTTCAGAAGGCTTGATTTATTATTTTATTATATATATTATATTAAAAGTATACTAAAAGAATAGAAGAAAGGATTTCATCAGAAGGCTAGCTAAGAATAGAATAGAAAAGAATGATAACAAAGGCTTGTAGCTGGGACAGAGAGTCCAAACCAGCTGACTGAGATTGGCCATTAATTGGAAACAACTCTATGAGACCAATCACAGATACACCTGTTGCATTCCACAGCAGCAGATAACCATTGTTTACATTTTGTTCCTGAGGCTTCCCAGATTCTCAGGAGGAAAAATCCTAAGGAAAGGATTTTCCACAAAGATGTCTGTGACAGGGTGGTGTTGCCTCCCATTTTGGGTGACAGCACTGAGTCCAGCCAAGTTTTTATGTGCTCCTCCAGAAATTTCCTTTTTGAAACTGCCATTTTGGACCTGTGATAGAACTCCTATGGAAGCAGAGGGGAGAGCAGCACAGGGAGTGTCAAGGGCAATAACTCTAGGAAAAAGTGAGGGGGGTGTTTGGATCTCCAGCCCCACCACTCTGGAGCTGCCAGTGTCCCCTGGAGCCACCCAGTGTCACTCTGTGCCCAGGGAGCCACATTTCCATGGCAGGGAGAGGAGGGGGCTCCCTGTGGTGGGCCCAGCTCCCTCCTGACACCCCCCCTGTGCCCTGGCAGTGTGATGGGACCCTGCTGGACCTGAGCACCACATCCCTGGAGGGCATTGCTGTGCTCAACATCCCCAGCATGTACGGGGGCTCCAACCTCTGGGGAGAGACCAAGAAGCAGCGTGGCTACAACAGGCTGGGCAAGAAGGTGCCAGACAAGGTGCCAGGCACAGTGGTCACCGATGCCAAGGAGCTGAAATTCTGCGTGCAGGGTGAGTGGGGGGCACCAGGGCAGGGTGGGGGCAGCAAAGGTGGGGGCAGCAGTACCAAAGGGCTGCAGGGGACAGCAGGGGTGGTGCCCTGGGGACATCCCCACTCCTGGGTGGGTAAAGGGTGTGGGAGGCTCATAGGGGTGGGTGTGAAAGGGGACCCTGAGGCAGAGCTGTGCCATGGCCAGGTGTCCTTGCTGGTGGCCCAGAGGAGCGGGAAGAGCTGTGAGAAGAGGCCATCCCCTGGGATTTGAAGGGGTGCCATCATTTCATACACTGCAAACAGTGCAAGGCCTGGTGAGGATCTGGGCTGGCACCACGCAGACCCAGCTGCTCTTCCAGATTTTTTTCTCCAAAGATTTTGGCCGCCAGCATTGCCCAGTGCTGGGAACACCCAGCTTGGTGGTCTCAGGACACAGAACACGTCAGGATAAATCCCCTCAGAGCCACCAGCACACCATGAGGGTTCCAGTGAGGGCAGGAGGAGGGGGATTCCAGCTCAGACCCCTGTGTCCTGCAGACCTCAGCGATCATCTCCTGGAGGTGGTGGGGCTGGAGGGCGCCATGGAAATGGGGCAGATCTACACGGGGCTGAAGAGCGCGGGGAAGAGGCTGGCCCAGTGCTCCTCCGTCATCATCAGGTACTTGTCCCCTTCCTAGGAAACCTGACACCCGTGTCGCCGAAACCCGACACCCGTGTCACCGCCTGGCACCTGTGTCACCAATTTCCCCTTCTTTGCGCCTTGCAGGACGTCCAAGCTGCTGCCCATGCAGGTGGATGGGGAGCCCTGGATGCAGCCGTCCTGCACCGTGAGTGCGCAGCCAGGGGCTGGGGATGGACAGGATGGGCAGCAGGGGTGGCAGGGGGTGGGGATGGGCAGCAGCGGTGGGTATGGGTAGCAATGGATGGGTAACAGGGGTGGCAGGGTGTGGGGATGGGGAACAGAGGTGGCAGGGGGTGGGGATTGGGCAGAGGGGGTGGGGATAGATAGCAGGGGATGGAGATGGGTAGCAGGAGATGGGCAGAGGGGGTGGCAGGGTGTGGGATGGGTGGGAAGGGTTGGCAGGGTGTGGGGATTGGGGAGAGGGCTGGTAAGACATGGGGATGGACAGAGGGGCTGGCAGGGTGTGGGGATGGGCACCAGGGGCTGGCAGAGTGTGGGATGGGCAGGATGGGCTGGCAGGACGTGGGGATGGGCAGGAGGGGCAGCAGGGTGTGGGGATGGGTGGCAGGGGCTCCCAGGGGGTGGGGATGGAGCAAAGGGGGTGGCAGAGTGTAGGATGGGCAGGAGGGGTAGCAGGGTGTGGGGATGGGGGTGGCAGGACATTGAGGATGGGCAGCAGGCTGGGACAACCTTGGCTCCTCCTGGCAAAGCTGCAGGGTTTGGAGGGAAGCTGGGGCTGGGTGTGGAGGGAGCCTGGGGCTGGGTTTGCAGGGAGCCTGGGGCTGGGTTTGCAGGGAGCTTGGGGCTGGGTTTGCAGGGAGCCTGGGGCTGGGTGTGGAGGGAGCCTGGGGCTGGGTGTGGAGGGAGCCTGGGGCTGGGTGTGGAGGGAAGCTGGGGCTGGGTTTGCAGGGAGCCTGGGCTGGGTTTGGAGGGATCCTGGTGCTGCTGCTGATGGGTGCCACAGAGCTGAGCTGTGACTCCGTGCCCTGCACTCATCTCACTCCCATTCCTTGCTGGATGGGCACACAGCATTCCTCTCTGGGGAGCTGCAGGAGGATTCCCTTCCATTTCTCCTCCTCCTCTTCCCATCCCAGCAGGACCTGGATGTGATTCCAGAGCTCTTCCCCTGGTGCTGAGTTGCTCCCACCTCCATGGGGTCACTCCTGAGGGTGCCTGGGAGGGTCAGGCTCCTCTCACTGAGAGGAGAAAATTTTCTTTTTAGGTGAAAATTACCCACAAGAGCCAGGTGCCCATGCTGCTGGGGCCTCCCCAGAAGAGCAGCTTCTTCTTCCTGAAGAGGAGGAACAGAACTCGGGATTAAAGCCTTGCCAAGGATCCACAGCCTGGAGCATCCCAGCATCCCACCTGGGGATTGTTTATCCTGGGAAGGTCTTGCAGGCTCCTTCCTGACCACCAGAAGCATCCTCTCCAGCTGGGATGGAAGAAGGGGGAGAAGGCAGGCTGGAGCAGTGAGCACATTTGCTGGAGCAGCACTAGGACTGGGATTTTTTTTTTTTCTCCCTTTATTTAAATTCCCTCCAGCCAAGCTGCCAGTGAATGTGCCCCTGAGGCAGCACTGAGCTCCATTTATTTATTTATCCTCCTCCTGAAGGCCACTTGATGTCTCAGTGGAGTGGCTTTGTCCCCCAGTCCTTGCAACGGGAGGAATTATTTATTTCTTTAGCCCAGAGGAGCCAGCTCAGGCCCTCACCTCTGTGCTGTGGGGTTTGAGGGAGATGCAAGAACCATTGCTGCCAGCCCAGTGGGACAGGCTGGGGACAGCCAGTGCACAGGGACAAGCCTGGGGTGCATGGCAGGAGATTGTGTTTTTACAGGGAAATGGCAAAAAAGGGAATTTTGGGGGAAGCAGCCCCAGCTCTGGGCTTTGTGTTCATATTTATGTATTTATTTAGCAAACTTTGGACAAAAAAGGGACTCTGGTGGTCACCTTTATAGGAGCCCAGATTGGACACAGACACCACCTCCCTTCTCTGCTGGACTTTTCCTCTCTCCTAAATCCTGCCAGCCTCTCCTGGGGGCTGGAGACCAGAAACTCTTCTCACTTTAAGGTGTCCCCAGCACCTTTTACACACCTGCCAGTGTGCTCTGCCAGGCTGGTGCTGCCCCTGTGCTGCAGGGAGTGGGGCAGGGTGCTTGCACCTCCCTTTCTCTAGGGCCAGCTCTCCCCACAGCCCTCTGCAGCCCCAAGAAGCCTCACAGGTGATGGCAGCTGGGATGCACAGGCAGGTGTCGGTGGCATCACCCCTGGAAGGACAGAGCAGGGGGTGCAGCTTCTCTCCAGGGACCAAGAAGCAGATGGATGCAAGGAGTTTGTGGTGGTCTGGATGCACTCCCAGGGGCAGGAGCTGGCAAGGCTGGCCATGGCAAGGGGCCAGCAGTCACCCAGTGCCTCCAGCAGTGAGCCTGCACGCAGGATGCAGCCACATCCTGAGTTAAACCTGCTCCCTTGGGCTGCTGGAGGCTCCTGTGCTGCTGGGAGCAGCAAAACTCCTGCTTGTCCCCACTGTGTCCCTGCCACAGGGCTGGGACAAGTCACAGTGCCCACCCAGTCCCTGCTGATGCTGCAGGTCCCTGTTCAGCAGCATTCCCTGGCAGAGGGTGCTGCCAGCTCTGCTCCAGAGGGGCTGGGAGGGACCTGCTGGTGAGCTGTGTGCCCAGGCAGTGTCACTGCAGGGCATCAATCCACTGCTGTTCTTTTCCTCCTTCTCCTTCTCCTCCTTCTTCTTCCCCTCCTTCTCCTTCTCCTTCTTCCCCTTCTTTTTCTTCCCCTTCCCCTTCTTCTTCTTCTTCCCCTTCTTCTCCTCCTCCTCCTCCATTGCCAAGGGCAGCAGTGCCTCGCAGCCCCACACCTGGGGAGGGTGACAAATCCACCTCAGCCACCTCCAGACCTGGAGGTGACAATCTGGGGGATGGCAGCACACCAGGCCAGCAGGTTTGGTTCTGTTTCCCTGCCCTCAGGGCAGTGTTTTGTCCCAGTTGGGGATCAGCAGTGCTTGGGCAATGAGCTGTGGTTTTCCTGCCCCTTGTTCCTGTCACAGTTTGCTGGGCTCTGGGCAAAGAGCAGCCCTGGGGGCTCTGCTGGGCTGTGCTGGCAGAGCTGGGAGGGCACTGAGCCTGCCCCTGCTGCCTTGGGCTGGAATCAGGGCTGAGCACTCAGCACGCCCTGCAGGGCACAGCGAGCCCAGGGCCGCACTCGGGGCCATGGGACAGTGACACACCAGCAGCACTGCCAGGCTCCAGCCAGACACCCCTCTGGTGGCCAGGGAGGCGATCCCTGCCCCAGGGGCTCCATCTGCTCCCACACTGCCAAAGGCCTGGGCCAGCAGGCCTGCCAGCCCCCACCTCCTCCTTTCCCTGATGGTGCAAAGCTCCTGAGCCCAGGAGGAGCCCACATGGGCTGGGATTGCAGCTCCCCCTCCTCAGCCTGGTGGTGCAAAGCTCCTGAGCCCAGGAGGGCTGGGATTGCTGCTCCCACCTCCTTTCCCTGAAGGTCCTGAGCCCAGCAGGGACCCACAGGGGCTGGGACTCCACTCCCACCTCCTCACCCTGATGATCCTGAGCCCAGCAGGACCCCCAGGGGCTGGGCTCCATGCCAGCTGTCCCTGGTGCAGGGAGGATGAAGCCATTGCAGCTGGGGGGCACCTGAAGCCTTTATGCCCCCATTCCCCAGTGCCTCGCAGTCCAGCCCAGCTCCCAAGGGCACGGGGTGGAACCGAGCCCCCAAACGAGCCCCTGGGCACTGGGGAGCCCCAGCTGGAGCTCCAGGGGCTCAGCCAGTCCCTGTGTGTGTCCGTGTGTCCCGTGGTGGTGCATGGAGTGGTGTCCGTCGCGTGTGCTGCCGTGTGCGCCCGGCTGCTGTGGCCTTGCCTCCAATAAAGATGGTCATGAACTCCTCAGCTGCTCCTGGCCTGCCCGGGGGTCATTCCTGGCCAGCTGTGTCCCTCTGGGGACACAAAGGGACAATGCCACTCCATGCTGCCGGGGCTGAAGGGGTGCGGGCAGCGATGGAGTGGTGCTCAGTGCGAGCTGCATCCGGCTAAATTTGGAGCCTGCAAAAAAAATTTTTTTTTTTTTTTTTCATCAGTGGGGGCTAAATTTAGCAGGCACCGGTCACCATCCCCCCCTGGCAGCCCTGGCTCTCCAGGGGTTTCAGCTCTTCCTGTGAGCTCCCACCCATCTGTCCCATGGCTGTCACCTCTGCGTGTCCCTGGGGTGCTGAGCAGCTCCAACCCCAGATCTGCAGCTGCCCTGTTGTACCCCCAGCTCTCCCTCATCCCCACTGCCCCCCGTGCTCCCCAGGCTGGGTTTTGCCACCTGCCCTCCCATGTGTCATCTGCTAATTTTACCTGCAGTGATTTCATCTGTGCAGAGGGGAAGTGAGAGCCTGCAGAGCCCCCAGGAACGGGCTCAGAGCAGCAAGGACACCCCGTGCCCTCTGTGCTTCCTGCCCCCATCATTCCAGCTGGCACATGAGCTACCTGCCACGATCCCTGGGGGACTCTGGGAGCTCACCAGTGACCCAGCAGCCACAGAGCAGCAGCCCAAAGGCAGCTGGGCAGCTCGCCCAGGACACTGACAAGCCCATGGGCTGAGCATTTCAAGCTGGCCAGGACATCTCTGTGCTGACAGGCTTCTCAATCCCTGGGCAGCTTCCCAGGATCCGAGCAGAAGGTTCCTCTCCTTCCCAAGCTGGGATGTGCAGACTGTAACCAAACACCTTGGTTTTGCCTTCTCCAGCAATAACTTCCTAGTCTGCCTCCACAGCAATGTGAGGCCTCCCCACAGCCCATTTATCCTGTCCCTGAGCAGCCACTGCCAGCTCCCCACGGCAGGTCTCACCCCCTTCTTACAGGTGGGGAAACTGAGGCACTTAGCAGGGAAATGCTGCAGTGAGGGGCCTGGCAGGCACCCAGCAGCCCCATTGTGTGCTAAATTCATTCCAAAACCTCTGGGACGTTCAAGAGCGTGTATCCATGAATCTGCTTGGAGGGATCCATGGCTCCAAAGCCTTTGCAGGTGGGAACTATTTTTCCCATGCCCCATTTTAAAGGCAACTGTGGCTGCAGGGCAAGGCTGCCAAAATCAGTACTCAGGCTTGGCTTAGCCCTGAGCTCGCACGGACACTGCCTTGTTTGTGTGAAACCACAACCCAAGAAAGCAGAGGGGACCCCAGGGCCTGTGAGGCCCGAGCTCTGTGCCATCTGCGTGCCTTGCTGTGTGCCAGCTTCTGGGCCACGTTGTGCACGGACCCGCTCCTTCTCTCCTCGCCACGCTAAACGCGGACCCGAAGGTTGTAGCCCCAATTCTCCCTCCCCCAGGCCGCCCGTTGAAGCCCCATCCCCGCTGCTGCAAAGGGCCGCGGCCCCTTTAAATCCTGCGCGGCCTCGGCCCCACCCGTCAGTCTTTTCCCCCTTCTATTTTTTTATGAATGAAAAACGTTCGGGGCGGAGCCAGGCAAATCCCCGCGCGCCCATTGGCCGCCTCCGCCCCCGCCCACTCAGCCGTTCTCAATGGTGCTCGGCGGAGCGGCGCGCGGGCGGGCGCGGGGCAGCTCAGCAGCCAATCAGATGGCTCGGGCGGCGGAGCGGCGGCACGCCATTGGCCGGCGCGGAGGGTAAACAAGCAGCGCGGGGCGGGGCGCGGTGGAGGCCGCTGGCTCGGGGGCTGCGGGCCGGCGCAGAGCGGCAGCGCGGTGCCCGGGCTCCGAGAGGCGCCGCTCCATCCCCGGCCCCGCTCCCGCCTCGTCCCGCCGCCGCTGAGGCTGCGGCGCCCCGGCCGGGTAGGTGTGGGCCTGGCGGCGGGGCGCAGCGCGGCCGGGGCGCGGGCCCGGGGCGGGGGCGGTGTTTATGAATGGCGCGGGCCGCGCGGTGTGAATGGCGGGGGGCGCGCGCCAGCGGGCGCTCGAGCGCGCGCCCGGGGGAGAAGCGCGGGGAGGGGAAGGGGGGGGCGGAGTTTATGAATGGGGCGCGCGGGGTGGCGTGGGAACGAGCCCGGCTGCGGTGAGGGGCGGGGGAAGGGAAGGGAAGGGAAGGGAAGGGAAGGGAAGGGAAGGGAAGGGAAGGGAAGGGAAGGGAAGGGAAGGGAAGGGAAGGGAAGGGAAGGGAAGGGAAGGGAAGGGAAGGGAAGGGAAGCCAAGCGCGGCCCTCCCCGCTGCCTCCCCCCACTCCCACGGCGCGTGATGTCACGGCCGTTTCTATAGAAATTAGGTGACATCACGAGCCGGGGGGCTGCGACCCGCCACGACAGGAGCGGGCCGGCTCCCCGGGGAGGCGTGGCGGCACCGAGCCAGCCCCGGGGGTGGCAGGGGCCACGGTGTGACCCCTCCCCGTCCCCGTCCCCTCCGCCCCCAGGCGCGCACCTGCCGGAGCCCGGGCGGGACCCCCCTTCCCGGGCCGGCGTCGATGCTGAGCGGGCCGGGGGCACTGCCCGCTTCCCCCGCACCATGGACGGCTTCTACGACCAGCAGGTTCCCTTCATGGGCCCCGGGGTAAGTTTGCCCACCCTGATCCCCACGTTGACAAGTTCTTGCCCGAGCTTGGGGACACCCCGTCATCGGGTCACCCACTCCTCATCCTTGAGAGTGCCCCCCTCGTCCTTGGGGGCACCCCCAGCCCTGGGGGCTGCCACGCTCACGGGCAGCTGTCACCCTGTCCCTTGCAGAAGTCCTGCACAGAGGAGGGCCGAGGCCGGCCGGGGTCCGATAGAAAAAGGAAATTTTTGGAGACCGACCTGGCCCACGACTCGGAAGGTAGGCAGGGCTGGCCCCGTGAGAGCGTTGTTTTACAAATAATCCTGCAAATAATGGCAGCTTTATTTATTTTTCTGTGGAGCACATAAGTCTTTCACTCTGTTGCAGAGCTCTTCCAGGATCTCAGCCAGCTCCAAGAGGCCTGGCTAGCTGAAGGCAAGTCTTCACCTCCTCCTATTGCCGTGTAAAACCTCTCTGTGAGCATCTTTTTGAGAACTGAAAAAGCTATAAACCCACTTTTTTTGTTTTTTTTTTTTTAGCTCAGGTCCCCGATGACGAACAGTTTGTCCCAGATTTCCAGTCTGACAACTGTGAGTGATCGTTCCTGGGTTTTGTTCTCCGGGGGGAGACGTTTGGGTGCCTGTGCAAACATTTGCACTGGGTTTGGAGCTGCTTCCTTGGGAAAGCAGTTGTTCCTGGGGCTCAAACGTGAAATCATGGGCTTTTGGGAGAAAGCACGTGTGCTTTGGGTTCATCGAGATGCAGCGTGCGGCCTCCTGCCTTTTGTTAACGGGGAAAAACCATGGCCAGATGCATGGAAACGGCTCTGAGCTGCTCTCTGGGCTCCTCTGAGGTGTGATGCTTGTTCCCAGCGAGGTGCATTCCCTCCTAAACCCTCCTTTTCCTTTTCAAGTGCCAGAGATAACTCGTGCTGGGCTGCTTGGTTAGCCACAATCTCTGCAGTTTTCTAGAGCTTTTCCGAGCCCCGGCCCGGCGCTGTTGGCAGGAGCGAGCGCGAGCGGTGAAACTTGAGCCGCTTTAAGCAGCATTAATCACTGGCAAGGCAGCCTCTCTAAAAGGAGGCCAGTGAAAATGCAGTCCCTGGTGAATTGCATAAGAGCCAGAGTGGGTTCTGAGCCGGGCTGTGTTGCCAGAGAGGGTTGGTGGCGAGGGCAGGGGCCGGGGATGGCGCGTGGGGCTCCTCACACGGCGCCCGGGGGAGAACGGGGGCGGATTCAGGATGTTTGGAGCTGTTACCTGGCAAACACAAGTAGTGGCTTGGTGTCGGTGGCTGGGCTTTGCTGCCGAGCCAGGCAGCCAGGGAACTCGAAGGAAATCAAATTTAGCCTGCAGTCGAACAGATTTTCTCATTCCAGCTCTGTCACAGCATGCAGCGGGGTATCTCCTCCTGTTAATTATTGCTCTTTGGTTACTCTGGAGTGGGCAGCTTGCCATTGAGCCCGTCCAGACAGCCCGAGTTTCAGATGTGTTTTTTCCCCCCTGTCTCCCCTGAGATAAAAGGCGAGCCCGGAGTCAGAAGCACAAGGGTCTGTTGACATCCCCAGCACAGCCCAGCAGCTCTTGCTCGGAGCAGCAGAAACTGCAGTGTGCGTGGGAGGGTGGCTCTTGAAGCTGAAGCTGTTTCCAGTGCCTTTTGGCAGTCTCTTTTTCCTTGTAACCTGAAGAGCTCAGAGAGGAGAGGCAAACTTTTCTGGGTGATGCAGGAAAAAAAAGAGGAGAAGGAGAAAAAGGCGTTTATTTGGTCAGGACTCTTAAAATGTTCTGATTTGCTCAGCCTGTGGAGCTGGTGTTGAAACGATTTTGTCACTTGAAAGATCTGCCTGCGTGGCTCCCTGCAGCAATAACCTTCTTTATCTTGCCTGGGGAGAGAAAGCAAAGGTCTCTCTTGCTGCTGCAGGGTGTCAGGCTGAGGCAGAGGGGAATGGGAAGCCCAGCTCTTGCATCCCTGCACTATTGAGAGTTTTCAGAGCAGAGAAACTCCAGTTTTGAACCGTGTGCCATGTAGAAAGGGAGAGAAGGATGGCTGAGGTCTGCACCTAGCTTTCACTAGCAGGGACATGCTGCCTTCCTGGGCTGGCAGCCACAGTGGAGTTCAGCACCCCTTGGCTTCTGGGGAAAGGTAGATCCCTCCTCAGTCCCTGTGGATGTTTGTGGGCTCTGTTTCTGCAGCTCTGTGGCTCCATGCCTTTTCCCTGCTGCTCTCTTATCCTGAGCAAACCTCAGCCTTGTGCCCCATCTTGCATTCCCAGGGCCAAGCTTCCCAAAAGGGACGAACCAGGCTCAGTTTGGACCCTGCTGCAGTGGGGAATGTGCCACGTGGAGTCTTGGAGGTGCTCAGAATCCTTCTTGCCTTGCTGAAACCCCCTCATAGCTGCCTGCAGCTCTGCTAATGCCCACTCTCTGTTCCCAATTCCATAGCCAAGGTCCCAGCAGACAGGGTATTAAAGCTGGGGCCTGGTAGCACAGTAACATGGAGGGCAGTGGGTCGCTGTGCTGGGGAGGAAATCCCACTGCAAGGAAAGCAAGGCTGCTCGACATGAGGGATGCATTGTTCTTAGTGCCCTGGACTGGTGGCAAGAAGCCAGATTCAGAGCTTTTCAGTTGCCCAGGGAAGTGGTGGATGCTTCCATGGGAGGCAGGAGGCTGTGGTGACCCCACAGAGCTGAGCATGCTGCACCCCTGGCTGGGCATGGTGTGAGTTCACCAGCAACGTGTTCCTGTGGCTGAGGGTGTTGTGTCTCCACTGATTGTTTAAGTACCTGGGAGGTGATGGCATCATGCTGAGGAGATCAAGCAGCACCAGAAGGGATTTTTTAATCCCAGGGTACCTGTGTCCTCCCCTGCCCAGGCAGCACGTGGCAATAACCACGGGCAGGGCACGGAGTTTCTTCCACACCAGAATGAGAGAGGGAGGTTTGTTTGTGAGGAAGAGCTGTTCAAACAAAGGAAAGCAGGATCCTGGCTTCTATTTCTGACTCCTCTCCTGGTGTGACCTTGGGTGTGCTGGGGGATGGAGGGGCAGGCAGAGCTCAGCTCCAGGTGACAGCTTGAGTGGGTGCCAGTGTCCCTGGCCTGGAAGTGTGGTTTTGTTGCCTTCCCTTGGCTCATTCAGAGGAAACCAGTGCTCTCTGAGCTTAATCTCATGGAGGTCCAGTCTTGCTGCTGGGTGGGAATAACCTGCCCTGTCCTCCAAAAAGGGTTTCACTGGGAATTCAAGTCCTCGAGCGGCTCTGTGGTGTCACCCTTTTCCGTGGGATGGTTGGCATTAGGGGCATTTCCAGTTCCACTGCTTGCATGGCACTGGGAGGGTTTGTGTGAGCCTGCCCTAGCTCCCCTCCTGGCTGGGCACAGCTGTGGCACATGTGGCTGGTGTCCCCAGGGTCCCTCCACCTCCGGAGGGGCTGCCAGGCACCGTCGTGTGTCCTCACTGCTGCCGTGGCTCAGCCTTGCTGTGGATCTGCTGACACATCTGCTCCAGCCCTCTCTAGAGCCGAGCTGCTCCCTCTGAGTATTTTTCTGTATTTTTTTTAGCTTTTAATTACAGTGCCCAGGGCAGGACCGGAAAGGGTAAAAGCGCTTTGTGCGCCCGCCGTTCCTTTGAGGTGTTGGGTGCTGGGTGCTGCTCCTCCCACCTGGCTGCCAAACCCAGCGTTTTCCCCCCAAAATCTGCCCCTGAGAGCCCCCCAGGCTCCTCCAGAGCCCGGCTGGCCGTGAGCTTGGCACTGGAGCCGTCGTGCTGAGCAGCGCCGGCCGTGTTTGTGTAAGGAATCCAAACGTTGCACAGAGCCCCGGCTTGGACAGCTGGTCTCTGTTAGGATCTTAAGGCTCATTTCCCTTTTTTTTTGAATGGCAGTGCTAAGCTCTGGGGAAATTTTTCCTTTCTTTTTTTTTTTTTTTTTTCTTTTTTTTTTTCCCCCTCCCTCAGCCACATGAATGGAGCGTGCTGCGAAGTGTTTGTGAATGGAGGGTGGTGCCTGCTCGGGGACTGGAGGCTTTTTTTTTTTTTTTTTTTTTTTTTTTTTTTTTCTTTCAATGAATAACCAGACCCCATTGTACGGCTGGCGGAAAAACAACTCTGCTCCAACAACACGGAGCCTGTTTGGGAGAGCCATGCCCGCGATAGGCAGCTGGAGCCCTTCCAAAGCCAGTTCCCCTTGGCTTTCCCATGGCTCAGGGGGTGCCTGTGCTTTGCTGCCGCCATTCTGCCCCCCCTTTTTTAGGGCTGGAAGTGCTGAGAGTGGCAAAAGCTGGCTGGGGAGGGGGGAAGGAGGAGTGGGATAAATCCAGGGTGTGGGGGGCTGTGCTGGCTCAGCGCTGGGCTTTGTGTTTCAAATCCTTCTCGGCTGCAGGGGGGGGTTTATGCCCTTGGTACCAGCTGTATGGAGGCCTTTCCAGGGGGGATGGGTAGGAAAGGGGAGTCAGCAGCTCTTTAAAGGTTTTGACAAATTAGGGGGGCAGCTAATTACCTGGCAAGCTGTGAACAGTTGTCCTGGAGCTATTTGCTCCTCTCCAGTGTAGCTGGGCTGTGTTTAGGCTTCACATGAAGCTAATACTCCACTTCCGATTAGTCTTGGCTCTCCTCTGAGGCACTATTTAGGTACAGAGCTCTGAGGCGCTTTCCCTTTCCTAGGGCGCCTGCTTTTAGAAATTAATTAGCTTAAGCGTATATTACTCAGTTTATAATTATATATATAGCAAGCGAGCTTGGGAGTGGGTGGAGAGGATTTGGGTTTAATGGGATGTTTGTCACTCGAGCTCATACAATTGTGGGACCCCAGGACCAGATCCCATTGGACCACCTGGGCTGTGGGGTGGTGGATCTGTGAGTGGGAATGGCCCTCTGAGGGCAGGTTTGTGGCGTGGGAATGCCCCTGTGAGGGCGAGTGGGTTGGTGTTTGTGAGGCCCTGGAGCTGCAGTCTGTCACCCCCTGCTCTGTGTCACAGCCACTGCCTGTGGTGCCTGGGCTCTGCTCCGCTCACTGAGGGGCTGGTGATAGCAAATGTCTGATCTAAAGCTGTTGTGGAGCTGCCTCACAGCCCTTGGAGCCCTCCTGGGAGCAATATCCTGGGCTGCTGTCACTGTCCCAGCTCTGCCATCCTACTTCTCAGCCAGTGCTGGGGTCTGGCAGGGCACCCATCACCCTGGTTCAGCTGCTGATGCTCCCAGGGCATAAAAACTCAGCCCCTCACCCCCAAGCACAGAGCTGGTGCTTGCAGGGCATAACTCAGCCCCTCACCCCAAGCACAGAGCTGGTGCTTGCAGGGGCGGTGCTCCCACGGCCCTGTCCCCCGTGGGTGAGCCTGTGTCCCCCTCGCTGTCCCCGCAGTGGTCCTGCACGCCCCACCTCCGGCCAAGATCAAGCGGGAGCTGCCCAGCCCGTCGTCGGAGCTGTCCTCCTGCAGCCACGAGCAGGCTCTGTGTGCCGGCTATGGGGACAAGTGCCTCTACAACTGCTGGTAGGTAGCCGGGGCACTCCGCTGCCCACAGAGCCCTCGGGGGGTGCTGTCCCTCGGTGCCACCGCCATCCCCCGGTCCTTTTCCCCTGGCAGTGCCTACGACAGGAAACCCCCCGCCGGGTTCAAGCCATTAACGCCGCCCGCCACGCCGGTGTCCCCCGCGCAGCCCGGGCCGGCGCTGCCCCCGCCGCCACCGCCGGGCCCCGCCGGGCCGGGCGCCGCTCACGGGGCCACCCCGGGCCCGCAGGCGCTGCAGGAGCAGCGGCAGCAGCCGCCCTTCGCCGTGCCCAGGCCGCCGCACCCGCCCATCCACATGCCAAAGATGATGTCTGAGAACCAATTCCCCGCAGAGCACAGGTAAGGCAGCCCCCGGCGGCCACAGGGGTGCCCCGGGGCTCTGTGGGCACTCTTGGGTGGGTTGGTGGTCCCAAATTGTGGGGGAGAAAGAGCCACAAGGTCCCGGTAAGGAAGTGGCAAGTTTTGCCACATGGCACCACAGCCGACAACGTTTCTCCCACCAAGTGCAACCACAGCACGGGGACAAAGGCACAAGCATTTCTCTTTCTCATGCTCCTTCCAGTCCCTGAACGCTGCAGAGCCTTTGCCTCCCTCTTGGGAAGGGCAGGGGAGGCAGAGTCTGACTCCTGCATCCTCCCCCGTTCCAGCAGGTGCTGGTCCTGAGTCAGGGCTCTGCTCTCCTCATTCCCACCCACTGCAGCTCTGCCTCCCGAGCCCTGTTGGGCTGTGGAGCTGTGCCCATCTCTGTCCTGCCCGTGTGCACCCTGGGCTGGGGGTGGCCCAGAGCTCCCCATGGCATCACCATGATTTAATGGGCTGTGGTGGGAGACCCCTGTTCCCTCCTTCCTCTCCAGGCTGTGGCTTCACTCCCCATCACTCCCACGTCCCTGGAGGCTCTGCCAGTGCCTTCCCTCACCCTGGGTTTCCTCCTGTGGGCATGGGACAAGATGTGGCAGCCTGGCAAAGGCCGTGCAGTGGGGCCAGGGAAGCCCTTGGAATGGGAATGTGCCCATCCAAGCAGGCAAGCATCCCTGCCCAGCAGAGCTCCGTGTGACCTTCAGGCTGTGCAGGGGGCTGGCTGCGACCCCTTGGGAAGCATGGTGCCAGCACAGGGCTTGGGTTTCATTCAGGAAGGGCAGAGGGACACGGCTCGGAAATGGAGTAATCCCAGCCCGGCAGCTGGGAGGGCTCGGGTTACAAAGGCAAATGGCGCAGGGCCCGGCGGAGAGGAGCCGCACGGAGATCCAAGATCACTTTTCAAGGTGCCGGAGGAGGACGAGGGGATGTGGCAGCACCCCCTCGGGATGGTCCCTCACCCTTTGCCACCTCTCAGAGCCGTGGTGGCAGCACCGCGGAGCCCAAAATAGTGCTCCCTGCTGCCGGGTTCAAGGTTTAATCCCAGCTGCGCGGGCGGATTAGCAGCGGCTGGAGCTGCGCCGTGGATTTGGCTTTGCGTAAGCGCCCACCCCTGCTCAGCATCCCTGGCCCCTGCCCCCCTCGGTGGGCACTGATTTTACTGAGTTACAGAGATACCAGCTCTGAGGGGTGTTTTTTGGTCCTTTTCTCATTCCTTTCCAGAAGGCCAGAGTGCTTTACTGTGTTATCTGCTGTTCCATCTTGGGGTCCTCAGTGCTTAGAGGGGCACAGGCTTCTCAGCACCCCATGGTGGCTATGCTTCTGAGGAGCCACCCCAGCTGTCAGCAGCTCTGGTTTGGGGTGGGAGCTGCCCCCCACTCCTCAGTAACGCCCTGTCCTTGTCCCCAGGTTTCAGAGGCAGCTGTCAGAGCCCTGCCACTCCTTCCCGCCGCAGGCCGGGGTCCCTGGGGACGGCCGCCCCCTGTACCACCGGCAGCTGTCGGAGCCCCTGGGCCCTGCTGCCCCCCGCCCCCCTCAGGGATTCAAGCAGGAGTACCACGACCCTCTCTACGAGCACGGCGGCCCTGGCCTGCCCGGTCCTCCTGGGCACAGCTTCCAGCCCCCCATGGGCATCAAGCAGGAGCCCCGGGACTACTGCATTGACTCAGGTGGGTGTGGGCCAGGGGACAGCCAGGGGGGCTTCAGTGACGCTCCAGGAGCAGAGCATCTCTGCCATCAGCGTGGCAGGGGCAGGGTTGAGCCTCAGGCTTTGCTGTTTTCTTTCCTCCTTTCCCAAAGCCAGGGCATACAGCAGGAGTTCACCTGATGCCAGTGGTGTGGTTGGGGCTGTAGTCCCAGGCTGGGGTGCCCCACAGAGCCTGGTGGATCCCCCCCATGGCTCTGGCCTAGGGCCAGCTGTGATTGCTGGCTGCTGGACCCTAGCAGCATCACGGAAAAATCCTCTAATCGCCTTAGGACCTAAAAATACCCCAACCTCGGGATGGAGGGTGGCGCAGCCAAGCAGATGATAGGGGAGGTGCAGCAGTGCCTCCCTTCATGTGGGGCCTGTGAAAACTCAAGCTGCTCCAGTCTAAATTCCAGTGCCACCCCAAATCATACTGGGTTTCTTTTTCCCAGTGTTGAGGGTGGGTGTAGTAGACCAGGGAGCGTGGGGAAGGGGAAAGATTCCCAGACTTCACTGCAGGACATGCTTGGGGTAAAGAAAATGTGCCAAATCCATGGGTTTACTGCCCTAATGTAATTTCATTTCCCCCTCAGAAGTGCCTAACTGCCAGTCCTCGTACCTACGGGGGAATGTCTTCCCCAACAGCCATGACGGTGAGTGACTCCCCCACTGTCCCCTGTTGTGACCCCATCCCTCCCCTGTTCCAGGCAGCACTCCCTGGGCACCCAGGAAACACCCATGAGAGCACTGTGGGGCCTGTAAGAGCCACACGTGCTGGCACCAGCCCCAAAAGCAGCCAGCAGCCCCTGTGAGGGCACAGCAGTGCCATGGAATCTGGGATCATGCAGAGCTGCCAGTAGGGTTTGGGAGCAGTGAGGGGGGCAGAGATGCACAGCACTCAGCCACTGAAGGAAATGGGAATTGGTCTGCTCCCTGAGCTGTGGATGGGGTCCTGAGCCGGATTCAGCCAAGGCAGGGTTTTCTGGGGTCCAGCCAGGGTGGTGGAGGGACCTTATGCTCACAAAGGGTTTTTTCCCCACAGGATTTTCATATGAAAAGGACACACGATTGTATTTTGATGACACGTGCGTGGTACCTGAGAGGCTGGAGGGTAAGTCTGGCCCCAGGGGAGCCTGCAGGGGAACTGGGGCTCATGGAGGAAGATGTGGGGGCGCTGGGATCTGCAGTGCCTGGCTTGTAAAGCCAAGCAGTGTTGGCACGGTGCTCTGAGAGCTGCTGAGCATCATCCCACGTGGCAGCTTGGCATCACTGCCATGCTCCATCTCTGTCACTGACACCTCCCTGCCTGCACCACCATCCCCAGCACCTCTCCCACCCCATGGCCTGATGCCGCTCAGGTGTCTCAGCACAGGGATGACCTGTGTTGCTGTACATATCTCCTGCTGGTGGCACAGCCTGGGAGAGGGGCAGAGCCAGGCTGTTTACCCAGGTGTCTCTTTGTGTGAGCAGGTAAAGTGAAGCAGGAGCCCACCCTGTACCGCGAGGGCCCTCCCTACCAGCGGCGTGGCTCCCTGCAGCTCTGGCAGTTCCTGGTCACCCTCCTGGATGACCCTGCCAACGCCCACTTCATCGCCTGGACCGGCCGGGGCATGGAGTTCAAGCTGATCGAGCCTGAGGAGGTATGAGAGTCCTGCCCTGGAGCTGGGGATGCCTGGGGGGTGCAGGAGTGGATCCTTCCTTCAACCTTTCACTGCCCCTTGGCGTGGCACGTGCTGGCTCCCAAAGCTGGCAGTGCTCACCAGCCATGGTGGTGTTGCCTCTCTGCTGTGCCTTGCTGAGTTCTGCTGCTCTGCCCTCCTTCCCAAGCTGCTCCCATCCTTTGCCCTGGGTTTCCAGCAGCAGCTCCGTGCTGGAAGCACACGGCTCCACGGGAGGGTGACACAGAGGAAGGAGCAGTTTGGGGAGTAATTGAGAGCAGCTGTAGGCAGCCCCGAGCTGCACATTGTGGGTGATTACCCGTAATGTCTCTTGCGCCATGCATGGAAATTGCGGTATTTTGAAGCAGCTTTTTTGGCAGGCTCTGCCTAATGAAATGACTTTTGATTTGGCCCCTGATCTGGCGGTGGCTGTGTGGTCACAGCCTGAGCATTTATCATGGCAGGCAAGGAACCACTCCCAGACCACGGTGACACCTTCACTCCAGCTGCCCCAGCCCCCTCATGCCAGCCTCTAGCCACATTTCAGTTGTGATTCCCCCTGAGGATCCCTGTCCCAGCCCTGATGGCTGCCCCCTCTCTCCCTGTAGGTAGCACGGCGCTGGGGCATCCAGAAGAACCGACCAGCCATGAACTACGACAAGCTCAGCCGCTCCCTGCGCTACTACTACGAGAAGGGCATCATGCAGAAGGTGAGGCCACAGCAGGGTGTGACCATCCCCTGTTGTCCCAGGGTGCAGCAGCACGGGGATTAGGTCTGATGTGAGGTGTATGCTGCTCCCCTAGGGCAGGGAGATGTTCCCTCACCCCCTTGTCCTCCCTGCAGGTTGCCGGCGAGCGGTATGTCTATAAATTCGTCTGTGACCCCGATGCCCTCTTCTCCATGGCCTATCCCGACAACCAGCGCCCTTTCCTGAAGACAGAGCCGGACTGCCCAGTGCCCGAGGAGGAGACGGTGCCCCTGACACACTTTGAGGACAGCCCTGCCTTCCTGCTGGAGATGGATCCCTGCGGCAGCCTTCCCTACGCGGAGGGCTTTGCCTACTGACTCGGCCGGCTGGCAGAGCCATTGGCACTAGCGCACGCACCTGGGGCAAACGCGGTTTTCTAAAGAATATTTTTGGCTGTCCATAAGAGGGGGAAAAAAACAAACAAACAAACCAAACCACGAAACCAAACCCCAGCGACAAAACAGCATGGGTGCACACGCAAATTCGAGGAATTTAAAACGCCCCACGTGTGTCGCCGCCGAATTCCCACCCTTCCTTTCCAAGGGCTAGTGCACAGGACTGCCCGTGGCTGGCACCTCCTGCCATGCATCAGTGCGATGTCTTGGGGCGCCGGGAGCCTGAAGGCGCGGTCTCTTGCCCAGGCCCTGGCTGTGGCCGTGCCCCAGGGCTGGGCTGCTGCGTGGCTGCCGAGCCAATTGTCACGACAATCCGCTTTGCATCGAGCACAATCCGCGTAGCTGCCTTGTGTGGTGGAAAGGGCTTTGATTTGCACAGAGAGAGAGGAGGGATGTGGGGGGGCCGCCCGGGCCAGCGCCCCGGGGCTGATGTGCGCAGCATCCTACCCCAACCCTGAGGAGCCTTCTGCCTTCTTCCTGAGCCCCCTCCCCATGTAACCTCCTGTTGTTCCCATAGAACCTCCTGCATCCTCTCCGTGCCCTCCATCCTCCCCAGCTCTGGCTCTGGGCCATGGGTTGCATTTTGGGGGAGGAGACCCTGACACTAACTTCCTCTTCGGTTGTTTTTTTTTTTTTTTTCGGGATGTTTTAGGAAAATACTAAAGGTTTCTAAACTGATTTTTGTAGATTTTTTGTATTTTAAGGCAAAGCTATTTTTTGCAGCTCGGCTGCTGTCCCTGGAGCCCCTGGGGACGCCCCAGTGGCTTTCCTGGTGGCAGGGGGAGCCCTCGATGCCCGTGGCTTCCTGGGATGGCTGCCGAAGGACCTGGTCCACTCCATTTCACTGCTCCAGTCTTCTTTCCCAGGGGAGCCAGGCCTGAATCCCAATAGTGGCCCAGCTATGCTCCCCCTGCTCGGCATGGCCTCGGAGCTGGGCTGCAAGGCTGAGGTGGGCAGGGATGGGGGATCCCCCCCTTCCTCAATCCCCACCTCTCTCCAGCTCCCCCCACCCCTCGCTGCACCTCTTAACACTCCTCCACCACTCATATATCCATACCTGCCTCCCCTGCACCAGGCTACATGTTTTGTTGTAAATGCTGTATAGGAATTTTTTTCTCTTCTTTAGTTAGCTTTGGTTGGAATTTTTGTTTGGTTTTGTTTTTTTTTTTTTTTTTTTTTTTTTGGTTGGTTTTTTTTTTTTTGTCTGATTCTTTCTTTTTTTTTTTTTTTGGGAAGTATGAAGATTAACTCTACAATGACTTGGTTGCTCTCCCCAGGGTGGCTGCAGTAGCCTGTACCCATGGGGGAGCATTTGGTTTTGGGAACCCCACCCTTGGGGGACAGGTTTTTAACCATTTGCTCGGTGTGGCAGGTCTGCAGTGCAGAAGGAGTTAATCTGAGGACTGATTTGAAATATCTTTATTCAAGCAGGGCTATGTATCTCCTGCAAAGCTGCATTACATTCTGTACTGTGTACAATAAAGGATCTTGCTTCCTGTTCCTCCCTGACTGCCTGGGCTCCTGCTTGGCCTGTGTCTGGGATGCTGCCTGTGCTGTGAGGAGCCCTGGATGTGCTTGTGGGGTCTGTAGTGGTCAGGATCCAGCCCAGCACTTGGGGCCTGCAGCATGGTGTGGCTGGAGCTGGGACCAAGGCACCAGGGCTGCTCTCTCCCCAGCTCTGGATTTGTTGTTCCTGGGTGTGGATGATGCCGTGGCTTTCACAGCCACATCCTATGAGAGGATACCTTTGGAATGGGGGTGGCTTCTGCCCAGTCAGTGCAATTTAATATTTCCTCTTGCCAGGGATTCTCTGTGAGTCCTCCACTCCCCTGGAAACCCGAGTACCTGTCATCAAGCAGGGCTAAAGCTGGTGGGAACCTCTCAGGACAGCCCCTCCACAAGCCACTGGCAGTGGTCCCCCATTGCTAGGCTATGAAAAATTCGGGGAAAAATTTGCAGAAAGATGGAGGTGGGTGGAGGGCAAGGGCTGTTCTGTGTGGACTTTATTCAGCTGGAGGGTCTGTGTTTTGCCTGACAGGCTGGAAAAGAACTCAAGCCCCCCAGAACTCCCAGTGCCATTGGCCTCAATTCTAACTGGGCTGAGCCAGGGTCTCCATGGACATCCTGTGCAGGGTGCTGGTGTGATGCTGCTGGAGCTGCCCTGACACGTTTCCTCTTCCAGTTTATTTTCAGAGCCCAGCCAAACCCCTCCCTGGATGTGGCAGGGGAGGGATGAAAGGTGCTTGTGTGCCATGATGGTTTTTACACCCCCACCCCAGCTCCCCTGCATCCCCTGCTGGCTCCCAGCCACCTTTCTAATGGCTCCTTAAGCTGCTCTTCCATCATGCCTGAAGTATTAAGCTGCATGGGGAAGTGTGGCTGTCTCCCAGCCCAGGCAGGGCAAAACAGGCTCTAAAACATCCAGCAAAACCAATCCCTCTGGCATGGAGCCTTCAAGGAGCTAAATCAGCTGTTTAGCCTCAGGAGACATCTTACACTCCCAACCCATCCCGTCTTTATTTTCCACAAAGTTCTATCCTCTGCCCAAGGGTGCAAACCCAGGTGATCTGAGCTCCAGACAGTGCCTGGTAATCCCAGCCCAGTGGGGATTTCAGCAGGCTGAGTGCTGGGGCTCAGGATGGGCCGGGGGAACTGGGGGCACCGGCAGCGCGGCCGGCGGGCAGATGGCCCAGGGGGCAGAGCTGGGACCAATTATGGAGGGTGAGGATGAGGATGAGCAGATAAAGCAAAGCCTTCCAAAGCCTTCATCAGGCATCTTGGCACACCACAACCCTGACCCTGGCCCTGCAAATCTTGCTGTGGGCAGGGCTGGGGCCCCAAGGGTGTCTCTCACTGCTCTTACCAAAGGGAGAGGTTGGGAAGAGGGGTTTTTCTGTTCCAGTTTGTCAGTGTGACAAAAAGGGTTCAGGCCACAAAGGGTTTGATACCTCACTGGCTTTTATTACTTAGGACACCAAGAATTTGATCCTGCTGTGTGTCACCCCTCCCTGTCGTCACGCTCCATCCAGAGGGGATGGAGCTGCCCTGGGTGCCTGGTCCCACTCATCCCCACCCCGAGGCTGAGGGACAAGGCAGAGCTGCTCAGTGTCCTGCCTGCAGCCTCCCAGGGATGGGGGCAGGAGCTCCCAGCAGAGCAGGGGCTGGACCAGCCCTTGCCAGGAGCTGGGGAGATGGAGGGGATGCAGATGGAGAAGCCTGTGCACTCCCTTATCACCTCCTGCCCTATCAGGTGCTGCTTCCAGACACAGGGATGTGCATTCTTAGGACGTGCTCCAACATTCCATGGGATGGGGAGCACTGCTGTAGCTGCCACCACTGTGCGCCCAGGGCCAGGAATGGCTCAGGCTATCACTGCTCCCTCCTCAGGACTCACCACCCTGGTTGCCTCCACCCATATTCCCATTTGCCTCCTGCCTTCCTCCCACTCCTCCCAACCCCAGGGGAGGATGAAGAGGAGCAAAAAGAGATGGTGAACAATGAGGAACCATTCTTGGGAGGATTCATCTATCCAGGCTGGGGAAAACCTTGGTGTTGATGTCCAATCCTCCAGCTCACAGCTTCCACCTCTGTGTGGTCGTTGTGGTAAAGAGCCCATCACAATCTGTGACACTGGGTAAGCAAACAATAAAATGACAGCTGGTATTGAATGGTTAAACAAAACAAAACAAAACAAAAAAAAAAAACCAAAAACAAAAAAATGGAAAACAAAAAAAAAAAACCCCAAAAATGGAAACCAAACAAAAAATGTGGTTTTTCCTATTTTCTTCTTTTCATGGTCTCTCTAATGTGCCCCAAGCTCCCCCCTCCCTGGAACAAGAGTTTGGAGTTAGCAGATGGTCCAAGAGGCACAGGTTAAAAATCATTTGGAAAAGAGGAGCCTGTAAAAGGGAGAGGATCATTACAAACCTTTACACATCCATAATTCATGGAGCACATTTCTGCTCTCCCTGTCTTGGAAGCATATAGCAGGACTGGAAAATGTTCAAAAAGCAACAGAGACAGCCAAGGGTCTGCTCTGGCTCTTCCATGGGAGTGTATAAATAGTCTGGCACTTCCGACTGGGGCAGGATTTGTGGCTCAGGGGCTTCATATTTAATAGCCCATGACAGAGTTTTCCATTGCTGCCTGCAAGAGCATTTTGGGGAAGAATTACTGCCCACGCAGCTCCTGGCAGGGCTGACAGGGCCAGAAGTTGAGGCTGGAGGTGCTGCAGGGCCCACCAGGGGCAGGGAGGCACAGCTGCCCCCTGGCCCACGTCCCTGTGCCCACGGTGGTGGCCTTGTGCCTGTGCTGGGCAGCTGGCTCTGCCAGGGAGGCAGGTCACATCACAGCGGCTCCTCTGCTGCCCAGCTCCTCAAACACTCCATGTTTTCAATAAGTGGGTGATTTGGCTCTTGATTTGGCTCTTAAACACCTGGAGCAACACCAGCGGCTCCATGTGTGGTGCCAACTTCAATATGAGTCAACCCCAGAGGGAAAAAATACCCAAAAACAAGCACACCAAAAACAAAACAAAGAAAACAACAACCAAAAAAGATCAGGCAAGCAAGATCTGGGCTGGTGAGTGAGGGAAAGTGAGGAGCTTCCACCTGGGGGTGTGCAGGACACCCAGCTCCCCTCACACTGGTCTGGCACCACCTCGTGGGTGTCCAGCTGCTGCTCCTGGCCACCACGGGGTTTGGTGGCAGCACATCTGCAGAGCTTTTGGTGTCCATATGTGGTTCATACTCTGTGGCAGGCAGGGCTTCAGGCACAGCTTGTTTCCCGGGGCTTCTCCCTGCTTGGTGCTGGCTTTCCTGGGAGATGTGGGTCTGTGTTGGTGACTCCAAGCCTCTCACTCCTGGCAGGCTGCAGGAACAGGGAGACCGCTGAGACCACCCTGTCACAGACATCATTTATGGAAAATCCTTTCTTTAGGATTTTTCCTCCTGAGAAGCTGAGAGACCTCAGGAACAAAATGTAAACATTGATTATCTGCCGCTGTGGAATGCAACAGGTAGAACTTTGATTAACCCATCTTAGATGTTTGTAATTAATGGCCAGTCACAGTCAGCTGGCTCGGACAGAGAGCCTGAGCCACAAACCTTTGTTATCATTCTTTCTTATTCTATTCTTAGCCAGCCTTCTGAGGAAATCCTTTCTTCTATTCTTTTAGTATAGTTTTAATGTAATATATATCATAAAATAATAAATCAAGCCTTCTGAAACATGGAGTCAGATCCTCATCTCTTCCCCAGTCCAAGAACCCCTGCGAACACGGTCACACAACTCCTCCTGTGCTCCACTGAGCAGGGGCCCAGGGCTCCACCAACACCCCAGAACCCCAGAACCCTCCAACACTGAGCTCCCAGCCTCTCACAAGGCACTAACGCTGCAATAAGCCTTTAAGTAGCTCCTGAAACCATGAGCCAATTGCTGAATTAAAGGCTCTCAGAGCTGCAGGGGAGGCTCCTATTATCATCCTCTTATCATTAACTGTGGCAGTTACTGTCTGTTATTCCTGTGTTCTGTAGGTGCCCATGGACTACTCCCTGCCATGGGGCACCTACACAGGATTTTCTGTCTGGAGAACCTGAGGAACCTGCAATCCTGAGGCAGCCATCCCACCTGGAGGAAGGTGTCCCTGTCCACAGCAGGAGGGTGGAACTAGGTGGTCTTTGAGGTCTCTTCCAGCCCAAATCATTGTAGCTTTCTTTGATTTCTTGGCCACTTTTTAGAGAGGCAATCAGCAGGACCCCAGGGGCTCAGATTTTGGAAGGAGGGTGCCCCCACTTGGCTGCAGAAGCAGGAGATCCCCCCACCCTGCATTGAAGGGCTGGGTGCTCACCTGGCTGGTGCCTCCCTCTGGCCAGGAGAGGGTCCTGGGCAGGGTCAGCCTGGCTAAGACAGAGCAAAAGGTGCAAGATGAGGTTTAATTCCAGCTGGGAGTGGAGCCAAGGTGAGGGGCAGAGCTGGGACCTTGTCTGCAGCACAAGGAATAAGCCATTCCTCTTATTTAGAAGTCTTTTTAGTTTAATATAAATAAAACCATCCCGGACAGAACAGGCAGCAGATGAGGTGAGAAACCCTGAGCTCCCACAGCACTGGGTCAGCACAGCTGCACCCCTGCACTCCCAGCTGATCATCCATTGCCCTGCCATAAATTCTGCTGGGATTCCTGGAGGGATCTGATAACAAATCAAATGGCACAGCCAGGCCAGCCCCTGTGCCATCCCTGGGCCTGGCACCCTCCAGGGCTGCTCCCTGCAAGGATGAAACAGCATCTGCCAAGGGTGACATGAACCCAGGCTTGCAGGGATCTCTTTAAAAAAAATCATCTCTCGGTTTCTTGGCCACCTTGGACCCAGGAGAGGGCAGCAGCAGCCCAGGCTGCAGCCTCAGCTACCCTTTCCAAAGCTCCTTTTCATGCTCAGAGACAGCAGAGAAAGAAAAGCAGTGTATAGAGGGAGCAGCGAAGAGCAGAAAGCCGGTGGGTGGGCTAGTGGTGCTCTCCTGGGCTTCAAAATTTTTTGCTTTCTAGATGGAAGTGGAAAGAAAACAATCTTTCTTTGAAAACAAATTAGGGTGCCAGGGCTTTCCATGGCAGTCTCTCATTCTTTTGGTGTCAGTGATCCCTGTGGATGCTTGTCACAGCACCAAAAAGTGAGGTGGTGATACTGGGAATGTTCCCAATGGAGGTGGGAGGAAAATATGTGCAGAGTGTGCCCATTGTGCTGCCGCAGAGATGCTGAAAGCCCATGAGATCCCCACTGTGGAGCTCTTACGGCTTCACTCAGAGCCCTCCAGGGGGATAAAACGAGATTACCAGTGCTGCACAGGCACGCTGGCTGCCTTGGTTGTGCCTGAAGGAACAGGAAAGACAAGGCTGGAAATAGGGACATTTTCCACTCCTCCACCCTGGCACCCCACACAAGGGCTCCCCCCAGCTCAGTGCACTGCTGAGCACTGTGAAACTCAGGCTCCCACTCCCAAGGCAGCATCAGAGGTGTGGGTCAGCACCTCCTGGGGCAGCTGTGGCATTTCCACCCATTTCCATCCTGCTTCCAGGATGAGCTCAATGGGTGACTCACAGAGCAGGTGAGGGGGAGGAGACACCCTCAGCCCCAATTCCTGCCCTGCATTCCCAGCCACCTGCTCTGACAACAGCCAGCCTGGTGTGCAGCCAGCCTGGGTTTGCTGAGACACTTCCATTTCTGCCTGGCTTGGCATGCCCCGAGGCACAGGGGCAGCAGTGCCCCACTCCTGGCTCAGTGCACACAGCTAAACCCTCAGCCCTCTGTTCCCTCATGGGGTTTTTTTGTGTTTGGTTTGTTTTGGGGTTTTTTTTTTGTGTTTTATTGTGGGTTTTTTTTGTTTTTTGTTTTTTTTTGTTTTGGTTTGTTTTGTTTTTTTTTTTAGTTTACACCCTCTGAAATCACAGAAGTGCAAAATTATTGCTTACCAAAGCTGTTCTCCTGAAATGAGTCATGAAACAAGGAGTTTTGTCACTCTGCCAGACAGTCTGGCTGCTTTTCTAAACTGAATGGCACCAGGGAACAGCTTGCTCCTCCCTTTGGGTTTCAACCCACCTGCACCTGGTGGTACCAGCCTCCCCCCAGAGCCTGCAGAGAGAATTATTCCCACCTGCATTATTCTCCTGCATTGTTCCCCTGCATTATTCCAACCTCTTCAGACCACCAGTCCTTTGTACCCCATTTTTGGGTGAAGCTCTGCAAGGTGTGCTAACATTTTGGTGATGGTGTGCTTTGTACAATGCAGCAGCTTGTTTGGGGAGCCACCACTGTGTGCACAACTCCTGCAAAATAAATCTCTTATTCAGATCAGCCAGTCAGGGTAGCCTTGTCCGTCCATCCATCCATCCATCCATCCATCCATCCATCCATCCATCCATCCATCCATCCATCCCAACAACCCAACATCCCAATATGCCAACATCCCAACCTCCCAGCATCCCAATATCTCAATATCACAGTATCCTAGCATCCCAACATCCCAAAATCCCAACCTCCCAGTATCTTAACATCTCAATATCCCAACATCCCAGGATACTAATATCTCAACATCCCAGTATCCCAATATCCCAACATCTCAATATCCCAACATCTCAATATCCCAGCGTCCCAACATCCCAGCATCCCAATATCCCAACATCCCAACATACCAGCATACCAATATCCCAAATCCCAACATCCCAGTATCCCAGCATCCCAGCATCCCAACATCTCAATATCCCAAATCCCAACATCCCAACATATCGATATCCCAACATCCCAGCATCCCAGAGGGCAGAGCTGGAGGATCAGCAGCAGCTCTTGAGGCTGTGCTGGCTGAGTGGTAGCAGAGAAAAGCAGGAAGCTAAAGTGGGAATTATCAGAAATGGACACAAGCATGTTCTTGCATCCACTTTGCTTTCTGGAGCATGGTGTTGGCTGGGAAAGCAGTGTGGCTGCCATCCAAAGGGCACAAACACCAGATTTCATTTAGAGTTTGTGTGGATAACTCCACTCCGTGGCTTCAGCTGCATTCACAAATCCATGTTTGTACCTGCAGAAGCAGCATCCCAGGCCTGGGAAGGCAGTCCAAACTCTGCTTCCTTCTAAAATGCTTTTTTTTTTTTTTTCTGGTTTGTTTCGTTTTTCAGGAGTTGCAACAGTCTCCTTTATTTAATGGCTTTATTTTTAGTACTTTATAGGACACACATCAGCAGGGAGCCAGAGTTTTTAATTACAAACATTTCAGCAAAAATGGGCCATCTCACTGTGTGGTGGGTCTCCTCAGCATCATGCTGCTGCCTTGGAGGCCTTCCTGCCTGTGGGCATTAGAGCTGGCTGGGAGAGGCTGGAGCTACAGGGATGAGGGTAATGTTTAAATTCCCAGACTGTTTTTGAGTCAAATAATGTATTTTCAGCAGGTTGAGCTGTTCCTAAAGGAGAAGATGAAGGTGTCAGGTTTTTTTTCTAAACCTACTCCTTATGTTCTTCCAGGAGTACATTTGCAAATGTTTTTCCCCTTTTAGAGCTGTTTTTCTCAGTCTTCTCTGTGCACTCTTGACACTCCTGCTGCTGGAAAGCCAGGCCAGGAAGCTGGTGCCTGTAAATCCCATTTGTCTGTGCTGTGTATACACACCTCTGTCTGGGACCCAGGGGCCCCTTGAGATGGTGACGTGCATGAGAGCTCTGCAGGGACACAGCCCTGGGATTTTCCCCACCTCCTGGAGCTCCAGACTGTGGGAATCAGCACTGGAGCCTCCCCAGGAGAGGCCACTGCTCTCCATCACACCAGGCTCTCACAGCTGCCCACTTAACTGCACATTTTAAGGGACCAGCTTAACCCTGCTCTGCTCGTGACCTGGCAATGGCCACTTCCAGGAGCTGTCAGCCATGCAAAATGGGATTAATCACGGAATCATGGAATGATGAAGGTTGGAAAAGCCCCCTGAGATCATTGAGTCCAAGGCCAGCACTAACCCACATCTCCAAGGAGCCCCTGTCCCAGTGCCAGCCTGTCCCAAAGCCACCACTGCGGTCACCAAGCCTCTGGGGAAGGAAGAGCCTCCCTCTGCAGAGTCACCCTGAGAGTGACAGACACTCCCTGCAAATGCAGAGGCCAACTGTGCTGTCCTAGGCTGGGTCTAGGGTGCCAAATCACCCTGGCCAGTCCTTTGGTAGCTCTACTCTTCCTTCTTCCCTTGGTTTCTGGACGTGGGATGGGAATGTTCAGCTCTACACCCATCCATCCATCCATCCATCCATCCATCCATCCATCCATCCATGGATGGGAATGTTCAGTTCTACACCCATCCATCCATCCATCCATCCATCCATCCATCCATCCATCCATCCATCCATCCATCCATTCATCCATGGATGGGAATGTTCAGTTCTACACCCATCCATCCATCCATCCATCCATCCATCCATCCATCCATCCATCCATCCATCCATCGTTGGGAATGTTCAGCTCTACAATGGCAGCAGGGTAGGAGGGCCATGCCCCTTCTTTCCTCCCAGTATTTCACTCCCTCACAGCCTCAGGACATCACTCCGAGAAGTCTCTGGAGTTAAATTGGAGACACTTTGCTAAATCTTCCAAGTGAAAGATGGCAGGATTAAATTCCACTTTTGATATAATCCTCAACTCTCTCTTCAAGGCAAACGCAGCTTTGCCTCCAGCCCTGGCTGCTGCCTCCATGCTGAATCACTCTGATCCCAAAGTAAATAAAGCTCTTTGAAAAAGGGCAAATGTTTTCTCAGCTGCTCTTCTTCCCTTCAAACGCAGGGCTGAGTGAAATTTTTATGTCTGCAGACAGAAACATATGCAGTCAACAAATGCTCCTTGCTAGGAAGCTGTCTCCACAAGATAACTGGGTTTTGGAAAGTACACTGAGAATCCATGGGATACTCCTGGACCACACTGCTCTCCTTACAGCTTTCCTTTCTCCTCTCCTTAAGTGCTTTACATTTTATGGACTCCTAAATGAGCAGATTTAAGGCACTGCACATTAATCTTGGCACGTAGACAGCTCAGGCTCCTGGTGTCCTCAGGACCTTGTTTCTGCTCAGCCCTGGAGCTGTGTTTGCTGTGGGAGACAGCAAACAGAACCAGTCCCTTGTCATGAGAAGCAGTGGTGATCTGAAGGGCCAGAGCCCCCTGTGGGGGCCAGGCTGCCTCCTGCCAGCTGCTGTCCCCCATCCTGCAGGTCTGTGTGCTCCTTCTCCTCCAGCTCCAGCTCTGAGAAACCTCAAACTGACAGGAAACCTTTCTGCCAGCTCTGAGGGCAGAGCACACCACTCAGCTGCCCCACACATCCTTGCTCCCTCCAGAAACCCTCTCAAGGCTGTGAATCCAATGCCACAACACCACAGACCATTCTACTAACATTTTATTTTTATTAAACTGCTTAAATTTCAGCAAAGCTGCTGTGCAATTCTTCCACTCTTCCCCCTGATGTGCTGCAGGGTTTGGGAATGGTGCCTGATCATTTAGCTCAAGCTAGCTCCAACCCCCAGCAGGTTTATTGCTTGTAATAATACACAGCCTGGGCTTGACTCTGAGAATTCATTGCTCCCCCTCAGAGACAAAACACTGCTTTGAACATGTCAGTATTTTTAGTTGTGCTGTTCTCCTCCTCCAGTTAAAACCCAAGGGCACAGATATTCCAAGCACCTTTCCCCAGCTCAAAGTAATCTACCACTAGGCACAGATTACAGGCTCACTGAGTGCCAGGGTACCCAAACCTTGCAGGAGGGGCTCTCAACACAATCCTTGGAGTTTGCTCCCTTCCAAAACCCAGTTCTGCTCTCTCTTTTCCCTCTCTGTGGAAATACAATTTACCAACCCTAACAAAAGGGAAAATACACCAGGAAATTGCCATGCAGGGGAGCACCCAGCTCTGCCTTGGCCGGGGGAGAAAACAATGTGCTGGCCCAGGTGGGCATCAGCCACCCCCAGCCAGGAGCAGTGCCAGGGAGCTGGGAGGGAAAGCTGAGAGCAGAAGGCAAAGGGACTTGGCTGGCAGAAGCTTGCCAGGCTTTAAAAGGGCAGTCTGGCCACTTCTGGCTGAGGAACTGAGAGCAAGGAATGTTCGAGCAGCTTAGCAGCGATTGAATTGTTCTTTTGAAGTGACAAGGAGATCAAAATAAAAGGCTATTTTGGGTTTTTTTTTTTTTTTTTTTTTTTTTTTAATCCCCTTCTTAGATTACCAGAAAATCCTGGCTCAGCTCTGGTGGGGAACAGGTACAAAGTGTACCCAGCCACCACTGCACAGCCCCTGGCTCTCACTCACCTCCACAACAGGAGTGAAATGGCAACACCACAATGTTGGGAGGGCTTCAAGATCAACTTTCAGGTGGCTTTGTGTCCCTTGGGCAGTGGCACAGGGCACTGGGAGGATGGATCTGCACAGCGAGGACCAGGACAGGATCTGCAGCTCCTGCCAATGAGGGCTGGGTGGGACACTGGGAGGGCTGGTCCTGCCAAGCAGCCCCTGCTCTCAGCTCCCATCCCAGCAGCGATGCTGCGGGGCCTTGGCGCTGCCCATATCTCAGGATTTTGGGGTTGAGATGACTCTCAAGGTGTTAGAAAGTTTTTTATTCTTCAGCCTCACGACTGAAGAAGAAGCTGAGATTCGTTGGTTTTGTTTTTTAAGGCTGTTTTCCTTATCTATTCTATTCTCTCTCTGAGATTTGTCCAGCAGGTTGGGTTGTGGCACAGCAACTGCTTTTGGTGTGGTGTTAACTTTTCATATTAAGAACTACATGTATTTTATTTACAATAATTTTCTAATACTTATTACTTATGTTAGACAGTCTGTCTCTATTCTAAACTAATAAAAAAGTGTCACTATTCCAGTAGAAGATGGAGGACAAGAATAAGGAGAGGACACACTTAGATCTTTTCATCTTCTTTCTTGAACTCCCATTCTAAAACCCCAAAATTCTACTTTTTCACCCTGTGACAAATTCACTACCATTCCACTCAAACTCTTGTGGCTTGTAACTCTTCACACAAAGTTGGTATTTTTTTTCATGAGCTAAAATTGAAGGCACAGGTGTTTTTGACTCTGTGCCTAGGTCTCTGAGCCCCCTGCCAGAGTCTCAAATTGTCACCATGATATTTTCTGAAAAATCCCTTTGCCAGGATTTTTCTCCTGAGAAGCTGAGAAGCCTCAGTGGAAAAGAAAAACAATGATTATCTGCTGCTGTGGAATGCAACAGGTGCATCTTTGTTTGGTCCATGTTGGTTGTTTTTAATTAATGGCCAATCAGAGTCAGCTGGCTCAGACTCTCTGAGAGTCACGAGATTTTATTATGATTCCTTTCTATTCCTTTCAAGCCTTCTGATGAATTCCTTTCTTCTATTCTTTTAGTATAATTTTAATATATAATTTTCTTTTAATATCATATATATAATAATAAAATAAATCAGCCTTCTGAAACATGGAGTCAAGATTCTCATCTCTTCCCTCGTCCTGGGACTCCTGCAAATTCACCACCACATCGAATCACCCAGGGCAGCCAGAGCTCCCAACACCCAAAGTCCTCCACAGCCCAAACCAGGTGCCCTTGAGGTGGCTGAAAGGGAATGGGGAATAAAAGAATTTTATCTTGCTTAAACACAGAGCTCAACAAAAGCAAGAGAGAAGGTCACGAGATAGGGACAGAAGTGGAAATTGGAAACAGCAGGGGGCTGTGTTTGACACCAGGAGAGAGGTACAAGCAAGTTTTCCTCCTGATGGAGAAGACTCCAATGCTGTCTTCTAAAGGAGGCCATTTCTCCTCAGTTAAAGCTCTGAAATAAACATGCTTTAAGGAAGGAAGCTGGAAATTCCCTTCCCAACTCCTTCCTTCTTATTTTCTTCCTTCTGTGAGAGGGGAGGTTTTTTCCATCTGACCTTGCCTGGACATGGTCTGTCTGCCATGTGATTGACCCAGGAGCGTTCCCTTTCCCACAGACTTGAACATGCAATGCATTTCCAGGTCCTGGGGACAGTGAAAAGTTCAATTGAGGATTGCTCTGTTTAGCTGTGCTGGGGGCTCATAATCCCAGTGGGTCAAAATGTTTAGAGTTAAAGAGGTTACAGGCTTTTCTGAGGCAGTATTTAAATTCCAGCTGTCAAACCATTTGCATCGAAGAAATTTGTAGCCAGCAGTACATTCAATTGCTGTTTTCTTGTCATTAATCTGGTAATATGCATTGTTTTCCCATTGCCATAAGAGAGTAATTAATCTGTGGCAATTTTATGCCTATAAAATGATAAATAGTAGGCCTAAAACTAAATGACAGTGAAGAAATTCGAGGGGACACGCAATGATGAGAGCCTCATCAAAAAGGCTCTTGGCCAAGCCCTTGGAATGCCTTCAGGGTTTCATCTTTTTCCCCATCTTTCTCAAGAATTTGATCCAGACTTTTCAGGGCCTGATCTTTTAAGAAACCCATCTCAGGGACTTGCAATCTGCTTCATATTCAGTTTAACTGTGCACAAAAAAAAAATCCACTTGCAGATTTGCACATTAAAAAAAGAATTAAAAAAAAATTTAGAGGTTTTTCTTGGGGTCTATAAAATGAGCATGAAAATGAGGAAGTTTGGTGTTGCAATTTCCTAGGAAGCCTCAGTCTCACTCCCTGCCACTACTGTTCTGTACTTTGTTCTGTAACAGAGATGCAGGTCTGATAAATTACAGGCGTCACCGACTGTTTTCTTTCCCTTTGCAGGACAAAAAGCAGTGCAGGAACAAAGGTGACATCTGCTGCCAGGCTGAGATCCCTTTCTTGGTGCTGCTTTGAAGAAGGTGAACCTGCTGCAGGTGTTTGATATGGCAGAGGCACCAGCCAGGCTGTGGCTGGGCCAAGGCCATGTCCAGGACACGATAAGCACTTCTGAAATGCTTATCACTGAACCTCCCCAGCCAAGAGGGCTGTCCTGCTTCCCTCCTTTGTGAGAAAGGGTTTTCTGTTGACTCGGTGTAGGTTCACTGCTGGGAAGGAGGAAAGTTTGACAAGAATGTCTCACAGATATGTGTGCTTGGCAGAAAGATTTTTGAATGTGGAATCTGAAGAAGGAATAGAAATGAAAGCTTGATGTAGTTTGATATAGAAGTTTTGATGTAGAAGAAAAGAATTGCTGAGCCAGTCTTACTGGCTAACCAAGGAGGCAAAGGGTGTGTTAGTTAGAAGGGGTTTTATGACTTAGAATAAACCCACCTCTAACAAGAAGATGTTTTTACCAAGCAGAAAGATAGCACAGGCAAACAAGTCAGCAAAGTTGCAAGTAGAAAAAAGGTCTCAGAATTTTCCACTGCAAGAAAACTGAAAAACAACTTCTAGCTTAAACTGTAATGTACTGACTTTTAGTGATTGGAGAACAGTAACATGAATATGGTAATTACAGTAGTTATGATAGGCTAGAGATAATAGTTAAGGTATAGATTGGTTCTGCTGTATTAAGATGCTCAGCAAAGTCTATAATGCATTGTAACCAAAAGAAAAGTACATAATGCATTGTAACCAAAACCAAAGGGTCTCCAGGCCTGCCTGCAGCTGGAGCTGACAGCTGTGGGCACAGCTCTGTCACCCACAACCCTGGACTGCTGTAACATCTTGGATGGAATAAACTGCATTTTGTATACAACAAACTGCATTTTGAAGAGCTGCCTCGAGCCCCACATCCTTCATTCAGGCTCTTACTACTCACTACAAAGAAACAGAGAATGAGGCTGGTGTTGGAGGGGGATAACCCTTAATGGATCAAGTTATGTGAACAAAGGCAAGATGAGGCTCAGGTCCCTCCGGGCTCCACTCTGCTGTAACCCCTGGCAAAACTCAAACTCTCCTCTGCAAAACATTCCACAGCCCCAAAAATACTTCAGGTGCCATTTTCCCACCTCCATCCAACCCCTTCTTCCTCCTCCTGCTTCTCCCTAAGCAGCTCCCATGCTCCCGCCCGACCTTCCCTCACCTTCCCCCTGAGCCCCCAGTTTTTCTGGTGGCACAGAAAGGCAGGGGACAGCTGGAGCTTGGCTGGGTTCTGCAAGAGCCCACCAGGGTGAGCAGCAGCCCCTTGTCCCTGTGCTGAGGGGAGGTTTGTCCCCTGCCACTGTGACTGCTGCCCTTCAGCAAAAAGGGATGGAACTGGGACTGAAAGGTCACTATGGACAGGGAACAGCCCCCAAGACAACTTTTAAGTCTGTCTCACTTAGAATATTAAATGTGTGTGAAACAGCTCAAAAAAAAATTATGGCATCCATTACTACAAGCAGATTTCTCAAGCAGATATTTGGGAACACTGGGGAAAAAGAATGAGGGGTTGGTTTGGGGTTTCTAGGTTTTGATGCTGGAAGAGGAACAACTGAAAGCTTTTGGTATGAAGAGCACAATAATACTAACCTTGATGCTTGTTTTTTTCTTGTTTTTCTCTAACAACTAAATGAATTAGGTCTACTCCTAGGACCTTCACCAATCATTTAAAAGGAAAATGTTTATGAGGGTGATAAACAACCAACCCTGATGTCTCCCATCAGGTAGGACTGGCAAAAAAAGAAGAGGGAATAGAAAAATCACAGAGCCACAGAAGAGCTGAGATTGCAAAGGACTCCTGGAAGAACTCCAAAATGACTAAATATTACAGACAGGACAGAACACAACATAAACACTTGTCTGTATTGTGCTTAATACTGTTAGTTCCCAAAAGCACAGTAGTGTGTGCAATTCTTTCTGCTCTGTTGTTTATTTTGGTGACCAGGCTGGGGGTGATGTGGTTATTGCAGGAGTGAGAAGGGTTGAAGGGCCCTCCTTTAACACCAAGTGCAAGGTGAGCAGCACACTGGTCAGCTTTGGCATGTGTTTTGCAGGGACTGGCAAAGCCAGAGAGAAGCCAGAGAAGTCTGATAGAGAGAAGCCAGAGAAGTCTGATAGCTATTGAGTGGAGCCCCAGGATCTCTTCTTTATCAGCAGCTTCCAGGCTGAGCCTTTGTGTGCCTCTTGTAACCCCCTTCCCACCCACACACATTCCTTTCCAGCAATGCTGCTTTATTTGGCTTGTCATTATCTTCTTGTTAAATCCACTTAATTGGTGCATTTAACTCTTTGTGCTCCTTAATAGATTCTCTGATATCACTTGCTTACTGAAATAAAAAAGCCCACAGCCTCAAGTATGGATTTCAAAACAGCATCTGAATTGAGACAGGTCTTGCCAGTCCCATTTACCCCATGAGACTCGAGGCAAGCTGGACTTGATGAGCTGAGAACCCATCCAAGTCAAATTCTGCACACAGCCAGGGTATTTCCAGAAATCCAAAATCTCCTTTTCTACAAGCTCCTTTAGGACAGCAAATCTGCATCCCCTGCTATGGACTATAGAGCTTTTAGTGCCTCTGTTGCAGACTGGAAGGGTTCCTCTCCCT
The DNA here is from genome assembly GCF_027887145.1 of Ammospiza caudacuta. Classification (NCBI taxonomy): domain Eukaryota; kingdom Metazoa; phylum Chordata; class Aves; order Passeriformes; family Passerellidae; genus Ammospiza; species Ammospiza caudacuta. Next base: position 6,553,404 of record NC_080603.1, on the reverse strand, counting down.
GCTACTCAAAGGTGATCAGTGCAGTCCCCATGTGCTCTGTACCTGCTCTGAATTTCCACAGCCAGATCTACCAAGAGTCTAAGGAAGGAAATCCCAACTGTCAAAGGAAGGAAATCCCAACTGTAAGTGATGCCAGCAAAACCCCTTATGCCAATATGTCAGGAAATTTAAAAAATTAGATTATCCTCTGGCAATTTGGTTTTATCTGGGGAATTTCTGCAAGCTTTACACACATAAAAGTGCCCCAACAATATGGCACCATCAGCTGCATCTACGTTGGCAACTCCATCAGTGTAACTCACCCCAAAGTCCCTGCAGCCACTGCCCAAGGCAGCACACAGCTCTGGTGTGCAGTGGAGGCTCCCTCCTTCTCAGTGAGTGTTTTTGGTGAAGGATTGGGGATGGAGGTTACCCTAGAAGGGCTTTGATCCACAAGAATTGCTTTGCTGCTGAAAATGTGCTTGTAGACCAAGCTGGCAGAGCACTCTGCACTGGGGGTGCAGCGCTTAAAGCTGGGAACCTTCATGCCAAGGTGCAAAGGGCTGGGGCAGAAAAAGCAGGAATGTGCAAGGATTCAACTCCCACACATCCTCTGCTGGGGCCTCTGCTGCTCAGGGCACAGCACTACTCACTGTGAATACAGACCTGGCCCACAGACAGTACCCAAAATAAAGGTTTTGCTTTATTCTCAAAACTCCTGGAGGAAGAGTAAAGCCCCTCTAAATGTTTGGGAGGGAAATCTGGGGGGAAAAAATGACCAAACCTCCCCCTATAGTGCCACATATTCTTAATCCATTTTTTTCCTCCCATACTTTTGGGAGCAGGGAGTCTCCAGAAGGCTTTGGCAGAGAAGAGACTGCTGACATCAGGAGGGCCCTGCACCTCTTGGTGGGAACAGCATGTTTCTGACATGGCAACAACATGGGTTAAATTCCAGGCAAGTCATAGCTTTAACATGTTAACATGCTCTACCAGGGGAAAAGCTGAGGTATTTTTAGCATGGCCAGAGTGTTTGTCTCTGCACTGTTCTGGCCTTTTTTGGAATTGTTAACTCTGCTCTGGAAACAAATACAATAGCCTTTGCAGCAGTGAAATACCACTTATTTTCCTTTATTGGTTGCCACAAAGAAGACTACTGAGTTGTACTTGAAAGAGATTAAAGGAGAAACATACATCAGCTGCTTTCAGCACAGCTCACTGCTTTCACAATGCCAGCCAGACCACTCGCTGCTTCCCTATTTCTGCCCACATCCCGCAGCCTTTCCCACTTCCATGCTTAGCTCTGACAGAATCTCAGTGGAGAATGCATTTTTCTTCATGATGAATCATTTTTCTTCATGGTTTCATCCTGAGTTGCTGCTTGAAGGCATTGCCCCTTGCTCTCCTGTTTGACTGGGGTGAGCGCAGTTAGAGGGGTCAGCAAGACACACATTGCTCTGTCATCCTGCCCCTCACACCAACCTCCAAGACACGGCAGGGACAAGCATCTGCTGACAGATTGCTTGGTTTCATCTCATTAAAAACCCACCATGCAGTGCTGGGCAGAGCCCACCGAGTGAATCAGGGATAAAGGAGGAGATGGAGTTGAAGCACAAACAAAACAACATCAACACAAGGCAAGTCTGAGGGCTGAAAGGGAAATCATGTGGAGTGAAGGAGGGACTCTCCCCCTCTCCTATTTCCTTATCCCATTTGAAACAACATTCCCTTGCTCCTCCCCTCTGCCTGGGGCTGGCAGAAGCATGCAGCACAGCCACGAGGAGCAGCCACCTGACAGCCCCAGCCACACCTGGGCCACACATGCAGGACACCCAGGGAAACAAGAGTCTTGGAAGGATTAATGGTGAGAGAGGCTCCTGTGGCTGCAAATAGGAGACTGTAGTTGATCATCTGCTCCCACTTGATGGGAGAGGAGAACAAGGCTTTTTTTAATTGTCCCAGTTCTTCTCTTCCTCCTCTTCAGAGATTGCCATTACCAGTCTGGAATTACTTCTCCAGTTACTTCTCGCTGCTTCTGGAGTGGGAGAGAAGATGGGGCAAGGGGACTGTGTTTGGCATCCCAGACTCATCTCTCAGGCAGCAGGACGAAGAAGATGGCCTTGAGGAAGTGCCCAAAACTGCAAAGAGCAGCCACGAGCCAGTGGGAGCGAAGGCTGGGGTCAGTGTTCACCACGCACTTTGTGATGTCTGCCTGAAGAGGAGGGAACAGAGATTGTCAGAGACACCCTGAGACACCCCCTGGCATCTGCACCCTAAGGAGCAGCTCAGTGTCACAGCATAAAAGACTAAAGCTTGAATCAGTTATTAAATCAGTAGTTTGGTCTCGTACATATACAGGAGTTGATAAACACTTGTCATGTGCTATATAGGTCCAAAAATATTTTGGCAAAACTGTGGAAGTATTATCATTTCTATAGTCCTAGAACACTCTCAGCATAACTTCCATAGGTTATTGTTCAACTGCTTCAACACCTCCTATGAAGCTGCTGATAAATCTGTGACTATCCCCAGCCAAAAAGATTGAGCTACTGCACCAAAATCTCTTGTGCTGACTCCTGAGAACTTGCATTGACTTTCCTCAGCCTTTACAGCTTCTTTGTTGGACATTTACTGCCAGGTCAGTCCCTTTTGCAGGCTGTGCCAGCCCCACAGCCCATGGCACCACCCCTGCTGCAGCACCAGGTGCTGGCTCTGACACTTCCACACACTCCAAGTTATTAAATCAGGCTCAAGAGCCCTGCAAAATGCGCTTTACTAACTCCCCACACTGTCCCCCTCTTCAGCCACCCCTGGGGACAGAAATGCTACAGGAAGATTATCCAGCACTTCTCATTTTGGATAGCTAAATGCAACTTTCTTGCCCTGTTCAAAAGGTCTAGGAATCCTCAGCAGCATCAGCATTCCCATCCTTTTCTGTAAAGCCAGATGCTTCCCAGAGGTTGTCCTGGTTAATATCAGCTCAAGTTGCTTGTACATTTTCTCTTGCCTTAATGCTTTATTTGGAAGGCATTCAAGCAAGACACCCCCCAATTTAAATCTAAAGCAATGCAAGGTTTGTAGCTTTGTTTGAGGAAATGCAAATGCCAGCAGGGATGCCTCCCAGATTTAAAGACGACTTGGGCAGCCAGTTTCAAGTATTAATGAGAAGTTGGCCTGCAATAACTAAAAAAATTTTTTAAAAAAGGAAAAGAACCCCATCAAATTGATAGAAACAGGCTCTCAGCTGGCATGGGAAGGAGAAAATGGAAAATATCAAGAAGGTGAAGTGAACAGGACAGAGGTAGAGAGAAAAATGCATTTTCTGGTGCAGGAATCAAAATTAAAAGCTTTGCCCATGATATAACTGAGTTCTGGTTAAACTCCAGCCCAGCACAAGATGTGGACTGAGGCTGTGTAACAGGGGGTGCACTGTTAGCACATCAGCCCCATGTGCTTTGCAGAAACAGATTTTGGGAACAATAATCACATCACAAGGATAGCAAACGCTCACAGCCCCAAAAGTTTTTTCTTTACAAGCTCAGCTCAGCAGCCTTCCAAATTTGCCTTCTAACATAAATCTCTCATTGACCAAGCACAGATGAGTGAGACTCTCAACCCTGAAGTGTTCCTCACCAAAACAGGCCATGAGAGATGATAATAATCTTCTCTATTCCCTCTGCCTGTGCTCAAGGCATGCATAAGCCTTGCCTGACCAACCTTGGTCATCATCAGAAAGGAAAAAGGGGCTGAAGGGACAAATCCCAGAGTCTGGTTAGTGGGTAGAGCCGCACTAACCAGCCCCATCATCATCTACAGACCAAAGCTGTGCTGCCACACATTCCAGCAGCTCCTTGCTCACCAGGTCAGGAAGGCTGGCCCAGTGCAGCTCACCCCATTGCTGCTCTCCTGGGAGCACCAGCAGGAGCTGAGCTCATGAACAAGCCACAAGCAGAGACTGCAGAAGGGAGGAACACAGAGCATGCAGTGATGGGAAGGAGCAGGATGGCAGGAGAGAGCTGCGTCAGCACCAAGGTGAGGAAATGCTGCTGAAAAACACAAACACAGCAAGCAGAGCCCAGGCAGTGAGCAGAGGATGCTGCAGTGAGGTACCAGTGGTCACAGGCATTGATCTGTATTGTGGAGGAAAGCAAGGTGGGTCTCCCTGAACACTTCCAGCACACTCACCCTATTTGCATTTGAAAATAGTCTGAACTGAACCTGTCAGATTCCAGCAGCCTGCATGGGGTCAGGTTTAAAACACTTGTGTCAAACTGTCCCTTTAGCCACGCAGGACCTGTCTGAACACACATTTTAGGGCACCTGATCCTTGAGAAACACAAGCTCTAATGGGCTTTAGTGCCTCCTGTGAGCCAGTACAACCAACCCAACCCACCGGGCTGATTACAGCTGTGAGGGGTTAACAGCCAGGTGAGGAAATGAACTCCTCAAAGCCCTGCTCTGTTCTCCCAAAGGCAATGACCTCAGTGCTCTAACCAAGAGGAGCTGCACTCAGAAGCACTTACACATTTCTATGGGGCTTGCTCAGATAAGCAAAATTGCTCAGCTGTTTAACAATTGCCTCAGCTGTTGTTATCCAAATCAAGCCTACCTGATAAGGCAGTGCAATTGAAAACTTCAAAGCCACTTAGGACTTTTTGCCTGGCCAGGCACTGATAAACTGTTGCAATGGCAGTTTGATATGCTATGTTAATTGTTCAAACAAATTCAAGTCACCTACACTGCTTTGTAGCAAATGCCGCTAAAAAAAAATTAAATCTTTCCATTCCACTGTAAAGCCACTACTGAGGCTGCAAACTCTTCCCAGGAGGAGATGATGCCTCAAAGGTTCTTTCCTGCTCTTCCATGCAGGTTTCAATTGGTCCTGCACTCTTCTCCACCCTATGGAAGCAGCATGGGAACCTGCTGCTGAATGGAGAACCCCAAATGCCTTCCCCAAGTCTCCTTGGAGTCTTTTCTGGACCAGCTCAGGGATGGGGGTTATTCTTGGCAGCCTCAGCCTAGGCTGATGAGTAAGAGATGGGGAACAAGGATGGCAAGCCAGGACAAACCACCACAGTGGGTGAGAGGGCTCCACCAAGGTGCTGCTTGGTCTGGCCTGTGAGTGAACAAGGCTGGGAAATTCCTTGCTGCAGTGCCTACATCAAGAGAAGAACATTTGGATAGGCACAGCACGAGATGGGATTAGCAGCATTTCCCCTCATTTCTAGAGGGAAAGTATTTCCTTTTCAGAGCCCAGAGCTGCTGATCAGGGTGTTGGAAATGGCTGTATCAGGACAGCCCAGCAGCTTTCACAGGCCTGTGCTTGATGAGGGACAGTAAAGTTGGCTTCCCTTCCTTGGAGCCAGATCCCAGGAAAAATCAGCATGGATTCAGCAACCCCAACAGGAATGTGCTGTCCCTCTAAAGGGGCATGGCTGGAAAAAGAGCAAGCAGTGGATTTATCCCCTCAGCTGCACAGAACCAGTGCTTGTAGCCACAGCTCTCTTCATAGAGAGCAGATAGGCACAACTTCCCAAGGGTATTTCCTGGGAATGGCAGCGAGGAACCTCAGAGAAACAGAAAACATTTCCTATCTCCATTCTCTGCTCCTGTTGTTCTTGCACATGTAAAATGTGTTAAGAAGACTGCTTACCTGAAGGGATTTAGTAATTAGATTCTAGTAATAGTTCTTGATATTAATTAAGCAATTAGGTCAAAACTGTGTCCTGTCTTGAGACAGTCACAAGTTTTTCTTTAGTATTCTTTAATATCTATTTAGTATCTCAAGTATTTTAATATCTCTTTAGTATAGTATCTCTTTAATATACTATAGTATTAATGTAATATAGTATAGTTTTAATAAAACAATTTTTAGTATCTCTTTAGTATAGCATCTCTTTAATATACTATATTATTAATGTAATATAGTATAGTTTTAATGAAACAATTATTCACCCTTCTGAATCAATAGAATCAGACACCAATCATTCCCTGGGTCCTAAGACCCTACATACAATAAATGCTGGTCTGGAGATGGGTTTTGCAGCTTGTTTGCTATGCAACAAATTTTTTCAAAAATATCCTTTTGGAACGATCCAAACATTCTGTTTTGAACTCTAATGAAGCAATACATGAATTAAAACAAGATGCTAGCTTATCAGAACATGCAAGTTTTACCAAAACAAAATAAAAATAGCTGGAAACTGGAAAGAGATGTGTTCCTACACAACATTTCTGTTTTAATGAAATTAGACCTTAGGGGGAAAAAAGTTTCAGAGAATACATTTCAAGCAGGTATGCAGTTAAAGAAAGCCTGAAATGATACTGAGACAGGGACTGGCATTCACAGGCAGGAACAGTGTCACTTAATTCCAGGATATTCTCTTCACCTGCCTCAGCACAATTAATTTTTGGAACATAAAATGAAACAGATCACGGCATTCAAATCAAAGGTTACTTTTAGCCCAACCAAACAGCTCCCTGAGACAGCTGGCCTCAAGGTGACACAGTTTTGGAGACGGCAGGGATGATTTAAGGTAGGATTGGTACTTAGTAAGTGCAAGGGATCCCAAATCAGAACAATGATACTTTCCCAGTTTTTCTTCACACTCCTGAAGAAATCAGGGAACTGAACCAGCTACTGACTGGTTGGGAAGTCTCAGCACAAAGGAGCAATACTCAGTTTGGAAAAAGACACCCCACTCTCTCCAGACGTGTATGGGTGAGGAGCCTGACCATTTCCTGACAGCTTAGGAATACATTTCACCTGTTGGAAAAGAGGGAATTTGCATGCCTTGGGAACAAGATGTCCTATGAACTGAGTGGTGTCACAGGGCAATATTTTGCCCCAAGCAGCATCTGCCCAGCAGCACACTAGGGGATCCAAGGATCTGTGTCTGTGTCCCTGCCTGGTACATGCAGACAACCCCCAGCTGCCAGCCAGTCTCTCCACTCAGCTGGGGAGGTCACTGGGAAGGTACTTAGCTATGCCACAGCACCAAAATAAAGTTTTTCTATGAACCATCCTCCACAGGAACCAATGCTCACATTAAGTACAGAGAGACCAAAGGAATCCAGTGCTTAGAAGTGAAGTGAGAATTAAGCTGGCAGGCCTCATTTGTTACCAGTTTCTAAGAAACAGCTGGTCAAGAGTATCACAGAATCAAATGGTTTGGGTTGGAAGAGACTTTAAAGATCATCCAGTTCCACCCCCTGACACAGGCAGGGACACTTTCCTCTAAAATCAGCCTGCTCCAAGCCCCATCCAACTTGGCCCGAACACTTCTAGAGATGGGGCAAACCACAGCTTCCCTGGGTAATCTGTGCCTCACAGGAATGACCCTACAGTGTCCCTCTATGAATGGCTGATAGCTCTGGAGAAGATCAGGAACACAACAGGTGATGGTGGGCCAGGACTGAAATAATAATAATACGGAGAAGGATAAGAAGAAGGATGAGAAGAAGGAGGAGAAGGAGAAGGAGAAGGAGAAGGAGAAGGAGAAGGAGAAGGAGAAGGAGAAGGAGAAGGAGAAGGAGAAGGAGAAGGAGAAGGAGAAGGAGAAGGAGAAGGAGAAGGAGAAGGAGAAGGAGAAGTGGAAGGAGAAGAAGAAGAAGAAGTGGAAGAAGGTGAAGAAGAAGGAGAAGTTGAAGGTGAAGGTGAAGAAGAAGGAGGAGGAGGAGAAGAAGAAGAAAGAAGAAGAAGAGAGGGGGAAGAGAGGAGAAGAGAGGAGAAGAAAGGAAGAAGAAAAGAAGAAGAAAGGAAGAAGAAAGGAAGAACTACTGATGGTTTTGAGGATGGGACCATGAGGCAGTAACAGAGTTATGTAAGTCTAGCACAGGTGTAAGGGGTAAGTAGGACAGAGGTGGCCACAGCATTGTGAAAGAAAATCTCCCACAGCCTTTTTCTGCATAAAGCTGCAGAGAGCACACTCTCACTTCCGCTAACTGGGATATTTTCAGGTCTGGGCACAGAGAAACAAGTCCAATGAGACATGCAGCATTTCTTACCCAGCCTCCTCTCCTCTTCAGCCACGTCACCAGGGTCTTGCGCACGAACTCGCCCAGGCAGTCCACGATGGTGTGAACCATGGCCGGCTGCGCGTGCCGCACGCAGTCCACGGCCAGCCCTGCTGCCACGGCGTACAGCGACACCACCTTGCCCCACGTGATGCCTGCGAGAAGGGAAAAGGACATCATATTTGTAAAAATCAAAATGAGCAATGTGGGACTCCAGGCGGCTCTTCAAAGCGCAGTTTATTGCGTACAAAATGCAGTTTATTGTATACAAAATGCAGTTTATTGTATTCAAGACATTACAGCAGCCCAGGGTGGTGGGGTGACAGAGCCTGTGCCTACAGCTGTCAGCTCCAGCTGCAGGCAGGCCTGGAGACCCACATCCCTCCTTCAGGCTCTTACTGATGGTGCCCCACGTTGGGCGCCACTGTAAGAGCCTAAATGAGGGATGTGGGACTCCAGGCAGCTCTCCAAAATGCAGTTTATTGTATACAAAATGCAGTTTATTGTATTCAAGACATTACAGCAGCCCAGGGTGGTGGGTGACAGAGCCTGTGCCTACAGCTGTCAGCTCCAGCTTCAGGCAGCCCTGGAGTCCTGCACCCCTAAATCAGGCTCTTACTAATGGTGCTCCACGTTGGGCACCACTGTAAGAGCTGAAATGAAGGATGTGGGACTCCAGGCTGCTCTCCAAAATGCAGTTTATTGTATCCAAGAGGTTACAGCAATCTAGGGTGGTGGGTGACAGAGCCTGTGCCTACAGCTGTCAGCTCCAGCTGCAGGCAGCCCTGGAGTCCTGTATCCCTAACTCAGGCTCTTACTGATGGTGCCTCATGTTGGGCGCCACTGCAAAAGCCTTTATGAGCAATATGGGACTCCAGGCAGCTCTCCAAAATGCAGTTTATTGTATCCAAGAGTTACAGCAGTCCAGGGTTGTGGGTGACAGAGCTGTGCCTACAGCTGTCAGCTCCAGCTGCAGGCAGGCCTGGAGACCCTTAGTTTAGGTTACAATGCATTATATACTTTTCTTTGCTGAGCGTCTTAATACAGCAGAACCAATCTATACCTTAACTATTAGTCAGTCAGATATCTAATCTCCCAGAAGACAGCCTTCCTGCCAGGCTGCCCTGCCTGCAGCAAGTGCTCCACAGAAGCTGTCCTAGCAGCTGGGACCTTCCTGTTGGTGTCAGGGATGAGTGTGGGAGCTCAGCTCGAGGTACCAGCCAACCTCCTGGGGCTGCCCTGGGCATAAATCCTTCATGCTCAAACCCTGCAGTCATAAATCCCTCATGCTCAAACCCTGCAGTCAGCTGCCCCTCATCAGGCTTTCCTCAGGACCAGTGACCTGGAAACACAACCCTTTCGCTCCCCTGCACACAATTTACTTTATTATCTGTGATAGCCATATTTATCAAGCACACTGGGAAGTATTTTACAGTGTTGGGTCTCTGTGGAATCTGCGCAAAGTCTCTCCCAAACATAGGCAGAAGCTTGGTGAAGTTCTAATGTTTAAAAACCACACAGAACTGTTCTCAAAGGATTGCAGCAAGGTGAGAGGATGGAAGATGTGTGCAGTGATTAGATGTATGGATCAGGAGGGGTTAAACACACCATTAGAAAACTGGATGTCCTCAGCAAGCAAAAATACAATTTAAATGGAGTAAAACAATCTCCCTCTTTCTTTCACTGCACTCTCAGATCCTCAGGTAGCCTGGACCAGCTTCGGATGGAGCCCCAGCCTCCTCACAGCAGTTCTCATTGCAGCAGAATGCCCTATATTTCTTTAGAAAACCTGCAGATTTCAGAGCATTTCCACAATTCTTGCACTTGGTGCTTCAAAAGGGACACACTAACAATTTTAGGAATTGCTTACTTTTCTTTTCCTTAAAACAAAAATAAAAAACAAACTAAACTTTAGAGGAACTCTTCAAATGTCAGCCACGGGAATACTTTGTAAGACTGAAGAAAATCCATTCAGCATTACATTAGTCATGACAAATGGGATTTTTGTAAGATAAAAATCTACAGATGAACCTTTTGTGAGGCTCTCAAATCTCCTGTGACACTCTGTCCTTCCCCAGAACTATCCCTGAGATCAGGGGAAGTTTTTAATGTAGCTGAAGCGACTGTTCTTCTTTTGGCTTTACTTGCTGAGCAGACCCTGCGGTGTCCCTGACACCAGCGCTGTCACTCAGGAAGTTCACTCCCTGCTTGGCATTCACACTATTTATCTGCCTTTCTCACATTGTGTGTCACCATGACAGCCAGCAGAATGAGCCAGGAAGAGGCTATGAAACCACACAAGAGTAGACAGAAGGGTTCTCCCTGCAAGGAAGAGGCTGTCCAAGTGCAGGTCACTGCAGTTCTACCCAGTGAAAGAGGCTTTCAGGGGTTACACTCCTTGCTGATGATATATTCAGGACCAGAGCCTCAGCTGGCTGATATTCAGCTTTAGTATAAGTCACTTTTGCAGTTCTCCATCCCTGCAGAAATGTGGTTCCCTGCATCTTGAGTTACATAACAAAAGTTACCCAAAATTCCAGGGAAGAGTTCACTGGCTTACTCCCAAGCTTTTGCTGACAGCACTCCTCAAATATCTGAAGCAAGTCCATTAGCTCTGAGATATTTACGTGGCAGTAACAAAGACTGACAGGACTGAAGTCACTCTGGTGCAGAAAAACAGCTCCAGTCCTGCTTAATGCTGTTTTGAGCCCAAAATAGAAGAAAAGTGTATCCACAACCTGTGAAAGACAGAGACCCAGCACACAGGAAAGCAGATTGCTCTAAGGCACATCAGTCCAGAGAGGATGGAGAGGAACCATTCAGCTCCAGTTTCCCTGCTAAGATTGTTCCTGCTGCAGGATTTGCATGAGGGGAGTGCTCCTGGCACATGAAGAGACCCCTCTCCCTTTCACAGCAGAAAGAGATCAGGTTCTTGGTTAATAATGGTGATGGATGTGGAGGGCTCAGGGCATCCTCCTTCCAGAGCACCCCCAAAGGGGTCAAACCAATCCTTCAGACTGCCTTTCCTGTTAGAGTCAGTCCATGGGGGCAGGAGAGGAGGAAATCCCTGCCTGATTTCCACTTGTTTGAGTCCCCTTTGCCACTGCTGGAGGCAGAAGAGGGAGGCAGCAGGCTGGGCTTCTCACTCACAACAGCAGGGCACAGCTTATGCTCCTCTTCTCATATTGTAGGAAGCAAGGGATGAGCAGGCACCTCCAACACCAGGACCATGCTTGGGGCTGGCCCCTTTCCAGGAGGGCTCCAGCACCCACCCAGTCCCAGGCAGGAGAGGGCAGCAGCCCCAGCAGTTCTCCTCTGCCCTTTCCCAGGACACCAGCTCCATGAACTTTTCTCTCTCCAGAAAACATGGGTTTAAAGGTTTTATGTGTTCAATGGGCAAAGTCTGTGCAATGGTAAGTGATGTTATGTTGCATTTACTCCCCTTGGCAGGGGCAGAGGAGCACAGTTGCCTCTGTCAGTGCCTCTGTCCCCTGTGATGTCCAGGCCAGGTTCACAGTGACACCAGTGTGATACATCTCAGCAAAAGCTGGAATTGCATCTCCCCAGTGCACATGAGAAGTGAAAACACATTGGCTTGCTCCAAATCCCTCAGAAGGGCTGGCTGTCATCCACACTGGGTGAAACAGGCACTCATCACCAAGCAAGACAATCCATTCACAGCTTCCCACTGCGTGGATTAACATGCACAGGAGCTAACAACAACAGGGAATGGAAAGCTGGTCCAAAAAGGAACCAGAGAGAGAGAAAGCTCTGCTCACAGACATGGAACAAAAGGATGTGGAAAAAGTGAAGGGCTGCTTAGAAGGCATTATTAAAAAATAAGAAATGCAAGTTGCACTCCCTAGGCCAGCCATGGAGCTGAAGGTATGTAAACACTGCTGAGCCCAGGGGAAAATGAATTAGCAGGAGAGGAATGCTCTTGAAAGTATTCCTGCTCATATGAGCTTGTCTGCCCCAGGGGAGAGATGAAGAAGCCATGAGACACCAGGGCACCACACAACAACCTGAGGTTATTCAAACAAACTCAGCATCAAAGTCCTGCTCACAAATCAGACCTTAAAGAAACACCAGCCACTGCTGCAGTCCAGCAGCTGGGAGAATGCAGCCAGACACAACAAGCTTTGGAGGAGAGAAAAGCTGAGAGGGGTGTGCACAAGGCAGGAAGATCAAGCCATAAGGCCTAAGCGATGAGGGAGAAGCAGGATGCTGAAGAAGCTGAAGAGCACCAAAAAAAATGCGGCTCTCTCCATGAATTTGTCGATACCCACTGAGAGCAGAATTCCAATTTCTAACAGCATTTCAGAGAAATGGTCTGGGTTGGAAGAGAATTCAAACCTCATCTCATTCCAATCCCCTGTCACGGGCAGTGTTACACCCCAGTCACTTAATTCCAGGATTAAAACCAAGGTTCTTTTGCTCTGCATAGATTCAAAGGAGAAAATCCCAACCAGATATGATCAAGAGGTAAAAAAAACCCTCATGAAAGTTTGCTGGCAAACTACAGAAAATTAAGGAACGTTGGCAAAAGAGTAAATGCAACATAACATCACCTACCATTGAATAGACTCAGCCTACAGAACATAGAAAACCTTTAAACCCATCCAATGCCATGTTCCATGAGAAGAGAGAAGAAGAAAGGGAGAAAAACAGAAAGACAGGAAAGATACAGAAAAACAGACTTATAGCTACTAACTGCAGTTCCAGCGATGTAAAACTCCAAAATGAAGTAGGGTCTGTCACTGTGATATTTTCTGAAAAATCCCTTCACCAGGATTTCTTCTCCTGGGAAGCTGAGAAGCCTCAGAGAGAAATGAAAACAGTAATTATCTGATTGCTTCTCCTGCTTTGGAATGTGGTCTGGACATTGTTCACTAACAGGTGCACGTTTGATTGGTTTCATGTGAATTGTTTTAACTTAATGACCAATCATGTCCAGCTGTGTCAGACTCTGAGGAGTCAGTCACAAACTTTCACTATCATTCTTGTTAAGCCCTCTGTCTGTATACTTTAATTTTTTTTGTATAGTTTTAGTATAGCAATGTTATGTTATGTTATGTTATATGTTATGTTATGTTAGCCTTCTGAGAACAAGGAGTCAGATTTTCATCTCCCACCTTGTCCTGAATACCTCGCAAACCCCACAGGGTCAAAGGACAATGTTCTTTCCTCGTGGTCAGGCTTCTTAAAGCTTTGGCCCATCCTGGCCCTTCCTCCCAGGTGGGATTTGCAGTTTCTTGGACACACTGGGTGCTGCCTTCATTGTGCCATGGCTGACAGACACTGCAGGGCTGGGGGTGCTGGGCCAGGGCACCACCCCAACACAGCAAGGGCTGACCCACCCCACCACACATTCCAAGCATCCTAAGATGTCTCAAAACAAATTCTTTTTTCCACTCTCTGACAGGCAGGGACACCTTCCACTATCCCAGGTTGCTCCATCCACCTTGGCTTTCAATATTTCCAGGGATGGGGCAGCCACAGCTTCTCTGGGCACCCTGTGCCAAGGCCTCACCTTCCTGGGGAAAAAATTTCTTCCTTATATCTAATCTAAACCTACTGCCTGTTAGTTTGAAGCCATTCTCCCTCGTTACTCCAGGCCCTTGGGAAAATTCTCTCTCCAACTTCCTTGTTGGCTCTTCCAGGGGCTTGGAGGCCACATTGAGGTCACCCCAAAGCTTCTCTCCTCCAGGCTGAACAACCCCAGCTCTCCCAGCGGAGCTGCTCCATCCCTCTGCTCGCCCTGGTGCTTCCTCTGGACTCTCTCCAGCAGCTCCAGGTCCTTCCTGGGCTGGGCCCCAGGGCTGGAGACAGCTCTGAGCAGGGCACAGAGGCAGAATCTCCCCTGCCCTGCTGCCCAGCACAGAGGTGGGCTCTGGGTCTGTTGAGGATTGCAATGCAAGTTGTTTTCCATTACCATCTGCATGGCAGATTACCTTTGTCAAGTGGGCAGTTTGCCTTATCTCTCTCTTTGAGTGACCACATTCACTCCTCCCTGGGGAGGGGACATTGCTGATAACAGCTATTGAATGTCACTGCATGGCTGATAAGAACTACAGCATCCCATTGGGAGATGTGAGCCCAGAGGGAGGAGCCAAGCATTCCTACCCAGATATAATCCAGAGGTTTTGAGACACCAGCACGGCTTCTCCACTGGATTCCCCAGAGGAACAGCAGTTGCCTCTTCCACTGGATCTTCAGAGGAAGAATCCATCCTTCTCTACAGGATCCCTGCTCCAGCAGAACCACCCCTGACACTGCAGGAGGGCTGAGCCACAATTCCAATGGGACTGCCACCAACACCCTGACCCACAGGGTGTCAGGTTGGGTTCTGACTCTGGCAGTGTTGTTCTAGTGTACCGCATTGTTTATTTGATCCTTTTATTTTCTTCCTTTCCTTATTAAAGAACTGTTATTTCCTGCTCCCATATTTTTGCCTGAGAGCCCCTTAATTTAAAATTTACAGCAACTCAGAGGGGTGGGGAGGGTTCACATTCTCCATTTCAGGGGAGTCTCCTGCCTTCCTTAGCAGACACCTGTCTTTCCAAACCAAGACAAGGTCCCAGTACACAGGGCTGGGGCATCCCCAGCTCTCCCCCACCAGCACCCCCAAGTCCTTCTGCCAGGGCTGTTCTTGATCTGCTCATCCCCAGCCTGGACTGGTCCTGGTGGTTGTCCCAGAGCAGATGCAGCATTAGCACTTGGCCCTGTATAACCTCATGAGATTCCCATGGGTCACTTCTCCAGCTTGTCCAGGTCCCTCTGGATGTCACCCCATCCTTCAGGTGTGTCAACAGCACCAGTCAGCTTGGTGTCACCTACATCCTTGCTCCTGCAGGGAAAGTGCTTTCTCCTCAGAAAGAACTTACCCTACATTCCTGTTACACAGGGCTCACTTCAGCCCAGGCACTCTTGAAGAAAAGCCAAACCCAGTAAAAACCAGGCTGAAAGCTTTTAGAAAGCCCTCATGCCTAGCAGCTCTCACCAACAGGGCAGAACTGCTTCCTTTGGGAAAGGAAAATGCCTCCCCCTTTTCTACTTCTGTTTTTCCACCAAGTGACCTCTTCCTTCGGGCATTTGTTTTAAAACGTAAGGAAAAAAATGTCAGCTTAGCCAGGCCCCAAACCAAAGCTTGTAGAAGGCAGGGGAATGTCTCCTGCTACCTGCAGAGCAGCTTTGGACCCCACATGAGAACAGGTGGTAACGTCACAGAGGTGATGGTGCTGCAGATGCTTCTTCACCATCAAGAGCAGATCAGGTCTCTGCAGTGCTTTGTCTCCACACAGGGTGGGCTCAACTCACCCTGAATAACAAATGAGATGTTTGGAAACAGGGGAACAAGAATACAGCTTGAGCCTAAAGGCTCTTCTCCCAGATGACAAGCCATGGGACAAGAGGAGATGGCCCCAGATGATGTTCAGATTGGGTATTAGTGAAAATTTCACTAGGAGGTATTGACCAGGCTGCACCAGGGGATGTTTAGATTGAATATTAGTGAAAATTTCTTTTTTGAGAGGAGAGGCATTGAGCCAGGCTGCACCAGGTGATGCTCAGAGTGGCTATTAGTGCAAATTTCTTCTCTGAGAGAACAGGCATTGAGCCAGGCTGCACCAGGTGATGCTCAGAGTGGCTATTAGTGCAAATTTCTTCTCTGAGAGAACAGGCATTGAGCCAGGCTGCACCAGGTGATGCTCAGAGTGGGTATTAGTGAAAATTTCTTCTCTGAGAGAACAGGCATTGAACCAGGCTGCACCAGGTGATGTTCAGATTGGGTATTAGTGAAAATATCTTCACTGAGAGGACAGGCTGAACCAGGTGATGTTTAAATTGGGTATTAGTGAAAATTTCTTCTCTGAGAGGCATTGAACCAGGCTGCTCAGGGCAGGTCTGGGCTCAGTCAGGACTTGCAGACAGCGTGGACAGGAAATGAGCACAGACAGAGCTACAGTGTGACGACTCAAAACCAGACCAGAATGTGGAAGATAGACATGTAAAATATTAAGGAGAAAACTTCTCCAGAAAAAAAAAAAAAAAAAAAAAAGGGGTCAAAATCCCCTGCTTCCTTGCTGCAAAGGCATTTTAAGTGACTAGCAGGGCTCCCCAAGCTGTCTAAGCACTGTAGTGTCAGACTGTAGCTGTTTTCTTAATAAACTTGGTAATTGGCATGAAAACTCACCCTGAACTTGAGTGTCTGGTTTCCTTTGCTCAATAAGAGCCTCTTTCCTCTCAAGTATGGAAAAAAAAAAAAAAAAACAAAACAATAAAAGGAATGAATGTCTGGCTGCTACAGCCAACTCCAATTTGCTGGATTTATTGTTAAATGCTGAGTTTTGAGACTGCAGTGGGATCCAAGAACATTAAAAAACAGCAAGCTCCTACCCCTCAGCCACTCAGCAACCTTCTACCCAGGAGAAATTACAATTACAAGCTGATAAAAGCAATTAAATGCACAACTTCCAGCAGAGATGAGAAAGAATTAAGAACAGAGCGTGGAGAGCCCTGGGAAGGTTTGAATCAGCCCACTAAAATCCATTTCTGCAGCAGGGTGGCTCCAGAGGAGAGGCAGCAGAGTCCAAAGTCTCCAGCATTGTCAGCCCCAGAGGGCTGAGTCCAGATTCTATTCTTAATACCCTGAAAGGTTTAGAACTATGAGATATGATCCCTACTTTAATTTGAAACTACCCACACATTTGGCTCCTGAGTTGAGAAGTGAAGAACACCAAAAAACATTAAAAAAGCAGCTTTCCATGAATTTGTTAATACCCACTGAGAGCAGAATTCCCAGGAGGCAGCAGGGTTTCTCCCCAGCACCACAGCACACACAGCCTGCCCCCCCTGCAGCATTCCTGGCCTCTGCCTTAGCTCTCTGTGTCACTCCAGCTCTGGAGGTGGCCCGGCCCCAATGCTGTAGTCACCTCACATCAGCTGCAAATTGCAAATTGCACCTGAGTGTTGTTTTTCAGTAAAGCTCAGCACTAAGTGACAAGACAGGGCACCTGCACTCTGTACCATCCTCAGTGACACATTCCTGCCATGCTTTCCCTCTCTCTGAGCTCCCAGGCCCTCCCAAGCTGCAGCCCAGGCGTGCTCTGAGAGGCTGGTGAGGGCTGCACAACCAGGCACACAGTCCAGTTCCTCCATTTCCAGTGACACAGCATCAATTTCCCTAACCCAGGGAGTAAAATCTGCCCTGATCAAATTGCCAGCAGCCGTGGGCAGTGCCTGTGTTGAGATCTATTTTGCCATCTGGAGAGGATCTGCGCTCTCCACCACAGGGCTTCAGACCTTCTGCATGCCAGGGCTTCTCCAGAGTGTCAGTGGTTCCAGATAAAGCAGTTATTAACAAAGTTCTTTGTGAGGGTTAAAAGGTTTTGAGTGAGGTAGCCTATTTGAAAGTACAACTGAAACCTGAATTTCTATCCTGTAGCAAGTACTGCCAAAGTGACAGGAGTCCCTGCATCCTGTGACACCTCCATGCTATTGTCACTGGTTTCAGTGGTTTCATGCTGCCAGCAAGTTGCTTGTTTGGGCTTTTTTTGCCTTTTTTTGGTTTTGTTTCCAATCTTTAACATCTACCATCCCTTCCACAGACAACACAACAAGACACTGCAGAAAACCTATAACCATGTCAGAACCTGCCTGACATAAATCCCTCTGAAAGGCTTCTTTTCCTCAACTCCCACAGGCTGCTTTTCCAGTTGTGAGCAGGGATTGTTTCCAGGAAAAGCTGAATGCAGCACAGGGCTTATTTTTGCTTTTGACCATCATCTCTGGAACCAGTCTAACAGCAGCAGCAGCACACTCACATCTAAGCAGAGAGAAAGCTCAAAGCACCTGCTCATCTGGAACAGCCTTAAGGAGCAGGGCTTCC
Organism: Ammospiza caudacuta; assembly: GCF_027887145.1. Taxonomy (NCBI): domain Eukaryota; kingdom Metazoa; phylum Chordata; class Aves; order Passeriformes; family Passerellidae; genus Ammospiza; species Ammospiza caudacuta. The sequence goes on along the minus strand of NC_080603.1, from coordinate 6,535,520 downwards.
CCAACATGAGAAAGGAAAAGGTTGCATTGCATCTCTGGGTGTTGCTGTGGGAAAGGAAGCCAGGAGGAGAGGAGCTCTCTGTGATGAGCTGATTCTGGCTCCCAGCATCAGCAGCCTGAGCTGGAACAAGGGAGACTCCCAAACAATGAATCTCCTGCAGCTGCCAAAGGTGAGCAAAGGAGCTTGGAATGAGTGACCTCCCTCTGCAATGAGGCAACAACCACCTCCTAACGAGGAAGGGCAGGAGGTGCCTTCTAGAATGAGGCAGAACCTACTGGGAGGATATGACAGCCCAAGACATTTCCCTGCCAGCAGAGAGCAGCTCTCATTAAATCATTAAAGCAGGGCACAGTGCCAAACTGCCCACAGCCCTTTCAGAAAGCAAGCCCCACCTTGCAGGCTGTGCCTTCTCCAAGAGGTGTTGAATAATACCCTTTCCTTGACTCAGAGATGGGGCAGCTGAGAGGTGCTTGAAGAACTTTAATTCCATTTTCAGTCTCATGAGAAGAGTGAGACAATACAGATGTTATAATTCACATCATCATAATCAGAAGCCAACTATCTCCTAATTACAGTACCTCATAAGTGGTTTTTGACTTATCAGATTTTTACCACATCATGCCTTACAACCAATCATCTAAAACTACACCTTGTGGGTCCCACTAGAATGAATCTCTCTTATTTGTAAGACTATTTTTTTTTGAAACTTTTTTAGCTCTATTTCTCTCTCAACCATATCTCCCCTATTCCACACCATTTCCAAACCAACATTTAGAAGGCAATTCCTTGTCTCAAATTCAGACACAAACACATACTATGTGAGAACTCCCCACAAACCCATTCACCACAGGAGGTGGCTCCATCCCTGCTGCTCTGTGTGTGTGCGTGGGCACCATACCTGCAGTGAAGATCTGCGTGGCCACGGCCAGGAAGGCGTCGGACACCACGGACTCGGAGTGCAGCGAGATGTTCAGCTGCCGCGCCACGTTCCGGTACACGTTGGGACGGATGTACTCCAGCTCATCCCCTGCCAAAACACAGCAGGGTCAGCTGGGCACAGCACCAAGCCCTGCTCCCACCCTGGAGGAGTCCAGGGATGCCATCAGGTGAATGGGAGATCCAGCTCATCCCCTGCCAACTAACAGCCAAGGTAGGCTGGAGAGAGCACCACGCCCTGCTCCCACCATGGAGGAGTCACAGCTGGTCGCACGCCAGGGATGCCACCAGGCAAAGAGTCTGAAGCCCTGTGGAAATCCAGGGCACCACAGGGAATATTTCTCTGTCTGCTCTGGGGTGCCCTGACCCCCAGGGGAGCACTGGCTTTGACCCTCATTCATGGAGAAAGTTTCTCAGACTTCAAGATAGACCAGAATCCACAAAAGTGTGGAATAGATTATAGAGTAGTGCAGGGGTATCACTTGGTTAAAAATTGAGGTTTTGGGATTTTTGTGCGTTGTGGATGGAAGCAAGATGGAGGGCACAGGGTGTTGTCCTGGGTTTCTTCTTCATGCTGCTTCTTCCTCTTCTCCATGGGTTTGGGTGGCATTTTATGATTGGGCAGAAAATCTGCATTGCGGGCTCTGTGGGATCAGTTATTGGGTTAAAAGGGAAAATAATCCAGGTGTCAGTTCTTAATTGGATAGTTTAGTCTTAAAAGACCTTGGAACAAGAGATTGTTGGCCATTTTGTGCCTTCTAATGAAAAGCTGCTGAACTCACAGCAGTGAGACTGTTTTACTGATAAGAAATAATAAACATCTGAGTCCCAACATGAATTACTGTCTCAAGTGCCTTCAATCCAGACCCAGAAAAACCCACAACTGATACCCCATAAAGCCCAGCTCCACCTGAGTTTAGGCAGGCAGAGGAGTGCTTAGGGTTGCTCAGAAGCAATTTCCTCCCATCTGCGTGGAAATCACAAATCCTCTGAACAAAGACACAGCTCTCTCCCAGGGTTTTCCTGGGAAGCTGTGAGAAAGCTCAGAGAAAAGAATGAGGAACAATTCTTATCTCCACTTGCTGCACCTGTTGTTATGCACATGTGGAATGCGTTAAGGAGATTTGTTTACCAAAGGGTGATTTCTTAATTGGACTTCTGGTGATGGTATTTTGGATTCATTGACCAATTGGATCCACGGGTGTCGTGACTGTCTGGCAAGGGCAATGGGTTTTTCTGAATAGTATAGTATTGTGAAAAATGTGTGAATGTATTTTATTTTATTTTATTGTGGATGTCTTTTATGATTGCCTTTTTGCAAATATTGAAATGAATATTCTATGTGTTATGTTAGAAAGTTATGCTGTATTAATTCTCTTAAATAGTGTGTTAAACAAAAGGTTAAAATAGAAACTATGCTATGTAAGATTTTTTTTTTAAGAGAGGAGTGAGGTATGCCTACTGAGACAGCAGCCACAGGACACCTAAATGTTTCAGAGAAAGAGAATTTATTGTTCACTTATCAGAAGACACAAACTTCTTCCTGCCTTGCTCAGGCCTGAAGATGCTGTCAGTATTCAGTGGAAGAAGCTGACCAGACAGAATCCTGTGTTTGAATGGAATTTATGCATCATGTATGAGGTGTATGAATATGCAACAGGTTGTTGTTTTTAAGGGCTAATCCTCTGTTAACAGGTGTCCTTTTTCGGGTTTATTTTGCCCAGAAAGAGGTACCTGGACTGTCTGTAACTCTTTGTTTCTGTTGTCTCATGTGGTCCTAAATCCAAATTGTCCAAATTATTATTACTCTAATTATATTACTATTTTTATAACCATTCTAATACTATTAAACTTTTAAAAATTTAAAAACAAGTGATTGGCGTTTTTCACAATATCATATAATAAAGTACAATAAAGCAATTGTCAGCCTTCTGCAACCATGGAGTCAATGCTAATTATTCCCCAGCAGGGAATGCTACTCCCATACATCTGCACCCTGGGACTCCTAAAGGGAGCAGGGACAGGCAGGGGCCCTGTACCAGTGGTGTGGCTGCAATAATCCCTGATATAAATGCTGTTCCCAGGCTGGCTGCCTGCCTTTCCTGCAACACAGGAGACAGGCCCCAGATAAGCAAATCCATGTCATTTTATTTCAGAAGTGAGAAGGAAGCATGAACGTGGTGTTGTGAGGTCCCCAGGATGAGGTGAGAGATGAGAATTTGACTCCGTGTTCTCAGAAGGCTTATATTATATTATATTATATTATATTATATTATATTATATTATATTATATTATATTATATATACTAAAACTATACTAAAGAAAGAGAAAGGCTAAACAAGAACGATAATGAAAGCTCGTGACTGACTCCTCAGAGTCCAACACAGCTGATGGTGATTGGTCATTAATTAAAAAACAATTCACATGTTTAGATAAACAATATCCAGACCACATTCCAGAGCAGCAAAGCATGGAGATGAGGCTTCTCCTTTTCCCAGGAGAAGAAATCCTAGGGAAAGGATTTTTCAGAAAATATCATGGTGACACATGTACATCCACTGGGAGCTACGCCCTTCCTCAGCACCCCATCAGGCTTGTACAAATATGCCTCCAGTGCAAGAGAGTGACTCAAGAATGCTGAAGACTGATGAAAGCCAAGGATCCACCCAGAGCTGCACAGCATTAATTAAACAAAGAGACTGCCAGCTGTTTTGTGCTCACTTGAGAGTCAATCTGGAGTTCTTTCTCTCCTTCAAATGGTTAAAGAGAAGTTCATCTGCATGGCTGACTGCTCAGCAGGAAGGTACCTGACACACACAGAGATGTGTTTTCACCTTTCTGCCCAGCTGGGAAATGGCAGGAGGTGTCAGGCCAACTTGAAGAACAAAACACAAACACCAAGGACAAGCAGAGAGCCTCCTCCAAAAGGACCGAGCTATGGGGCTTGGGAAACAACAGTAAAGCTTTTCCTTGTGTCGCAAAATAAATAAGTTTTTGAGTAGTAGAATTAATAAAGCCCAGTTTCCAAGGGATTTCTCTCTCTGTAGGGGTTCATGGATATTTAATGAAGGTTGCACAGCTGCTGTAGGAGCATGACACTGCAAACACCCCATGGGACCAAGCCCCTTTCTGCACAGAGAGCCCTTTTTGGCTTGGATTTAGGACACACTGTGTTCTTCTCCTGCACAAGGGTGCTCTGAGAAGAGGAAGAGGTATCCCAACAACTTTATATCCCACTGTAAGACCCAAGTGACTTGGCCCAGCCAGGGGGCAACTGATCTTCTTCAAAATTTTATTTATGTGAGAGATAAAAAAGAAGATCTCACTGCAATCAGGACCTTTTCACAGAGCCATTAGCTACTGATCCTTAATTCATTTATCTGGCACTCAGCACAAAGGCAAACCCCAGCTCTGCAGAATTCCACAGCTGAGCTCTCCCAGCCCTTTCTGAGTAAGGGATTGTCCCCTGTTTGACAGAAAGAGGAAACCTGCCAACACGTGGTCAGCCCTGATAAGAGGAAACCTTACTTGGACTACCAACAGCTGTTTTCTCCCCCCAGGCAGCACACAGGCTTCCTGGAAAATGTCAGGAAATGGGGATAGCCCTGCTTAACTGGGCCCAGGAGCCTGGGATCAGCACTTGGCAGCTGCCACTGCTCCAACTCCCAACAAGCAGCTCCTGGAGGCCCCAGATGAGATCAGGGTTTGGTCGGAGGCACACATGCCCTGTTCTGCAGCAAGGCACAGGGCAGGCAGCAGCATCCAGGGAAGGAAAGCACAGGAAAGCATTCCCAAGCTTGGAGAGCCTCCCTGCCCAGCAGCACCAGGACCTCCACGTTGGTGCTGGTCTCCAGTGCCCTTGTTCTGATTTGCAACATTTAGAGCAATCTGGGGGCCTCTCCTTTCTCCAGTGCTTATGGAGGAATTTGCAGGGCAGCAGTAGCAGTTTGCAAGTGCAGAAGCTCATGGCAGTGGTCAAAGGGCACCTCCCTAGGCCTTGGCCAGAGGAAATACAAGTTCAGATAAACCAGCTGAAGCCCAAGTCCAGCAGTAGCAGTGCCCTAGAAGATGCCAGATGCATTGTGGCAATCAAGTCACTCACTCTGGAGAAAACCCTGCAAAAACACCCAACTGAGAAAGGCTGCTCTAAGTGCTGTGGGAACTGGTACCCAGCTGGAGACCTGTGCCCATAGAATCAGTTTGCTGCTGGGCTTTCTTACACTGCTTTGTGACTTTGAGCTGTTGCAGGTCCTCAGAAAAGGCAACTTCATAGAAACCCCGTGCTGAGCAGTGCTCCAAGAGACTGAGGAGACTCAGGCAAAGGAGCTGTTTAGGGAAGATCACCAAAACCAAAAGCAGAGAAGAAAAACCTCTTTATTGAAGTGGTCAAAGGGCACCTCCCTAGCCTTGGCCAGAGGAAATACAAGGCCAGATAAACCAGGCCTATGGCAGACACAGCACCTTGGTCTGGGCTGCCTCATTTGCCTCATACCATTAGGTTTTACCATGCCTGACTCATTAATTGCACTAATTAGCTGCTAAGCCTCACTGAGCTGATGGAGTCTCCCTCCCTGTGACCTCCAACAGCATTGCCTGTGCCCAGCACCTCTGCTGGCCCACCAGAGCCTCTGTGTGCAGGTGGGCTAGGAAATACCCCGACTTCCATCTCCACAGGCTTCTCTGCACTGTCATGAAGGAAGAAACTGGTGCTGCTTGTTGCACTGCTCAGGAAAGGGCTGAGGATCAGCATTGCTGGCAGGTGGCTGGACACCAGCTGGCCTGGTGCTGGTCAGAGCAGAAAAGGGGAAAAGAAAGGGAAGGGCCACGTGACAAGTAAAGTTTCCAAAGGAACAGGATGGAAACTGTTCTTCATCCTAATGGGGAGCACTGCTCACCTTTCTGCTTTCATGGTGCTCTCCAAACAGATTGGCTCAGAGAAGGCACCAGGTTCCTGGGACTATCAGCCAAATCTTCCCATCTGGACAATCCAGGAGACGCCTTCAGATCCTCAGAGCCACCTGCCTGCCCTTCAACGTGTTCCTGGCCACCCACAGAATTTTGGGTTGAAAGCACAGAAATCTCAACCCCCAAGGCAGGCAGAGAAGAAAGGAAGTACAAACAGACAGTGGGATTGGCAGAAGAACAAGAAAATTCCCCCCCAAACCAAGCAACCACTGGTAACAAAAGAAGAAATAAAATCAGCGTAGAAGAGAAAAAGTGAAAAAGAATGAATTAAGAAAAAGAAGTCCTTTAAAACAAACCCAGCTATGCCTTAAGAAGAAACTTAGGATAATATCAAACTGGTAGAAAGGGGAGAAAGTGGGAACACCAGCCCTGGTCCTGTCTTTGTTAGGCCCAGCTAATGCTGACTTCACCAGACCTGTTTGAACTCTGATGTCATTAAATCAGATGCAAATGCTGGTGGTAGTTTCCAGCCAGATGTGAGCTAATATACCAGCCTGCAGGCAAAGAGAGATGTTGGGAGCAGCTTCCAAGTATAAAGGTGTTGGGTTCCCAAATGACAAACAGGATTTTGAGCCAACTTGAGCACACAGGATGCTACACAACCCAAAACAAAAGGCCAGGCAACTGTTAACATTTAAAAGGTGCTCCTGGTACAAACTCTAAAGATTATCTTCATGTCACCAGGCATAACCTTCAATCTGCTCTCCCTGAAGCCCCATTGTTGCTGTGCTGTGAAGGTGGCACAAATGGCAGTGTGTGCCACACAACATCAGCCAACTCCTTCCTGCTCCAGCTAAAAGCAAGAAAACTCAGGTGTTGCTGAATAACCAAGATAGAGAAAGGAAAATTAACACACTGTCATGAAATCAGCTTTTATAAAATGTCCAATAACACATTTTCTGAGCATCTACCCCCAAATGAAAGCTGGGTGAGCTACTGCTGAAGCCCAAGTCCAGCAGTAGCAGTGCCCTAGAAGATGCCAGATGCATTGTGGCAATTAAGTCACTCCCTCTGGAGAAAACCCTGCAAAAACACCCAACTGAGAAGGGCTGCTCTAAGTGCTGTGGGAACTGGTACCCAGCTGGAGACCTGTGCTCACACAATCAGTTTGCTGCTGGGCTTTCTTACACTGCTTTGTGACTTTGAGCTGTTGCAGGTCCTCAGAAAAAGGCAACTTCATAGAAACCCCGTGCTGAACAGTGCTCCAAGAGACTGAGGAGACTCAGGCAAGGGAGCTGTTTAGGGAAGATCACCAAAACCAAAAGCAGAGAAGAAAAACCTCTTTATTGAAGTGGTCAAAGGGCACCTCCCTAGCCTTGGCCAGAGGAAATACAAGGCCAGATAAACCAGGCCTATGGCAGACACAGCACCTTGGTCTGGGCTGCCTCATTTGCCTCATACCATTAGGTTTTACCATGCCTGACTCATTAATTGCACTAATTAGCTGCTAAGCCTCACTGAGCTGATGGAGTCTCCCTCCCTGTGACCTCCAACAGCATTGCCTGTGCCCAGCACCTCTGCTGGCCCACCAGAGCCTCTGTGTGCAGGTGGGCTAGGAAATACCCCGACTTCCATCTCCACAGGCTTCTCTGCACTGTCATGAAGGAAGAAACTGGTGCTGCTTGTTGCACTGCTCAGGAAAGGGCTGAGGATCAGCATTGCTGGCAGGTGGCTGGACACCAGCTGGCCTGGTGCTGGTCAGAGCATTGCCTGTGCCCAGAACTTCTGCTGGCCCAAAAGCCTCCTGCAGAACCTCAGTCTGGTGCAAATCCCTCCATCCCAGCTGGGCTCCCCCTGCCAGGACTCACCAAGCCGCAGCAGTATGGTGGAGACCTCGGCCAGCTTCCCCCCGGGCACCGGCGCGTTGTGCTCGGGTTTGCTCCAGCTCACACCGGCCTGGATCAGCCTGGAGTTGATGTAGTCTCTGCACAGAGCCTTGGCTTGGGACACAAGCTCTTTGTCAGTGGGAGACCTGTCAAAAACCTCCATCACCTCTGCAGCAAAGACTGAGGAACGACGCAGCACCTCCATCCTGGAGTGCACGCACAGACTACAGGGCTGAGCCGCAAGAGAATCTGTCCACCAGGAGATGTCCTCAAGGTCTGTCAGAGATCCCAGCAGCTCTTCTCCACAGCCCACCTTTTCGTTTTAGCTGGTAAATAAAAGCATCTGTGAGTCCTCTAGCATTGCAAAGATGTAAATCAGGAGTTCAGGAACACAGCCCAAGTCAATAGCATCACATTCGCAAAACATTTCTCTGGGTCCACCTTACAGACAGGGGGGAAAAGTCTTGCATCTCTCAGCCACTGACTATCCCTGGAAGCATGGTTCACAGAAAGGCTGCAGTTTGGAACTCTCGAGGTGTTTCCTCTTTTCCCATTCAGATTTGGCAGTTCTAGAATTACCCATCAGACAGACTAGACAGTCAGAGCATGGAAACACTTCATACAATGTGCTGACAATCTCAGCTTGTTTCAATTAAACTGGAAAAAAAAAAAAAAAAAGAACCCCAAATACCAGTTCCAGTAACCTCAACCAGATGTCAACAGACATTCCAGCTCAGTAGGTCATGGATCTTTCTGAAGAAATGGCACTGTTGCAAGAACCAGGCTATGGGAGCATTGGAAATGCCTTGATGGAGACGCTTATTCTGAGACACATTCTCGGTTTAGGTTTTTGTTGTGCCATGCTTTTCCCCCAAAACAACGTGCATACTACTACTTGAAAACATCTAGCAATAGGAGAGAAAGCAAAGCAGAAATGTAGATTTTTGAAAAGGTTTAAGCTGTGAATGCCTTAAGGGAAACGTCAAAATTTCTTCAGAGGCACCTGAATTCATCTGCTGATCTGAGTTTTTAACCCAGTGCTGCTTCTGAAGTCAGAGTCAGACCAGTCTTTATTCAGAGGTTAATAAATGCATTTTTCAGTCTGCATTTCAGTTTCACACACCTACTTACAATGACAATTTTCAAACAAAACACAGCCAGTTATCCCAATTTCCCCAAGAAAAAACATATTTACCTCTCATGTTGCACTTTTTCCCCCCTCAGTGATTTCTTTTTGGGCTTGCTTTCGTGTTGCTTTAGAAGATCTGCATCACTGGTTTGGGATTCCCAGGTGACTGTCACCCTCCTCTGCTGCGCTTTCCACGGGGCTCTGTCAGCAGCACATCCCGGGATCCTTGGGCTTGTTCTCCTGCTTTTAAGGGACCAGGCGCCGAGGAAAGCTTCTGGCTTTAGCCTTGTAAGGAAGATGAAATAAGCGGGAGGTGGGGTTGCTGTACCCAGAGGGAGAGCTCTCTCCTCCCCTCTCGTCTCTCTTAAGGAGGCTCGCTGCTGTTCTGGGCTTGGCTCCAGGCTCGGGGCGAGGCTGCGAGCATCATTTCTGATCAAACAGAAGGGGATGGATGCACTGCTGAAACAGGGATAATTCCTGCTGGATTCCCACAGCAGCTCCCGCAGAGTTGATGCTGGCCAGTCCATTCATACCGCAGCCAAGTGGGGGAATTGTGCTCTGTCATATTCAGCCGTGGGTTAATCCTACACTTCAATCCCTGCCATCGTTCTGGGCTATGTCCCTGCCCATGCAGGGGGTTTCAACCCCCAATACATGATCTGTAAGGTCCCTTCCGACCCAAACCATTCTGTAATGCTACAATGATTTTATGATTAACATGGAGATGTTGGGAAGGATGAAAGTTTGACAAGTCTCACAGACATGGATGCTTAGCAGAAAGATTTTTGAATGTAGAATCTGAAAAAGGAATAGAAATGAAAGCAAGTTTTGATATAAAAGAAAAGAATCCATTTACTGGATAACCAAGGAGGCAAAGGGTGTGTTAGTTAGAAGGGGTTTTTATGGCTTAGAGAAAAGGATAAACCCACCTGAAACAAGAAGATGTTTTTACCAAGCAGAAAGCACAGGCAAACAAGTCAGCAAATGTGGCAAGTAGAAAAAAGGTCTCAGAATTTTCCATTGCAAGAAAACTGAAAAACAATTTCTAGCTTAAAGTGTAATGTACTAACTTTTAGTGATTGGAGAACAGTAACATGAATATGATATTTACAGTAGTTATGACAGGCTATAGATAATAGTTAAGGTATAGATTGGTTCTGCTGTATTAAGATGCTAAGCAAAGAAAAGTCTATAATGCATTGTAACCAAAAGAAAAGTATAAAATGCATTGTAACCAAAAGCAAAGGGTCTCCAGGCCTGCCTGCAGCTGGAGCTGACAGCTGTGGGCACAGCTCTGTCACCCATGACCCTGGACTGCTGTAACATCTTGCATGGAACAAACTGCATTTTGTATACAATAAACTGCATTTTGAAGAGCTGCCTGGAATCCCACATCACTCATTTCAGCTCTTACATAGAGAGCCACAGCTCAGGGCTAAGGCAAGCAGTGCTTGCAATTCCCCTGAACTATGAGTAGTCTGGTTTTAAAAAATGAAGTGGCTTTGTTGATAGGAAATAGTCTATCCAGAATGAAGTGTATTGCAGGAACTTGCCCACTTTATCTCAATGTGTTATGAAAAACATGTCAGCGAGTTCCAATATATTTATAAATTAATTTCAACGTTAACTTCTTGTTGCAACATCATCATATTGATGCCACAATATTCAGCTTTCTTCCATGTCCATTTCAATAAACCACATGCAAACATTGGCTTTCTGTGTTACAATTTGAAACAAAAGAAGTTTTAATAATAGAAGTTTCCTGCAGCCAAGAATTTTTACCAGACCAAGCACAAATTCTCCCCAATAGCAGTTTGTATATTAGCAACTGGGCATTGGGCATGTCTGAAACACAATTTTTCCTAAAGGAGGTCAGAAGTTAGATGTAACTGTTGTCATCTTGTTGCCTGCAAGAAAAGACAGAAGAAAGTATACCCCTCCAAGGTGTTCAGCACAAAAATCCCTTCAGTACAACATGCACCAGTGCTGGTCTTTATCCCTCCAAATCAAGGGATAAAAAGGAACAAATGAACTGCATGAAAAAAGCCTCTTTATGTGACGTGCTGAACATTCTGGCCAGCACCCAGCACAGATTAACACAAAGCATGTTGGCTGCTGTTACCTGCATTGCTGGAGCCTGCTTTGCTGTCCTGGGAAAGGGCTGAGGTACCTCACACCCTTCAGATTTTCTGTCTGAGCTGGCTTTTTTGGGGAAAGGAGCAGGGTTAAGGAGAGGTACAAGCTGTGATCCAGCTGGGACCCCAGCTCAGCTCAGCTCAGTGGCATCTTAATACAGCAGAACCAATCTATACCTTAACTTTTATCTATAGCCTATCATAACTGCTATAATTACCATATTCATGTTACTGTTCTCCCAGATCAGCTCAGCTCAGTGGGAACTGTCCCCAACAGCAGTTTGTATATTAGCAACTGGGCATTGAAACACAATTTTCTGAAAGGATGTCAGAAGTGAGATGTAGCTGTTGTCATCTTGTTGCCTGCAAGAAAAGACAGAAGCAAGAAAAAACACCTCTCCAAGGTGTAGAGCACAAAAATCCCTTCAGTACAACATGCACCAGTGCTGGTCTTTATCTCTCCAAATCAAGGGATAAAAAGGAACAAATGAACTGCATGAAAAAAGCCTCTTTATGTGACGTGCTGAACATTCTGGCCAGCACCCAGCACAGATTAACACAAAGCATGTTGGCTGCTGTTACCTGCATTGCTGGAGCCTGCTTTGCTGTCCTGGGAAAGGGCTGAGGTACCTCACACCCTTCAGATTTTCTGTCTGAGCTGGCTTTTTTGGGGAAAGGAGCAGGGTTAAGGAGAGGTACAAGCTGTGATCCAGCTGGGACCCCAGCTCAGCTCAGTGGGGTCAGGGTAAGATGCCAATAGTGACTGTGCAGCTCCAGCACCACATGTTTGCTCCAAGGTTCTCTCAGAAATCTGATTTTACCCACCAGCCTTACTAAAATTTAAATACAGACAAAGGCCTGCCCCACAGAAGCTGAAATCAATACTCTGTGCTACTGCCTACCCTAAACCCACCTATTCCCTGCACAGTGGGCCAGATTGTGTCTTGGAAAATTGTATTTTTGCCTTTGCCACCTTGATGGCTGAAAAAATTAAAAATTATGCCTTAGCTTCCTGCAGCGGCTGACAGCTTGACACAGGGGCCCTATCTAAACTGTTCCTATTCAGTGGGGCTATTAAATGAGGAGGAATGTTTAAATATCAGTATTGCTTAACTAATGATAATTTTTTTCCCCAGAAATCTGGCAAATATGCAAGTACCACAGTGCTTCCCAGCTCCCTGAGAGTGCCAATCTCATCCCACATGTGTTCCCTGCCCAACTGTCACAGCATGCAGCACCCCCTCAACTTCCACCCTGCAGCAAAGACACAAAACCTAAAAGCATGAGGGGGTTGTGCATAAAAAAACAGACTTTGTATTACAGAACCCCCACCCAACAGTGCATGGTATTCTACCTGTATTATTGACACATTTGTATTAAAAATACAGTTTCATGCTGGAAGATGCCCCAATAAGTAAAAACAGATGAAACCACAGCATACAGTGCTCAGCTGACCAGAAAAGGAGAGGGTGTTACAATCCAAGGTGCTGTCAGTGTAATCAGAGCCCTTTTTTCCATAGAATGTTTATGCTTAGGGACTTGATCTATAGTGGGAAGACTCCTGTGGCAGAGGAATGACAAGCAACAGTGCAAAAAGCAGTTTTTATCCCCCCAAAACACAGTTTCCAGTGTTGCTGCTCCTGGAATGACAGTGTTCCAGGCTCCACACCACAGCTCCTGTCCCTTTGGTGGGGTGACCACAACAGCTTGGAGCACTCCTTTAGTAAAACCAGGGGACCACAAGGATGTATTTATTAACATGTCAAGTGGGAACAAACCCTGGAGAAGCCACATCAGCGAGAACACAGAGAGAATTTAATTGTGAACAGCTTCTGCTCAACATTAAGCAGTTCAGCTGCTGGAGAAGGAGGTCTCTGGGAAGGCCTTTCAGCAGTTGGAGTTGAAGGAAAATATCCAGTGAATTGTGAGCACCCTCAGAGGGTCTGCATGGCACAGATGCCTGCAAGAGCAAGAGAGCAGCCCCAAAGGCCAAGGAGGTCGTTCAGCATCACGTTCCCACAGCCTGGCTCTGACTGGAGCTGTTGCTATGCCTCACCTTGCAGAGCTATCCCAGCCACTCCACACAGCCCACAGTTCCATTAGAAGCTACACACACAAATTCCATGCTATAAACACCTGCAGAGCAAGGACTCTGAGGAGCAGATGGTTGCCAAAGACATCCAGGTAGTCTTCAGAGAGGCTGGGAACCAACCCAGCCCTTACCTGCTCTAAGAAATGTCCTATCAGAGACAAGATGCTCTGGCAAAACTCTGGCACTGCAGCCAGACCAACTCCTACCAAACCAAGCCTGAACCACCTTCTGCATTGTCTCACCCACTTTTAATGTACATTCTTGTGTGATTTTTGCAGCAATTCTTCCAGTCTGTGTGTGTGAAGTTATCACCTCTGCAAGCATACTTACAATGTCTGGCTTTGTGCTGCAAGGCTGGACAGGAGGGCAGGAAGGTTGGACAAAACACTTCTTTTTACATAGAAATATTTTTTTGCCAGGAAAACAATACATGGAACCAGCAGCTTAATGGGACCCAAGTAAAACACAGAGGCTTTTGGAACCTTTTTCTTGTTTCTGAAGGCCTTGATTCAAAGCCTCCTCCAAGCCATGCAGTGAGTTGAATCACTTGCTTTATGGGATCACCTTGGAGAGTCACATATCAGACCAAAGAGTCTGTGTCACAGTCAACTTATTTTCCACAGCCTTTAGACAATTCTCCTTCACAAGGATACAGATCTAGTGACTTAAACACATCAAGTTTAACAACCAAACCACTACTTTGGTTTCTGGCTAGCACTGATACCCAAGGCTTTAATCTCCTAACCCGCTGCCATGCCCACTATCACTGCAGACACAACTTCTCTGTTATCCACATGTTTTGACAAAGAACAGAGATATGGTGTGCTCCATAACTGATGTACAAAATGGGTGAAGGGGAAACTGTACCAGAAATGTAATTTTGGAGTTGCATTATAGAACATCTATACCTATATTCCTGAATATTATTGAGAAGAGTTTAACCACTGTTGCCACACAGGCAGCATTTAATCAGCTGCTCACTGCAAGGCAGCAGCTCCTATGTACATCTAGGATTTGGATGAGGCTGCATTATCTGCTTCAGAACCTATTTCAGTAAATATAACTGGTTTGTTTGTCTCTTGTCTCCTAATTTGCTTCAAAGTGACATGTTTTACTGACTGGATCGATCATCTCACAGCGAAGAAGGCAGCAGACGCAAAGAAATTAAAAGTTTTAGGATGTTCAACAACTAAAGCTTTGTTTTGAAACACAAATATTTACCACCAAAAAGAAAGCACCAGATGAGGCCACTGTCCCCAAGAGATCAGAGCTCTCTTGCCTTTAAGCTCTGATCAACAAGGGCAGAGGGTGAATCTTTGTCTCATTCTAGGAACTGACCACCAGCAAGGTTTGGGAATCAGTTCCCACTCACACATGGGACACAGGCACGGGGACAGGTAAAGACAGGCAGGTGCTCTGCCTGCAGTGATCCTGAAATCAGAGAGCCTGAAGTGGGAACAGCCCTTCTGCACAGGTTCTGCAGCATTTGTGAGCTCTGACACATTTACCTGCAGCTGCAGACGTGTGCTGGCACACAGACATGTCCTACATAGGCAAAGGGATTGCTGGATCTGATAACAGGGGCAGGACTCTGCCCTGTGCACATCTGCATGCCCTAAACGTGCTCCAGGGGGTTTAGACTCAAGTTTTGCATATTCAGAATGCAACCTGACTTGTAATTAAACCCTTGGTGACTTTTGGAATGCCTCTTCAGGCTCTTCAGTCTTGGCCTCTTCTGCTGGGCAGGGCAGCTGCTGTGACTTTAGGAAACCTGTCTTCTGAAGGTCTGAGACAAGGAGGTCAGGCTGATGTCTCAAGTCTGCTCAGACAAGCTCAGAGTGCATGGCTGCTTCATGCACAGCATTATACCCTACAGCACCTCCATTAGGCTGCAGCTGCACTCTGAGTGCAGCAAAACATTTTTAAACACAACTCCAGACTTTGTGGAACTCCACACTGGCAAAAGTTTTCTTCAAGGCTGCACTGGATGACAAGAGTGACCCCTCTCACTCTGTGGAGCAGTACAGGGATGTTTTCCTCAGCAGCTACAGCCACCTTCATTTGTGTCCAGCTGCTCATACCAAATCCTAAATCATCCTCCCAAATTACACTGTGATAATTTAGGGATTGCTGGCACTGGGGACTGGTTCAGGGAGCTGGTTGTTGTTTTTTTTCATCTGGATGTGATAAAACCTTCCATTCAGAGCACATCTGCAGAGATGTGTTAGTACAAGCAAGGTAGTTACAAGCAAAAAGAAACACATTCAGCTTTTCCATCAAGAGAAATGCCCAGGAAGCAATTGCACTAGTGTTGATTGTCCACATAAAAATGCAGCTGTGGTGATCTGGAGCTTCCTAGTCCACTGCAGAAGACAGAGAAATGCTAAGAGAAAGAAATCAACAGATCCTGCTGTAAGCTCAGCATGTCTGGATTTTCCTGCATTTATAAGATGAGAGCTTTTGTGGCTTCTGGTGGAAGTGAACTTAACCAGGAGGAGGGGGAAGGAAAATGGAAAAAAAAAAAAAGAAATGGCAACATTCTATTACCTGACATTAAGTTATCGAAATCTGGCACTTGCATTTGCCAGGACAAAAGCAATTCCCACCTTCAGGCTGAAACATAACCTTGATTTTGGTGTCCAAAGCAGAGTTAACTTGCATTTGTTGACCACGAATTTCATTGTCTCCCTTACTTCCCTCCCCTTTGGGCTGGAGTGTTCCATGACTCTGGAAGGCAGCTGGCTGCAGTAGCTGTGTCACATTCATACTTTCTGAAAAATCCCTTCGCCCAGGATTTTCTCCTGGGAAGCTGAGAGGCCTCAGAGAAAAGGAAAACAATTCTTATCTCATTTGCTTCTCCCATGTTTTGCCCCTTTGGAATGTGTTTGGAGATTGTTTATCCACAGATGATTGTTTTGTTGGATTTTGGTGTGAGTTGTTTTCACTCTTTGGCCAATCAGGGCCAAACTGTGTTGGGACTCTGGAAAGAGTCACGAGTTTTCATTATTATCTTTTTAGCATTCTGTAAGTATCCTTTCTGTATTCTTTAGTATAGTATTCTTTAATATATTATAGTATCATAAAATAATGAATTAGCCTTCTGAGAACATGGAGTGAGATCCATCATTCCTTCCTGCCACAGGGCACCCCACAAATACAAGAGTAGCTGCTCAAAGTGTTTGGGATCAGGTGATCCACATGCCCACCCCTGCTCAGGGAAGAAGGAAAACCTCACCATCATCAGCAATCCCTTCTCAGGCTCTCTAGTCCATTCTGGTTGGAAAAGAAGTGCCACAGGTCTTGGACCATCAGTTCAGCAAGAGCCAGGAGCCTCTTGGTGCTCTGCTTCTTGCCCAGCCTGCAGATCTCCAGTCTGTCCCCTAGCACTGCCATGGCAACAGGAAACATCTGGCCAGAGGTATAAAAAGGTACTGCCAAAGGTGCTCAGGGTGGGCCCAATTTAGTCAAAGTGATTCAAATCAATCTTAATCACATTTAGGGATCAGCAGGCAGGAAATGTTATTTTGAAGTCACTGATTTGATCTGTTTCTAAGAGAAGGCGAGTCAGACTCACCTGTTCACTTGTGCCTGAACACAGCTCATTGCCAGGGTTTCTGTCTCAGCAAAAAATGACAAAAGTGATGTGTATTTAAGCAATTTGACAGCTGATAGCAATCAGAAACCTGAATGTGTCCAGGGTGTTTTGTACTTATGCTATCTTAACTTCCTGTTGCTAGTATATGCACACTTGAACATTAGAAAAAAAGGAATTTAAAATGCAAGGAAAATAGAATAAAATCATGTCTTTAAGTGCTAAATAAACTATCAAACATGAAGTTGAAAAGGGTTTTGGAGTGCAGAAAAGCACTCAAGACCAAAAAAAAAAGCCATAACACAACCATTCTCATACAGGTACTGGACTGAGTCAACTGTTGAAATGATTAAGCAGCTGGAAACCAAAAGCCTTCTCTGGGTACAAATTCTGAGATGTTGCAAGCTCAGATAAGTCTTTCTTACTGAGCTAATTCAGTTTGTCCTTTGACTATGAGGAGCCAGAGAGGTAGAGGGAAAAATATCTACTACATATTAGGCGAGATTAATTACTTTTCACAAAAAGTCTGAAGAACCACCTCAACATAAGCAATGCTGCTTGCTTGTATTTTAAAAGTCACTCAAATTTTATTGCCATGCTTTCCATCACTTAAGAATTTCAACAAATCCTCACAGCTTTGATATTTTTGTTTTACAGCAAAGAAAGGGCTTAAATTGGACTTGATGATCCTAAGTGTCTTTTCCAACCTAAATGATTCTATGAAATATTTACTTACCTGCATGAATAAACTCTAAATGAAAATTTGCACCAAAAGATCGCTTTAGCATTCCACAAATTGCACCTGAGCAATGAACTCATTGCCTGAACTGGCCATGAGTGCAATGTCCCACAGGTGATTTGGGAGGAAACCAGCAATACTCTAACCAGGTTAAATCTGAAGTCTCTCAGCAGCAAGGAGGAGGTTAATAACTAAAATAAAAATAGGGAAGTGTTTTCAAAGAATGAAGCAGAAACTCATAAAATTACAGTTCTGGGGAAGAGAGGTTATCTCCCAGTGACCAGCGTCAGCTGAAGTGGGGAGTTACTTCAGTATTTGCAAGTCAGTGGTTTAAGGGGGAGTTCAGTGCTGTTCAGCATCATTGCATGTGGCAAAACCAGAGAGAAATAACACACAGACAAACCCCACAGAACTGGATAGGAGCAAGCAATGAGAGGAACACTCCCAGGTAGATTTTCACTGCCACCAAGGCCCTGGAAGCAGCCAAGGGCATCTCCTGCTCCATGAGGAAGCCAAGCAGCCACTGAGCTGCCTTGTGCACTTCCTGCCATGTGCTTGCTGTTTAAGGGACAGTGGTGCCCCTGGCAGAAGCCTCAAAGTAGGGCAGATGAGTGATTTAATAGACAATATTGATATAAAAGAAGGAGATGCTGGTCATCGTGAGTTATCAGAGCAAAAGCAGCTTCACACAGACCTGCACAGGGTCTGTGTCTTGTGGTGGTGTTCACAGGGGTCCCAGGACAAGGGAAGAGATGAGAATCTTGACTCCATGTTTCAGAAGGATGATTTGTTATTTTATGATATATATTATAGTAAAAGAAAATGACATATTAAAACTATAATAAAATAATAGAAGAAAGGCTTTCATCAGAAAGCAAGCAAGGAATAGAAAGGAATGATAATAAAATCTTGTGACTGACCAGAGAGTCTGAGCCAGCTGACTGTGATTGGCCATTAATTAGAAAAAACCACATGAGACCAATCACAGATGCACCTGTTGCATTCCACAGCAGCAGATAACCATTGTTTACATTTCATTTCTGAGGCCTCTCAGCTTCTCAGGAGAAAAAATCCTAGCAAAAGGATTTTTCATAAAATATGTCTGTGACAGTCTCTCACCAACTCCCAAAGCACATCTTCACTTAAGGTTCAATTTCTCATATCCTGGAAAGCACAGACCAGTTTCTCTGCATAGAAGCCAAGGCAGGATTCAAATTCTTTCTGGCATTAACATACACACAGTATTTTGTTAGGAGAAATATAATCTTTGTGACTTCAGTTGTAGAAGCAGCTGTGAGTTCATCAGGCTCACCCTGCAGTGGCCTGGAGTGATTTACATAAATGAACGATTTATGTAAATGGAGTGATTTACATAAATGATGAGTGAACCTTGCAGAACATCAGGGGACAGAGGTTAATGTGGCTTTGGCCCAGCCAGCAGAGGCCAAGGAAGTGCTCATTAATGAACAGAAGTTTGATGCTGGCACTAAGCCCCTCAACACAAAGAGGTCTAAAAGAGCAGGTAGGTTACCACCTCCTTGCTTTACAAGAAAACAGAAAGAAAGTTCTTTCAGAAAGAATCCTAATTCAAGCAACTATTAACTCAACCAGGTAACTGCATCTTCCTATTTCCAAATGTTTCTGGACAAATCTGGTTGAAGATGTCCCTGCTCTTGCAGGAAGATTGAGCTAGATAATCTTTAAAAGTCTCATCAACTCAAACTATTCTATGAAATAAAAGAGGAGTCTTTCATTAATTTCTAGTTTTCCCTTCCACAAGGTGTGTTGAGAGTTAATGGGAGGATGGACTCAGCTCAGACTAGTTCAGTTCTTTCCTCTGAAGTACATTAATCTGAATAATTGGTTTTATTTAGTGTTATATTTTAGTTTAATGGCTTGAAAAAACATGTTTTGGTAAGAAAAAATGCTGTCAGAAAGGGGAATATCAACTGTCACATTCTCTCAAGATTTTTGTCCATGAAACCTTGCATGCTGAACTCAGACCCAGGGATCAGCACTACATTGGTTTGACTTCACTGTGGTTCTCTACACACAACAGAAACCCTGAGATTCTTTTCCAGGAGTCTCCCAATGGCTTTCACATACTGTGCTGGCCTCACAAAGCAGCAGTTAAGGCAGTGGAAGCACAGAAGGCATCATGCCATTTTCACAGCAGAAAGTTGGAAAACAGAGGGGTCAGAAGCACCTCAGAATGAGATAGGAGATCATTTTGAATTGCAGAGATCTTTGTAAACACACATGTGGCCACACTGTGGTTTTGCCAGAATTACAGCTGAGTATTCCTGCTCCTAACTGGGACAGGAGTGAGAAAGTAGGTGTTTGGCCAATCTGCACAGGCAATAGGCAGCCAGAACAAGCTGATTTTCTCCAGCACTTCTGGACAGCACCATCTTTCTCCTCATTTTTCTGGGTGGAAAAACTCAGAGGGGATTCAACCACATTTAGCAGCTCCAGTTTAAAAGCACAATGCCAGGCTATCAGTTCCAGCAGAGCGTTTTTTCCTCTGTTTCAAGGAACCTTTAAAACAACTTTCATAGGTATTATGTGGTACCAGACAGGAGCTACCCCTGAAGTGCCTAGGTCTATCAGCCAGATAAACCATGTGCCAGCAGCTATCCCTTACAGCTCTATTAAACAGGGCTCTCCCCACTCACCTGCACACAGCTTCCAGGGCAGCCAGAGGAAACAAGCAGCAAAGCAAAAATCCCTCCAGAATTACATTAGCCACATCCATTCCTGCCCCTGCACAGCACAGAGGCCTGCAAGAACCCAGAATTCAGTTCAGTCCCCTTGAACTGCCTGCTACCACTACCCAGAAAAACCAGCATTCCATGCTCTGGGCTTGGAGGAGCCATCATTTAATTTAGGGATGAGTTGCTGTGGGAAG
The DNA here is from genome assembly GCF_027887145.1 of Ammospiza caudacuta. NCBI lineage: Eukaryota > Metazoa > Chordata > Aves > Passeriformes > Passerellidae > Ammospiza > Ammospiza caudacuta. Next base: position 6,515,197 of record NC_080603.1, on the reverse strand, counting down.
CAAAGGGTTGCTGAGCCAACAGAGTGTCAGCTGCACTCTGAGCTTTACAGCTGCAAGCATCACTCTTGCTCATTCCACTCTGCCAGCAAGATTGAGAGATAAAGGCTCTTTTCTTTGCTCAACACTCAAGACAGCCTTAAGAGCCACACTATCAGCAGAAAATCAGCCCTGTGCAGCCAATATTGCAAGATTTGTCGTGATAGAGTCTGAAAGCAGGAAGGAGACTGACGTAGCTTTAACAGCTTGCTGCAGTCTCCATACAAGCACAGATATGAAGAGCTATCATCAGAGCCAGTGGATTTCCACAGTGCCAGCTCAGACTGACCTGTCTTGTAAGGGAAGGGATTTCTGCTTGAATTCTCCCTGGCTTTCCAACAGTGAGCACCATTTAAGGCCTGGAGCAGGACATTACTGCCCAAACAAAATAATCACTTTATACTTATCAATAGCTGTCATGCACCCAGATACAGCAGAACTAATGTCCTATGCCTTACACCAAAGGAAGGAGCAATTCAGATTCAGAGTGCTCTCTGCTCCTAGTTTCCTTTGTTAAATTCAGGTAAGGGACTGCTGCACTTCAAAGCCTTCACCAAAAATCAAGGTGACTATGGAGAACATCCCCACTTAAAACTGTCAGTGTAGCTTGCAAGCTCAGGCAGAGACTGTTTTGGCATGAGCTTGGCTAGCATCTGCTCTACAGAAGCTCAGGAGCCAAGTCCAGACAAAAACTACAATCCACAGCAAAGAGTAAAATTGCCAGTGAGTCCAGCTCTTGCTTCTTTCTGTACAAGTGCATCCTTTCCTAGGGCTTGAAGGCTCCACTTTGCACTGGGCAAAGCCATATGCCCTGGGAACATGACAGATTCAAAAGGATCCTCTTGTCAAGAAGATAACTTGGCCTTCTGTTCCTATAGCAGTAGTATTTAACTGCATAATGCAGCAATGGTGCTCCTCCACATCACTGCTCTCCACAATTCCACTCTAGTCACAAACCTCTCCAGCCTCTTGGTATCCAAAAGGAGCCAGAAATAGCTGCTCTCTAAACGAGCACCCCAGCACCAAGAGAGCTGTTCTTGCAGCACATTTTACAGGCAAGTTTGACCCCCATCTATCCTGCTAAGGAATTCTACCTTTAGGGAGAGCCCTTAACAGCCAGCTCTCAGGCTAACCACTCTGCTCTAGTGCTCTGTTTATGCAAGGAAAGTGCTGCCACTTCCCAGGGCTCTCCAGGTGCCTAAGCTGCAGCTGCAAATAATCATAGAATGGTTTGGGTTGGTGGGAACCTTAAAATTCATTTACTGACATGTCCTTTAGTGACTCCAAAGCTAAGGGGCCAGATCTAATATCAGCCAGCATGTGGTGGTATTGACAGGGGTCCCAGGATGAGGGAAGAGATGAGAATCTTGACTCCATGTTTCAGAAGGCTGATTTATTATTTTATGATATATGTTATATTAAAAGAAAATGATACAGTAAAACTACACTAAAAGAATAGAATTAAGGATTTAATCAGAAAAAAATTGAATAAAATGATAATAAAATCGTATGACACAGTCTGAGATAGCTGGACTGTGATTGGCCATTAATTAAAAACAACCACATGAGACCAATCACAGATGCACCTGTTGCATTCCACAGCAGCAGATAATCATTGTTTACATTTCGTTTCTGAGGCTTCTCAGGAGAAAAGACCCTAACGAAAGGAATTTTCATAAAATATGTCCGTGACACAGCGGCACGAAGGCTGCATGATTCCCAGGAAAGGGATGAGCAGTGACAGAGCTGTGGGGATCTGGCAGGAGCCGGGGCTGCAGGGCGCTGTTGCCATCTGCTGGCACCAGCACAGAGCAAACCAGCCTGGCTTCCAAAACCTCTTCACACACATCCACAACTTGTAGTATGATTGTTCTGTAGTCACCATTGCGAATGTTAAAATAAATTTAAAAAATAAAATAAAGAGAACTAGCCTGCTAGGAGTACAGCACTGCCTGAAAACCAGGGAGCAAGAGTTTGGCTCCAGTTGATGCTTTCTGGAAATCAAATGGAGGTGGTGATGGATACGAACATGCCATGGACAACCCTGGAGAAGTCAGGCACACCTGCTTCCCCAGGGTCAGCATTTGTTTCTGCACTCTTCTGAGCACATTAATAATCTTTTCCCCACAAAACAGGCCCAGAAACAGAGAGAGAACAGAGCAATCTCCATGCCCTGTACCCCCAGCTTGTCCCACAAAGTGTCCAAAGTGACCACTACTGATCCATAAATGGTTTCCTCCAGGTGGTGGCCAGACCAAAATCCCACACACAATCTCTCCTGCCCCATATCCATGGAGCAACAGGCTACAAAGCAGATGAGGAAAAACACCAGCCCACATTTGAACTCCTCTGTGTCCTGTGCTCCTGGGGCAGCTTTAGCAATTTCAGAGGGAATTGCCGTGCTAACCCCACATGACAATCACCCTTAGGAAAGACTTATCCTGAACTGGCAAAACAAATTAATTGCTGCTCCTGTGTGTATGTTCAGACTTAATAACACATTAATTAACATGAGACTTCTGCCCTTTGGCCTCGTGCCAACAGCGGCTGATTTAATGACTGAAATTAATGTGACAAGAGGTGGAGAGCTGAGGCACTGGGGTCAAATTAAGCAACATACACAGGGACTCATAGAGAGAACAGTTCACCCCTTGGTGCTTGCTGCAGTGGAACCAGAGCAGAACTTCACTCTCCTTCCTTCCCTGCTTCACATGAAGCTTTGATTTCTGTCTGTTCATAGATCTATCTCCTCAGTAAAGGTGCCATGCTGGAATAGGGAGGACATCATGTTGGAATATCATGTCTCATCTGTTTATGAGACAAGATGGTCAGATTTTGTGGGGCTAGAAGGTTGCACCTGCAGGTATAAACTCACAGCTCCAGCAAACCCAAGGATCCTACAGGCAAGAGCTTTGTGCAAACCTTCCAGTGAGGCACAGCTGGTTTAAATACAAAGCCAGAATCTCACTGCAGGAGTTTTTGATAGCTGTACTCCATCCATTTGATGTTTGCACTCAGGTACCTCAAAGTGCTGGTTGATTTGGTCAGGGGCAGAGAAAGAGAAGCGAGATGGATGGGGGAGGCAATGCAGGAGGGAATAAGAGGAATGTGGGGGAGCTGCTGGCTGCTGCCAGACACATCTGTCCAGGCAGCAACACTCCCAGGTGAGAAAAACGCCAAGCACTTGTTTTAAAATTTTTTAAAGTTTAATAGTAATAAATGGTTATAAAAAGAGTAACATAATTAGAGTAATAGAAATTTGATCAATTGGGATTAGGACAATATGAGACAATAAAAACAAAGAGTTACAGACAGTCCAGGTACACACATGAACAGAGGATTAACCCTTAAAAGCAAGAGCCTGTTGCATATTCATACACCTCATACATGATGCATAAATTCCATTCAAACACAGGATTCTGTCTGGTCAGTGCCAGCTTCTTCCTCTGAATCCTGACAGCATCTTCAGGGCTGAGCAAGGCAGGAAGAAGTTAGTTTCTTCTGATAATGGAGCAATAAATTCTTTTTTTCTGAAAGATTTCAGTGTCCTGTGGCCACTATCTCAGTGCGAGTAGCTCGTTCCTCTCTTTTAAAAAAAGTATCTTCCATAGCATAGTTTCTATTTTAACACTATGTTATAACCTAAAACTATATTTAACACTCTACTTAAGAAAATTAATACAGCATAACTTTTTAACATAACACATATAATATTCATTTCAATATTTGTGAAAAGCCAATCATAAAATACACACTTTCCACACCAGGGCTGCTCCCCTTGCTAAGCTCACCTGTGCTTCAGAGCAGCACCAGCTCCCCATTAGAAGCAGCCGGTTGTGATAAAGGCTTCGTGTGTCAGCACCAGGGAAGAGCTGCGCCTGGTTTGTTCAGTGCAGAACCAGCGTTCAAGCTGCCTGGCAAGAAGCTAACAAAATTTAGATTTTTTTTCTTCCTTTGAAAAACGTGAATCAGTCACTGACATTACAGCACGTGAAGGAAAACCCAACCCCGCAGAGAACGAGGCCAAGAGGGAGCTCCGGTCCCCTCGGCTCTCCTTCTCCTGTTCTGCCGGCTCTCCCGGGGCACCGGCAGGGGACAGCCCCTCACCCTCACGGCGAGCAGCGGGCAGAACAGCTGAGGGCGGGCCTGCCTGGCGCCACCCGGGGGGCTCCCGGGCACAGTCCCGTAAGGGCTGGCAAGAGGAAAGCCCCGTGAGGTCGGGCCGGGAGCACAAGAGCGGCTGTCCCGCCACCTCCTCCCCGCCGGGACGCGGGGGCTGCGGAGCCGCTGGGCCGGGCTGGGCAGCGCCCGCCCCCCGCGCCTCAGGACTCCCCGCCCCATCCACCCCCGCGCCGCCGCCCCGCCCTGCGACTCCGCCCCGCCGCTGCGCGCGCGGCATTCTGGGTATTGCAGTCCAGGACCGCCATTTCACTGCTGGGTGGAGCGGCGTGGAAACTACATCTCCCGGTGTGCCGCGCGGCGCGGCCGCCCCCGCCGCCGCGCCGTGTTGTTGCGCCCGGCCCGGCGCTCCCCCCCCGCCGCGCCTGGTGTCGCGGGGCAGCCCGGGGCGGCGGCGGCTCCGTGCGCCAGGGCCCGGCATGGCGCTCCCGACGGCCGCGCCGCGCTGCCCGTAGGTGCGGCGGCGCCCAGGGCCGGGCGGGCCCGCGGCGATGAGCCACGGAGGGACTGTGAGGGTGCCGGGCGGGGCGCGCTGAGTAGCCCATGATGGCGAGGGGGACGCGGGAGGGGGGAGATCTCTGAGGTGTGAGGCGGGACGAGGTGTCCGTGCCCGGAGTGGGGGTGGAGGGCGGCTGTGGGGCGGCACCGTGACGGGTGATGCGGGGGTCGGGGGCCTGGAGAGGGCCGGGCCGAGGGGCTGGGCTGGGTTGGGGCTCAGCTGTGGCTGGGGTGCCGGGAGGGAAGGGCCCCTGAGGAGAGCAGAAGCGAGGAGGTGCGGGGCTGGGGCTCCATGAAGGGAAAGGTGTGAGGTGCGGGGATGGGATTCCCTGAAGGGAAAGGTGTGTGGAGCAGGGCTGGGGCTCCATGAAGAGAAAGGTGTGAGGAGCAGGGCTGGGGCTCCATGAAGAGAAAGGTGTGTGGAGCAGGGCTGGGGCTCCATGAAGAGAAAGGTGTGAGGAGCAGGGTTGGTGTTCCCTGAAGAGGGAGGTGTGTGCTGAGCAGGACTGGGGTTCCCTGAAGAGGAAGGTGTGAAGAGCAGGGCTGGGGCTCCATGTAGGGAGAGGTGTGAGGTGCAGGGCTGGGGCTCCCTGAAGAGGAAGGTGTGTGCTGAGCAGCTGAGCTGTAGTGGGGACAGTGGGAGTGGAGGAGTGCTCCCAGTGAGGGGATTGCTGAGGAGGAGCAGGAGAAAATGACTGTCTGAGGATGATCATGGGGAAGATGCTGGAGGTGGTGGTGAGGCAATAGATCTGTGGGGTTAGCTATAATACTGGGCAGCGTGCTGAGGGAAAATGGAGCCTGGGACTTGGTCAGTGTGTAACATCAGAGTGAGGTTCCTTGACACATCTGGAAGGCATTTCTGTAAAGAATTGAGAAATGCACTGTGCAAGGAGGGCCTGGCACACTTAGAACGTGTTGGCAGGTTCAAGGAGCACTTCAGATGAAGGAGAGAAAAAAGGTGCAGGTAACTCTTCAGGGAAATGAGCCAGCTTCCAAGAACCTGACTTGAGAGCTCTGTATTCTTGCTTGTCACAGTTGACCAGTGGAGAAATCATCACTTTCCTGCTGTGCTGCAACATCCTAATCCTACCTGATTTTGCAAAAAACCCCATCCTGTAGGCATGGCTCACCTGAGAGAATTTGCTAGCCAGGTAAGTGGTGATTAAAAGTTTGTTTTAAAGCCCTCTTTAAGGGTTTACACAATGGTGTTTGCTCTTGATACAAGGGTTTCAAACAAATAACCAGAAAATCACTTTTTGCCACTCTTTATCTCTGTTGCACAGGTCTCAGCTTACTCCTGTTGGCTGATTGGCCTGTGCCTGACTCTGTACCTGGTGTTGGGCTGATAATGGTGTGTTGCCAGCCATACAGAGAGTTAATTTTTCACCCACTGTGGAGCCTTTCTCTGGGATTAAGTGTGTTCTTTTTAGGGAGACAGGAGTCACTGGCTTTCTGAGCATTTTAGGAAGGGGAAGTCTAGAAATGGGAATAGAAAAACGTGTTCATGGCATTAGTCTCAGAAAAATGGTGCTTGTAACCTTGCTGTATAAGAGGCAGTGATATTTGATACAGGGTCATAACTCTTCTAGGAGATCCCAGCCTCTGTGGATGTGGTTAAATGTTGTTGATGTGGTGACATTTTCACAAGAGGAGTGTGGAAAGGTGATGCCAGGATTTGGGACTGAAAGCTAAAGCACATTAATAGTATTGGCTTGCATCTTCTTCCCTCTGAATTTGGTTGTGAGGTGTGTTTGATTATTGGCAAGTGTCAATACTGAGCACAGGTCTTCTTAAACCATTTTGGGACATTATTCTGTTCTGCTCCTAGGTGTAGAATTACTAAAAGCTTTAGTGGTTTGGGCTGATGCTTTCTCTGAACCTTGACTGATTTAAAATTGATTTGCAATGCACCTCAGTTTGCATGCTGTCTTTCACATCAGCTGTTTCCCCAAAGTGTGTGTGGAATTAAATGTGAATGTAATGCCTGGCTGAGTCACTGTACTGGGAGAGAAGGGGAAGGATACTGCCTGATTAGGGCTGAAAACAGTTCTGGAGCTGCAGAGGAGATTGCTCTGAAGCTTTTTTTTGTACACAGCATTCACTCTTGAAGCTTATCAGCATTCTGGTGGCCTCAGCTCTGTATTTATTATGGAAATGTTAGGCATTGTCAGACCCTGTCATACCATGAGTGTCTGGTCTTGGCATAGAAAACCAATCTGTGCTGTCCGTTCCTCCAGTCTTTTCAGGAATCCCTGGTGCAGCTGAGCTGGCTGGGAGGGCACTGGGAGCTGCCCTGAAGTTTTCTTCCCTGGGATTTAGGGAGCAGTGGGAGGTGCTGTGAAAAGCAAGACTGAGACTTGCATTGGGCTCTCAGATGCTTGTCTTGTCTCTGATTCTCAGTCCTGGTGCTGATGGGCAGAGCTACCTTAGACCAGGCTGCTGTGCCTCTGTGCTGCCATTTCCCTGCCTCAGCTGCTTCTGCTCTCTTTCCTTGGCTCCCTTTGTGTGAACACACAGCACTGCAGGCCTCTGGTCTTGGTCAGAAGTTCTCAGGGGATGGATTTGTGTTAGTTCCTATGTTTAAAGCTCTGATTTGAGCTCTGTTTCTACATTTATTGTTCCTTACCTGGCCTTGGAGAAGCCATTTAGGTTTTTTTGGCTACACAATGCTTCATCTCCTGAAGCAAAAGAACACTGTCTGTGAAGAGAGCTGGGAGTTTCAGACAGTGTTTCAAAGTGTTGCACACAAACTTCCCTCTTTTCTATACTCCAGAAATTGCAAACTGTCACAGGTTTTGGCAGCTGCAGAGAGCTATGCACAGATTTCATATAGACAGGGAAGCTTCCAAAAAGTTCCAGATACAAAGCTGGTTTCACCAGAGAGACTCTTGGTAGCTCAGAGGTGAGTGTTCATCATGCAGGCTGGGAAACTGGGGAGCAGGGGAGGCAATGAGGGAAAGAGAAGAGCAGATGAGTTCTATTAAAACCAACTTCCTTCTTCCACTGTGTTTGGCAGAGCAGAATTATGTTTGTTTGTGTGGCTGGTTGGAAAGTGCTGCAGTCAGAAATAACTCTAAATGTGGCTGTGGTTCCACAGAAACCCTTTGAAGTTGCTGTGTTCCTGGTCAGCTTCAGCTCATAAACTATTGGGGCCTTGGCAATTTTCTGTTAGAGAGCTCTCCCATGTAGAACAGTGATTCCAATTCCAAGATTAAGGAGTTCTCATTTCCAGAAGAGTTTAAGCACCCCTCAGTGTTTTTTGCAACAAATGCAGGCGTGATCCTTGCTCTTGAATATTTTGAGAGTAAAATCCAGCTGGACACAGCCCAGAGAGAAGATCTTCAGCTGCTTCAAATGGTGTTTGCTTCTGTTCCCGATATGCAGCTTATCTTTGCAGGCAGTAGCTTTGAAATGAGGGCAGATGCTTACCCTTCTTCTCTAGTGCTTATCCACATCTTCTCAGAGACTGTGGCTATCATGTCTGAGCAGCTGGAGGTGGCAGAGCTGCCAAAACCATTCTTTGCCCATGAAGCAGCTGGTGTTACTGCCAGGCTTGTCTCATAACACACTGCAGTTCCTGATGGCTGCAGTGAGCTGGTGTGTTTTAAAACATGGTATCATCGGTCAGGATGGCAAACACTGCCACACCTGTCAGGACAGAGCATCCTTCTTTCCTGTGCTGTGAGATTGGATCCCAGAGGGCACAAGTGGAGCACATTACCAGGAAATTGTCACCATCCCTCTCATACTTATTCCCTTCCTGCACTCAGAGTGAGCTGGTGCCTTGTGTGCTCTCCCTCAAAGCCTGCCCAGGCCTGCCTGAGCCATCTCCAGTGCCTGACTGGCTGCTCTCAGTGGAGAGGAGCAGCAGGAGGCTTTTTGCTTCAGAACTGCTGTGTAACAAGCAGTCAGCCAAAGAAAATGTTACAATGTAGTGATCATCCCTTAGTGGCTTTACATGTAGGACAAGGAGCAGCTGCTGCTGCTGGAGCTCCATTTTTACATGTAGAACAAGGAGCAGCTGCTGCTGCTGGAGCTCCATTTTTCAGCTCTGATGGGTTCTGTGAATGTGGAAGAAAAATGGGAAGAACCCAAGCTGAGGAGCACTTGCAAAGGTGACAGGTTCTCATAAGCTGCTTGGGGTTACTGTGCTCATTTAAGCAGGTATAAAGCATTTCATCTGGGCTCTGTTGCTTCCTACCTGTGAAGTTTTCCAGGTGTGTTTGTAGCACTGCAATTCCAGATTTCCAGCCAGGGTGGTTCTCTAACAAGATGACTGGTACTGAGATAAGTTATATTTAGGAGAAGGAGGGATGGTGCTTGTTACAGCTCTCACTATGGTGGAGGTGTGTTGGGGAAGTCAGGCTCATGGAGTGCATCCTTCTCTCTCCTGACAGAGCAGTGCAGCTCCACAGCTCTCCATTCCTGATTTGTGCTGCTCTCTGATGGAATGCTGAGGCTTTTATGCCCACAGATCTGAGCATTTTTTTTTGTCAGCACAGGTCACCATGTGGTGTCTCAAACTGGATTTTCTTTAATGGACAAGGGCTTCTGAACAATGTCCTGCAGACAGGACATCTTAGTTTGTTGTGGAAGTTCAGAGTTGCTGAAAATGCCACCTGGCAGTTTCTTCTGTGGTGTTCACAAGTTGTGCTCTTGAGCAGATATTGACCTGCTTGAATTGGGCATGGGCCTGTTTCCTCCTCCCTGTTTATAGAAAGAGAAGAAATGCATCAGCAAACTGTGCTCCTCCAGCAGTGTGTGGTGTGTCACAGTGTAACTGTGGCTGCAGTGACTCTGTACCCCTTGGCCCTGTGCTGGCTCTCTGGGTTCTTTCTGTTGCTGGCTCTGATTTCTGCAGTTTTGGCCAGTGCATTGAGGGATGTTCATCCTCAGGCCCTCCACAGAGTCAGACCCTTGCCTTGTCACCTGTGAGCTCTAAAGCATTTCCAGGTCAGTATTGAGAAGGTAACTCCAGTACCTACAAATGAAATGTCCTCATATTTCCACCCTTATGGGGGTGGGCCTGTCTCACCTCCCCATCTGTTACATTGTTTTCCCGAGTCCCTTGGGCAAAATTTCTGTGTGCTTGTCAGAGGCTTTGTCTCCTCCACCACACCTACCTGAACTCCTTTGTTCTACAGAAAACAGGATAAACCAACATCCAAGTCTGCAAGGTTGTTTACAAAGCTGTCCATGATGACAGAGCCTGCCACATAAAGTGGTGGCTGTCCCTAAAGCTGCCTGCCATAGCCAGTGATCTTATGTTTGATGTCTTGATCTGGAGAAATCAGTCCTGACTCTGATGTGTCTGAGGGGGGAGCAGTTACTTCCACTTTCCTGTTTCTTACTTCATGGGAAAGTTACATGGGAGGGGAGGAATGTTTTCTTGAAGATTTGCTTCCCTGCAGTATTCATGTGGGTAGTGTTTCTTTTCTGAGCTGAGCAGGTGCTTCTAGGAGATGATCCTCTTTCTCTCCCTTCTCCTTGATGTGTGGGAGTGGCTGATGTGTTGTAGGCATTTTTAGGGTGCAGTAGGTCATTGTCCACAGTAATGTTTGGGGCAGTTTCTTACCCCTTCCTCCAAGTTGATCAACAGGTGGAAGCTGTTCCTGGTCTGCAGTGAGCCTGGACTAGTCAGACTGTTCTCCCTGCCTGTGGTCATCATTCTCATGTTGTCTCCTAACATTTCTCAAGCTCAAATCCTCTTTTTCCCACCTCCCTCTCTCCAGTCTCTGCTATGCATCTCCAGTTCTTATCTCTGAACATCCCTTCTAGTCTGTTTCCAGTGCATTTGTTCAAAGTACAGCCTGTTTGGGTGTTGCTATGGATGCAAAAGGATATTTGGTTATCCTTCTATATCTTGGGCTGGAGTTTGTGTGGAAATCCTGTTGAGTGAGCTGCCTGTAAAACTTACCTGGGCCTGGCTTGCAGCAATGCACAGAAGGCAAACAACCTGTGATGACAGACTGGCTTAATCATTAAGCAACATCTTGGGCTGCTCAGTGATGGCTTGCTGCTAGAACGTGGTGTGAGATGGAAAAATGCAGCCTCTGTGTTCTCTGAGAAAAATCTGCCAGCTCAAGGCCCTTGTGAGAGAGCACTCTCCCTGGGTGATGTGTTGGAGGTGAGACTGAGAAGTTCTGGGTGTGGAGAATTCCTTCTATGGCTTGGCTGCTTTCTAAGGTCAGGCCATATTTTTCAGGGTTCTTTTTCAAACTATTAAAAAAAAAAAAGACAGAAAAACCAATCACAAAGAGCATTTTAGTGGCATGTAGGACCTCCTGATGTGCAGGTGGACTGAATTAAGTATCATGAGAAAGTGACTGTGATTTGTTCCCTTTCTTACCCATATCTTAATAAAGAATTAACTGTGCAGCTGCTGTTAAAAGGTCAGTATTTCTCTGTTAGTAACTGCCTGGTTGATGTGCTTATCTAATGAAGGAGATGCTGTTTGCCTTTGCATCTGAGGGTGCCAGCTAGAGAAGAGACTGGTACAGAAAGGCAGCTCTGAAGATGGAGTGTCCATTCTGCTCTCCTGCCTTCTCCTTGCTGCTGAGCTTCCAAAAGATGTGAGGCTCCATCTGCAAACATCTGAGGAGAGCTGTGCTGGGAGCTGCCTGGAGATCAGGCTGCAGCAGAGGAGACAGTAAATGTGAATTCAGATTACTGTAATATTTCACCCTCCAGACAAGTAGGGAAGGGTGCAGATCTTTCTAATCATTTCAGTCTTTGAGTGCAGGAAGGCTAACTAGGGAAACATTTTTATGTGGCTTCTTGCTTGTGCTCATTTTCTCATCAAATCTCCAGGAGGAATCTGGTTCTGGTACCCCTTGCTGGTCTGTATTGAAGCGTGAACAGATGCCTGCTCATGGAGCTGCTTAGGCTCCAGTTGGTGCCTGCAGTTGAGCAGCCCTGTCCCAGTGGAGCTGACACTTTCCATAGCAATATTTGCTGACATTCTCATGCTGGGCTTCCCTCCTTTTCCCCCCCCACTGTGATCTGCAGGGTTGGAAACCTGTGGAAAAGTTCTAATCTTGGATATATTCCGTGCTAAGTTTCTAAGACTGTTTAAGATAGGTGAATTTATCAAGGTAGTGGGTGCTGCACAGATATGGAGATGAGCTCTGTGTGTGTGTGTGGTGCTCTGCAGCCTGGGAACTGAATGGAATTCTCCCACCTCATGGTTTAGCACTCCAGGGTGGATCCTGAGGAGCTGTTCACCAAGCTGGAGAGGATTGGCAAGGGGTCCTTTGGGGAGGTGTACAAAGGCATCGACAACCGCACCAAGGAGGTGGTGGCCATCAAGATCATTGACCTGGAGGAGGCTGAGGATGAGATTGAGGACATTCAGCAGGAGATCACAGTGCTCAGCCAGTGTGACAGCCCCTACATCACCCGCTACTATGGCTCCTACTTGAAGGTAGGACAGACCAGGCTGGTGCCTTGCCTGTGGTTTGGGAATGGGGAGGTGTGGTATTCTCAGGGAGGAAAGGTGAATCTGACTCCATGTTCTTAGAAGGCTAATTTATTATTTTATGATCTAGATTATATTAAAGAATGCTATACTAAACTATACTAAAGAATAGAGAATGGATACTTACAGAAGGCTTAAAGATAATAATGAAAACTCGTGATTCTCTCCAGAGTTCCACACAGCTTGGCACTGATAACAATTCATATGAAACCAAACAACCACCTGCTGGATAAACAATCTCCAAACCACATTCCAAAGCAGCAAAACACAAGAGAAACAAATGAGATAACATTGTTTTCCTTTTTCTCTGAGGCTTCTCAGCTTCCCAGGAGAAGAATCCTGGGCAAAGAGGATTTTTCAGAAAATATGCTGGTAACAGTGAGAGCTGCTCTGTGAATGCTGCAGTGGGTGGTGGCACATGGCACTGCAAAGTGATGTGTGAGTGGCAGCATGGCAGCAGGAGCAGTGGTGCCTCTGCTCACTGAACTGATGTGCACTTGATAGCAGACTGGGCTTTAAGGCACTTGCTAAGCACATGGAAATGAGGTGCCCTGTACTTTGTGGTACCAAGAGCAGGGCACTTCACTGGAGAGCAAGTTGAAGACTTGTTGAAGACTGAACTTTCCCTGGTCTGACAATTCTGGAGAGGAAGTTGATGGAATACTTTTCCAGAATAGCACAGTCTTAAGGCAGTACTACTGAGGGATTTATGCCTCTGAAAAAAAGTGGAGATTGAAACTCATTCATTTCACATTTCATCAGAAAAGGTGAAGAGTATATGAACTGAGTCTATGTAGGAGTACTAATACTGCTTCCACTGAGAGCAGATTTAGGAATCCCTGATGGAGGTAGTGTTGATCAAAAGTGGCCTATCCATGCTGGCTGCTGGAGATGAATGTAACAATGGGACTGCAGCAAATAGTTCCTGAGCTCTTCAGGTCCTGAATATTCCAACTTTATTTTTCAAAGGCCATAATGCACTTTCTCAGCCTTCTGCTGTAGTTTCATGGACCTGCTGCTTATCTTCTGTTGGGACCCTGGAACCTCAGCATGGAATCTCTTCTCTGAGGAGTAAGAGTGTCTTGCTGATTGTGCCCTTCATGCTGGCAGCTCTATTAATGAGATCAAGGGCTGCTATGCTCCCCTGCTCTTGCCAAGAAGGATTTATGTTGGATGAGCTGCTGAAGAGATGTTAAAGGGCTCCAGCCTGGGATAAGCTTATCTGTGGGCTGGGCAGTCTGGTGCCTGTTGGGGCATTTGCCCAGGTGAAACTGCAGACTGAGAGTTAGCAAAGTGCTGGGGGCAGGTAATGCTGTGTCAGCAGAAAAGAGGGAGCTTGGGGCTCTTCCTTGAGCCCCTGAGAGCTGCAGTGTGCAGCAGCTCTGGGATTGTGTACAGGACTACTCTTGTGTGTTGCTGCCTCGTGGGTGTCTCACTTTTCTGGCTGCTTTTATTATTGTCTTTGCTCTTGGTTTGTGCTCTTGCTTGCAGGGCACTAAGCTGTGGATAATCATGGAGTACCTGGGAGGAGGTTCAGCCCTGGATTTGGTGAGTAAGTGGCAAGTTCTGGACTATGAAAAATACTGACTGAAGCCTTGGTTTGTGGAATGCCCATAAGCCAGACACTCACTTGCCACATTCCATCCCTTAGGCAGCCCTGTGCCCAAGGGTAAACAGTGCAGGACACACATGTTGGTTATGCTTATCCCAGGACTCAGGGAATGTTTTCATGGGGCTCAGCTGTCCCAGCACTGTTGTCCATGCTGTGCTGCTGTGTGATGAAAGAGCCAGTGAACTGAAAAGTGAGCACAGCCAGTTGGTTTTGAGCAGTAAAATCTGTACTTCACCTAGTCAGAGTCATGGTCTGTGATTAAGTTACCCCAAATTTTGAGAATACACATGCAGAATTTATCCACAGGCAAAGGTGCACTGCACTGTATTCTGTCACAGCATTTTTCTCTTCTCCTTAGGACAATAATGCCCATTTTTCCAGAGGGATAGCTAATGATGTAGGGAAAACTGCTGAGCTTGGAGGCTTGGAGGAAGGTGTAATGGGAGCCTGTCACCAGCAAAAGTTATCTGAATGTCAGAACCTCAGTTGTTGCACTGAGAAGGCAGGATTTGGTTAGAGGAGAACTGATGGGAAGGAGAAGAGCTTTGATATAGTGCTCCACAGCCTGAGGGTTGTTATCTCAGAGGCTGAAATTCAGTACTTGCATGCTGGCAGAGAGACCTGAACAAGAGAAACAGTTAAAATGTTCTGTTGGCCAGTGGATTTCCAGACCAAAGTAAGAAATGAACTGCTCTTTGTTTGGGAAACCTTTAACAGACTGATAGGCCAGCAGAAAATCCCCCAAAGTTTTGCCAGGTGCAAACACCAGCATTCTGCTTGTAGCACCTAAATCAGGTGCAGGAAGGTGCTTCCTGCTGAGTACAACCTGCTTGGCCAAGGTTTCCAAGTAACAAACTGAGAGCCTGGAAAATCCAAGGCATCAGTTACCCTCTTTTAAATCATCTTTCTGCCTTTTTTTAGCTGAAGCCAGGACCACTGGAGGAGACTTACATAGCTACTATCCTGAGAGAAATCCTAAAGGGCTTGGATTATTTACATTCAGAGAGGAAGATCCACAGAGACATCAAAGGTAAGATTGAAGAGCTCAGCTCCCTTTCTTGTAATGGATGTTAGTAACATAATACTCAGAGATATTTTATTCACCATAATCTGCAAGGTTTCAAAGACTGTTTCTCAGTGCTGCTCTTCTTGTTGAGTTGCTGTTTTGTGAATCTGATGCTTGTCACTGTATTACAACTCACGCTTTTCATGTCTTTGGGGTTTAGAGTAGCAGTGAGGATCAGAGCTCTCCTCTGGCACTTGGAGTTTGGAGCTGAAGTGAAGGAGTCAGTGAAAGGCATGCTCAGATATTAGCTGACTTGTGTCTGGACATTTGCTTTTCTGCTGGACCCCAAGGGTGTGTGTGCTGGTTATTGTGCTTGTAGCTCACAGCAGGAGTGAGCTGTCCTCAGGCAGGGTTCACAGCCCTAGAAAATCAGGGCAGCTTGTGTCAGCTTATCCTGTTGCTGTTTTTTATAGTCCCTGGCCACGTGTGGTGTACAGAGCTGGCATCTGCCTCTCCAAGAGCAGTGTCCCAACAAGCCCAGAGCACCAAAGTTCTGCAGGAGGATGGAGGGACAGAGCTGTGGAGCAGGGCCAGGTGCTCTCTGCTCTGACCCCACTGCAGGAGGGGGTGTGAGCAGGGCACAGAAACCTCATGCAGGGAGGTTGGGAGAAAAGATTTTGTTGTGTATGTGAGACTGAATGTTTCTAGCACTGCAGGATGTGTAGGGCTGTTGTCTGCCAGTGGTGGGGAAATGCTGAAGGTTGTTAGGTGGGGTCTCAGAAGGAAACCCCCATTCCCAAGCTTGCACAATGTTACAGTCTTATCAGTGAGTGGGAACCAGTACAAGAGTGGGCCTTAGGCTCTTTAGAAGGATCTGCTGTTTAACTTGGGCTGAATGCTACTCTGGAAAAAAAATCGGGAGCATTAGAGACTGTGTTACCCTCCCTTCTCTGTGTGACCAACATCTAATTGATGGTGTGGTCCTTCACAACTACCCCCTGCTCCTACCTTAGCAGTATTCTCCTCCTGATCCAAGAAAGTGCCTGAGCTTGTTCCATGTTACCCAGTGGAGTTCAGAGCATGAGAATGGGTCTGAGGCTGGAATCCAGGCTGAGGGTTGTCACTGGGGTGAAGGGGGATCCCCCAGGAGGGCTCTGCTCAGTATTCAGTCTGTGTGGGCTGGAGGTGATTCAGAGCCCAGCAGACTCAATTTCTTATTTGTGCATACAGCTGCCAATGTGCTGCTCTCAGAACAAGGAGATGTGAAACTGGCTGACTTTGGGGTGGCTGGCCAGCTGACAGACACCCAGATCAAGAGAAACACCTTTGTGGGGACTCCATTCTGGATGGCACCAGAGGTCATCAAACAGTCTGCTTATGACTTCAAGGTGAGCTGGGGGCAGGATTGCTGCTTGGGGCTGCCATACATGAGGTTGGAAGTGCTGCTTACTGCAGGAATTATTCTTTTCTGTTATGATGCAGAAGTTTCTGTTCTTCTGCTGAAGAAGTTTGTATATCAGACATGAAATGGCCCACCTGATTTATGTGGTTAGCTGTCCTAAAACTGTGCTTTCATGTTGTAGAATTGTTCCTTGCTGTTCTGTGTTCTTTTTCTTCTCTTTTTCAGGCAGACATCTGGTCCCTTGGGATCACAGCCATTGAACTAGCAAAGGGAGAGCCTCCAAATTCTGACCTGCATCCTATGAGGGTTCTCTTCTTGATCCCCAAAAACAACCCTCCAACACTTGAGGGTCACCACAGCAAGCCCTTCAAGGAGTTTGTGGAAGCCTGCCTCAACAAGGATCCTAGATTTGTGAGTATTGCTGCCCACCTGTGAATTTGGGAAGAACAGCAGAGGTCAAAAATGCCTTCAACAGGAAGGTTCCAGAACTGCAGAGAGAGAATTGCTGAGCTTACAGGATGGACACATGAGCTGGACCTCCTCATGAGGGGACATGGAGGGGAGAGCACTGATCACTTCTCTCTGATCAGCAGTGGGACCTAAGGGAATGGCATGAGGCTGTGTCAGGGCAGGCTTAGATTAGATAGTAGGAAAGGGCTTTTCCCCCAGAGGCTGGTTGGGCACTGGAACAAGCTCCTAAGGGGCAGTGTCATGGCCTCAAGGCTGCCAAGAGTTCAAAGAATATTTGGATAAAACTCTCAGGGACTTTGTTGGGGATTGGTGGCATTGTTGGGGGCTGTCCTGAGCAAGGCCAGGAGTTGGATTTGATGATCCTTGTGCATCCCTTCCATCTCAGGATATTCTGTGACTCCAGCAGCAGTCAGTGAGTGTGTGTTCAGTGTGCAGGGATGGTTAGATGTGACATGCTTTCGTTTTCTGCTCCAGAGGCCAACAGCTAAAGAATTGCTGAAGCACAAGTTCATCACACGCTACACCAAGAAAACCTCGTTCCTCATGGAGCTCATCGACCGCTTCAAGCGCTGGAAGTCAGAGGGCCACGGAGAGGATTCCAGCTCTGGGGACTCTGATATGTACGTGCATCTTTGGCATAGAGCTGCCCCTGCTGCCCCTGCTTGCCCCAGGGTGGCCTACTGCAAACAGCTCAGGTCCTTTTCCCACCTGAGATCTTACCTTGGAGCTTTTGTTTGTGGCAGCAAGTGAGTGCTGTTACCTCCTGTTCAGAGGGACTCTGTTCTCTGTTCTGGTCCTAACCTGTGGAGCCTCTTTGCTGAGTGTAAGGAATCAAAGTACTGACACAAAACATTATCTGTGTGTAACCAGTAGAACAGGGCTCTTGTGGCCTGTATTTTATGCATCTTTCATTAACTACAAGAGCTCCAGGTTTTAGGAACTGTGGCAAGGGCTGTGTTGGTGTGGATGTGTAGTCAGGGCAAATCTTTTGCACTGCCATGCAGGACAGTCAGGTTATGGGCCTTGGGTGGGGAAAGGGCACTTCATTGCCAGAATGTTGTCACAGAGCTGCTCTTCATGTGTGACAGCACTCAAGGGACCAAGTACTTGGGGAAATTGGCTTCTGACATCTAAGTCTGGTCCCTCACATTGTGAGCTTGGGTTGTCTTGAAATTCTCCTAAATTTAAGTAGTACTAGAAACTTCTTCAAGCTGGCTGGATCAGAGAGGTGATTTGGAAACATGATGCAGTACTTAGCTCAGATCTCTTTGATGCTCTATAGATGTAGTAGAGACTTAAGTGGTTTCTCTTCAGATTTTTTTCTGGGATAGGGAAAAGCCTGAAGGCCTGCAGCAATATGGCAGTCAGGTGGGGAGAACTTGTGTTTCTGGGAAAGTGTGGGCAAACCCCCAATGTATGGAGCTGAGGCTTTGTCTTGACTTTGCCCTTTCCATTTGCAGTGATGGAGATGCAGAGGATGGAGACCAGGGTCCAATCTGGACATTCCCACCAACCATTCGCCCCAATTCCTTGAGCAAGCTGCACAAAGGAATGGCTCTGCATGGTTCCCAGAAGGTCTGTGTGCTGTCTGGTCTTTCTCAAGTGGACTGAACTAACATGAGCTTTTGGGTGTCTTGGGGAAGCCACCATGCCCTCATCTTCTGTCTGAAATTTACTTCAGTCTGGCACCAGGGGCTGGTGCACCAGAGCTGCCTCTTCCACATCATCAGGGCACTGTGATTTGTGGCTTTCCCAAGATCTGGTGATGGGATTGCTGTGGAGGTGCTGTGAATTCACCAAAGGCTGAGTACTTCGTGTGCCCTGGAAGCTTTTCCCTGTGCTTGTAACTTCTCTTGTTGCTTTCCAGCCTACTGAGCCCATCAAGAGGCAACCACGGTCACAGTGTCTCTCCACACTTGTTCACCCAGTTTTTGGGGAGGTGAGTAGAACCTTCTTGGTGTCTCTGCTGGTTGGAGATGAAGAGATACCTGACATAGATAAATGGGAAGGATTTGGAGAAGGGAGGTGGGGAGAGGTGTCTAGTGGGGTTAAGGGACTCTGAAGTATTTGTACCAGTTCAGAGGGCTAGACCATATGTGGGGAGAGTGAGTGTGTCCCTGGTGTGTCCTCCTGAAAACACCTGTGTTGGAAGAAAGGCATTACCCTTCTGGCAATCTGTGTTCTGGTGAGGATCTGACAGAGGAGTATCTGTCTCTTACCTGCATCTTAGGCTTGCTGGTGCCTGGGCAGCTCCAGACTCTGATGTCTGTGGCTGAAGTGCAGCTCCTGTTAGAGCTGCCTGTCACTGTGCATGTCCACAGCAGAGTTACTGAGGGGAAGGTGGGTGGGTTAGAGCAGGAATTGGCTTTGCTGGTTACTGGACCATTTCTTGATCTGTACAGACTGCTGTTGGTAGAATGCCAAGACCAAGGAGTTCCCTGCCACCCAGCTTCTGGAAGGCAGGCAGAGAAAATCTGTTTAGAAAACTGACCCAGTTGCCCTGCCTGGTGGTCTGGATGGGGATGTGGAGATGGGAGTAAGAGCTGCCATTAATGACAGGATGGTGTCTGTGTCAGCATCACCTTCACAGCTGGGTGATGCTGTCAGGGAAGAGGAGGAAAATCATAAGGGGGCTGCTGGCTATGAGATCTGGTTGCTCTTTCCAGGAGATTATGCTTTGGAAGAAATCAATTAGAAGCTGCCTGTCAGGGTTCTGTTCCTGAGCTGCTGGTGACAGACACCCTTTCCTGGTCCTGAGGAGTTCCTCTTCTGGATCCTGATGGCATGGCCTAGCACAGAGCTGTGCTTTGCCCAGGAATAGTTTCTAGACTTTGTTTTCTCAGGTGTGCTGCTCTGTGGAAGGAGAGTTTGCTGCATGGCAGGCACCAGAGGTCATTCTGAAATGCAGGCTCCTGAGACCACTCTGCTTTGGAAATTGGGAGTGTATCTGACCAGGCTCTCTGTGCTTTGACTTTCAGAGTCAGAGCATGAGGGCACTGGCCTGGCTCTTGTAGGCCCAGAGCTATGAGATGAAGCCACATTAAAGCCATGCTGGTTTGTGATGCAGTTTGTGCAGCACAGTCACTGATGTCTGGGTGATGTCTGGGTCTCTGTTCACTTTAGGAGCCCCCTGGGGCAGAGTGCTCAGGGCTGTGGCTGTAAATGCAGTTTGTGCTTTTCCTTACTCACCTTGCTGCACCAGTTCCAGGCAGGAAGTGGCTTCTCAGACATTTCATTTCTGCTGGTTTGATTCCCTTGCCCCAGTTTTTTGATCCCCCTTTCCTTTGATTAGACTTTTGCTGGCTCTGAAAATCTCATTGAGCAAAATTAGGAGCAGGAAGGTTCTGGGCAGTCTCAGAAATAACCTGGCTTTTGTGTGCAGTAGAGGGGCCTTGAAAGAAAACTTTTCCAGGTTGGAAATCTGCTTCTCTGCTGGTTGCATGCGTTATTCTTTGCTATTGGTAGGAAGGAACTGAAAACTTTGTCCTCCTCACTATTGTATGATTGCATTTTAAACCAGCTAGGTTTGATTCCCTCATTCCCTAAAGGGTCTGAAGCTGGGATTGTGAATGGAAATCTGACTTGAGATGCTCTTTGTAATCCTTTATCTGCCTTCCTGCATGTGAGTTATTGGATGTTAACACTGAGAACAGCTCATGAGGAGTCATTAACTGTAGGGGGACACAGCATGGGTAAATGAAGGTGGTACAGAATGTAATCTTATCCCCTAAAGAGTTGCAGCTGAGCCAATTACTGAAGATCAGGAGCAGGCCTGATGTTAACAGGTCACAGCTGTAGCCAATAAGAACAGTGGTATAAAAGAGTGGATTGGTGGGATCAGGAGTCAGATGGCTGCTGCAAGGACCAGGAACAGGCAGTGCTTAGAGGAGCTGTCCATGAGAAACATCAAGGAGATATGAAACTCTGGTGCTATGGAATCCTTGCACTATAATGATAGGAGAACTCCTGATATATAAGACAACAATTAACAGGTGTGGGTAGCTGCAAATCTGGAAGCATTGTGGGGCAAGGAGGTAAAATGACTTTTTCAGCCTGGTGAGGTTGAGCTCAGTGCAGTGCTGTAACTCCTGCAAGCCTCCAGAGAGCTCTTTGCAGTGGGAGGAGACAGCCCAGCACACACTGCTCCCATCACAGCCTGCTGGGCTGAAGTTCAGGGGCTTTGGCATCAAAGGCTGATGATAAACTGGCTCCTTACCTCCAGGACAGACAGACCCTGTGCTTATTCTGAGGCAGGCAGCCTTTGCTAGGTACACATCACATCCTTGGCTGTAGCATCACAGCTATTTTTGCCCTAAGAAATCAGTATCCTTGATGAGTAACTGAGCTGCCCTCCATGCCCCTGCCACTCTGACTGAGCAGAGGTGTGTGTGGGTTGTTCCCCCAGCTTTGTGGCAGGGAACAGTGCCCCTCTGAGGAGGCAGTGGCTCTTCTTGGCTGGGAACTGTTTGTTCCCAGCAGGGACTTTGTGAATGCTAATCCCCAGCTGCAGTCATGCCTGTACACCATGTTCTGCTTTCTGAGAAAAGGTGAGCTCCAACAACAGGAAAGGTTGATCCTGGAACTGAGGGAAAGAACTGCAAGGCTTATGTAAAGCCCTTTAATCAGCAGGGCCTGATGAGAGCTTCATTGAACTGGACCAGACATTGCTTGTTCAGCAGGATGCTTGAGTGTTGTTCAGCTCCTTGTGTGCTGGTGCCCTGGGGAAGGGCCTGTCAGATCAGCAGCTTGTGGGAAGAAGGTGGGGGTGGGGGTGGAAATGTAGGATTTCCAACAGCAACTCCTTCAGCCTCAGCAGCAGTGACCTGTCAGGTTCCCTCTCAACAGAGCTGTGGCTATTTCAAGTTAACAACTGGAAACTTGTGCAAGTAGAGGCCATGAGAGATGTGAACTGGTGAGGGAGGGTGCTGTTTGTGGAGGTCTTAGTGTGTGCACTTTCTTCCCCTGCCCCCTGGGTAAAGCTCTCTTAGAGGGGAGTGTTGGAGGCCCAGGGGCTCAGGATCCCCGGTGTGGCAGTTTTCTGTGGCCTCCCAGTCACTGGAAGCAGCTCAAGGCTTTTTTGTGGTTGTTAGAAGTGGTGCTGACTGACTCCTGGCACTGGGTGTATTCGGCCCAGCCTGCCTGTGAGCCTGAGTGTGTGTCTGGGTGCTGGGCTGTCATTAGCAGCAAAGGTGATTGTACTGCTTCAGGTACACCTGGAGTTCTTTGTGCTGTGATGAGTTTTCAGGGCTGTTGGTCCATTCCTTACAACATTTAGTTTAAGAATGCATCCTATGAGGTAAGGGCTTTGATTGCCTTTAGTACCTGGAGGCTAATTTGAACCCCAGGCATTGGATTTCTACCTTGCTGACCTACAAATGAGCTGGTTTTGGTTTGTTAAGTGGAATGTGGGTGCCCTCCTACACCCTGGTGGAGTGGGAAAGAGTCTTTATGTCAGTGCTGCACTTCTTGACCTGTGCTTTCTGCAACAAAACAAGGACCTGATGCTCTGTTTCTGGGTTTCAGCTCAAAGATAAGCACAAGCAGACTGGAGGCAACGTGGGAGCCATGGAGGAGCTGGAGAATGCCTTCAGCTTGGCCGAGGAGTCCTGCCCAGGCATCTCTGACAAACTGATAGCACACATGGTGGAGAGGGTCCAAAGGTGAGCAGTGCCCGAGGCTGAGCTGGGGTGGAGCTGCCACTGACAGCTGGGCAAAGTCCACACAGACAAAAGTGAACTTCTTCTGACTGCTTGCATTCAATGGCAACAGTCCCTTTGCCTCAGAAGGCTTTCCTCACACTGGACAGGTTTCTGTAGTGTAGGTGTATGTTGTAGGGCCAAGAAAGGTGCTGCTGTTCATTTTGCACATAAATATACGTTCACATGGTGTCCTGCTGGTCTCATTACCCAGGCAGCAAGGACTGTGCAAAATCTCACTGGGTTTGCTTCTGGAATAGAAAGTTTCTGTTAATAAATACCTGTTTCATTGCAGGGAATGTGCTTTAAAGCACTACGTGCAGCTAGTCACTGCTTGCCCACCTTTAGGTGTACACAAAAGTGTACTTTTCCTGCAAGAATTATTTATTAACCAGGGAAGGAATGTAGGCTGGTAGAATTTAGTTCTTTGCTGGGTCAAACTTGGCTCCATTGCTGGCACCAAGTCCAGTCACATCCTTGTGTTGCAGGTACCAGCACAGCTAACCTGGTCACAGATTTACCAGGCTTTATTTAACATGAATTTGGCTTTTCTCCCTAAATCTCACCCTTTCCTTACCATGAGAGAAACTTAACATTTGGCTCCTCCCTGGTTAGCAGGCTGGAAGTGTTTTACCATACCAAAAGAAGCTGCCCCTATAAACACAACCCAAACAGTCTTTACACCCTTGAGCTCAGGTTTCTAAGCATTTCTTTCTGGTGGGTTAATGTTTGTGCTGTAACTCAGGTTCCTATTGAATAGAAGAGAGTCATTAAGGTTAGAAAAGGTGTCTCAGATTGAATCCAGCCTTTCACTGATCCCCACTGTGGCAGCCAGGTAGAGTAAGCAGGAGGTGCAGGTAGATTTGTGTGGGTGACTGCAGACAGCTTCCAGCATCATTCACTTCTGTCAGCCTAGAAATGACACTGCTGCACAGGGCAGAAGCACATGATAATTGTTTTTTTGAGGGGCTTGCAGAACTTCAAAGACCTGCTTGCTTTCTTTACCATAAAACATCAGTGCTGAAAACTACTTATTAGGTTGAAACTGAGTCTTGAAAGCTGAAGAAGCACCAAACCACCTTGGCTTTTTGTTAAAAATGCTGGTGTTGTCTGTCAGGACTGCAAAACGTGGCAGTGGGGCCAGAGGCAGCAGCCCTGCCCAGTGTCCCTTGTCCCCTGTTCCTTGCAGGTTTTCACACAGTCGGAACCACCTGAGCTCTGCCCGCTGACACTCACCTTCCCTGCTGCTGCTGCCAGGGGGGAAGGAATTTTTCCAGCTTCATAAGAACTACATCTCTAATCCAGACCACCATCTGTTGGATGTGACATTGTGATGGACCCCAAGACATTTCAGAGCCTTCATGTTAGCCATGTTTCCATGATAAACCAGGGTGGGGTTTGCAATGCAAGTACAATTTAGACCTTTTGCAGAACCCGAGATGGGTGGTCTAATTGTTTTTACAATGTAATCAATGCAGTTTTTAATTGTTTTCCTACAATGGATGTGTCCATTTTGGCTTGGTTTGATTCACAGCTTGTTTCTGGTAAATGCCTGGCTGCTGGAAAAAGGGAGATTCTCTTCCATTGATGGATGTTTCACAAGCAAATCTGATGGGTTTAGTCTCCTGCCCTTCCTAAAGAAGTGTTTGTGAGCAGTCTTGTGTGAGTGCAGGGATGTTGGGAAGCTCTCCAGGTGTGTAGGGCCTCTGGGAGAGTGAGAGCAGCTCTCCAGTGGTTCTGGAGGATCACTTCAAGCCCTTCACACACAAGTAACAACACTTTGCAGTGCTGCAGCAGCTGAGCTGATACAGTTGCTCTTTCCCAGCCTGTCATTTCATAGGAAGGTTTGCTGATTGTTCTTTTGTTGGCTCTGGGACATCATTTTGTGTTAGGCCTTAGTTCACCTACTTCAGGCAACAGCAGAACTTGCCTTGGGTCTGTGGGGAGCAGGAGGCAAAGGGGGTGTTGGATTTGCTGTGGGAGCTGTACAGTTCCTGTCCCTGGTGCTCCTGGCAGCCTGGGCAGGCCCACAGGGGGCAGAAGGGTTAAAAAGAGGAGTGGGGGGACACAACAGCTGCAGGGCTTTGGTTCACAGGACAGCAGGACACTACATAGCAGCTTTTGATGCAAGAACTTGTGCTCTCCAGGAAGACTTAAGCTGGATGGCTCACAGCAGTGTGGCAGGGCTGGGGGTTCCCAAAAGCTGCTCTAGGCCTCCCTCTCCTTCTCAGCCTTCCCTTTGTGGCTCCTCAGACTCACTGCAGCTGGCTCTGCTCCAGGTGAAGGCTGGGCTGGTGTTTGGTAGCAGAGACACTACAGCACCCACTGCTGTGTTGGCTGCTTGAGGTATCCCAGCAGAGCATCCCCAGGAGCTTTGCTTTCTGTACCATACTGGTTTATAAATCTTTAATTCACGTAAGCACACAGATCTTCAATCTACATTTTAAAGGTCCAGAAAAATAGACTGAGGAGAATAACCCCTGATAGCTGTGAGATTGCTTGGAGAGCTGCTCTCTAACTGAGAAGAGATTCCCATGAAGTCAGCAGGAGCTCAGTGACCCAGCTCTTTCTGCCTGGCTGTTTGTGTGTGGATGAGATGGCTCAGCCCAGAGCCCCTGAGAGCAAAGGCTGGAGCTGTTCAGCATTTTTAATGACAGGCCACTTGGTTAGAAACAAGGCTTGGTTTTTGGTACTTAGACCTGCAGATTTGAAGTGCTGGGCTGCAAGTAGCTCAGGGGGACCACACATTCCCTGCTCCTGGTGTAGGGTGTTCTTTACCTTATTTATCCTGCTGGATAAAGCCAGGCTCAGCAACACTATGAACTTGTACAGTGAAGAGGTGCTGCTGTTGGCTCTCTGCTGCAGAGTTCTGTGGTGAGAGGCAGCTCAGAGCTTGCAGGTAGGAAGAACAGAACAAATCCACTTTTCCCTCAGGAGGAGAAGTTCGTGTACAGACAGGAGGCTTGGAGAGGGGGAAGGCAGAGGCTGCAGGCCAGCACAAGGGTCCCTGCTGCTTTTCAAGTTGCTGTTCACAGCAGTAGCAAAGGTGTTGATAAGGTACCTGTGTTGTTCCTCACATGCTCTGCAGTGTAACGAGGAAACTTTCTAAAGGAAACAATCCCCACCCCTTTGCCCAGTATTCAAAACCAATGGGTTTAGTTTTCAAAAACATTGAAAGGGATCTGCCACTTTCAATAAAGCAACAAAACCAATGAGGCTGGTGTAACTGTGTTATTGGGGGAAAAGGATTGGTTCCAGCTGCTTTTCTCTGCATTCTTCTTGCTCTTCCTCGTGGATCTATAACAGAGCCAAAGCCAAGAGCTGTATTCAAGGATAACAGCTGCAGGCACATCAGTCTTTGCTGCTGGCACCCCACTACTGGCAAAGGTAGGGCTGTGCACTGAGCACACTGCACTGCAGGGTTTTGCTGGAGTTTGTTCATTACCTGCAGTCTTTAGACTCAGGCTCCACTGGCACCAGAGATCTCTGCCTTCCTCTTGGGCCCAGGTGGGGCAGGGGTGCCCAGGGAGGTGCTGGAGTCTCCATCTTTGGGGATAACCCACTGCACCATTGTCAAAGTTCACTGAGGTGAGGTGTTTGCAGTTTTGCCAGGAATAGCAATGGTTTTGGCTTTCCTAGCCTGAGCTCCTGTACTGTAAATGCACAGAGATTTGAGCTCAGCCCTGTCAAACCAAGAAGGGACTTGGGCTGCCTGCTAAAGTCCTTCCAGAGGCTCCTGGTTTAGAGAACCCCCCTCAGCCACTGCAACTTCAAGGAGATGCTGAGCTGTGGCTCCAGCACAGAAGCAACAAAAGGATCATTCACTCACCAGCCCACAAACCTAAGGGGAAGATTCCTGCTCATTTTGGATGGACAGCACTTGGTGTGAGCTGAGATCCAGAGTTGTGGAAAACTGAGTAACTGGAACCTGGGATGGTGAGCTCAGGAATAAGAGGCTGAGAGAGTTTTATACCAAGATGCTATTTACTTTGAACAGTCATATTCAGCCACAGTATAACAGGTCTAATCAATCCACATGGATACACCTACAACAGGCAATTAAAAAAATAATAAATGAAGACACTAATAAATTAAGTACATTTAACTTAGATGGGACAATGGTCTTTGTGACAGTGGTGGCAAAGGCTGGGTCTGCAGTCACTCCTCTAGGATGCAAATGCCAAGCAAGAAAATCCCTCTGGATTCCCCCTCCCCTCAGTCCTCATCCCACAAATGCTTGAGCCCATACCTGAACACTCGTGCTGGCCTCTGTCCATCCCATTGTCCCATGGGATCTCCACCTTGCTCCATCCCCTCAGCATGCAACACTTTCCTTTTGCTCTCACTGCTTCACTGCCTTGTTCCTTCCATTGCTACACAAACACTTGTCTATCTAAAATAAACCAGAGTCCCCACAGCCCATCAAAGCCACGTCCAACAGCACCTTGTGGCACTTAGCAAATGTCAGTCCTTCTGTGGAGGCACCCAAAGGTGACAGCTGTACAAAAGAGAGCAAGCTGCAAACATTTCAGATTTAATACAGAAATTTAATAGAGTCCACAGACACTAATGCTCCATCTGGAATCCAGTGACTTTTACACCTTCATGAGAAACAGAAGATGGATCCCACCCCAAACTGAACTAGAAGATGAGGGATTTTCACAAGTCTTGCCATGACAAAAGCACAAGCAACAGTGACTTTCAGAGGCTTGCTCTCCTGCAGTGCTTAAATGCTTTGAAAACATCACCCACACCAGAGTGGAGAGTGTTTGCCATCCCATGCCTTAACTCCTACTAAGGGATAAAGAAACTGGAGCTGTGATATGAGAACAGTGATTGAGTTCAGAGGACAAACCATGCACCCCCCTGCACCGATCCACAACCCACCAGCACCTCCACAGAGACTCAGCCTGCCTGGAAAGCTGCTGCCCTGGCAGCTCCTGAGGAGCAGAGCTGTGCTGGGAGAGCTGCAGTGGCTGTTCAGAACGAGCTGGGAGTGAGGCAGCACGTGGTGTGTCCCTGTCTGTCTGAGGCAGCTGTGCCAGCAGGACAGGCTGTGCTGCCAGCCCCACCAGCAGCGGGGCAGGAGCCCTGGCACCCTCTGCTGCCAGCCAGCTGCACCCCTGGAGGCTGCTGGGTTCCTCCCCTGTGTGCTGAGCGTCCAGTCAAGGTGTAAAAAGAAGGTGGGAGCTGCCCTCAGGGCAGGCAAAGGTGTCACTGTACAGGTACAGGGAACAAGAACCCCTCCATGATGGTGGTGTTGTTGGGTTCTCTCTGAGTAGGTCCAGCTGGAACAGACTTGCCCCTCTTCCCCACCTTTGGGAATGGATGTGATCCCTGGCTGCAGCCCCACTTTCCATTCTGGGGGGAAGGAGCCTCCTGGCTCTTTGCTTTGCCAACTCCAGAGCCTCCTGTTCCCACCTGTTTTGTTGGTGTTGCCAGCAGAGATCCAGCTCTGCCCCACATCACTCTGTGTGAGTGTCCTTCTCCTTGGGGACAGGCAGGCTCGACCTGGCAGGAGAGCTGGTGGCTCTTTTGATCACCTCCATCCACCTGCCAAGAAAAGACATGAGGAATGTTTAACCCTCACTCACAGGGAATCTTGTCCTTTGTTGTGAGCTGTACCCCTTTCCCAAACCTCCAAAACAGCCATTTTCTTTCTTTTACAAGTCTTCTGGATAATTAACTCTTCAAAGGGACAGCTTGAGATGTGTCTGCAGAAAATACCCTGCAGAATGTGGTTGCCTGTCCAAGTAATGAGTCTGCAGTGCTTTGAGCTCCAGAGAACTCCCATGAGAGCTCACTGTGCTCTCCTCAGTGTTATCAAGCATGAGAAGCTGATAATAATTACTGCTTTTCTTAATAATAAATTAGGAAATAGGTAACAGCCTTGCTCCTGTGGAAGAAAGCAAAGCAACAGAGAAAAAGCAAGACAAATCTATTGTGAATTGGACATTTTTGCCCTGAAATCCCTACCATGAGCCCAGTGCATTAAAAAGCACAACTTAGGGCTCAGGTAGCTGATACCTCAGCTGTTCACAAGTGTGTGACACTCTCCCAAGGAAGGGGACATGTGACACCTCAGTTAAACCACATTCCAAAACCACCAATCCAACCCTGCATGGCAGGGCCCAGAGCAGGGGTTCTCAACACAGCAAAGTTTTGTACCTGGTGCATTTCACACAGTTTGGACTCTCTCTGGAAGCCCCTAAGAGCAATTAATTGTAATTACAGAGGATAATAATAAAATGTGATTACAGAGAAAGCAGACCAGTGAAAGGGAGCCCTGCACTTGTTGCTCTCAGCCTCGTGTTGTAACTTCTGCTCCCAGAGATGGAAGATAAAAACCAAAATTCTCTTTACAGAACCTGGGAATCCCAAAGAGCTGCTGGAGCTGAGACCCCACAGCCCTTCCCCTCCCACATTCCTCCCTGGCCCCAAGGAAACCCCAGACTCCTGCACAAAGCACAGCTCAGGTGTATCCCCAGCACCCCCAAGCACACAGAGGGATCTCCAAATATCATTGGTGGGGAGAAGAAGGGAATGTTATTCCTGAGAATGTGCTGGAAGATCACTCAGACTAGGAGGAAAGAGAGTGTGGCATTCACATGCTCTGAACAGAGAATTCTCGCTCACAGGATTTTTTCCTGGAGAAACAAAGAGAGAAGAAGAAAAAATAATTCTTATCTCTATTTGCTGCTCCTGTTGTTTTTGCACATGTGGAATGTGTTAGGAAGATTGTTTACCTGAAGGGATTTGGTGATTGGATTCTGGTGATGGTTGTTTATATTAATTAACCAATCACTCCAAGCTGTGTCCTGACTTTTGGGAGACAGTCAAGAGTTTTCTTTAGTATTGTAATTAGTAATTATTGTATTTAATTTAGTAATTATTGTATTAATTTAGTAATTACTGTAATTTATTTACAATAAAAATTATTGTAATTTATTTCATATATTCTTTAGTATTTCGTATTTTAATTTAGTATAGTATCTCTTTAATATAGTATAATGTAATGTAATATAGTTTTAATAAAGCAATTGTTCTCCATTCTGAATCAATAGAGTCACATGCCAATCATTCCATGGTTAATATTAATTGGTTAATATTAATTAACCAATCACTCAAAGGTGTGTCCTAACTGTTAGGAGTTGCCTTTAGTATGTAATTTAGTATAGTATCTCTTTAATATAGTATAGTACAATGTAATATAATATAGTTTTGATATGTTCAGCATTCTGAATCAATGGAGTCACATGCCAATCATTCCCTACATTCCCTGATTACTCTAAGAGAGGATGGAATGACCAACCACTGAGTTAAGAGCAGGTTATAAACCAAGACAGAGAAAACAGAAAATTACCTCTCAAAGGTGTATTTGCTCTCAGCCCTGAAGAAGTACACGTGGGACTTGAACTGCAGCTTGAAGACATAATCCTTGTGAATGCCATCTGCTTCCACAGGGCAGCTGACCGTGTAGCCCAGCAGGGGGAGGCTGGCCAGGGGATAATCATCCTGCAAGAGCCCAAGAGCCCAGCCCTGAGTGCCAGGCACCCTGTGTGCCACAGGGCAGGGCTGTGCACTCTTGCTCAGAGACAACAGGAGAGCTCTTCTGCAAGGCCACCAACAGTTTATGATTAAACCTTCCCCCAACTCCTCTCATTTTTTATGGTTGTTTCTGCTGCTCTGCCCAACGCTGCCTCCTGGGCTCCCTCCTCCTGCTCTGCACCCTTCCTATGGAACTCAAAGCACAGATCTGACAAAAAAGTGAAGTAACCCTCACAAAAGAAATGTGACCTCAAGGCAAGAAGCCAGAATAATCCAATTACTGGGTTATTGTAGCTATGATATTTCCTGCAAGATTCTTTTTTTTAGGATTTTTTCTCCTGAGAAGCTGGGAGGCCTCAGGAGCAAAATGTAAACAATGATTATCTGCTGCTGTGGAATGCAACAGGTGCATCTGGGATTGGTCTCATGTGGTTGTTTCTAATTAATGGCCAGTCACAGTCAGCTGGCTCAGGCTCTCTGTCCGAGCCACAAACCTTTGTTATCATTCCTTTCTATTCTTAGCCAGCCTTCTGATGAAATCCTTTCTTCTATTCTTTTAGTTTAGTTTTAATATAATATATATCATAAAATAATAAATCAGCTTTCTGAAACATGCAGTCAGATCCTCATCTCTTCCCTCATCCTCAGACTCCTGTGAACACATCACAGGTTATCACAGTTTATTTGATTAATAAGATGAAAGAATTGCACTGCACCATGGTTCATGATCAAGCAGTGCTGCATGCACCATGGGCAGAAAAACCCCTGGAGCCTGTCAGGCTGAGCTGAAGCCCAGCACAGAGAGAAGTGGGCAGAGAAGGCCCAGAGGCTGCTGTGTCCCTCACAGCCCTCAGTCACTGCATGAGGAGACATTTCCCCCTCAATCACAGAAGTTCAGAACCATCAGAACTGGAAATTCTGATTAAGTTCCACAAGAAGTGTGTTGTCATCTTATCTCAAAAGTTTCAAACCTCCTTGGTGTTTCTCATGGGCTTCTCCTCAGAGCACTGACTCTTTCTTCTTCACAAAGCAGCCAGCTGACTCCAGCTCCCTTCTCACCCATCCACCCCACTCTTTTATAGCATCTTCTTCTCATTGCTTACAGCTGTGGCCTGTTAAAGCCAGGCCTGTTCCTAATCTTTGATAATTGGCCCAGCTGCAACTCCTTAGGGGTAAGATTACTTTCTACACTATATTTTCTTATATTCTATACCCCTACAAAAGTGCCCACCGCCTTTCAGAGCCCAGCTTCATTATGAATTAATTACCTCCTCTTCCCCTGGACTGTCCCTCAAACAGCAGTGATTGAAAGCCCAGGATCCCCAGGTGCCCCCAGGACCCTGCCCATCACCCCCTCACCTGGTGTGTCTTGTAGAAGAACAAGCAGAAGTTGGTGAAGACCACCCAGAGTTTCTGCCAGCCATTGCTGTTCTTGAATTTCCTCAGCAGATACCCAGAGAGCTGGTTCTGGCACAGAAGGAAAAGAGAATTCCCTGGAATCACAGGCTGCAATCCTGCTGCAGCCCAGCCCTGCTCCTGTCCCCTCACCCAGGCATGGTGACAGCCACCAGGGTCCCTCCCTTCCAGCCACCCTTTCTGACATGCAGAAAAGCCACGTGGAACACACTGTGTGAGAAGAGAAACAAAGCAGGAGAGGACACAGAGGGCTGCAGAGCTGGGAGATGAACAACACAAGCTACACAAAGCAAAGCTGGCATGGAAGGGGCTGCAGGGAGGGGAACACTGCCTTGGAGTCAGCCAGCAGCACAGGAAAACCTCTGGCATGGAATGGCAACACAGGAATTTTGTAATTTGAGAAAAAGACAGGATATGTGGCAGATTTACAGAGAGAACCATTTTTTTTGAGGCATAAGCAGGAGGAAATCCTGTCTTAACAAGGCAGTGGCACACATCTGCCTCTGAGGATGAGGATCCTCATGTGAGCAGTTAGGAAGCAGGACATTTTCCTGGGCATCCCAGGGCTCCTCCCCACCAGCACAACATGTGAGAGGCATCTTTACCTGGATCATGCACAAGTAATCAGACAGGGAAAGGCTCTGGTTCCGGTACCAACAAACATGGGTGATTGTGTTGGGCCGTTGGGCCTGGCCCAGCAAATAGCGAGGAGGAAGCTCTGGAGAAACAGCAAGAGAGCAGAAAACTGAGCAGAGAAACGGGGAGAGAAAGAGAAAAACAGAATGTTAGGGTGAGAGGAGTGATGCAAGAAAGGTGGCTGTCAAAGGAAAATGGGTTGTGAGAAAAATGACGGTGTTAGAACATGGAACAGGTCAGAGTGAGGGCGAGTGCACGAATCACACATTCCATCCCAGAGCCTGCAGCAGGCTGGGCTTGTTATCCATGCACAGAACTGGTGCTTTTCCCCAGGTGTCAGCAGGGAAAGGCCTGGGCCCTCCAACAGAAACCACAACTCAGCCAGCTCAAGTGCCCAATGTCTGTACCTCAAGCCCAGCTCACACCTACAGCACTTCCCTACCAAGCTGATCCACAAGGTCTCTATCAGAAAAACACAGGAGCTCCAGTGCCCAAACTTTCAACTCCATTTGAACAAGTGCCTCAAGAGCAGAGCAGGACAGGCAGGCCCAGACACAGCTGCAGCCCCCTGCCCCATTGCCTTTGTCAGGTTAGTGACTTCCTTTTCCAGTCCATGTTATTTAGGGTCCTTCCCACTTCAGGAAGTCTTCCCAGCCTCCAGGCAGGGGTCCTGCCCTGCCAAACTGCTGCATGAAGTAAAACCAGAGTTGGTGCAAGCAGTGTAAGGAGTGCTGAGCTGATCAGCCTCGAAATCTGCAGGATTCAGTGCCCAAATGTGGCACCAGTGCTGCCCTGCACTGTGAGGAACAGTCAGACTGCAGGAACCAGTGGCTCACAGAACCCCAAAAAGGTTTGGGCTGGAAGGGACCGTAGAGCTCATCTGGTTCCAACCCCTGCCATGGGCAGGGACCCCCTCCTCTAGACCAGGCTGCTCAGACTCCCATCCAGCCTGCCCTTGGACACCTCCATAATCAACATCTCTGCTCAGCATAGAATGATGCTGCCATGAAAGGACACTTGGCTGCTCAGTCCTGCCAGCAAGGGAAGGGCAGAGAATTCCAACTGAATTCCCTCTTAATTCTGGGTGCAGCACAGCAGCTAACCAGAGCTCTGTACAGCACAGTCAGTCTCTCAAGGAAAATATCATGGAGAGGGGACCATTATAATCATAGAACCTTTAAGGTTGGAAAAGACCTCCAAGATCATCAATTTGACTAAATTCCACTTAATTTAGCAAAGGGCCACATCCACATATTTCTGGGGATAGTGACCCCACCACTGCCCTGGGCAGCCTGTTCCAATGCTTAACCACTCTTTTTGCTAAGAAATTCTTCCTGATTCCCAACCTGAACCTCCACTGTGCAGCTTGAGGTCATTCCCTCTTGTCCTGTCCCTTGTTCCCTAGGAGCAGAGCCTGACCCCCACCTGG
Source organism: Ammospiza caudacuta (assembly GCF_027887145.1). Taxonomy (NCBI): domain Eukaryota; kingdom Metazoa; phylum Chordata; class Aves; order Passeriformes; family Passerellidae; genus Ammospiza; species Ammospiza caudacuta. The sequence continues at coordinate 6,481,791 of NC_080603.1, read as the reverse complement.
CTGCTCCCTCGTGTCAGGGAGTTGTGGAAAGCCAGAAGGTCCCCCTGTAGATGCTATGGCACAGAGAGAAACAGGAAGCATTTCTCACAGGAGCTTGTGAAAAGTTTTAGGGAGCTGGAAAGATGTGATAATTTGTTGACTATAAACAATTTGCAAGTAGTGTTTTTCTACTTTATTTTTCTGTTCCTCTCAAGGACAGTGTGTGAGAAAGATGTTTCTGTTAGTCAGCCAATAGAACAGACTCTATTGTACCACTCTGCCGCAGACATCTTTTTATGAAAAATCCTTTCCTTAGGATTTTTCCTCCTGAGAAGCTGGGAGGCCTCAGGAGCAAAATGTAAACAATGATTATCTGCTGCTGTGGAATGCAACAGGTGCATCTGTGATTGGTCTCATGTGGTTGTTTCTAATTAATGGCCAATCACAGCCCAGCTGGCTCAGGCTCTCTGTCTGAGCCACAAGCCTTTGTTATCATTCCTTTCTATTCTTAGCTAGCCTTCTGGTGAAACCTTTTTCTTCTATTCATTTAGTATAGTTTTAATGTAATATATATCATAAAATAATAAATCAAGCCTTCTGAAACATGGAGTCAGATGCTTGTCTCTTCCCTCATCCAAGAACCCCTGTGAACACCATGACACCACTCTATAAAAACCATGCGGTTCTTTTGAATAAAGCCTTCTTTGCCTTTTCTAAAAAAAAAAAACCAAAAACAAAAACAAAAAACCCCCCAAAAAACAAGAAAGAAAAAAAAAAAAACACAAAAACCACCCCCGTGAGCCTCCTTTTCTCCAGGCTGAGCCCCTCCAGCTGTTTCTGGTGCTCCAGATCCTCCCCCAGCTCCACTGTCACTCTCTGGACACTCTCCAGCTCCTCAATGTCCTTCTTGTGGTGAGGGTCCCAAAACTGACCCCAGGATTGGAGGTGCACCAGCAGTGCCCAGCAGTGCAGCAGCAATGCCACTGCTCAGTGCTGCAGCAAAGCAGGGTGACACCCAAAGGAGAATTCAGCCCCAGCACATCTTGAATTTCCTGTAAACCTTCCCCGCTTCGTTCCCGCTGCCCAAGCGAAGCCCTGCTGCACGGAGAGCAGACACACAGACAGCCAGACAGGGGGACAGCATGCACAGGTGGGGGGTGCCCAGGCTCTCCCTGGCTGAGAGGGGGCACAGGGGCCAGGGCTGGCCCGGGTACCTCGACGGCCGCGCTGTGGTCGGCCATGGAGACGCTGGTGCTGCGGTACCAGCACACGTGCACCGTGGTGTTGGCACGGGGCTGGCTCTGCCTGTCCAGGGAGCTACGGGAGGAGTGAATGTCATCTTCTGACTCCTGCTCTACTGACACCTCATCTGAGGATCCTGGGGAGGAGAATGGGGCAGTGGTTTAAGTAAACTGTGCAATAGAAAAGTGAGAGAAGCTGGGATGTCTGAGATAGGAGGTTTTCTCTTGTCATGTCCAGCTGAACTGGTTACACGGCTCCTGCACCACTCTGAGCACATCAGTCTGGGTTTCAACTCAGTTCTGCCTGGGGCAGCTGGCTCACAGCATCCAAGGATGGTCTGGGTTGGAAGGGACCTTAAAGCTTATCATTCCAACCCCCTGCCACGGGCAGGGACACCTTCCACTAGATTAAAATCACAGAGTGGTCTGAGTAGTGCTGTGACAGACCTACAGAGGTCTCCAAGAAAAAATACTCCATGTTTCAGCACAGCCATAACACCCCCAGACAGGCACAGGAATACTGGGCTGTAAAAGCTGACCTCCAGAGATTCTACATTTTGGACAAAAACACTCACCACATAGTTAAATTGAGAAAAAGCTATGTGAGGGTTTTTAGGATTTTATAAAGTCCCTTTATAAGGGACCTTATAAAATTAACAACTCTGCAATGGGAGCATCTCTGCTGCATTTAAAGCTGCCCTGAACATCAGTCTGGGAAGACAAGCATATCTCTTTTGATTAAAACCAAAGCCCAATTAATTCTCCATCATCATATGAACTATAAAAATACATCATTTATGTCATCAAACTCACAAAAGGAAAAGCAGAAAGGACAGGACAAGTGCTGCTTTCAGGGGGGCAGGGAACAGCACTTACTGTTGGAGCGGTTGCAGACGGAATTTTCCAGAAGCATCTCGGATTTCTCTGTGGATTTCTTGGCCATCTCAATGGCCACATTCAGGTCTTCCATCCACTTGCCCATCTCCAGGCGGGTGCTGCAAGGGAAGCAGAGGCAGTGGGCATCTCAAGGGAAGCAGTAGCAGTGGGCATCTGCCAGCCCAGAGCTGTGCCCTGCTGCTGAAGGCACAGATCACTGCCCAAAGCAAGGGGCAGTATCCTTCCATTAGATAAATAAAACCAAAATTAGAATTCCTCCAAAGCTGGAGCTTTCCAGAGAGGAAACTGACCTCATACAGCCTCCACCTCTACAGTCAAGCCTTGAAACAAGACTAAATTAACAATTAAACACTTGGACTTTACAGCAAATAAAATGCACAGACAGCAGGCAGGGTCAGGAGAGAATTCTGGAACTTTCTGGGGGATACAAGCCATGATTTTTTTGAAGGACAAATAGCAGCCTGAAGCACAGCCCATCTTTTAAAGAGCACCTGACATCTCAAGCAAGTAAAACCCAGAGCACAGAAAGAGGAAATTTCTTTCCCCCCTCCCAGGATCCTACAAGGTGAGACCTTCACAGCCCTTCAAGGTGTATCTGTATCCACAGGGATGCAACAGTGGAAGGTTTGGCTTTAGACACAGCCACAACATTTCTTTGTTTTGGTAACCACCTTTTTTTTTCTGGAAGTTTTTAATTTAGACTGAAGATTCCAACATGATCGAAGCCTAGCAGTAATTTTTATTTTTGACAGGTAACCTTTGAGCTATTTTAAAGTCATGAGAAGGTAAAATTCTATTTATTTCTCTAAATTCAGAAATCTTTCAAGCACCTTAGACTCACAGCTGCTGGGAAATGGTTGATCTTAAAAAAATTGCATTCTAAGGTGTTAGGTTGGAATTTTAAAAAATAAATCTGCATACCAAAGGTATTGGCTCCTGTGCCATTACACACCTGCTTTATAAATATACTGTAGTGGTTATTTTTCAAAAACAGGTCATGAAGCAGTAAAATCCCTGTGATTTAAGGCTGAGATTTAGTGCTCCCACCCTGCATCGTTGGCATTCCTGATTCCAGCTGGGTTTTCACAGCAGACTTGCAAAAAGACAAAAACTCCTAAAGCTGATCCTGACTCCAGGGGTAGGAGCCACCCTAATTACAAAAAGGCACCAAACTCACTGCACAGGGATAACTGAGGCTGAAAATTGATTGTTTTTATTCCTAAGCCAGCCTTTAATTTTCCCCCAGCTTCCTCCATGAGATTCTGCAGGAACTCTCCCCTCTTCACAGCAATTTATATGTTCTGAATTTTCATTCTAAAATATTTGTATGTTTAGATTTTTGTCTCCTGAAGTGGTTTGAAGGATGACACTGGCAATTCCCAAATAAACAAATAAAATTGCAAACTTATTGCTGCTATTTGTGCTTTGGGTCAGACAGAAACACAGACTCACAGGATGGTTTGGGTGGGAAGGGAACTTAAATCTCATCTCATCCCACCCCATGAGGGCAGGGACACCTTCCACTATCCCAGGCTGCTCCAAGCCCTGTCCAGCCTGGCCTTGGGCACTTCCAGGGATCCAGGGGCAGCCACAGCTGCTCTGGGCACCCTGTGCCAGAACCTCACCTCCCTCACAGGGAAGAATTTACTCCCAATATCCCATCCAACCCTGCCCTCTGGCAGTGGAAAACCATTTCCCCTTGTCCTGTCCCCACAGGGCCCTCTCCAAAGTCTTTTTCTACTTTCCTTGTTGGCTCCTTCAGGCTTGCAAGGCCACAGTTTGGTCACCCCAGAGCTTCTCTTCTCCAGGCTGAGCAACCCCAGCTGTGCCAGCCTTTCCTCCCAGCAGAGCTGCTCCATCCCTCTGCTCACCCTGGTGCCTCCTCTGGGCTCTCTCCAGCAGCTCCAGCTCCTTCCTGTGCTGGGCCCCAGGGCTGGGGCAGCTCTGCAGGTGGGGTCTCACCTGAGCAGGGCAGAGGGGCACAATCCCAACCCCTTTGCTGCTGCCCACCCTGGGATCAGCCCAGGATAAACTAACTGCTCCTTCCCAATATTCAAATCTGAAAAAGGAGCTGTGAAGAGTCCTGGTCTTATTTTGAAGTCCAGAGGAAAAGCAGGATTACCTGGCTGCCACCACTATGGTTTTCTGTGCAGAATAGATTGTGAAGCAGTGTGGGACAGACCATTCATTCTCACTCTCCTCCACCTACAGGAAAAGAAAATATTTTTCTCATCAGTGCTCAGGCACCAATAAACACTAAAACTGTCCTGTGCTGGCTGGGACTGGAGTCAAACAGGATCCCAACCCTGCTGCAGGGAGTGCAGAACAGCAACTCTCTGATGAATACCAGCTACTTTCAAGCCTATTTTGGCTCTCTATGAAAATCTATGGTGTGTTTCTACTGCAGGGGCACAGCAGCACTTCCAGCAGGGCAGGGAAAGGAAGGGTTGGAGCAGATTTGGCTCATTACTCACCGGGGGGTCAAGCACTATCAGCTGCAAACCAAAGACAGAAAGAACAATCCTGTTAGAAAAGGTGTGTGGAGGCAGGAGCATTGATTACATGCCCAGCTGTGTGCAGGGGGACAAAACACCAGGATAAATAAATCCCTATTTCCAGATCAGCCTCTCACAACAGTGTGAACACGAATGGGCAACAGGGTGTGCTCCAGCTGTTTTGCTAATGTGGAAGGAACAGACTCATCACCTGCAGATAAACAAAGCTCTGTTTGACACACATCAAGGTCCAATTGTTGCTGAGACCTGTCTTGGAGCAGTTTGTGGCTTTGGTCCTTGTGCCCTGAAGGAATTCCTCAGCCTGCCTTAGGCAAAACCATTTCCCTAACCCTGTGGTGCAACATGGAACCACTTACCAACATGCCATGCAGAGAGAGGTGTCCGTGGATTTTGAACTGATTTGTCCCTGTGACCCCTTTGCTTGTGTACAGTAACATATCTGAGAACTGCAAAGGCAGGAAGAGAACAATCAGTGCTCTGAGAGCAGCAGGCAGAGCCAACAATTTTTTGACATCTCCTTGAAAATCTGTTGTTTAAAGGCCACTGTAGGTGCATGAAAAATGCCATTTCTCAGTCAGCCAACTACCCTTCCAACCTCTTTTTTGTTTACTTATAAAAGAGGAAATAAATTTTTAAATTCTGTTAAAACTCTGTGCCATTAAGGAACCAAGTTGACCAGGGAGTAGTACCACAACCACACCCTCTAAAAACATTGCTTAGAGTGAGTTTTCAGTCTCAGGTGCTGATTTTCAACACAAGCACATAAAAACACACTTCCTCAACAACTTTATCTTGAAGACTTTGGGTTTATAAAAGTCAGGAGCAACACCCACCAGAAAGAACATCCTCTGCTGTAAGCCCTTCTTAGTGAGCTTGTACAAGCAACCTTCCCGGATAAACTCCTGCAGTGGAAAAGAAAAAATTAAATAATATTTGATCTTTCCTGAATGGGGGAATTTTATCTTCATCCCAGAGTACACAGAGTTGATTGGTGCCCAGCAATGACCACTAACAGATTTCTTAGAGGCCCAATGACACTTTCCTTCCTTTTTTGGGACATGAATCAGCTCCTTGCTGCAGCCAGCATTTAAATCAGTGAAGGAAGAGAAGGGAAAGGAGCAGAATTCCTGTTGGACACCAGCAGTTCACCTATCACACTTACATCCCACTGCAGTGACTGCCAGAGCATCCCCAAAGCCCATGCAATGCTCCTGTATCTATGCCCAGTACATCTATCAAAAACAAAGAAACAAAAACCCAGGCAGGAACTGCACAAACTCCTGTAACACAGTGGCACCCACACCAGTTCAGCCCAGTGCTGTGCTCTCACCATCCCTGTGCCCTCTGAGTTTGCACCAGGCAGACTCAAGCAGAGCTGGGAGTGCATTTCCAGTAGGACACAGCAGTTCCCAGTCATTCACAGCACCCAGCACAGCCAGTATCTGTACTGGGAACACAAAACTGCAGCCAGAGCTGAAGCAGAGTCTTTCTGATCAGAATATCACCAAGGGGATGATCCACCATCCATGGTATTCACTAAGAGAACTTCAGTTACATGAAGTTACACAGACCAGAGGGGCAGTGATGGCAAATCCTCACTCCAAAGGCACTTCCTTGGAAATAAAACCACCAAAGGCTCCAAAAATTCAGCAGAGGCACTTACCCTGCCAGGTGCTGTGAGATTGTCCACCCCAATCAGGTCATGCTGCAGCTCTGTAAGCTTCTGGAAGTTTTCCAGGCGGATGAGGCTGTGCTGCAGCTGGGAGGTCATTTCTGTGACTTCCTTCAGAGCATCTGTGTGGAGAACAGCACCAATGGGACCAGAGCAGAGCAATCCAGGCCACCCATTTCACCCCTGGAAAACTGAATCTGAAACTTAGATCTGAAATTTATAGCCAATTCTAGAACAGAATGGTTCATATGGAAGGGACCTACAATGCCAATTTAAGTGTATTTTAGAGAAGGATAAAAAGAGCAAGCAACTTCACAGCATTTCCTATGCTTCTGGAGATCATCGTGTATCTGAGATTTTGCTTAAACAAAAAGCATTAACTATGCAGCTGAAAGTAAATGAAAATATCAAACTATTTCTGCCAAAGATTACTTTGTCATGAATGGACTTTACTACACACACTTCTGATGCTGCAAAACAAGCATTTTTGGTCACATTTTTACATCTAAAAGACAAAAAGGTTGTAAAAAAAAAACTCCTCTTTTTTTTTCCCCTGCTAGGAGACAAGAAAAGGTCATTTTCCAGCTTTGGGATGCATCATGAGAAACCCACTTCCTGGAATGCCAAGAAAAAGAAGCACTTACATTGAATTCGTGAACATAACTGAAAATAAGTGAAGCTAAGTGTTCAAGGCCAGGCTGGACGGGGGCTCTGAGCATCATGATCTAGCAAAATCATCCCTGCCCATGGTGGAAGGGGAATGAGCTGAGTTTTAAGCTTTCTTTTAACCCAAACCATTCTGAGATTCTATGAGTGTGTAATTCTTGTGTTCCCAGGGCACAGGCAGAGTTTTGATGCCCATGGGGAGAGTGCTGCCAGCAGGACAGGGCTGGGCTGTAGGAGCCATGGGGGTAGGACAGTTGGGACAGACAGAGATGAGAGATCTCTGCAGCCAGGTCAGGAACTTGGGGTTCATTGCAAAGGGCCTGGGTGCAGGGCCCTGCTGGGATTTGGGGTTCATTGCAAAGGGCCTGAGTGCAGGGCCCTGCTGGGATTTGGGGTTCATTGCAAAGGGCCTGGGTGCAGGGCCCTGCTGGGAGCTGCAGCCACAGCTCAGAGCAGGCCTGAGAGAAGAGAAGGGGAGAGAGGATGACAGGGTAAGAGGGTAAGAGCATAAGGGAGTAAAAAAGGTTAGAGAGTAAAAAAGGTAAGAGAGCGTGAGGTTCCTATTACAATACAATAAATCTTCTTCTGTGTTGAATATTCTAATGCTCACTAACCAATCTAGTACAATATACAAATCCTATAGCATTTACATACAGCCTGTAAGGTAAGAATCATTACATTACCACACTGTGTAACATTTTAAACCCTAAAAACTCCTCTTTGGGCCCCTTCTGCCAAGCTGTAGGGTCTGCTCTGACCCTTGGAGCTGTCTGCAAGCAGAGGGAGTTGTTCCATCAAAAAGGGATTACCTTCACCCAGCCACACCATTGTTTTCCTGCTGTTCAGTAACTGAGGTATCTCAGAGCTTGCCTTCATTTCAATCTCACTTATAGTTTCCATATTCTCAAAATCTTTTGCCACACAATCCCATTTCTAAGGCTTTCCTGTTGCACCTTCCCCACACTGGGCGCTCACTCACTGCGGCAGTCGGCGAAGTCCCGGTGCTCTGCTGTGTAGTGCTTGCACAGCCTCCCCAGGATCAGCTTGTAGTGCATCAGTCTCTGGATGGGTTTGAGCAGAAAGGTGTTGAGGGGCAGGTAGCAAACCTTCTGCAGCTCAAACTCCTTATAAACCATCTCCAGCTTCTTGAGGCGTTTGGTTGCTTTCTCCAGTTCCGTCAGGACCTCGTCGTGTTTCTGCAGGTAACCCGTGAACTCCTGTGGAAATGGACACAAAGTGACTTGCATCAAAGGAAAACAGTCCTTCATCATTAAAGGAAGTGGCAGACAGCTCCTAATCAAGGTCAAAATAAGTGTTTGTATGGAATTGTGCCCGTGCCTGCTGAGGATACCAAATGCTGGTGATACAAATAGCAGTCCCACACTCCTGCACTCCCATTCAAGCCATTGGTTTTAATTAAATAAATACTCCACTACTGCAGCACTAATGTAACTGTCCCACATAGGCACTCTGCACCACATAAAGCTGATTTCATTTCAGAAGAAATTATTCTGCCTTTAAAAAATATGTATATTTTTAAATTAAATGACCTTGTGAATCAAGGTCTCAATAGGGGAGCTAAATAAATAACTTTTCTTTGTTTTCTGCTGAATAACCAACAAACACCATTTATCAAGGTACATTTAGGTGCCTAAATAAGCAACAGTGATACAAAACCTTCCTGCAATTATTTTACCATGTTTAAAATTGTTTCTCAAAAATAAATAAACTTACTTCGAGATTGACTGAAAAAGAAAAGTTTTAGATGGGATATTGGAAAGAAATTCTTCCCTGTGAGGGTGGTGTCAGATACTAGAATTTGATAGTTCATGGCCTAAACATTGTTAGGAACCTTTTTCCTGTTGTATAAAGAAGTTACAGCCACAGAAGCCCAGCCCTCCCTGAAGATGCCTGACTGGAACTTTGGACTGAGAGTTAAGATGCCTTGATAAGATAAAGGGAACACTATTATTCAATAATCATGGGTCAGGGAGAATAAACAAGGCAGAGGGAAAAGAATACATGCCCAAGAAAGCCAAACCCAGCAGAAAATCATTCCTGACTGGGTTTGGGAGGGGGAGGCCATAGCCCAAAAGGTCAGGTTTGCATGGAGCCCCCAAATAAAGGGGAGAGGAGGAGAGTTTTGGGTGCTTAGCAAAACCTCTGGTCAGAGGCAGTGAACACCCACCCTCCCTTACACCAAACTGGATCAGTTGTAAAACCCCCCAACCCCAGGATGGCCACATCCATGGGACATGCATGTGGGAGGCAGCTGAGGAGAGGTCTTGATCCATCCAAGACCCCCTCAAAGTGCTTCCCAGACTCATTCCTGTGGCCTTGCACCACAGGACTGCACAGGATGCAGTGATTCACTCAGCTGCAGCAGACTGTGTAAGAGTTGCCCCTCTCCAGGGGAGATACCTGGCCATTCCACCTGGCCTGAGCACATATTAATCCCTATTAATGATTCTGTGTTTTGTGGGGGACCCTCAGCACCAAGACAACCAACTGGACAGGAACATCAGGACACTGGTGGGATGCACAGAGTGGTGATATTTTCTTTAATCTCTCTCTTTCTGTTCCCCCACATCTGTTCTATTTCTTTCACTTCCTTCTCTCTCTCTCTGATATTTACTATTAAATAAAGCCCATACTATTGACTTTGGCATATGGTCTCATTTGCGTTTCTAATTTTTTTTTTGCATTTCTAATAATTTCAAGAACCAGACTGTAACAGGTGGTGAGGCCCTGGCACAGGTGCCCAGAGAAGCTGTGGCTGCCCTGGATCCCTGACAGTGTCCAAGGCCAGGCTGGACAGAGCTTGGAGCAACCTGGGACAGTGGAAGGTGTCCCTGCCATGGCAGGGGGTGGAATGGGATGGGCTTTAAGGCCACTTCCAACCCAAACCCTCCTGGGATTCTGTGATGAATGGAAATATTAACTCTGAGCTCTGATCCTTGACAAAACAAAACCAAACAGAACACCTCAATAATCCCAAAATTCCAGGTCTTGCAGCCTGTGTTACCTTGAGAGCGTGCATGTTCCTGAGCATGACATCCCCAATGCGCTGGAAATCCCCCTTCACGTGAGCATTGCTCCTGCCTTCCCTGGAACACACATGAGGAGAAAAGGAGAAGGAAACATGCATGGCGGATCAAGAAGTTCCTGTTTTCTCCCTCCATCTTCCCTTGAAATTCACAAAAATCTATAGGCATTTGACATTCTGATTTCACTGCTCAGATTGAGAACTTGGTACGTTAAATATGGATGCTGCACAAAACAGCAAACACAAAGACATGCTTAAAAAACTGAGAAAGGACTAGAAAGGAGCTTGTGTGAAAGTCTATTTGAGTGTTTTACACTCCAGACCTCCACATAAATATCATAACACGACCCCACCTGATTTTGTGAATTTATTTTTGTTCACACTTTGTTTACGTAGATCACCTCCTTTTGAAAGGAAGTTATACTGTAATATATAACATGGCAGGTTAGAAGAAAATAATACAAAGTTTAAAAACATCATGTGTGAAATAAACTGCATTGCAAGAACTAAACTCCCATCTTAATCACAAAAATGTTTCCTAGATTTTCACCTGGAGATTTCATTAAAGGTGGGGAAAAAACACATGCATCATCTTTTTGATCTTGTGTTCCTTCTTTTTTCTAAGGCTTAATAAGCACTATCAGATTATATCAACAATTGATGATCTTAAAGGTGTTTTCCAAGCTAAATGATTCTGTGATTACAAAACCCTCAGTCTGGTGCACAAGTCATACAAGTACAAGATATTATATACAAAGCAAAGATTAGAAAATGGCCTTTGTGCAACATGGTTTGTGCTTTTTTCATGGCTTTAATTTCATAAAAGATTTCTCCTTGCTTCTGTTGATGCAGAAATACCAATTGCAGTCTGGTTTGGATGTAAGGATGTATAAAAAGGTCCCCCATGTCACTTACCAGAGGGAGAGCCTCTGTTCAATCTCCTTGAGAAAGCCTCTGTGGAACTCATAGATGGGGTCAATGTTGGAGAAGAGCAGGGTCATCAGGCCCTCGGGCATGGCATTCTCCTTGATCACAGCACTGCGGAACCACTGCCAGAAAACCAGAAATTCTCATCAATGTCTCTGCTTCAGAAATTCATTGTTAGCATGAAAATTCCTGCTCCTGAAGTGATGGGGGAGGAGAAAGTACGCACAGGGAAAAAGCAGGGAGGAAGTAGTAGTATTTAGGGAAGACGTAATTTGTGAAAAATGGAAAGAAGGGATTTTTTTTCTGTGCCAAATATGAGGAAGATGAGGCCCATGGCTGGCTGTGGGCACCAGCTGGTTTCTGAATGCAATGATGGGATGGTTGGGGACAGCTGAGTGACAGTCAGTTACCCAGTGGCTGCCCCAGCTGCTGCCACTTCCACGCAGATAAAACTGCTCTCAATGGCCTGGAGCCTGTGCCAGTCACTCAGCTGAAGATCTCGTTGAGGTCACATTCCACACTTTAGTGCTTCTGGCAGGGATGGGGATATTACAAAAATCCTCTGAGATTTTTCCCCCTTCTTTTAGGAGAAGTGCTGGGAAGCCTGTAGGAGGAATTGGAGTGAGATGGTGCTCAATGAGCTTGCAGAGAACACCTCCACTGAGGCCATGAAGCATTGAGGGAATCAAGCTTTTCTTTAATGAAATTAAAACAACAGCTTATAGGAAGGCAACAGTCACAATGCTCAAACACTGAGCTCATGAACAAAAAAAGCTCTTTTAGAAGCACATGAACTAGAAATTCATGCTGCCCTCCAAACTGGGACTCACTTGTCTATTCTGAGTGAAAGGAGGAGGAAGAAACAGAAGCAGCAAAACAAGAAGAAACTCTTCAAACTCCCATGGGTTCGATGCCCTTTGCAACTGCCATCTGCTCACAGATCCACAGGCACAAGGCTAAAAGCTTTCCAAGGCTAAAAACTTCCCAAGGAAAACCAAAAAAAAGAGAAGACAGCCAGGTTATAAGCAGAGCTGGCAGGTATCACTGAAACAGAGTGTTGTGCAGTTGCAACACAAAATCAGAGTTAGCCTGAAAACACAGATTACTAAAAATCATGTAATATTAACAAGGTAAGGGACTCCTGCAAAATGTTTTTAGGCTTTCCTTGTTGACAGTTTTCAGAGCAAAAGTTTGCCTAGGTCATCAGGATGGCACAGGATGCAGCTGCTGAAGTCCAGGGAAGGAGCTATGCAACAAGGAAGGGGACAGCTGCTTGGCTCATGGATTATGCTACATCACAAGAAGAAATTCCAAGTTTTTCCAATCTTACAACCACAAATCTGTCATAAAAAGGGAAAAGAAATAAAGTCAAAGGCACTTACCACTGTAATGACCTCCAGGTCCTTTAAATAGGTGCGTTCTGTGGCCAGGATCTCCTTTGCTATGAAGTATGCCTTGTCTGTGGGGCAGCGCTGGAAGGACACACAGACACCAGTGAGAACTGAAACACAAACCTCCATTTCCTCTGGGCATCAGCTCAAACCTCACATCCACTTCCTCTTGCTGTGTGCAAATGGACCACCTCATTACTGACATCTCTTTGTTCAGTATCACATTCCCAAATGCTGACTTTACTATAAAATATTCTTTATATTGTTAGAGTATTAAAAAAATGCCAATTATATGTCAATTATCTTAGAATCACAGATGGTTTAGGTTACATGGGACCTTAAAGCTTATCTCATTCTACCCCTGCCATGGGCAGAGACTTTCCACTACACCAGGGTGCTCCAAGCCCTGTCCAACCTGGCTTTGGACACCTCCATTACAGGACCTTCCATCTCAAATCAAGGGAGCATTTCACAGAAATATGGAAACACTTAATCCAATATTCCTAGATTTTAAACCCTTCTCTAACCACCAAAAACAGCCCAACAGATTTGCAAGCAGTCCTTTTCCAAAATTCCTTATTTCCACTTACAGCTTTTACTCAAGCTACTCCTTTGAAGGCCATATTAATTAGATAAGAAAAAAAGAAAATCAAACCACAGCAGTTGTTGCCTGAATGATTGCTCTGGGCTGCTCTTTAAAGAGAAGACAGAATGGATATGGAAAAACAAAGGAATGAAATGGTGGCAAGAGATGTTGTGCAGCTACAGCAGAAAATTAGAACTAGCCTAAAAACATACATTACTAAAAATCATGAAATATTAAGGAATTAGTCACTCTTCAAGGTAAGGGACTGCTTTGACTCCTTAGCTCACTATGCTGTGCTGTAGTTCTGTGCCAAATGCCACTAACTTATGTCAAAATTTGGTCTCCTCCATCTCTGCCCCTCCTGAGGGAAACACTGCTTTGAAAATTCTTTCTTCTGTTTCCTTGTATGTTCTGAGCTAATCAAAAATTCTCTTTATAGAGTCACTTTGAGATGCCTCCAGTGCTGTCAGCACAGCTACTGAGTGTTTCCCAATCCTCCAGCTCAGGGTTACCCATGGAGGACACATTCTCCTGGGTGCTCAGTAACCTCTCTGTTGAGTCCAGAAAATCTCTAGAGGAGTGTATCCTCAAATAATTAATTTTGAGACACTGTCTAATCTCTTTTCAGGTTGTTTTATGCTAGCTATTGCAGTTCCACATGTCAGCCCACTCCCTGGTGGAAGCAGAGAACACGCTCCTACTCATTCCACAGCCATCCCCTTCAATCTACCTGTCTTACAGGCAAAGTCCTACCTGATCTTGGCTTTTTTCCCTGGCCTATTTACCTTACTGCAGCCTCATATACTGTGGAACCTCAGTGGGCATCCTCCATAAGCAGCCTCTTCCCAAAGGAAACATCATCATTTTCCTGGCCTCCCTACAGCCTAAGGTGACACAGTTTCACCATCTCACTTCTCAGTCTCAGTTCCTTACAGACAGGAGAGTTTCTGCTGTCAGGGATGTTCTCACACAGCTCTGGGTACCTCCCCTTCTGGATTATGTACAGGATTTTACTGAAATTCTTTCAAATGTTACAGGGCATGCAGGTGTGTGAAATGGGAGCATGGCTTCCACACAGGCAGGTAGTGATGGGGGAACTTCCTTAACAACTAAACCACACCATGGTCATAACCTGTCACTTCTCATAGCCTGCATGGATCATGTTTTTCTCCACCTCTGAACACTTCTGAGGTTTCTGCCTCACTCTCCAGCTGACTCTGTGCTAACCTGGGGCAGAAGAGGGCTTTTATTTTTCCCAGCCACCTTCTGTTCCTTTCTCCCTCCCCAGCACATCAGCCCTTCCTGTTAATTCTCAGAAGTTCCTGCTCTTTCCAAACTGCTCCCTGGTGGAATTTAGTGCGCTTAATTTGCTTTTTTTCAGTCTTGCAGCAGTCCTAAGTGCATCCCTTGTGCAGAGTGCTGGCAGCAGCTGCTGGGCAGACCCTGCACCAGAGGCGTGGAAAGGCTCTCACAGAGCACAGGGGCCCTGCCAAACACCCTCACCACTGCTCAGGCTCTGCAAGGGGAAAGGAAATCAGCTCATGCCTCAAAAGCCAAACACAAGAACTCTCTGAGGTGGCAGTCTCCTTCTAGAGTCCAAAGAAAATGTTTCTACAGCCATAGCAGGCATCCAGGCAAAGATCCCCACTTGGAAAAAATGATGTTTCACCATATAATGTACAAACAATCCCACCTGGAAACCTTCAGCACTCACCAGATACAGCAAACCCATCTTGTGAAGAGCTCTACTCTGAACTTGCAATGGCCAAAAATGTTTAACTTTTCACTTCAAACACCAGGCTTCAGAAGTGTTAAAATAACTCTGTGTGGGGGAACTCCCCCAAAAAGCCCAGTTTCAATGTCCTTCTTTAAGTGGGTTGCTACAACCAGCCTCCTTTAGAGAAGGAACAGGGAGAAATCTATCAGTGAGATGAAAGAAAAGCACAGTGATTTAAAAAGAAAGGAAAAAAAGAAACCCTCATGTTTCTAAAGGTATCAGTACTGGACCAGCAGCACATGGCTGCAAAGAGCAGACAGCACACATTGTGAGGGCTGGAGAGTTTGCAGAACCTGCCCTGATTAACCACTACAGCAGCATCACCTTCAAAACAGAGCTCTAGTCAGTGAGATATTGCAAGATTGCATTTTTCTTGTACAACAAAGCTGCAAAGCTCCTGTGAAATGTAACCAATTTCACACTGGTTTCCTCTTGTGTCTGTTTCACTTACAACAATGTCTCTGAATAGACATCAAAGCCTTGGAATACTCAGGACTTGATCAAGCTTAAGATCAATACAAGAAAAAGAAGTTCCCTTCTAAGGAGTCTCACTTTCATAAATTAGTTTCAGCCTGAAGGAGAACACAAGCTGCCAAAACACCAGACCATGCAGAATGTGGCAGAAAGGGTTGGGCTTCACATTTAAGTCAGCTAACACAGTCTCTGCTCATTATTTCCAAGCCATAAGGACAAATGAGAAGAGTTATTTTTAAAATAACTATGGAAACTAACAGTAGAGTGATCAGCCAAAGCTATAAACTCCACTCAGAAAGCCTAAATGAGACAGGGAAGCTGCCAGTGGGGTGGGCTGTGTGCAGCTCAGCTCCCAGTCACTGGTTAAACCTTCCTCTCTCTGGCAAGCACTCACAGCACGTCCACACCATGGGTGTTTCTCAACAGCATCACAAAAGTGCCTGGAGGTGCCCAAGAATGGGGTAAAGACACCAAAGAGCAGGGCCTGTGACCTTTCTGCCTGAGGATCCTGGTCCTGCCAGAGGTAAGACAACCAGAACACTGGATGGGGCAAGCAGGAGAGCAGAAGCAAAGACCACACAAGGTGGTTGTTCCTTCTCTGTGGCTGTGTGGAAAACTGCAGATGCCAGTGTGGCCACAAACTCCATACAGAACTGAGTTTGGACAGTGGAGCAGAGAGTCTTCCAGAAAAATGGTCATGGAACTCTGCTGTGGACTTCTTTAAACTTTGGAAGAAATGCAGCAAATCCTGAGCTCTGCATGATGGTGAGGAAAACCCCACATCATGTGGGGGAGTCCCTGGTTAAAGCAACCAGTGCTCAGTGGTTGAAAGGTTCTTTCACCAGGCAGAAAGAAAAGCCCAGGGATGGAGCAGCACCCAGACATAAGCACATCTTGAAGACCCAAAACTGTTCCTGGTTTGAGACTCACTGCACCTGCAAAAGTCAGGGGCATTTTTGTCCCCCTCTTTCCAGAAAATGAACCTCATGGTTCTGCAAGGCCAGAGCACTGTCCACCTCTCTCCAGACAGAAGGGTCAGCCATGGAGAGGAACTTCAACAACACAGCCAGCTGTGCTGAGCAAGCCCAGGATGAAATGGATGTGAGAGAGTTCACACTGAGCTCAGGTCCTCCACAGCTCAAAGGGAACACCACAGGACCCCTCTAAAGGTCCTGTTATGATCAGAAAGCATGGCCTGGAGGAACAATGTATGGTGAGATGGAGCAACGAGACAGTGATGAGACTGCATGGAAAGGAAGGAACCCAGCAAACAAACTCCTTATACATTAACAAATAAGGATCTCAGGATCATTGTGTCCAGCTCTCCACTCCTTGCAGATCCACCTGAAAATAAACCATATGAATGGAGGCATCATCCAGATATTCCTTGATCTTTGTTAGGCTTGGTGTTGTGATCACTTCCCTAGGGAATCTGCTACAGGGATCAGCCTCGGGATAAAGAAACTTTCCCTAATATCCAACCTGAACTCATTTCCATTCTGGGGTACAAAAGGTGGTTTTGAACACAATTCCCTGATACACTGCTCCTACTAAAACAGAGGGAGGTGCTCCCAATGGCCATGCCAAGAAGACACAAGATGCCAGGAGGGCAGAGGGGACTCCTGCCACAACAGCTCAACACATCCAACCAACCTTCAGCACTGGAGTTCTGCCCCAGCCACCACAGAATAAAGCACAATCTGCATTCAGCAAGCAAGCACAGCTCCTCATGGCACCTGCAGTGCCCAGCACAGCTCCCACATGGCACCATCACTGCCCAGCTCTGTGCTCTTACCTTCCTTTTCATTTCATCATCCTCCTCTATCCTGGCGCCACCAGCATCGCTGAGCACAGGGCTGAGCAGAGGGGACGAGCCCTGGGTGGCTGCAGTCACCTGAAAGCCTGGGCTCAAACCCAGGGGACTCTTCAGCACAAGGGAGGACAGCTGGCCATGGTCCACAGGGAGGCCTGGGTGGGAAAACAACAAGAAAATGGAGCGGAAAAGGAGAGAAAATTATTTCAAAGATAGTGCAAATCACGTGATTATCCACTGTTACAGCAAACCAGCATTGTAATCTCATATTATTTTTAAAAAGGTAAAAAAGCAAAAAGGCATATAAATCCAAAGACTTCAGTGTGTATGTTAAAGTAAAGGGAGTGTTCCCTCCATCCCAGAGGTTATAGGGCAGTGCAGTAAGGACAGACACAGCGAAACCACAGTAAAGGGAAGGATAAATTGCTTATTGTCACAGAAAAGTAGTAGCACAATTCACAACACAGGGTTATACTGCAGGGACTGCAATACAGCTTTTAATTTTTGCTTTTCAATATAAGAGTTACTTTTCAACACAGGGAAAAGCTAGGATGAATTATTCCATGACTTGCCACTCCAGAAGACAAAGTATGCTAGAAATACATTCAGAAATTAGGGTATTATATAACCTCATAGAAAACAATTTTGTAGCACTGAGTATTAACTGGATGGACTCAATCCACCTGTTAGAAGCAACAGGTACCACTTTGCTTTAGGTTATTAAACATAATTTTTAAAAATTATTATTACTATTTTGTGGACCCTTTAGAGATTTCTGACACATCACAGTGAATTTAAGCCTCCTCTTTTCAGCCTGTAGACCCCTCCATGGGGGTGAAAATGACCATACAAGATCAGCTTTTTTGGACCAAAGGAAGGTGACAGACACTACACCCACAGAATTCCTCCTAATCTCACATACTGTTTTTCTGATCTTCCCTGTGACACACAAATGAGTTCTCTCAGATCAGGCAACCAAACAGGTATCAGTACTTAAGCAAGGAAAACTGAAACACCCTCCCAAGCCTCCCCAGCAGGATTTGTTGTGTCACGAGTGCTGAACCACCCACCCGAAGACAAACGGGGAAATCAACAGCCAACCCCAAACTGCCAAATCACCATTTCCCAAACTACTTAGAAATCATCACAATATCTTGAAATTTTTAAAACACCAGCCCTCACAGGTATCCAGGATCCCCCCACAGTGCCATGGGTGCTGCAGGAGGAGCTGGGAGCTCTCGATTCCCTCCCAGCTGCTCAGGCTTGGAGAGCACACCCAGGGCGAGGCAGCCCCAGCCTGTGACTCCACATGGACAAAGGCAGGAAGCTAAACAGAGCTGCACTCGGTCACCTGGAAGAGATTCAGATCATCCAGGCTGCTGAGTTAACTATTTGTACACTAGTCCAGCACCACTTCTGGAGGAGATTTTGTTTCTCCCTAAGCATTTTGGCCCTTCACCCCAGGAAAGCAACACTTGTTTCACCTGTCCAGGCACAGGATTCAAGTTTGCTTTTACATGCCAGGAATGCTGAAAAAACCAGCTTCCAAACAAATGAGTTTGCAGGGGTGAGGAGCTTCTTTAAGTTCTTGGAATTTAACATGAAGTAGCAACAAATTCCAGAATCTGTAACTTGAACTGCTTCCAGACAGCCTGAAAACTCAGACACAGAGGGAACAAATGGGATAGAACTTGCTATAAACCACCCTGCTTTTTCACTTGGGTTGTTCTACCTTTTATCTCCTCCAACAGAAGATGGCCAGGAAATTAATTGCAAATATTGAATCTGAAAGCAAGAACTCCTCCCCAAAGCCAGAGTGCCTGATGGAAATGAGGCATGTTCACAGAATCTTAGAATGGTTTGAGTGAAAAGGGACCTTAAAGCCCACCCAGTCCCACCCTGTGCCATGGGCAGGGACACCTTCCACTACACCAGCGTGCTCCAAACCCTGTCCAACCTGGCCTTAGACACTTCTAGGGATCCAGGGACAGTCACAGCTTCTCTGGGCAGCTATGCCAGGGGCTCTTCACCCTCACAAGGAAGAATTTACTCCATCTAAAACTTCCCTTCTTCAACTTAAGGCCATTCCCTCTTGTCCTGTCACTTTCCTTTTTTTTTTTTTTATTCCCTGGAAGAGGCTATAAGAAGTCACAGAGCAGCTCAAGTTAGCTTTTTGGCTAACATTTCTTTAATTAAATATTTGATCTGAGCTCAGTGTGATGGCAGATGATATTACAGGTGAGGACTGAAATTTTCATTCTCACAAGCCAAGTCTTCTCCACCAGAGCAGCACAGAGGACTCCAGGCAAGCAGGTAGGATGTACAGCAATTCCTCATTCTCACAGAGAAGGATGGTAAAGGGAGAAGCCATTTCAACTGCTGCTCAATGTAGAAAACTCCTAATTAGGTGGAAATATTGATGTGAAGATCAAAACATGTGAATGATTCCCTCTGACATCAAACCTTGGTGCTCTGAGGTCTTCCCTTCCCCACAGGCAGCATCCTCCAGTTATATTAAAAGGGATTACTCTTTCACAGGGGTGTTTCTGTGTTTCAGTGTTCTGCATGAAGTGGAAATTTGGTCTCTACAAGTCACACAAACATCCCAGATTGGTGTCTGTAAATGCTGGGAGAACAGCCCTCCATGCATTGATGTGGGAATTCAGAGTGGTACCCCACACAGTCAGACATGGCTGCATCCTGTACACAGCAAATTTCTGCCTCTGCATCACACACAAATGCACTTAAGGCAACATCCAAAAATGCATCAGCTCAGTGTAATACTCCACATACTCAAAGATCTTCAAGTATGCTAATATTCTTAGTTACACTACACAGTTAGAAATGTGCCCTTAAGCAAACAAACCCACAGTTTCATAAAGCCCAGTATACACCTAATGGAAATAAAAAATAAAAACTAATCAATAAAACATTGTAAAAGCTCTGTAGTATTCAAGAGCACAGCTAGAGAATCTGGTGAGAATGCTGAGGGATATCCTCCACAGCTACTGGGTAATACTGGTCATGTAGAAGTAGGTTCCATTTGATTTTCACTGAGATAACAAGCAGAATAATAAGATAACAAGTTTTTGGCATCACTTCCCAGTTATTTTTTCAGCAGGTATTTCCATTCTTCAATCTAAATTCAATTCCTACCCAGAAAGCCAGATTTGAGAGTACAGGCTGGCCAAAACAAAAAATACAGGTTCTCTAAGCTTTATGCATGGATACTTAAAATAATTCAAAGACAGACAACTAAAATAGTTCCCCAATAATACTGAGCATTATGGGATGGACAAAAGCTATGTGAAGGTCAAATGTCAGCAAGAGCTCCTTATCAAATGGAGTGACAGAAAACCTTTAGAGATACAACTTTATGATTATATCCTTGTTATTACTAGTGCTTCAAAAGCAGAGATTATTTTCAGGCTAAAGCCCTGCAGAGGCTGACCAGAGGGCAAGGGGAGCCTGCTCTGAGCCTCCCTTCCACCCCATGCCCTGCTGAACCCATCACATGCACAGACCAAATGATTATTTCTAGAGTGAAATACACAGTATTACTTCCAGAGTGAAATCATTAACAAGCTGATGTACTACAAGTAAAATCCTGGATATTTTCTCTATCTTCCTTATTTCAAAACTTCACAACTAGCAGCTTGTCCCTCTGCAAATCTTCCCTTTAAAAAGACGAGAAATAGTTGGGTGATAAGAGAATCTTGAAAATTATCTGAGAGCCTAAAGAACTGATGCAAGAGACTTTAAATTCAAAGATCTCTTTTTTATCCTCCAACAGGTACAGGTCATGTAAAACATTAAAGCACATTTACAGCACTTGGCATGTGCCCAGTGCTGTGTACCTGTGAAGTCACATACCACAATCCTAAGGTTGGCCCTGGTTTTATGGAGATGCCCATAAAACAACTGAAACAATCCCAAATAATCAGCCTCCTTTTGCCACCTTGCAAAAGCCCTGTTTGCAGGGAAGAGGAATTACCTAAACACTGGCCAGAGATACCTGGAGGAGAACCTGCCAGCTAGAAAACATGCAATCACCTTCACATGCTGAGTTTGCAAAAAAAAGGACAATCTTCCAATAAAAACAGATATACAAGAGAGAGTTCAAGGGATATACCCAGTTTAAAAGAAAAAGATCTCCACAATAAATATAATTCCTACAAAGAAATCTGAGCTTCTAGTCCCATTTGTATTCCAAGCAAAAGATCTGCACAAAGCAGGAAATTGAAAGCCACACACCAGTGTTTGCCTACTGTGCTCTATTTCCAAAAACTGCGTGGAGAAAGCTGGGAATAAAACTGTAAGATGCCTTGGCTAGGAGAACAAATATTTATTCTATTTCAAAGGTAAGGGTAATGAAAATAAAGCTAAAAAGCCCATGTTGTCATTTATATCAAAGTTTTCCTTGTTTTATTGCATAAACAATTAAAATTATGAATTAGTACAAATCTGTAGGTTCATCATTGGCAATCTGAACAGACACAAAGATACTCAAAAACCCCAACATATAATTCAATAAACATTTCCCATATAAAAGATATAGTTCAAGAGATCAATTAAAAAATTCCAGCTCTCTTTGTTTGAATGCAATCTTTTCCTGGCAAGAGTAAGCACCTAAGGAACTGAGGAGTCCCTCTAACCAAGGCACAAGTACCCCTGTACGTACCAATAAACTGGAATTTTGGGATTCCAGCAACTGCAGAACATGATTTGATTTTTGAAAATGTACAGGAAACCTTCCCACAGAGCAGGTTCAATTAATCATGGTCCAAATTTGAACTTCCAAACCTCCAGCTCAGCCACTGGAGTGATCCTATGGGAGCCCATGGGCAGGGAATTAATGAAGAGGATTTTCTGATGTGTTTGGAACTGTGAGGTCTCCCCATCTTCAGACAGAGGAAGTATATGTACAGCCACACATATACACACAGCCCTTGTGACAAGTGAGGTGGAAGAGTCCCTAAAAATGACAGGCAATGACAGCTAAATGACTGCATTGACACCTGTGATTACACTCATTCAGTACTGAGTAATTATGGCTTAGAACATTTTGCAAAATGACAATAATGGGAATGACTTACCGACAGGTTTGCCCCAAAAAAGCATAAAATTATAACAACTTTTATTAGTGTCTTCATAAAATCTTATCCCTACCAAGACTTGCAACTAGACAAAATCTACCACCACCAACAAAAAAAAATCAAATAAAAACACCCAATATCAAACCATAACCAAGCCACCAAAAAAAACCAAAACAAAAATCCCTTAAACAAAATCACCTATGACCACAATACAAAAAAGCACAGGAAAAAGGAGATCAATACTTGGTATTATCCAGATTATTCAGCAACTCTGAAATTCACTGGAAATTAAAGTGAAAGTTGAGGGTAGATTGATATATCACCCTATTCCACCCTAAGATAACATATGGCAAGTCCTGGGAATATACAGCATGTATATACTTCACTAATGAATACTTTAAAATTACAAATCTACACAAAATAGGTAACACAGGTTAGTAAAGTTAACAAAGCTTAACCAGGTGGTGGATAGGTCAGAGAATATTCCATGACCCATGTTTTGTGCAAATTAAGTTTCATTAACTGCATAGATGATCCAAAATGCTCTGATGTAGTGCTTTACATTTAATAAATGTCTTTAAGCATCAGAAGGGTTAGAAGTTCACACATAGAGAAGGACAGGTAGGGATTAAATTGCTCAGTTAAAAT
Source organism: Ammospiza caudacuta (assembly GCF_027887145.1). Taxonomy (NCBI): domain Eukaryota; kingdom Metazoa; phylum Chordata; class Aves; order Passeriformes; family Passerellidae; genus Ammospiza; species Ammospiza caudacuta. Next base: position 6,459,062 of record NC_080603.1, on the reverse strand, counting down.
ACCCATTTTGCTTTCTCTCAGGGTTCAGGTGAGCACTGCAGAGCTAAGCTCAGCAGTCTGTCTCACTGGGAAAAGCCACCAATACTGGCATGCATCCTACAGCTGCCTGTGTTTGCTAAAACAGAACAGAGAGATGTGGAGGGAAGGAAAAGAGCCCTGGCACATCCATTTGCTGAGCTGCAAACAGCTGCTGGGTGCTCTGTGTAGAGCAGGAGAGCACACCTGGACAGTCTGTGGTTCTCCTACTGGAAAAACACAGCACCAAAAGCTGTGCACTGGCTAGAAATGCTGATTCCTGTGTGCCCCCAGCTCCCCATGGGGTGGGAAGCACAAAGCAAATGTGCAAGAACCTGCAGAGGTGCAGACTGGAGGAGTGGGCATACGACCACAAAGTTTACACCCAGGTTTTATCTGCTCTACCACAGCTCCTCAAATGCTGCTTTCTTGCATGTGATGCTCAACAAAGATCTTCTCCATCTTGGCATTTTTCCTAAGTCATTCCCCCTGCTTTCCATGCTGCATGGCTCCCACAGCAGAGGTCACTGCAAGGCTCCTGGCTCTCACCACTCACCTTCATGAAAGGAAAGCTTGTGTTCTCAGGAAATAAACAGAAATCAGTACCAGGAACTGAGTTTTAGTATCAACAGAGTAACAAGCAAACAAAACAAACCCCAGGGAACAATGCTGGAAGTTAAGCAGCATCACCAGGACTCAGGACACATCACACCCCCCTTGTGCTACCCACAAGTAAATGAAGGGGACAGAGCAGGGACAGACATTCCTTGTCCCACCTTCTCCTGCCACCTCAGGAGGCAGCCAGGGGAGGTGAGGACAGCTCCACTGCACTGAATTAACCCACACAGCTCCCTGGGAGGGTCTGAGCTGCTGCATTCCCTTGAGGGCAGCTGGTTTTCTCTCCATCTCTATCAGAAAGTGAATCTGATGTCTCTGAAGGAAATTATAAAGAACCTTTGCTCACAGCTTTCTTGCTATAATAAAAACTCTGCTTATGAACCAAATTTTCTGCTCTTTTGTGTCTGTCTGGGAAACCTAGAACAAAATAACACAGGTCAGAGTGCAAAGATATCCTCAGAAGCCACAGGGCTTTGGAAATCAAGTGAGGGACAGAAGGAAACCATGACAGTTCTATGCTATCAGTCAGACAGAGCACAGAGAGAACTAACAGGGGCACAGCAGCAGCTCTGAACTCTCATTCTGTACCTAAAACCTTCATCTAAACACATCTGTACCAGGGTCAAAGGTCCCCTCACCTCCTCCTCACCTGTGGATCCCTAAGATAGAAGACTGGAATTCTAGTCACCACCATTCCTTTGGAAAAACTTAAGGGACACTACACTAAAAATCTTATTGCTTTCTTTAAAAAAAAAAAAATAGAAAATCCCTGAGAGTTGGAACTGCCAATAAAAGATCTGCACAATTTAAAATTAAAGAAAAACATTGAAGATGTCTTTTCAAACTAACTGTGGTGCAAGAAGGCAAATTGGCAAGCCTGTACATTAAAAATACAGGCAGCTTTTTACCAAGATCTTTTGAAAACTAAGAGAATTTAGTTGGATTTATTCCCTGTTCTAACACATTTAAAGGAATGCTTGTGAGTAAGGCACAGGACTGAAACAGAGGCAGCACAGTTATATGTAATAGCTGAATCCTGATCCTCTTTTTAAAAGATCAAAGATATCAACAGCCTTTCTCTACATCTTCATCTACATCCTTGTCCCTGATGCCACCACCTGTTATAGAGTTTGCAGAAAGAATTCTGTCTCTTTGCTGATTTTATTTCTCTTCCTTAGGTTACATAATGTAGTTCATTCTGGGAAGAAATCAGACAAATCACCTAAAAACATAGTTAAAGGCACCAGCTCTCTACACCACTGCCCTGTTTCAAAATGTCACACCACACCCCCATGACATCATCTGCACAGGCCTGAATAAAGTCCCACAAAGAGCCAGAACACACATTCAACAGGAAAGAAATAAAATGGAAGTAACATATAGCAAAAAAAAAAAAAAAAAAAGAGCACCTTGTAGTAGATTACTGGAGGTCTGAGCTAATATTTTGTTCTCAGTGTGCTTTGTATTCCTGTGCTGCTGGCAAAGGGGGTGGGTTTCTCATGGGACAACACACATTCCACTCAAACACAAGGTAAAAGCAAGCACTGTGCAGAACAGTTATACCATAGTAAAACTAACCTGGAAGAAATGGGTGACTAAAGGAGGTTTTACCTCCTTGAGTTCTGCCTCACACTGAAAAGTATTCCATTGAAGTTTTGGTTATCAGAATTTTGAGAAATAATAGTATTTGTTAAATGCTTGAGTAAACAATGCAGGTCTTTAATGATATATCAAGACCATATTTAAACTGGTAGCAATAATATTGACCATAAAGTTATGTTTGTAACTAAGCTGCTTATTTTGGAGGCATCAACTGTAAAAGTGCTGCATTCTCTCTGCAAAGGACTGAAAACTGGGCAGAAGGAACCCAAAAACCCAATGGCTGAAGGAGATGATGATTTCCATCACAAGATTTGGGTCAGGTGTTATGGATTTCCCATTCTTGCTTAAATATGTTCTAAAAAATGCTCTCACAAGCTGAAGTTCAGAACTTCGCCTCCACAATCCACAGCAGTTGGAAGGACATTTCACAACTTTTGTTGTTTTGCCTCAGTAAAAGTTGCTAAATTAAATGTGACCAGTTAAGCAACAACTCAAGTGTCTTTAACATTACACTTCCTAACTTACAGCTCATGTCTCATATAAAATTCACCTGTCTAAAAGAGCCCTAACTGTTGTCTATAGCATTTACCTCTCCTAACAACTCCATTTCTCAGAAAAATTACAGTATTTTTCTGAATACAGTCCATATTTTAAGGAAAAAGTTAAAGCTATCACCAGGTTTGCCACCAGCTGTCCTCCACAGACACAGGACACTTCTCTGCATTACTTTGTATTTTCTTGCAGAGTGATTAAAAACAAGAAAGAAGGGAAATGTAATGGGGATTAAGTGCTTTTAAAGTCTGTATATCTCCAAGCTGCTGCAAAACATTTGCTGCTGGACTGCTGAAGACACCTGGAAGTCAGCAAATAAGCTGGTCTTCACAAGAAGTTTGGAAACTGCTGTTTCCATTTGGTTGGATATACATTCCCTCTTCCAAAGGCAGGCAGAGGTATTTATTCTTCAAAGCATACCACAGATATGTTGCAAAGGTTGGTATTTTAAAACTGTCCTTCAGAGATGATTTGAAGATTCTTCAGGGTTTTTTTTTTGATGATGGAAACAAAAACAAACCCAAAATGAGGATCTTGCCACAGTGCAGGAAAACAGGCAATTTTTAGATGCAGCTGCTGGTTAATAGGCATGTACAGAAGTGACTGTTTTATTTGGATTTTGGAGGAACAGTATATTATAGAGACTCTTACAGATATGTTTACAGCCGAAGAAATCCTTCAGTGTAGTGTAAGTTGTGATGTCTGCATGAGCCAGTTGATAGTTAAAATTCTCTGAAATCAGTGTTTTTTCCTAAATGTAGTATTTTCCAACATTGTAACCTATTAGAACCCATTCTTGATGTAGTGTGATACACAGAAACACAGCACCAAAATTTGTATGCTTTGAGGGACACTGAAGAGGCACACAAATTTTTAAAAAAATTTTAAAAATTTAAAAATCAACCATGTTATATGATTTAAAATCCAGCCATTGGATTGAGTGATATCACACCCTATTATTGACTTCCAAGCCTGAAAAGCATTGAGGAATCCATCCCAAAAATCAAGACCAATCAATTGATCTGTGACTTCTCTGTCCAATCTTCTTGAGTGAGATTTTTTAAATTATTCTGAAAGTCAAAGGCATAGCTGTCCCCCGCGCTTTGAGCAAAGGGGTTGCTAAAGAAAAGGTTTACATCCAGAGGTGCAGCTGTTTCTGAGTCCCAGGAGTCGGTGTCTGTGCTGCTGGAGTCCTCTGTGGTGGTGGGAGGGCAGCTGAGCTGCTCCAGCTGGTCGATGATGTCCGTGAACTGGAAGGCTGAGCTGGACTCGGAGCGCACGGAGCAGGCGGGGAAGTTGAGCATGGAGCTGGCAGAGGAATGGTTGGCAGAGCCGTGGGTGTGCAGGGAGCAGCTCCCATTCAGGGCCAGGTTGTTGAGGGAGCTGCTCTCGGAGCGGTTGTTGATGAGGGAGCTGGTTTCAGAGGGGCTCAGCAGGCTTTGCATTCTGCTGGCTTGGGCCTTCACCTCAAACAGCTCTGAGGTGTCCGATGGCCTCTCGTTGCCGTTGAAATCGCTGCTTTCCTCAAACTCAAACTCCTCTTCCATATTCATATCCACGGCCTCAGTTGAGTACCTGTCAGGGCTCGACTGAGCAGAGACTGAGCTTTGCTGGAGGGCACCTGCAGCTAAACCAGCTGGCTCTGACAGACACTTGGAAAACTCAGAACCCTTTAATTCTAACCCGCTGTACACATAGGAAAATGCCTCAGAGCCCCCAGCAAAAAAGGACATTTCTGCTGGGTCATCATCGATAAACTCCTCTGACACCTGCAACTGGGAATTTGCCAGTGTGAAAAGAGGGGCCCCACGGCTGCCATGCTGCTGCTCTTTTTCAGCAATGAATACACCTGTGGTAAAGTCATCCTCATGATTGTCATTTTTACAACCAGCAACCCTGCTCTCCTTACTACTTCTCACTACATCTACGTCTACACCACAACCACTCTCAACGACAGGACAAGACGGGTCACAGTTTCCTGCAACACTACCAAACCCAACACCTTGGAGCACGGGAGATCCAGGCTGCTGCATCAGCTTCCTCCCCACTTCTTCCACTGGGGCTGCAGTGGTTTTGTCTGGAATCCTTGTGTACGATGCTCGGGGCTCCAAGGAGGAAGGGCTGGGTTCAGCAAACATGGGCAGGATGGAAGCGGGACTGGCCAAGGAGTGAACTGAGTGGAAGGGGGCAGCTGTTGAGGCTGGAGACCCTGGAGTTCTCAAGCCCTCAGAGAATGGGACACTCTAAAATGGGACAGAAAAGCAGAAACACAACAGATAAAAAGGTTTTCATAAAACAAATGTAACATCCAGTCACATCCATATGCAGAAGGAATACATGGTTCACAGAAGCTCACTTTACAGCAGACACTGAACCTGATCCAGCAGCCCATGAAAAAGGCAAGGTTTTTTTCCTTAATTCTGATAACTGGATGGAAAGTTAAAAGCATACATTTTATAGCTGAACAAGCATCCACAAATAAGAACAACAAAATGACAGTGAAATTCTGCGATGCTTCTTTAACCTCACCCATGTAACACAAGAGCATTCAGTGAAATGATTGTTTCTTGCTGTGTCCTGCAGAAGGCATCTTACAACAGCTTTGAGACTGCCAGAGAGCAGTCAGAGAGTACCTAGAGATAACTAATCCTCTGAAATAACAACATACTAGAAAGTCCAACATTTCCTTTTCAGTTCAGTGAAACTTTGAGTAAAATATTACTCACTTCACACTCCACTGGCTACAACTATCAAATCAGTAACACCAACAAAAAGAACTGTGCACTGTGGGATCTCAGCACCTCAGGACTGATGTGCCGAGTCACCGAGACCACCCTTGGGGGGCTCGGAGGTCCTGGAATGTTGCCAGAAGTGTCTGGTGGCTGGACTTTGATCCTACACAGGAGACGACACCTGTGTGAGGATGGGAAGATTTCACTGGGGTAAATGGTGAAGGGATAAGTTAATTAGAGTGTGAGACACAGGGTTTAGGATTTCTGTACAGGGGTGTCTAGAGAAGTAAGATGGAGGAATTGGGGCGTGTCCTGTCCTTCTTCTTCTTCTTCTTAGCCTCCATCTTCTGTGGTGGTGTTGGCACTTTGGGATTGGTTATTACTAAAAGTGCACTGGTTAATAAGGGTGAAAGGTATTGGGGAAAATAGGTAAATATTGTATACGTAGTTTTGAGTATAAAGATAAGTGACCGCCCCGGGGGCTCTCAGTGTGCTCATGGCTGGCTGCTGTGCAGACCTCTGTCGGGCTGAGAGAAAATTTTGTAGATAAAAAACTAATAAACACTGAAGACCGAGAAAAAACCTGAAGATTCTTTTCGTCCTTTGGAGCGCGGGCTGCCCAAGGCCACCCCGAGCCTTTCCAGGCCATAAAAAACAGCCGAGAAAGAGACAGTGCAGCAGACAAAGAGCAAACAGTGGCAGCAATTCTGGTGAGTTGACTCCTTCACTATCACCTCAGAGAGATGTTTGTCCATGGCCCTGCCCACAACCACAACCCAGAGAGTGCTGCAGAACTGACCTGCTTTGGCACGTCTGCGTTCGAGGTGCGAGTGGATGCTCTGACCTTGCTGTGCCTCCTGTGGAACAGAGCAGCCTGTCAGCATCCCAGACATGCTTCAGCCTCATTCCTTCCCCCATCTCCCATGGCCATGCCAGTGGCCAACAGAAACATCTCAAGCTCTATTTTATCATGTTTTGTTAATAATTAGTTCAAGTTTTAAAAGGTCAAAAGAGTTGTAAATTAAATTATGTAAGATAAGAAATGTACAAAAATGGAATAAAGCAAGATCCAGATCATTCACAGGATCAGAGAATCATTAAGATTGGAAAAGGCCTTTAAGATCATCAAGTCCTGCTGTTCCCCCAGCACTAACCCATGTCCTCAAGTGCTTTATCTCCACCTTTTCTGAACACCTCCAGGGATAGTGGCTCCAACACTTCCCTGGGCAGCCTGTGCCTGATCAATTTTTCCCAGTGTCCAACCTAAACTTCTCATGGCACCACTTGAAGCCATTTCCTCTTGTCCTGTCACTTGTTACCTGGGAGAAGAGACTGACCCCACCTGGCTGGTGGGGATCTCTTGGTACCACTGAAGGAGACTTCAACAACTTGGGGCTGAATACTAACTGAATACTAAACAGTACATTTTAGTTTAACTCCCTCCTTTTTCATTATTATAAACATCTACAGAAGAATGGTGTCAGAACCAGAATCAGCTAATCTTCAACAATTGCACAAATTTTTAAAAATTCAGTCAGCCATATAAAATTTTGTATGTTACACTACAAAAAAGTGATATCCTGCATTACACTCATGGTTAGATTCATTCTATGTATATGATTAAATAGAAAATCAAATTTTCAAATAGAAAAGGAGCTCAACTGGAGTCTGAGACATTAACAATACCTATTAATAGTAGATTAATGCAAACTTTTTAAAATTCCTATTAAGCCCCTATGATGTTTTGTATTAGGAGTAAGATTTCCCATACATAGTTTGGATTTGGAGTAGGAGGAGTTTCACACATGTAGACTGGACAGCATTAAAGTAAGGAAAAAACAATTTTATAATGAAAAAGCATATTCTTAATTGATATATTTATATATTTAGAAACAATTGAGTATTTTAGGTCAGAGTTTCAAACTTGCAGATCCCAAGTTCCATTATGTGCTCTGCCACTGGCTGACTGCACAGCTGGAGTGGCACAGACAGGTCCTCACTAACATTACGGAATCTTCAGCACGTGCTGAACTTTCAGACAGCTAAGCCACATTATCCATAGACATAAAAATGTGGTACCAAAACTTTCCAAAGCCTCTTATATCATCACAAAATAATAATTTTTTTACATTTTAGGTCAGCTACCTTAATGAATGAGAATGAGCCTGCCTCTAAGCAGCACTAAAACACTGAAATTTAGGCAAGAAGGGTATTGTGAAAGTCTCAAGCTATGTTTTGCCTTAGAAAGCCATTTCATCTTACCTTTCATATGGGGTTCTCTTCATCCCACTGTCCTTAATATAATCCACTAGCTGCTTCTGTGTTCGTCCACTGTGAACCCACAGAAGTACAAAGGTTATCAAACACAGGGGATGAGCATTACAGAGGAATGTCTTTAGAATACTTCTTCCTTTTGCTCTCATTTTCTAAGACAAAATGAGTGTGCTGTGTTTCTCCCTACCTGTATCTGAAAGATGATCCTCTGGTGAAGAACACTGCTTTAGCCTTTGGCTTTGGCTGGTCAAAGAGCCTAAAGAATGTGTGATACTCAACACAGATTTTCCAGAAGTTTTTACACTCATCCCTACTTCCCAAAAGAAACTCCAATGTATCTTGGTATGGGCCCTGGGGAAAAAAAAATAGAAGTTCAGTAGCATCTAAAATGACAGTAAGAAGAAAAGGAAGGTACAAATGTGTGCAAACAAAAAAGATGAACTCCAGCAAGATGCAGGATTTTGCTAAGTCACTTCTCATCTGCTTTAAAACAATGGGAGTGATTCTGAATGCAGTTAGAAATGATTTAATACCTGTCAGAAATGTTTGCTTACCTTGAAACTGTAAAAGTGTTTAAAAAGCACTTGACTTTAGAAACATGCTCAATATAACCCATCTTCAGAAAATTCAAAGGAATTTAAATATTCAAGTGAAATAGTCACTATTTTAAAATACTATTCCTTTTTTTAGGAGTTCTGATGCTTGTCTCTTGGAAATTCCAGAACAAAAATTCCAGACAAAACCAGAAACTACTGCATATGTCAGAGTACAGTTATCACATGAAATTTCTGAGGGTCTCTTTGTGAGACACATTGCTGCATCAGCAGACAGTGGGTCCTACTTCAGGTATCCTTGATACATGAAATTATATTATGTCCAAAGTTGAGTTTTTTCCTCTATTTTAATATAAATTAAACACTGAATGTAATCTAGTCATCCAGGGTGGAAGCAACAATTGACATGACATCTGCAATGAAAAATATATACTGTAAATCAGCTAAATATGCAAAATGATACTTGTGCTATAGAAATGCATGAAAAAGATGAAGCAAGAGTAATCACATCATCCTTAAAATTAAGCTACAATATAATTTCAGTCACCTATTCCTGCCTGAGGGGTATCAGATAATTTTCATTTGAATTAAGAAAGTGGATGCAACTTTTTCAAAGGAGAAATACTGAGAAAGGCTGCACCTAATACTTGGGTCTAATAATTTTTTTTCTGTCTTACATTTATACATGTGTAAGCTTGTGTCAAGGATAAGCTGAGACTGAAACACAAAACCTAAAGATCCTAAATTGTGGAGTGAGAAAGATTGACATTTGAATGATGCAGCCAAGCCTGCCTGCTGAGGCTGTTTTATAAATCACAAACTCCAGAAATGTTCATAATAAAATAAAGCACAGGTATTTTTTCCAACACTGAGCAGTCTATATTACAATAAAAGTGACACAGACCTCTGGGTGGAGCTTAATAAGGAATCTTTTCCTCTTGAAGCTCAGCTTACGGACCTTGGACCAGTTGAAGGTATTGATTTTTGTGTTACCCTGAATTAAAATGAGAATGATCAAATGTTAGCAGAAGTTTCAGAGAAGCAGGGAACCAAACAAAATTCTGTTGTGGGTATATAGATGTGTATGTATCCATATGGATTTTTAGTTCTGGTGACAATATTCCCTTAAACAAGAGAGGCCACTGAGCAGTCTGAGAGGGATTGCAGGACTGATGCACCTCCAAAAGAAGCTGCCCCACAGGAAGAACAGGTAAGACACAGCTGAGCACCCAAACAGAAATATTTCAGTAAATCAGCTGCCTCTGTGTTTTGGGGAGAGGGAAACCCTATCATTGCATTCATAAACAGAATTCTGAGCACTGAGTTGCTTCTTTAATACAACAAACATAGTAACACTAATTAGTCCAATCACTCTAATCAATCAGCATTCTTATACAATAAGAGCAATAATATCCAGTAAAAATCCACTGCAATATTAAAATAACAGAAATCAAACCAAAATTCCAGGATGACAGACCTGTCCCAGGGCTGTTCCAAAAATGAATTAATTGATGATTTTCTCTCATCACACACCTAACTTCAAACAAAGCCCCTCTACTGTCACTTGGCTTTGATGCTCTGCTCTCTGCACAAGAACAAGCTGCACCAAACAAAGTTTTGGGGGCTTAAATGACCCTCCTTGACCATAGAACATGTTAAATTTCCAAGGCATCAGAGACACCTGATGTTAAAATGAGACTTACTCCAAGACATGCTAAAGGACAGAGTGTGCCATCCCTGCCATACCTGGAACACCAGCACACCCATGTGTGAAACTGCCAGGTTGATTTTGGTGCCCTCACGGTCGGAGGCAAGGTGGAATCTGATGCCATACATCTCCAGTTTCCTGGCAATTTCAAGCACTTGAAAGTCAGATTCAGCAGGAGTTTGACCCCTATAATGAGGAAGAAAAATAAAGTTTTAAGAACAATCTGCCAACACATTTAAGTCTGAACTCTGTCACTAAATGAGAATGTTCTGTCTCATCTAGTTGGGTGGTTTCACTCCATGTCATGTGTCACACTGAAAATTCTGTAATGACACAGCTGATGGCCAATGTCAAGTGCATCCCAAGACAGATGCTGAGAGAGATATTGATCAGCTCAGAGTTGAGCTGATTGAGATATTAATCAGCTCAGAGATATTAATCAACTTTTGCCAGTTGAGAAACTATAAAGTTGAACAAATCCAAATTCAATCCAGTGCTCCTGCTTCTGCTTGCTTGTGTACACATTAGCATTAAGATAAGAAGTGAGAGTTGGCAGAGTTGCACAGCCAGCAAAACAGAAACAATGCAAATATTGCAACAGAATGACCCTTTTCAGGTCAGGTTTTGGGACCACAAAATTATTACTCTATTACTACCAGGTGCCTTTGGCTGGATAATTCCCTTCCTGCCAAGGAAACCAAAGAAGAATCTTTAAAATGAAACTTCATCTGCTGTCAAAATTACTCTAAAAACAAGAGGAAGCTGTACACAGACAGGAGCAAGTGCTCTGTAAGGGTGCACAAGGCCCAAAATGGCAACACAGAGACTGTTCGTGACCTGGCACAGTTTCAGCCCTCACTGACTGCTCCCCAGGTTAGCTGACATCAAACCACTAACATTTTGCTCTCCTGCATGAAAACAGTCCATTTTTTCCTCAATCCCCCTTGTTTTTTTCCCATGAGAGGGAGTGCATTAGATTGGAGTGCATTTTCAATGAATACAAGAGCTTTTCCCTGTAAGTCAAAACACTCTGTAAGTTCATGGGTCCTGACAAGGAGTTGAAGATCCTCCAAGAATGAGCAAATGGTGCTGTGGAAATGAAGGAGTTCTTGAAGTCATAGAATCACAAAATCATTAGGGCAGAAAAAGGACTTGGACTTGATCATCATTGAAGATGATGAAGATGATCAAGTCCAACTATTGCTACTGATCATGCCCCAGTTACACTACAAAGCAAAATAGTCTTTGTCACAAACATGAGCATGTCACCCAAGTAGGTCTCTGAACTACAAAATCCCTGCAAAAAAATGCTACTACCCAGTTTTAGGCATAACATGGTCCAGAAGAACGAGGAGAAGCAGGAGAACCTTCTCCTGTGTAACCCCAAGGAAACCCCACTGCAGAGCTGCTGATCTGGGGTCCCCAGCCTAAGTGGACACTCCATAAAATAAAGGAAGATCAGAGGAGAGCACAGAGATGCTCTAAGAGCTGGAGCCCCTCTGCAGGCTGGGAGAGCTGGGGGTGTCCTCCTGGAGAGGAGAAGGCTCTGGGGAGACCTCATTGTGGGATTTCAGTTCTTAACAAGGGCTCTAAAAAAAGAGAGGGATTTTTTTTCTATGGACAAAAGGTGATAGGAGATGGGGGAACGGTTTTAAACTAAAAGAGATTAAATTAAAATTACTTTAGGCGAAATTCTTCCCTGTGAGGGTGCTGAGGCCCTGGCACAGGTGCCCAGAGCAGCTGTGGCTGCCCCTGGATCCCTGGAAATGCCCAAGCCCAGGCTGGACAGGGCTTGGAGACACCTGGGATAGTGGAAACTGTCCCTGTCCATGGTAACAGGTCCAAAGTTCCCTTCCATCCCAAACCACTCTGGAATTGTGTGAAACACCAGCACAGGACCTGCTGGGGCACTCAGAGCAGTGAGGCTGCATCAGCCACAGCTGGATAAACAGACCCCCTACATCACTACTGACAATGATTAGATATAATAAATACCAAATAACTTCCATGTGCAAGCTCACTAGGATAAATGTAATGATACACAGAAGACACATGTGCTTAAAAATTATTATTCTATTTACAAACAACCAGTGCTGAAACCAGATTAGATTCCTGCACACACAGACTAAGCAAATTTTACAAGCCTTTTTTTCCAAGAAGAAAGTGGCCTTCCTTTCATAAATCTGCATTTTATTTTATTAAAACACATGACAAACTATTTTTAGCATTACCTATTTTTGTGTACTATGCCGTGCCAACCACAACATCACTACTAAATAAATTCTCCTGGTCCCCTGACTGGCTTTTCTAGTCATACTCCTTAAAAATACCTCCTTCTACCTACCTGGAGTCATGTGTTAGATCAAACAATTGTTTAGCTCCATATAGATTTTCTTAAAATACAATTAGAGAATACTAAAATGAATTATTACATTTGAATTAACAAAACTAGGGATGATGACAATACATATTAACCCCAAGTAGGACTTGTAACTACAATTCAGAATACAATTATGAAACTTATTTCATATGCTACAGTTTTAAAAATAGAAGTTGTTAGAAAAAGCAATGATTTTTTTATACTTAGTAAAATTTTTAGTGTAAAACGCACAAAATGCCCTGAGAAAGTAAACCTGAATGCACACAGCAGCATTTCAGCAGTGTTCTGTTGCCTTGTTCAAACAAAGAATCTAAAACACTACAGCAGGAAATCACAAATTTATTTTGCCAGCTGCAGAAGGCAGGAATTCAACGGCATTCCTGTCTTTACAAGCTCACTCCATAATCCACCCTCATCCAAATGTCAGTATTATGTGACCATGTAACAGAAAGGGAAAAACATAAGAGGCACAAAAAACCTGATTTCAAATGGAAATAGAAATGCCAAACAGAGAGAGCAATTTCTACCACTTTTGCTACTACATGGAGTAATTATGTCCAAAAGCTCAGACTGGTAAAGCAGATTTCTTGAGTAACACTGGAGTAAATGCTTTTAACATTGCCTTTAACTGTTGTTTCATATCCACCACAGATTCCTCAACTACATCAAAAAACCTGGAGAACCATGGTTCCTATTTATGAAATATACACAAGACAAAAGAGGTAGATCATAAATCCTACTTTTGGCCAGGGCTCCCTGAGTTCCACTCTGAGCTCTGTGTGTAACTCCCACCCACGCTAATTCCTGCTGTAATTCTTCTGAATACAGCGACATTAAGAATGAAAGCAGGGCTTTGTCTTTTAAAAGGGGTGCTGAGGTTGGGAAGGAGGCTTGCAAGGGAAGGAAGGCAAAAAACAAAAAATGGCAACTAGAAAATTGGAGCTCTGCAGTACTAAAAATTCCTCATGAACAGTCTGGTGCAACTGATATAGAATCACTGATTATTATTTCACGTACTATTACATATGATCCAAAGCACAGCACATCTCAGAAAAAAAAAATTAAAAATAAGATACCAGGCAATTTTAAGAGTGTTCACTAGCACACAGCCTGCCTGTAGCCAGCAGAGAAAGCTGAGCCTGGTGTGGAGGAGCTGGGAGCAGAGCAGACACTCTGATTGTACCACAGACAGGTACCAAGAGAGGCAGCTCCAGAAATTGCCCTCAGATGCTGCCTGCAGGCTTAGCTGCACAGCCCAGCCCCAAAACAATCTGCTCTAATTTTGTCCAGCCATTAAGCAGATAAATCTCCTTAATCTTCTCCAGGTCAATGGATGACACACTAATATCAGTATTTCCAGCAAAAACTGCTGTCAGTGCAATAGGTGTTGGTGTAGAGATTCCTTACAACCATCCAGCTAGACAAATATTGCTTGTGATACAATAATCCCATGGCAATGGACTCAAAATAAATGCTGTCAAGTGTTAAGTGATTTACAGAGTATTTAAACCCAGTAATTAATATAGAGCTTTAAAGATGAAGTGTCAAGTTAGAGTTTTTCTAATTTACAGGCAATTTAAAGAATTTAAATTCATGGACAAGTAAGCTAACAAGTTGTGAAAGGACATGCATTTACATCAGTAAATATAAATCTATTAAATTTTTTATTTCTTTCCTGATTTAGGTATGCACAGACAAAGAAACCACAGACATGTGAACACAGGCCAAATGTGTCATGTTGAATCCTGCACTCCCCTTGCAGCAAGTATTCTACTACTCACAAGAAGGCAGAAAACATTGTATTTTGGGTGTCTGGGTGTCAGGAATTAACTGCACCAGCACCAATACACCATCTACAAAATATACATATTTTTATTTTTAATAAACTATAGAAGATGGGTTTTATTTATTTCCATTTTATAGAAATAAAATAGGTTAATTCAGGCTCTTGCTGAAGCAATAACTAATGTGCTACACCAAAAATATAACTCATCTTGTTGACCACTAATGCTTTTGCAAAGTATAGAAACCATATTCCTATTCTTTATGAAAGTAAAAGTATTTACAAATGTAAAAGGAAAAAAAATATCTTTAATAGAAAATAAGCATTCAATTGCCATCTTTCCAATTACAACAGTCTCCATTTACAGAATGGATTGGATACACAGGTTCTGTTTTATTGAGGGTGATGACATTCTCCAACTTCTAATAGCTACAGTGAAGCGATAAAAAAATAAAAATAAAAAGGAAATGAGGCAAAAAGAAAGTCCACAGAAACAATCTGGAGGAGATGAATCATCCTGCCAGGAATGGGTTTCTCTTCCTGAACACCTGATTTGTACAAGAAATCTTTCAGGAGAAATCATCAGTGGAGGAATCACAGAATCCCAGGATGGTTTGGGTGGGAAGGGACCTTAAAGATCACCCAGGACACCTTCCACTATCCCAGGCTGCTCCAAGCCCCATCCAACCTGGCCTCAAAAATATTAGTCTGCTAAAGGTAACTGGGGGAATAATAAGGTAAATGAAAGGAAATAAAAAATTAAAATAAATGGAAAAAGTAAAAATGGGACACATCAGGATAATAGGAAAGAGAAGCATTTTTGTTTGTCCATCTGCACTGTGCATCCTCACCAGGAAAAAGCCAAATGCCCAGCTGCCTGCTCCTTGGGACAGAAATGAGGAAAAATGTGTCTACACTGAGAAAACTCAGAACTTCCCTCACCTGCTGAAGATGGGAAAGGGTGGTCAATATTCCCTGAGTAAGGGAAGAGGGAAGGGATGTGTGTGCTGGTGTGGGCTGGGTTAATTTTCTTCACAGCAGCTGATAGCAGGCTGAGATTTCTATTTGAGCAGGGAACCTGTTGATAACCCAGGGGTGTTTCCTTATTGCCCAGCAGAGCTCACCAGGGCCAAGGCCCTTTGTGCTCCACAGGGAGGGGCTGGGAGAGGGGGCACAGCCAGGACAGCTGATCCCACTGACCCCAAGGATATCCCAGCTGACCCCAGGGATATCCCATCCCATATGGCCTCGTGCTCAGCACACAGAGCTGGGGGAGGCAGGAGAAGGGGACATTTGGAGGGATGGTGCTTGTTTTGCCAAGTCACTGTTACCTGTGATGGGATCCTGCTCTCCTGAGGATGGCTCAACACCTGCCTGCCAGTGGGAAGTAAGGAATGAATTCCTGGTTTTGCTTTGCATGTGTGTGTCTTTTCTTCTCCTATTTAAGCTGTCTGTACCTCAAGCTGTGAATTTTCCCACTTTCACCCTTCCAAATCTCTCACCAAGGGGGAGCCAGCAGCAGCATGGGGCTGAGCTGAGGTTAAACCATGGAAGCCACAGCTAATGTTAAAACTGCACTTCTTGCAAAATGACATTTCTCTAAAAAGATGTTTCCATTCAAAGGTAACCTTTTCTAATCTCATGCCTCAGCTGTTAATCTAAACGTGGCTTGCATGGACACTTCTAAAAAAATAAAATAAGATTTTTTTTTTGCCTTAAAATAAGATTTACAATCATTTTAATAATATGGCTGCATTAAATGCAACTCTTATTAAACTGATTTTGAAAAGTACATTTATGAAGTAAGGAATCTTTACCTATTAACCTTCCTGACAGGTAAAAATACAAACTTTTGTTATTGTAACCAATTATTAGAAGTAACTTGTTTGAAATAAAGCTCAAATCAGAAGAGAACTAGCAATCCTTGACTCAGAAGGCAGTCACAACCTTTCCAAGAGAAGCAACCCAGGAAAATTCCCCACAAGCAGCAGCAACTGAACAGAACCCTGGTATGTGACTAATGCTGGGCTGCTCTGCCCATGCTCTGGGAGTACTTAGACCTAAAAATCCCAAATTTCACCTAAAATTTGAGAGCCATCAGCCTACCCTGCATGGGATCATCAAAACCTTGCATGACCCATTGGTAGCTTCAGACTCCACAGCACCTTGCAGTAGTATCACAATGTTGATGCAAGTTCTGTGAAAAGGATTTTTCCCCTTTTAATTTGCTTTGAAATTACCAATTATTTTCTTCAGACAAGAGAAAAATAATGAAATGAATGGTTTCCCTACTCCAGCTACTTTCTCCCAAGGTGAAGAATCCTAGCATAGATTTTAATTTACTTCAAAATTACTTTAAATCACTTAAAAACATTTCTTTTGTTTCTTCATCATTTCCACAAGCACCTCAAAGGTTCAAAAGCAGAAAAAGTAACCACCTGATTTTATGAAGAATCAGCAAAACTGAAATTTTATCATTAGCAATAATTTCAGTACAAGTTAAAAATGACTGATCACAAACAGCAAATTACTGAAATTCTCAGGAACTAATTTTCCAATATTATAGGATGTGTCTTTCAACACAGATGCTGCCATGAAAAATCTTTGTTCTGTCTTAAAAGAAAATCAGTCAGCAACAATCCACAGAGAACAAAGAAAAATCTAAGTCTGGATTAAAACACAGAACCATGCACAATAAAATGTGTGTGTGGACATTCACAATTTTTAAAAGACCTTCAAATTGCTAAATCCTAATATGTAAGGTGTCAAAAATTACAGAAAAATAAGTTCCTGCAGTTCCTGACTCCATGTTGGAACTAATTTTATATTTGTGGCAGTTTCTTTGTCACCAATAGTCTTCCCTTAATTCAAAACTACCCAGCTGTAAGATAAGGTATTGCATGAATTCTGATGGAAGTTGTTTTCTCCCCATCCTTCTCCATCTCCCTTATGCTTGTGTAACAAAATGTGTAACAAAAGAATACAATACAAATGATTTCTAATTATTTAGACAAAAGCAAGAGCTCTGCATATGCAGGCAAAACTGAGCTTAAACTTTGTAGAATGGAAATTCTGAAGAATTCTTTTGTCTAAACCCATTATTACATACAAGTTTTCTTTAGGATGTTATTACAGGCACACTGCAAAATTCACTTGAGAAAAACTACTGCCCAACAGCTCCATCCTGACTATGTAACTATTGCTACCAAACTTTTCTTGCTCAAGGTAAATGGTGTTTAATTTACACACTCTTAATGTCATCCTGCCATGCAGCTGCTCAGCCTCCCCTAGGCAAGCCCACCTGCTGCCCAGGGGTTCCCTTTGTGGTTTGCATTAATCCTCACTTACACATGCTTCCTGTGGAAGTCCAGGATCTTTCCTTCAAGTTTTTCCTGGTTTGGCAAATACTGGTTTGTTTTAAGGTGTTCTCTGTCTTCTGATTCATCAAAATCTCCTATTTCAGCTACAACAGAAAAGAAAACTATGTTAGAGTAAGAACAATGGAAAAGGAACAATGACAGAAAACACTTGGTAAGGAATCAGAGTCTTCAAATTTGTGCATGATGTTTTGTATCCAACTTTATTTTACCAAAATCACATTTATCCCAAGCTGACTTCCTGGGGATTACAGCAGTATTTGAACATTGTCAGGAAAATTTAGACTTCTTAAAGGTGCAAGATGTGAAACCTGTAGAAGACCTGTGAAGTGGTCTGAACAATTCCTCCTTACAGATACCTTACACCAAATAGCATATTTCAATTTATTTTTTACTATATATATGTAAAATAGTAATTTTACTATATATATGTAATACAGTAAAAATATTATTTTTACTATATATATGTAAAATAGTAAAAAAAATATGTAAAATAGTGTCTAGTAATAGACAAGGTTACTCAGGAAGGTGGCAAGTTACAGCTGGAATTTTGGTCTCCCCTTCACATATCCATGTCTTTCAGATGCAATTTTGTGAATTTAGGAAGATTTACAGAAGAAAAAAGCATTATTGTAAAGTGCAGAACAGCTTCCACCTGATACAACACAAGTTTTTGGCTCAGAATACAAAAGCACAAGACAGGCAGAACATGTGGCAAATGTACATAAAATTACAAGCTGAATAAATAAATTTTAAGAATTTACTTTTTCTGATAAAAAAGATGAAATTGCAACATTAAATTCAAAGCCAAAAGGTTTTAAAAGATAAAAGTACATATGTTGTCCTTAAAATTTCCCAAAAACTAAGTTGTGAAGCTCATTTCTGTGGAAGGATGCCAAAAATATAGGCAAATTCAAAAATTAGATAAATACCAGGGCAACCAAACAGATGCAGAGTGAGTCTGCGGTGCTGTGTGTGCAGTGATTATGGGATGGATGCAGCAAAGGAAGAGCTGCTCTGTGTCTGAGGGCATCTGCCATCAGCTGTGTCAGAGAAAGGAATGGGATTGTTCCTAACAAGAACACAGCAAATCCTGTTTAAAATGTAGCCAGCACATGAAAGAATAAATAAAAAATACTGAATATTTTGTAAAATAATTTCTGTTGAAAATGAAGCTGTTCTTTCTCACATTTTCCAGAGGAGAAGAATCAGGCTAAGCAAGGCCTGATGCTGAGATTCTCTCATCAGCTCCACAGTGCTGGAAAACCACAAGCAGGTTTTAGTGGGCCACTCACTGATGGCACACACACAAGGCAGATTTGCTCCTCCAATAAAATCACCAGACGAAATACTATTATAACTGTATTATTGTATTGCATTGCAGAATCAGACAACCAATAACTACTCAGCAGTGCAATTGTGAAGAAGAATTATTGATAAGCTTTTGCTCCCAGCCAGCCAAGAGCCACCAAGGTTGGGCTGCAGACCTGTGAACACTTCAGCTGCTGCTCCAAAAATTTGGTGTCTGAACTCACTCAGGGTTTCCAACCTCCTCATCTCAAAGGCCACATTTTAGGTTTTTAAGCATGTACAGACTGAGCCAGCAGCAGCATGGAGTGCTTCCAAATAAATTGCTTCCCATTTCCATTTTCAGTCCCAGCAAGGAGGAAAGCTGCTGACAGCCCCAGTGCAGAACCTGTTCCAGCATGGTTCTCAGCTGTGTTCCAGCCCAGCTCCTGTACAGCCATCTCCTCCCAGCACAGGGAAAGTGAGAACTGAAGCCAGGGGAGCACCTAGACAGGTGGGAACAGCTGTCTGGGAGATGTGGAGTGCTGGCAGCAGAACCTGCAGAGCCAGGGAAACAGCAAGGCTGGTTTTGTACTACCCCTCTGAAGCCAAATTTACCTCATACATTAGCACCAGCTGTTCCTCCCCCGATGAACTGTCACCCTGATTTTTTAAGATTTTCTAAGCCTTCTGATGTTTACATTCTTGTAATGAACTTTCTCACACACTTTCTGTAAATAACTCATTGTTTTGCATTCTTTTGTGGAGGAGGAGAAATTTGACAGACTGTTGGTTTGTCCAGTGTCATTGGAGAGGTGGCATTGTCACCCTCCAAACCACTGTCACTTTTAGAAAACTATAAATGTTGGAGTCAGAAAATAAACTCCCTTTTTTCTCTTCACCTTGAGAGCAGCTGTGTGTGCTTGTGTTCTTTCGTGTCCTATAGCGACAGATGAAAACCAACATATTTACAGTGTGTGAGAAGGAAATACTATGAGATAGAGATTTCTTTTAGTTACCAAAAGCTTCTGCATGTGATGTAATGTGGGTTAGCAGTGGATACTCACACTGCAGCAGATGGGAGACCAGCAGAGCAGCTGTGTTGTCACTGCAGGTCAGCCTCTCCTCTGCCAGGTCCCTCTTGATTTGCAATGCAAACAGGTACCTGCAGGAGAGGAAGGGCCGGAGTTACATCCTGACACTGAAAACACAACAGAACAACTCAGCAGGAGCTTATAAAAGCAGCATCTCTGATCCTTCTGCTCTCCAAACAACAACAGCCTGGCTACCAAGGAGTGTCAAATCAAACCAAAATAACCTGTGACTGTTCCAGTGCAATTTATCAGCACAGAAAGACCCACAGGAAAAAGGAAGAAGGAAAGGCATGTTTTAAGCAGGTTTCATCTCTGCAGTAACAGCAGATGTCATTTTTAGCTGGAAAGAAACTTAAGCAACATTTCAAGTGATATCATCTATTAGAAAAAAAGATGGAAGAATATCATTGATGCCAGTATTTTGTTAGGAAAACTGATAAGCTTTTTTGTTAGCATTCAACTAATCTACTCAGCAGTTGTACTTTCCAGAACTATATTAGCAGCCTGCAAAGACACTCAGAAGTTCAATTTACTTTTCTTATACTCCTATATTAGTTCCACTGAAATATTTCCCATTCAGTTGTTAAAGAGGAATAATTTCTGTTTAGCAGTTTTGTATGCTGCTCCTTTTACTTGGAAGGAGATACAGTAAGGACTCCAGTAAATAGGCAACAATTCACTACTAGAAATCTTCAAACTAACAGACTGATTCTTTTTCTTTACTGAATTACACCCTAGGAGATGGTAATAAGATTTTTTTTAAAAGAAGAGTTTATTTTAAAATTTTATTCCTGAAGTAAAAGATACTAAAAGTTATAAATTTTGAATTATAGGCTTTTTAAATTTTTAAGTACTGTAAGTATGTATTAAAGACTTCTCAAAAAGTATGTTCTGCTTTCTGCATGTCTGATTAGCTCTCTCAGTTTTTTAGTATACTCACAATAAAGAGTACAATATCATTAACAGCATCATTAATTACCCAGATGCTCTAAGTGCAGGCCATAAATACTCAATAAATAGGCAAATTCAGTTCCTGCTCTAAAAATCTGTACTTCTAATGAATTTCCTATATGAAACAGCAGTTAATATAAGAAAACTTGGTGCAAAGGAAATATTTAGAGAGTATTTCTCCTTACAAGAGACAGTCACAACTGTTATCATGCTGGTTTGTTCTCAAATACATTTGAAGGATAATAAGGAACTGCTCTGAGAGGAATTCCAATTAAAAGTAGTGAAACTGTGAAAAGCACAAAATGAGCTCTTGAAACAACAACATCTGGGTAATGTCCTTGTGAGAGGCAGACTTCAAACCAGGTCCCCAGGTGCCAGCAGGTGGATAGGGCTGCTTAACTGACCACAGATCCATCAGCAATAACCCAAAAATAACCTATGGTGAGCACAGTTTAAATTGTGAACAGTAAAATGTGTTTGGAAGTTTAAATCACATATTAAAACATGTACTGATTATTTTAATTTATTTTTATAGACACTGTTTATAAGTATTAGTATTTTCTGTATACTCTGACTCCCTTGCACGGGATGCTGGAAAGCCCTAACCTGTGCTGTTTTCTGTTTTGAAAAATATTTTTTCTGGTAACATTCATCTGCCAACACATGTCTGCCGAAACTGCAACATTCACTGTAAGTGATGTTTTACTCATCTTCCACCTCAGTTTTGCTTGGAACTAGCTGTGCTGCCTTCCTACTCTATTAATTCAGATCCATGAATTAATATGTCCAATAGTTCTAAAAACACTTTAAATCATGTCCAGTAGTTCTAAAAACACTTTACCTGGTATATTCCTCTTGCAGCTGACCAGGGTCAGGAGGGAAAAATTTCACAGCCAGACGAAGCATTGTAGTCTTTGGTCCTGGAAAAAAAGTTGGTCATTTCACAAAAACACCCTGAGATCCTCATAAACACATGCGTATTCTGTTTGCCAACAGGCAGAGAAACAACACAGAGAAATTCTGGCCAGTTTCAAATCCCAGCTAACCACAGCAGGCTCTGCTGTTGATTGTTCATGTCAAGTGAGATAAAGCAGCTGTTTTCCAGAGGAATTGGATACCACTGACAAGGTGAGTCTGCAGCTGAAACTGGAAAAACAGTTTCATGCAGTGTGAAATCTGTAACACCCCAAAGCAGCTGCTTGGCTGCATCAAAGACCCTCAGAGGTGACCCAGGCAGAAGGTTCCAGAAGGGAAGACACATCCCACAGGCTGCCAACACCCACCTCACCATCAGCACTGATGCCAGCAGAGCTGGCTGGCTCCCCATGCAGATAAAAGGTATTTGCAGCCTGCTCCCAGCTTGTCTGGTAATACACATTTCCTCCCATTTCCAGAAAACTAATTTAATTTTCAAAATTCAAGAGAACCCTTGGTCATTATTTGGAACAGTCCATAATGCTCTGAATTATCAGTTCCAGCATCACAACTCACAAATCCCTGTTTCACCTGGATTTCTGAAGGAATTACTACAGAGTACAACAATCCCTCACCATGCCAGGACTGGGCACCACTGTTTTCCCATTGTTTTTCCTGCCTGAAAGCAAATGAGGCCAAGTATTGCAGAGGCAGGCAGAGCACTGGGCAGGCTGTGCTGAGCATCCACCTGATGTGCACCAGAGCCAGGCAGTGCCCCCAGGGACTCCTTGTGCTGCTGCTGTTTCAAAGCAAACTTACCCAAATTAAAAATAAATCAAACTTGTTGGAGCACAAGCAGCCTGCTTTTTAATTTATTTTAAGCACCAGGATCTCTCAAAGCTTAACAAAGTCCAGTTTAACCGCATTAGTCCTAAAGTACACTGATTTTTTCTGTCTGGAATATCTGATTCCCACAGGTCAAACATTCCTTCACTCATCCTCTTGTTTGCTAATGAGAGAATAACAAACTTTGCTTTTTGACAAGTAGCTGGGAGAACTCAGACTATCACAGCTGTGACAAGAGCAGCTCCCAGCCTCCAATTCCAGAATTACCAAAGCTTTGGTCAACGACAACAACAAAAAACCACAAAAAAGCCACTAAAATCCACATCCTAATTACAGTGTAGTATCTAGAAATGAAAGGAAGCTGGAAATAACACCCTATAATGACACAGAAAGCCCACATTTGGCAGAGACTAAGGATTCTACAGTTCTAGACACAGACCAAGTGAGGGAAATAAATAGTTTTAATGATCCCAGTTAAAAGAGCAAAACTTTACATCAAATTTCTGAAAATACTGTGAGCCTCTGGAAGACCTTCACAAGGTTAAGAAGAGTCTTGCACATTCCTGATGCCAATCAAGGGGAAGTATTAATGTGGGAGCAATTTTGGAAGTGTTTCAAGCATCATTTACACCAAATGATAATAAATATAAAAAATTAAAAACATAATACTGCATATTTGCTTCTGCAGCACAACCCTCCTCTTTCTGTTTAGCCACTCTTGCCTTTCCTCTATGAATAAGTTCCACTCAAATTAGGAAAAGAAACATTTGCCCAGTCTTAATATTCAGAATTTATTTTAAGAAGCCAAATCTGAGTAAGAGAAAGAAACAAAAAGGATGTGAGAAAAAATTACCCAGGCAGGAATGGTGAATAGAATTCTGTATTCTATAAGGTAGCAGCACCTCAGAGAAGGTACCCAAATGTCAACCTGATACTGTGTGTCTGGTAGGAGGCTCAAAATTTGGATCCAAACTCCTTCCATCTGGAGAGATGTACTACTAAAACTGACTGCATTCATTTGAAATTAACTTAAAAACTCCAAACCTTATCACACAAGATAAGGTTCAACGGATGTCACAAAGCCAAAACTAACTGGGAGTAAACCAAGAATTTCACTTTTTGGAGAGGATGTCAAAGACTCAGAAGTGTCTATCTGCAGCAATCACCAGCAACATTGACCAACAACTTTGAGCAAAATCACCTTAAAGCCCATAACATCTGTGTTCCCCTGCAGCTGGACTAAAAGTTCGAAGTTTAAATTCAAAATCATTACATTCTACAGAAAAAAAAAAAAACAAGCAAACAAAATCCCCAATACATAGAAAATTCATTTCAGTCAATTAGTCAATTTAAAATTGATTTCAGAACATGAACATTTGC
Source organism: Ammospiza caudacuta (assembly GCF_027887145.1). Classification (NCBI taxonomy): domain Eukaryota; kingdom Metazoa; phylum Chordata; class Aves; order Passeriformes; family Passerellidae; genus Ammospiza; species Ammospiza caudacuta. Next base: position 6,434,994 of record NC_080603.1, on the reverse strand, counting down.
CAGACAACTGACTGGTATCTCTTACAGAATAATATTAACAAAAAAAATTAAATAAATCTTTCAGTTTCACTGACACCACAATATGGGTGGCAGACTGTAAAGCAGCCGTAAATCTTAGTACATCCCCATGATTTTAGACCATTTTAGAACAATATTTGTATCATCAGGGAACGCTGTCTGTGGTCTAAGGTCAAGTTTTCACAATTTATTTGGTATAGGAGAGGATACAGAAGGAATAACCAAGTAGTGCTGCAGACCTGTGATCCATCAGATCTTTTGACTGGGACATAATTCCTTCTAGCCAGGAGCATATAAAAAGACAGCACTCCCAACATCTTTTTGGCAGGGAAAATAGAGTGAAAATATTCTGTATTCTCCCTAGGGAGCCCTATTTTGTAGATGACTTGGTTCTTCTGCTTAAAAAACAATGTTGACAAAAGTCAAAAATCATGACCTTAAAGTTAGAAAATGAGCTAGAATTGATGATTTCATATTTTCTGGCAACCAATTTTAGACAGAAGAGTAGCTAAAAGCTACTTCCCAGTACTCATTTTCAACATATTTCAATCAAGATTTGCAAAGGAGTAGGAATCCACCACACCCTCCTGACCTTGTTCCTCCACAAAGCCTCTACAATCGGAACCACAAAACAAACAAATTGCTTAACTGTGTTCTACAGAGAAAAAACAAAAAGCTGGATCTAATCTTTCAACAACATCTGAAGAACCAAGCAGCAACCTGAATTCTTCAGCTGTTTTGGGCCTTTAAAGTGCCTGTCACATTAACACCTTTTAGGTGGTATAAAGGCCATATTTCAGAGCCAAGGCAGAGGCTCTGACACTGCAGCCCCCACCCAGGTGGGACATCCCCACCTCTGCTCCTCCAGGGCAGCTGCTCCTGAGCATGTGGAAAGAGCTGCCATGAGAATGAGCCAAAATGTTCCTTTTTCTTCCCACGGTATGACAACACAACAACTTCCAAAAGCTAACACAGCAAGTGTTATATTTCACTTCAATACAGCAGCAGCTGAGCCAACCTACCCAGATATTTATCAGAGAAAGAACCCTACCCTCAGGAAGTTTCCATTCCACCCACCACACAGTGCCTATTAAAATGTCAGGTTAGCATGCCCCAGCAGGAACCACTCTCACCCCTGCCATGTGTGTTTTACAAGGAAGCATAACCAGTAAATCAAGTAGTAATTGTGAAAGCAACCCACATAAAGAAGATGTAAATTAAGGAAAACTTCCTTTTTTAAAACTACTTACTCCGTACTTGTTTAATAACAGGTTTCATAGGTTCCAGCCAAATCTGAAATTGAAGAGAAAAAATTACATTCTTATTTAATATAATATGAAAACATCAAAAGGAAATTAAAATTAAGCAGTAATTTATGAGTAGCATTTCTTCCTCAATGCAGTAATTCTTTGCTTTACAAAAAGTGTATTTCTCTATTTGAATTGACATTTCTCATGCATCAATACAAATGCCACTGATCTGTGCTTAAAGCTCATCTGGACAGAAGAAGAGCCAGGTCAGCAAAAGCAGAGCCCCAGTGCCAAGAGGGCAGGAGTCATGCCAAAACCCACAGTCTGACAGGAGCCAGGCTGCAGAATTACAGAAAGTCTGCAGAACATGTAAAGCTCCAATGGTTTTTCCCTTCTGTGCTATTTCTGTCACTCTTCCCTACCTACTTAAGGCTTTTTACTCAATATTAACTTCCCACCATTTTTCACTTTTGACAAGCACATTTGACAAGAAAGACTTTTGTTCTAGTAAAAGGAGAATCCACAAAAGCAATGCAAAATATTCTGGAAGCTCAACCTTTTATTTTCCCCACACTTCCAAAGAGAAAATTGTTACAACACAATTATGTTTGGTGCTTACTGCCCTGTTTGTGAGACAGCTGAGGATTTTAAGAACATCATTAGCTGCAGAACAGTTTGCACACCGTGCACAAGCAACAGAAACTAAACAAGCTTTATTGTATTCCCTCAGCTCAAGAGCAGCATGGATAATGCCTTTAGCACTCCCTATATTCTCATCATATTCTCTGCATGTGAGTCCTAAAACCAAAAAAACGTAATTAAGAAAAAAGTTGAAAAAAACCAAAACAAATCAAAATTAAAGGAAAGTTTGGGGAACATTTTCTAGTTTAGAAGTCACACTGTCCTCTTTGCAAGGTTCAGGATAAGTGACTAGGAGGCTTAAAGGTGTCAGCATTGATCTAGATCAATGATTTAAAAAGCTTGCAGGCCTTTGTGCCTGCTGAGGTTTTTGTTGATTAGAAAGAGGTTTGTAATGGCTCTTCAGGAAAATTAATTGAAGACTGAATTAACTGAAGATAAATATGAACACTACCAAAATTACACACCATAATTTGATTTTATAAGTGCTCTGCAGAGTACACTTTGAGTTCATGTTTCTCCTTTCAGAGGAAAGGAGGATTTTATTTCTGTCCCTGCAAGTGGGAACATCAGCAGCTATTTAACTTTATACAATTTCTGAGACTTAACAAGAAGCAGGATCTGATTCTTCTCCCTTCTTCTTCAATAGCTCTTGTCATTCTGCTGAGTAAAACAGATTTACAAGAATCCAAGAGATAATCCCACAGGAGACTACAGGAAACTGCAGCAGACTGAGACATTTTTGTCACTCAAGGAACTGCATTCACCCAACCTTTTTATAATCCCAGATTTGTCAGGGAACTGTACTCACCCAATATGACTGGATATTCTGGAACTCAATTCCAAAGTAGTCTGATTCAATCAAATTCAGATGCTTGTAAACTTCTGTCAATAACGTCTGGCCATAACATTTTGACTAAAGAAATAATAATAAAAAAAGTTACAGTGAGATTAATAAGAATAAATAAGAATAAGTTTATTCTTGTTTATCTATTCTTATTATTGAATAAGCAAAAACAAATGGCATCTTTATAAACTGAAGAAAAATATCACAAAGTATAGAAATGTGCCTTTTGTTGATGGAGTGATAAAACTATGCTTTGTCCCCTCAAAAATGAAAGAAGCCCAGAAGTTTTTCTCCTCAATTTGGTAAAAAAGCCAGCTCATAAGACCTTGAGGACTTTGGCTCCAATTTAAGGATAGCCAATTGGACAGAAGCCAAAAAGTCCTGCCTAGACAATTTACTAGAAAAAGAAGAGAACAAAGAAACTAATCCCTTTTGTAAGGTGTTTTACCAGGGGCAGGAGGACCTCTTGCACCTGGCTCGATTTTTCTCTGTTTGTTATTTTACCTTTTATTAAACCTTTTTATTTCCACACTGCAATAGAAGCCATCGTGCTGATTTTAAGCCTCCAAAGGGAGCTGAGCTATCTTGGGTGAGTACTAGACCTCCAAGAGATAATGAGACCTGGCTCGAAGAAGCTACTATTACTACAAAGATTATTCACATTGTTCTTGTCACTGTAACACACAAACATCTCATATACAAGACTCCACACAAAAATCCTTCACAAAAGCAGAGGAACTGAAGTTGACAGGGGCCACTGGAGGTCACCTACCCTCAGCCTCCTGCTGCCAGCAGGGTCAGCAGAGAGCTGAGCAGAGCAGCTGTGGGCTATTTGCAGCTCCCTCAGTAAACCCACACGTTTGTTTGTGTAGCTGAGGGCTGTGGCTGGAGCAGGAGCTGCCAAACCCTGCTGCACACAGACCCTCACTCACTCCTCCCCACAGCAGGAGCCCCAGGGACACCCCCAGGCTGGGAATGCCTGCGGACAGCAGGAACCCAACCAAACCTCCTCTCACACCACACTGCCTGGGGAACCCTGTCAACGAATCTCCCTCAAGGAACTCACTCACAAACCCCTTCTGAGAGCCCAGTTAGGGGCAAAGCCACAAGCAGCAGCAGAAAGCAGCTACAGGAGAGAGCAGGAGAATTCCACAGCACATCCACACTTGGGGCTGCTGGTTCAGTCACTCAGTTTGCTCTGCACCTCTCACTGCAGCAGGCACCAGAGAAAACCAGCACTGCTGAACCCACACATCAGCCCATCTGCATCACCCAGCAAAGAATCCAAAAGGCTGTCCCAGCCCATCCCAGCAACACACAAAACCTTGCATGGCCACCCCAAAAGGCTGTCCCAGCCCATCCCAGGAACACACTAAACCCTGCATGGCCACCAAGCTCCACCTTGGGCCACAAAGCAGTGCCCCAGCTGTGGGACAGGGTGTGGCACCATTCTGGATGGATGACTGGGTTATCCAGCACAATGCACTGACAGCCTTGATGCCACTGTGGTTTGGTTCATTTGGAAAAGTCCAGTGATGGAAGACTCTATGATTTTCCCATCAAAGCAGGCACAGAGTTCTGTCATGACTCTACACACCCACAATAGTATCTGCTTTAAAAGTATTAGGCATTATAATAAATTATCACAGAGTCACAGGATGGTTTGGGTAGGAAAGGACCTTAAAACTCATCCAGTTCCAACCCCTGCCATGGGCAGGGACACCTTCCACTGTCCAGGTGGCTCCAAGCCCTGTCCAGCCTGGCCTGAAACACTTCCAGGGATCCAGGGCAGACACAGCTTCTCTGGGCACCCTGTGCTAGGACTTCACTACTCTCACACCAGGAAAGAATTTCACATGGAAGAATTTCTTCTCAACATTTCATCTCAATCTACCCTTCTTCATTTTAAAGCCAAATTAGTGATAGAATTAGAATAATTTAATACAATGCAAATTAAAATATCTGAGGGCAAGAATGTGTTATTTTAGGCTTAAAAGATAAAAAACAAGGGAAACATTGGGGAAAAAGTTTCATATGATTGAGGTGAATAAAAAAATTCAAAAGTAATCACCTCTTACAGGAAAAAGATATAAACTGTCAATGCTTTTAGAACTGTGCAAATGCCTCTATATTAAAAAAACCTAAAATTTCATAGAGAAAGTCTGACAGTCCTGCAGTGCTGCAAATCTGAAATAGCTTTGGTATCTGCAGTGGTGTGAGCAAAGCTGACTGAATGCAACCCTGGAACCTCAGAGAAAAGCAGAAACAGGACACAAGATGGGCTTGTACCTCTCACTCAGGCTTTCACCAGCCATGGTACCTGTAAGAGCAGCCACAGCTTCAGTCAGGTGAATTCATCTGGTGCAAACACAAATAATTCAAAAAGTTTCTTGGTATCACACTGGCTCAGGCCACTAATGCTGAAACCCCTAAATAAAACTGCAAGTCAGGAGAAACGATGCAATTCTCAGTGACTGCAGATGTACAGAGATGCCAGGATGAGTGCTGACATGGTACGTGAATATGAGTACTCATCTCTTTTTCTGAACAGGTTTTATGATGGCATTTTCTTGGGAAGAATAATACAGCTGCACTTTTTTAGCCAAAATCTGTGCTTCCAGAAGACTCTGTGGGTATGGGTTTTTGTTTTTAAATGGTGACAACGAAATTAGGGTGATACAGGTAATGATAAACCACATCTCCAGTAAATTACATTATTTCTGTCATGCCTCCTGAACACTTCCCATGCAGGTTACAGACTCTGCCACAGGAGACATTTATGCCTGGAGAAATGAATTTTGGCAATCAAGTTTTTTAATTTTTAACTGAAACACATCTCTTGCTATTCACAGAGTGAATAGGGTGGAAGAGACCTTAAAGACCATGGAGTCCAACCCAACCCCAACAGCTCAACTCAACCCTGGCACCCAGGGCCACATCCAGGCTTGGTTAAACACACCCAGGGATGGGGACTCCACCACCTTCCTGGGCAGCCATTCCAGAACTTTATCACCTTTCTGTAAAAAACTCTTTCCTAATATCCAATCTCAATTTCCCTTGGTGCAGCTGGAGGCTGTGTGCTCTGTTTGTGTCAGTGCTGCTGGAGAGAGCCCAGCCCCACCTGAGCACAGGCACCTTTCAGGGAGACTGGTGAGGGCACCTCTGAGTCTCCTTTTCTCCAGGCTGAGCACCCCCAGCTCCCTCAGCTGCTCCTCAATGGACTTGTGCATGAATCTTAAAATAGTTACAGAAGCAAATATCCTCAAATCTAGCAGGACCCTTGTTTTTTAAGGTCTATTGTGCACCTCCTTCTCCCAGGCCCCACAGAAGGGAACACTTTTGAGGCAGCAACACCCTGACCGAGCTCATGTGCAGAAAATGGGACATGCACTTTGCCTTTCCATGGTACAAACCTTTAGAAGCCTCTGAACAGGACATGTCCTGTGACCCAGGTCTCTGATTTCTCATTCATGAAACAAAAAACCAATTCTGGTTCCAGCAACCACCTTTTGTTAGAGCTGACACAGTTGGATTCACTCCTGAAAGATGCCTGCTGACAATCAGACAAGTTTTACAGCCAAACTGTGCTGCACTATCAAGGGATCTGTGTGCAGGGATAGTTCCACACAGGCATTAAAATGATCCCAACTGGATTTTAATACACAGCTTTCTTCCTTTCCCACTGAGCCACATCTTCTGGCTCCATCAAGTTCTGTGCCTGAAGACAATCTAGCTGCCTTCATCTCTCCCAAAAAAATAAGTTTTATGGCACAGATCCCTGGCACTTCTCCCCTTCCACTGTCAAGTCCATGCTCCTTCAAGAGAAACTGGAGATGAAGAAATTTAGATGGTTGGAGCTGGAAGCACTTGGCAACCAATTAAATTATAAAGGTGCCATCCAAATGTTAAAAGTGTAAAATAATTTTGCTTGGGTTACCAACTGTAATTTTGGGTGTCATTTTCAATGAAAAGCTAAGAAAAACCTCAGTTTAAGCTCAGTATCATTTTGCATCCTTCAAAGGATAAATATCACATTTTGAAAGAACAGTATTAATTTTATTTTAAAATAAAAATGAGGTTCAAAAGCTTGAGACAGAACACAGTCTTTTATTATTTTGCCTCAAATTCTTTGGGAAAACTCCTCCTAGGAGTATTTGGTTCCTCAAGTTGTTTATTGCATTTATAACCATCCTTTCAAACAGAAATGAAAGTAACACAGTGGGCAGCTCCATGTCATTGTTTCATTTGCATAAAAGCAGCACAAAGCAAAATATTTGAAGTAATTTCTTAATTACTGTAATTCTGACAGCAGGGCAAGTAGCTGCATGACTGCATTTCATAAAGGTCCTGCTTTCAATACAAATTCACAACATAGCATACTTTCCATTCCAAACCTCTCAATTACTCTTTATTTTCTGCCAAGACAATGACTACTGATATTGCTGTATTCCACACAAGAAAAGAAGAAAAAATGGGGCAAAAATATTATATTTCACATAAAAATATTTTAAAACAAATTAATTTTAAAATATTATATTTCACATTAAAAAGAAGAAAAAATGGGTCAAAAAACCTAAATAGGCAGCTAACAACAGCTTTCCTTGGTGACCCTGCTCTAACTGTACTGTGGATAATTTTAATGAGTCACCATTAAAAGACTGATAAGTAGAATAGATTTATTTCAAATTGATTTCTATAGTGAAATCAAACTTTAAAAGCTCCCTCAAAGCTGCACAAGTGCCAGCAGGTACCCTGACAGCCAGCCATGGCACAGAGAGCTCTGTGTGGCAAGAGAAACCCCAAACCAAACCCCAAACCCCTCCCAGTGCTAAGACAGCATCAAACAGGAACAACCATTCCCAGCTGAAGGTTCTTGCCTCAAGGAAATATCTCTATTTTTTACCTTATCAAAAGAATAAATATATTTAATGTTAGGAGTGCTTAGGACAGAGGAATAAAATATTTTTTTTTTTAGTAGTAACAGCAGTTATTTTTGTTTTATAGAACAATATAATCACAGGATGGTTTGGGTAGAAAGAGACCTTAAAAAAACTCATCCAGTGCCACCCCTGCCATGGGCAGGGACACCTCCCACTGTCCCAGGTGCTCCAAGCCCTGTCCAGCCTGGCCTTGGGCACTGCCAGGGATCCAGGGGCAGCCACAGCTGCTCTGGGCACCTGTGCCAGGGCCTCACCTCTCTCACAGGGAAGAATTTCTTCTCAACATTTAATCTAAATCTACCCTTCTTCATTTCAAAGCCAAATTAGTGATAGAATTAGAATAATTCAATACAATGCAAATTAAAATATCTGAGAGCAGGAACGTTCTATTTTCTTCTGTCCCAAGTTCTCCAAGCCCTGTCCAACCTGGCCTTGGGCACTTCCAGGGGTCCAGGGGCAGCCACAGCTTCTCTGGACACCTGTGCCAGGGCCTCATCACCCTCACAGGGAACAATTCCTTCCCAATATGCCATCCATCCCTGCCCTCTGGCAGTGGGAAGCCATTCCCTGTGTCCTGTCACTCCATGTTTTGTCCCCAGTCCCTCTCCAGCTCTCCTGGAGCCCCTTTAGGACCTTGAGGTCCTCCTAGAGCTTTCTCTTGTCCAGGCTCCTTCTCTTCAGCCTGGCTCCAGAGCAGAGGGGCTCCAGCCCTTGGAGCATCCCCATGGCCTTCTCCAGACTCACTCCAGCAGATCCATGTATTCCTGATGGGATCTCACCAGAGCAGAGCAGAGGGGGACAATGAAGCCCAGTGTTATTTGCTATTTTCTCAAATATCACTGCTACATGGCAGATCCCCCCTCTGCCATAATGTCTGAACTTAGGAAGAGAGAAATGCAAACTCAGCCTAGGATTTTCAGCAGACCATAGCTCAGCATCATAGCTCAAAATCAAGGCTTCCTCTCTACCTCCCAAACTTGTCTTCCAGGACATCTTAACTTTCTGTTTCCACATATTTTAATTTAAAAACCAAAAACCCCCATATTTTCATAAGGACTAGTACTCTCATCTTCCAAAACTGGCATACTGTCCTTGCTCCAACTTTCCAAAAAGGAAATCCACTTTTGGCAGCAGATAAACTGGAAGGGAAAATCAGTCCAAAAGTCAAGAGTTTGGAAAAAAAAGTGTAATAAAGCTGAGGTATAGAATGGAAACTCTTGTGCAGAGCCACTGGACCCAAGCAGCAGCAAACACCTTGGATTTTTGTGTCACAGAAATCAGAAATCTGCATGTCAGGAGAGCAATTCCTCCAGTTAACAGTGGATGTGCATGAGAGGCAGAAGTTTAGGTTTGACATCATCACTCACAAGCAGCCAACACAGAGCACCCTGTTTAAATAAATTTAAATAAAGGCCACTTCAGCATGGATTTTTATTGGTTTTTTTCCTTCAGGCCACTTTAAAAGTTTTCCTAATGAAAAAGTGATTTTTCACTTTATAAGAAATTAAAAAAATAGACAAATTGCAGCTAAACATAGATTTGTTATTTCCTTTCTTAATCAGAAATATGCAAACATTTTGGTGAGTTGATAGCTCTGTTTATCTCCAACCCTTCTGTAATCTGTTAGATCTCTGTCCAAATGAAGCGTGAGACAGAAAAAACACTCTCAAAAGTCCCTGTTAATAATCATCATTAATGCCACATGTAAACAAAACTGCATTTCTGAATGCAGGGTGGACATCAGAATCTTTATTAGAAAGAAGGAAATAATCTAATACCAGGAGGTATTAGAGGAATACCAGCCATCAACTTTGTGCTTTCATGGCTGAAACAAGATGACCTTACAGCTCCATACCCAGTATTCAATCTGCAGACTGGAAAAGCAAGAAACAACTGCCTTCCTTTGCAGTCCTTTATTGGTTTTCTCAGTTCTGATAGGAACTAGTAACTCCAAGGAAAATACTCCCTGATTCCCCACTAAAACAAGCACCAGGTAACAACTCTGTCAAACACTCTTTTCATGTGCTCAGCCAAATTGCTTAAATACTATTTTATTTTGATCATCTGAACATTTAACAATAAGTTTAAGCTTCAATTCTTTCAATTTTTCTTTTAACTCTTTGTGAAGAAAAGGGAATTTAAATACATTTATATTATCCACCCTTCTATACTGACTTTACTAAGACCACATCAAGAATATTCTGCAGAGCATTTAACAGCTTCCAGAGCACAGGATGCAGCTTCATTATCACAAAATGAGATAGAGCTCACTTTCATCTTGAAAGTTCTTCTTTATAAAAAAGAAGAAGTTATTATGTTACAGAAAAAAGAATTATTGTGTTACAGCATATCCACACTGCACTGAAGTATCATTTACTCAACTATGGAAGCTACAAACTCAAATAAAAATCTTGGAGCTATTTAAAGTTCCATTATTACACTCCATACTGGGCATTTTTTTTTGTTTAGGAGAAAAAATAAAATTCTAGGACTCTCTCCCAATTTTTTTTTTTCTCCTAGGATTTCAGTGGTTGCTTTTGATGTGGTTTTGTCAGGGTTTTTTAAAGCAGAATCCACAGCCAGACAAATTATTCTAGAAATGGAAGCCTCTGGCTCATTTAATTAAGGCTAGCTTTAAAATTATGATCATTTAAAGGATCATTTAAGGCAATGTCAAAGCACTGAACCAGCTCTACCCAACAAACAAGCTTTTCCAGAGTGGCTAGACTTGCTGGATGTCTGAAAGTAGGAAAACAACAACTGGTTGACATGGGAAGACATTCCCAAAAGGGAGGGAATTATATGAATGAGACTGGGAAATGTATACTTGGGCAGAGAGCATGTAGACACAAAAAATGGTCCTGAGTTTTTAGAAATGGTGCTGAAATACCTGGAGTACTCAGAATAAAACTGCTGTAGAGTACCTGGGGAAGAAGGAAGCACATTAATTAACTTGGGCCACATCCTTGGACAGAGTTTCACAGGTACTGCTGGATGATTTGGCACCAGAGTTCTTGCTTGTTAATAATTAAACATCCAGGTGACAACAGTGACAGTACCACAGAGGGGAGCAGCTTTGGGGTAGCTGATCCCAAATTCAGGTCCATAGCAGAAAGTCTGAGCACCTCCTTTGTTCACACAAGGTAATAAAGAGAAGGAATGAGAAGTCAGGAGACTGATCTCAGTTTTTCCCCCTTGAACCTTCCTACAGCCATTCCCTCAGGCCTGGCCACCCCACACACTCAGAGTGCTGCTGCTCCTGGGACCTTGCACAGCTTCATTTCATAGGCATGTACATGCATACATGCATATAAATAAAACTCTATATTTTTAAGTCATTTTAAACATAGAAAATACTCTGTTTTCCTCTGTTCATAAAAAAAAAAAAAAAAAAAAAAAAAAAAAAACCTAAAACACCACCTCACTAAAATTGCAAGTCTTTCAACTTTAATTATGCTTTTGCCTCAAAAACATCATCCATGCCCACATTTACCAGATTTGATCTGGCCTTTCATACAATTACAGAATAGGTCAGGTTGGAAGGGACCTTAAACCCATCTCATTCCAATTTTTACCATGGGCAGGGACACCTCCCACTGTCCCAGGTTGCTCCAAGCCCTGTCCAGCCTGGCCTTGGGCACTGCCAGGGATCCAGGGGCAGCCACAGCTGCTCTGGGCACCTGTGCCAGGCCTAACCACCCTCCCAGGGAACAATTCCTCCCAATATCCCATCCATCCCTGCCCTCTGACAGTGGGAAGCCATTCCCTGTGTCCTGCCACTCCAGAACCTTGTCCCAAGTCCCTCTCCAGCTCTCCTGGAGCCCCTTCAGGTGCTCAAAGACCTCAGTAAGGGCTCCCCAGAGATTTTCCTTCTCCAGGCTGCACAATCCCAGCTCTCCCAGCCTTCCCTCCTAGGAGATGAGTTACAGCACCCAGGGACTGCACTTCCCCTGCAAGGTGTTAGGCTACCCCAGGCTGACACTTCTTTGAGGAAATCTGCCCAAAGGAAATAATTTAAAACATCTAGAAGACAGTTATGACAGACTCCTTGGACAAAAGACAAACACAAATTGGGTATTTTTACAGAAAAGGCCAACAGTCCCTTTTGTTTTGTGCAAAACTGAAGTGGTCCCAGCTGTCCTAACATCACTCCCCACTGTACTTTGAGCAGAGGTGGTGATGGGTTAATAAATACCCACAAGCCAGATTAGATAAGGCCAAGCTTTTCTAACTTCCCCATTTCCAGCAGGGGTTTCCTACACCCCTGGCTTCAGGCTGCCTGCCTGACAAGTGGGCTGAGGGCACAGCAACATTCTCCTGCTTTATTTCAGCTGAAGATGTGTCAGACAGTGCTAACAGAGTTCCTACAAAGCTTTGGGGTTTTTTCCTTTTCTAATTCTTGTTTTTATTAATGAATGACTGCTCAGTCAGAGAGAGGAGCCCACTCCCCTCCCATATCCAACACTCCAGCCTTGAACAGAAAACCTCTCATGCCAGGCATTGCCACCATAGCACAGCTTTTTAAATATTCCATATATATGGTCTGTCTCTTACCCAAGTAGGCAGCACTGCCTTTCCAAACAGGAATTTGGCTGCAGGGAGAAAGGGCTGACCCACAGGTGTGCATTTGCAACCCTGTATAGGTAAATGCACATCCCCAAGTCTGTGTGCTCTGAACCCTGGGAGTACCATGACACAAAATCCTGGCTCAGCTCTAAGTCCCCTTCTCCAGTAGGCACAAACCTAAAATTTCTCTGCTCTCAGCACACTGAACTTCTGTAGCTGTCTTTGGCTGCTCGTGGGCTGATTCTTGGTTTGCTTTTGGGTTTCTTCCCTTTCAGGCTCCCTGTATTTTACAGAATTGCCCATCTGTGAGCCACCACACCCAAAAGAGGTTTAAAAGGTTTCCAGTGGACTTATTCTTGGTTTTTTTGTAGAATACAGCATTTCCTACAGTCATTTTGGTTGAATGGCATAAGACTGATTTCAGCTGATTTTCACTATTCTACATCAGCAGATTATGAAAACAGAAACAAACACCTGCCTAGTCACACAAACTGTTATAAATTCAATTCACAACTATTAAAAATTAATATTTCAAGGACTGTAATAATACTTGATCACCATTTTCCTAAATGGTTTCTGCGTTTTAAGATGCCAATTTTTTGCACAGGGATATTCAGACTGCTTTTTCTTTATTGCAGCACAACTCAAATTTCTTTACACATAATGTGACACCTAAGGTCAAGAGAACTGTAAAATAATAATTTTGGCTTATACAATTTAAAATCACATTTTTCCTAAAAAAAAAAAAAAAAATGGACAAAACCCACACTCTAAATGTCTGTCAATAAAATGGCTGTGGTTTCACCTTTCCCCACCCCATACCACATTCCTACATGGCATCAAAAAAGTCCAGCTTCCAAACACAAAATAACAGGCCTAAAAATATATATAGTGGAATCAAACAGCACACAAAATGCAAAGCTTTAGTTACCTTCTTTTTAAAGCCTGTAATAATTGCAAATTTAAAAGAGTGAATTACTAACTTTCTCTTCTGAGGTCAGATAAAAATAAATCCTAAGGCAGCTTATTTGCCATATTTAGGAGACTCAAACTGAAGCAATGACAAACATCTGGCTATGATTCTTTCTGGAATTTTGACTATTTCTTCCTGGCTAGGGAAGAAAAACACTGTGAGCTGACCAACAGCACCTCAATTCCTCCAGCACAGCACTTAATAGGATTCAGCAGCAGACTATTCCTTGACTCCTCACATATTTAAGCTGTTAATACTTTCACAGCACAGAGGGGGAAAGCCTTCATGCAAGGAAGGTCTGAGCAGGCACAGAGAGAGCAAGGCACAGGCAGGAGGGCACAAGTGCCAGTGCCAGAGCCAGGGCTGGGCTGGGCTGCCTGTGCCACCAGCAGCGTGCCCAGGGCTCCTCATGGCACACAGCAAGTGCTTTTCAGAGCCCACAGCATTATCTCAGTGTTTAACACATGTTTCTCACTTAAAATTGCTCAATAACAGCAGGTAAAAGCTGCATCATTTCTGCACCATCCCCATGGAAGTTCTTGGGGCACTAAAGCTACCAAAACTCTGGTACTGAGAGCAGCATTTGCCATGTGCAGGAGTGGGAAACACTCCCCAAACCATGGGAAGGATTTTGCTTGACTCCTCACATATTTAAGCTGTTGATACTTTCACAGCACAGAAGGGAAAGCCTTCATGCAAGGAAGGTCTGAGCAGGCACAGGGAGAGCAAGGCAAAGGCAGGAGGGCACAAGTGCCAGAGCCAGGGCTGGGCTGGGCTGCCTGTGCCACCAGCAGCGTGCCCAGGGCTCCTCATGGCACACAGCAAGTGCTTTTCAGTGCCCACAGCATTATCTCAGTGTTTAACACATGTTTCTCACTTAAAATTGCTCAATAACAGCAGTTAAAAGCTGCATCATTTCTGCACCATCCCCATGGAAGTTTTGGGGCACCAAAGCTACCAAAATTCTGCTGCTGAGAGAACATTTGCCATGTGCAGGAGTGGGAAACACTCCCCAAACCATGGGAAGGATATTGCAGTCAGATTGCTTCCTCTGCCATCCCAAAAACTTCCTGCAGCCCCAGCCCAGCTCCTGATTTCAGGGCCTCCAATGGCTGCTCAAAAACAATGGGCATCCCAGGGGAAGCCACTTTCATGGCACCTTTTCAATCACAGATAACTGCAGACTGCACAGAAACCAGAATAATCAGAGTTATTCTATTCCATTCTAAACATGAGGATGGAGAGTAGCTTTGCACTTTATTAATGCAATTTATAAATTTCAATAAGCCAAGGAAGTGCCCAGCAAAGGCACTATCACTGTCAGAGTAATCAAGTACACATTTTCATTTAGTACAGAATGAGCCACTTTGGTTTTGTAGTAATTAATAGTTTTGCAGGGTACATCAATGAACAAAGCAGACAAGAGCAGTGAGAGGACACTAATTAATAATAAAATAAAGGGAAATTACAGTGTAATCTTATCTAATTAGTCTGTTTTCAAGAATGGCAGTGGAGTCCACCCTTGTCAGAGGGAGAGGGACACCTCAGACAGCATGGCAGGGATGCAGAACTTCATTACTGCATTACATACCAAAAAAATTAAAAAGAAATTACTTCTGTTCTCAAAACAACCCAACAAAGATTAGCACAAAAGAAAAAAAAAATATCCAGTTGAAGTTTTCCCTTAGAGTCAAGCAGGCAGATCCTATAATAAATTGTACAAATATTTTTGATTCCCAAATTTCATCTGACATCCAAGCAGAAGGAGAAGAGGAAGTACATGCCATTGAAGAAGCACCAAGTTCTCCCCAAACAATTCAGTAAACTTGAAGCATAATAATATAAACTACTTTTTCTGGGGCACTTCCTCATAGCATAGAGAATATTTCATGTAAAAGAATTTCCTAAATGACACATATCACACAGGCCAAATATTAAACATCATCTGCTGGCAGCAATTCCATTAAATGTCATTTTGGTGAATTCAACCCAGCCCAGACCCTTTTACTTAAGAGTCTGCCACATTTTTGTCCTGATCGAAAGCCTCCAAGTTTAATCTCTTCAGAAAATCTGGAAAGCTGGCAGAACTTCTGCTGTAAAACCCTGATTACTTTGAAGTGTGAACTAAATTGAATTTACCAATCATTCATCTCACAGTCTGCAAAACCTCCCTTTGGACTTATTTTGGAGAGAAGAGGCCAGGTAACCCATGAAATGGCACATGCCAGATTAGAGCTGACTAAACAAGCTGGCTGTAAAAAGGGGAAAAAAACAACTCGTGGAAATAGTGAATATTGCAGCCTAGCTTTGAATGGATATGTTTCATTCTCTCTTCTCTTTTGGAAGGGAAAGGAAAACCCATAAATAGCCCATTTTCAGTTGTTTTAAACTCCAGAAAACATTGAGTATTTCTCCATCCCCTAACATTCAAACAAGATTCATTGGAGGAAGTCTCTGCCCAACACACTTTAAAGAATAATTCCCTCTTAGTAATCAATAAAATTCCTACTTAGAAATCAAACCTTATGAAACAGATGGAGAAAATGGACAGAGCCAGTGGACATAAAAGGTGGTAAAATGTAGCTATGTGGAACTTTCAGCAAACTGTTCCAGATACACCAACAACACAAAGAAAAAACTGTTCTTTCCCATTTTGTTCTCTCTCCATCCATTACATCACTCTGTCAGTCTCTTTCCTTGCTCTTTGGCAAGTTAAGAAGTCAAGTGGGCTACCAAAAAGGGCAACCACCAACTCCTGCCAGGAGAGAAGCAAGTTTTAAACTCATCTTGGAGAAAGGAAGGGATGACAGGTAAAGCTGCATGGATTAAGTTGTTGCTGTGGCTACTCTGTTCATCCCATATGGTTAAAAATGCTCCTGTGGCTCATTTTAGGCAGGGAGGAATAAACAGGGTTACTGCAGCAGGTTCCCCACCACACTGCACAGGGAAGCTGATCCTACACTCAGTCTGTCTGTCCTTCCACTGACACACCACTTTTCCCAATAAAAAGTCACTTGCCATAGCTCTTACAGACAGAAAAATGATTTTTGCCCAAAATCATTTGGTAAAAAAAGCCCCAAACCCCTTTTGGGATCACCCCATCTCCCCAGGCAGGCAGTGACAAAAGGCCTGAGTGCCACTGCACTGACAAACTACAGCTGACCTGAATCAAACACAAACCCCAGCTGATCACATCTTGTTTTCACAGCTAGTGACAAAAATTACAAAAGCAAAGAGAATGGGCAAGTGGCCTGGCAATGTGACCCTGCACTCCTCCAGGACAGCTGCTTGGCCACCAGTTTCTCTAATTGCTTTTTGAAAAATGACTGTGCTAGCACACACACCTATTCAGCAGTGTCACTGCCTTTTCCTAATTCCTGCTCTCAATAATAAGTGAAAAATTCCCATTTTCCACAACAAACAGCAGTCAGCAGCTCCTGCTATCCCAACAGCTCACCAGAGAAAGCAGGCAGATGGTCACAGTTTAATACCTCATGCCTGTTTTCTATCATTTGCTACCTTATTTAGCCAAAACTGAAAGGCCATGGAGGCAGTGTTAGCTGGACTGTAATGCCACAGCTGCTGACTCTGGACCTTTTTGTGCTCAGTGCTCTGAGGCTGACCCAAGGCTGACCCCTCTTCCTCATCACTCCCAGCATCAGGCATGAGGTTTTTAAGTTTTTCAGTTCCAACTGATCTCATAAAGAAAAGCAGCACAATATTAATTATGCTAGTGCCTGAATTTGGGTGTTTCTGTGGGTGCCATAATCAGAGAGAGCTTTCCAGGTAAAGAAAACTAAGACAGCTCCTAATTATGGTTAACACATACAGCACAACAGCTGAAAGCCCAGAAACCTGGCCTTGCCCTGACTTTCAAAATTACAGAGCTGAGGGTGTTACTTGGAGCTGTTTTCTTCTTTTTTGAATCAAAACACAAAAGCACATCTACATCAACTTGGAAAAATAAATAAAATTATCCTTCAAAAGAACCAAAGTCAGCAGATTTTGTAAAAAAATATTCTAACATAACATAAAGGGAAAAAAAGAGGCTTTTGTGTTCTATGTGGTACATGAGGGATGGGTGGGTTTGCAGCACCAGACACTTTGTGCTCAACGGGAAGGATGCAGGCACAGCCTCACTCTAAAAAACAAAAAACAGATTTCACATCTGAGACTTGAACAGCTGGACAGAATCTGTGGAACACATCCCCAAATCCAGTATTTCTTCAGAGTTCCACAGCCATCTTTTTCACTCTATTTGAAAAATCTTTTTTGAGTCTGTGCAATGAATTAAAGCTCCAAGTGGTAATTCTAAATAACTGATGACAGTTTGATACTAATGTAGAATATCTGATAGCTGAGTATCTTCACTACAACACAGTTGTTTTCTAACAACAGATCCCAGGCAAACTAGAATTTAACTCAGAGGTTAATGCTGAAAATGTAACAAGAATTGAAAGGAAAAAAAAACTAGTTTCAAAGCAGAATCTCCCTAATTTGTGCATGGCTTCTATGTCTCATGGCAGAATTCCCCAAGCATACTTTTAAATCAACATTTTCAGAAACACTGAACTGACACTGCTTTGGTGCATCCCTCCTAAAGCATGCTGGCAATCAAAGACTTTCAAATAAGAGCAAGTTTACTTGGAGAGGATACAAACCCTTAAAATAATTAATATACAGCAGTAACTAAGGCAAAGCTCTTGTGCTCTCCCAGCTGCCAAATTGACAAAGCTGCATGCAGCTCAGGAAGCAAGAACATTTTGGCAGGAGACAGTTGCTGCTCCCCCAAAGCAAACAACAAACAAAAACTCTCCTTACAGTATGTGCTTGGATTTAAAGTCTGTTAAAAACACAAAACATCTGTTATACTTGAAAGATTTTAAAAAACAAGCCATGCAACTGCTATCACTGCTTGTAAGCAGGTAAATCCCAACAGGAATCTGCATGGCTCAAAATGCCCCAGCTCTCTACAGAGGCACATCCTTGTGAGCTTTAAATTCTCAGAGGCTCAGTGTGCTTGAAGTCAGGTTTAAATCTCTCTTACCTCAATGTCAAGAACTTCCACTGTGTTGTCCAACATCTTGATTTTGACGGGGAGGTCGCGCTCGTGCGCCTTGGCGGGCGATGAGGCCATGGCAGGCAGGAGGTTCTGCCCTGGCTCCAAGGTGCTCACTCCTGAGCTCTTCTGGGCACCCAAACGAGAGCCTGGAGTCTGCAGAACTCTGTAGGTTCCTTCGATCTCTCCCATCTTCCAACAGCAAGCAGAGTCTGTAGAAATATGGAAGGAAATAGAGGGTTAGGGTTACAGCCTGAAAGATTTTACACTGACATTGTGGATGGAAATACAAATACCACTCAGTGAAGCACTATCACAAAATCCTTATTTAACATTCTTTATCCCACTAGCAAAATCACTAAGAAAGCTAATGAAGCTCTGGACAGGGCTTGGAGCAACCTGGTCTAGGGGAAGGTGTCCCTGCCCATGGGAGAGGTTGGAACAAGATGAGCTTTAGGGTCCCTTCCAACCCAAACCGTGCTATAATGACTAAAATCCAAGAGCTGGGAAGAAAAACCAACCATTCTGAACCATGGTTAAGAAATGGGAGTCAAACTTGTGCCTTCTGCCCTCTCAACATGAACATTTTTGGTTGTGACAAGGTTTTTCTGCTGATGAGCCTCCTCCCACCAGCAGCATGAGCACTGGGGACAAGAAGGTACCCAACCATCCCACTGACTGCACACTGAGATAACAGAACTATTAACTTCCTGCACCCCCAAAATGATGATTCATGCAAAACCTCAGCTGCTGGCAGCTCAGAGGCTTCATCAGGCACTGCTACAAGGTAACAGTTCCTCACCTCACCAGGAAATTTGTGCTATATCCACATTAAATCAGTGGGAAAAAATCTCAGTTACAGACACTGGTGAGTGTAGGCTGACTCCTACACAGGAGCCTTGCTGTCACAGCTTGGTGGCAGCTGTGCAGAGCCAATCTTTAATTTGACATGGGAAAAATGTCCCACGAGGCTGTCCCAGCTCTGCCATGCCACCAGGGCAGTGGTGACGTTTGCATGGGGAACCACAGTGGGGCCACACAAAGGTGAGGCCTGTGTGCTCAGAATGCAGCACTGCCCCTGCCCCGTGCCCACCCCTGGCACTGAGCATTTGGCAGCAGGAGCACACAGGGAGGCTGCCTGGGCCTTTTGGGTGAGTCACCCAAACACCACAGTGTGTGCCAACACAAGAGTGTGTGGTACTGCAGTGGGACAGCTTCACTCCAAAGGAGGGACAGGTTATTGTTTTAGTAAAAGTGTTTTGTCAGAAAAGAAGAAAGGCAGCTCATGACAACACTCCTTTGTCTCTGTGCTCAGAGTAGGTAGGCAGCCTACTGCAAGGATCTGAATGAAGCCAGCCCTAGATGTCCTTACTAATTGCTTGGGGGTGTTTATGTTTCAATTCTCACACACATCAAGACTGGTCAAATGTCTTCCTAGCTTGCAGCCCAGTGCATTTTAACATTTGGGGGGTTTTATTTTTATACTTGTAGATCCCTGTAGAGATAAACTTACTCCAGAAGGGCAGAAAGATGCCTCCCCACCTAATCACAGCCACCACAAGATTTGTGTGGCCTCTGAGCCCCTGCAGAGCCCTGACCAAGCAGCACAGATGAGAGCACCCAGAGATGTCACCAGCCTCCCATGCAACAAGAAAGTGTGACAATCACAGAATAATTTTGACTGAAAAAGTCTCTGACATCATCAGGTCCAACCCCTAACCCAGCACTGCCTACACCACCAAACCATGTCCCCAAGTGCCCCATCCACACATGTTTGAACACTTCAGGGATGGAGACTCCACCACAGCCCTAGGAAGCCTGTTCCAATGCCTGACCAACCTTTCAGTGAATAAATTTTCCCTGATATTGAATGTAAATGTCCTCTAACACAGCTTGAGGCCATTTCCTCTTGGCTGCCCCTTGTTCCCTGGGGGCAGAGCCTGACCCCCACTTGGCTGCACCCTCCTGTCAGGGAGTTACAGAGAGCAAGAAGGTTCCCCCTGAGCCTCCTGTTCTCCAGGCTGAGCTCCCTCAGCTGTGCCTCGCCTTTCTTGCTCTCCAGACCCTTCCCCAGCTCCACTGCCCAACTCTAGACATGCACCAGGGACCCAAAACCAAACCCAGCATGAAGGATGAGCTTAACCCTAAAAGTGGGCACACACTGCCCTGTGCCCAGCTTTGGGTGACAAATAATCATTAAGTTTTTTTCTTAGGGTGTTTCGTGTGTATTCTTTGGCTGAACTTCTTGGTCCGTGTGGCCACACAGCCAAGGAGGAAAACTTTTAGGTCATAAATTTTAAAAGCACCCTAACAACAAAATTCAGAGGTGTAAACTGGGTATCTCTTTCTGCTAACTGCTAATCTGAAGGAAAACCAGAGCTTGATCTGGTCACCTGTATCCCCTTGTTATCATGTCCCTTATCAGGTAATCCCATGGTAAATTTTTGCTGTTGGCATTCAGAAGCCCATGATCACCTGGAGCTGCCCAGGATCAGTCACACTCCTCACAGGGCTCTTTATTAGCCAGCCACTCTTAAAATTAGTGCTCCAGGAGCACTCATTCCCTCCTGAATAAACAGCTCCTGGAAGAGACACACACTGCAGTTACTCAAAAGGAAAAAAATGCAAGCAGCAAGAGCAGAGGCAGCAGCAGGAACAGCCCTGCAGAGCCTCAGCAGCCTCCCCTCCAGCTGGAGGCAGCTGCTGCCCCAAGGAAGGCAGGCAGGCCACCCAAGGCCAGGCTCAGGGGGAGCTCCTGGGCACTCTCCAGCTTTGGTCACCAGCCAGGAGAGACCAGAGTCACACCAAACAGGAACTGCACGTGTCAAAGTCCCTCCCCACCGGTGGTAACAGGAAAAGTGAACTCAGTGGGGCTTGATCTCACGTCTCAGTGATGACATGTTCCTAAAAATATTTCCAATATTCAGCTTTTAAAGGCCAAACAAGCACTGGGCACAACACACATGTGCAGAAGCATGATGCATAGAAGAGCAGTGGAGCATCCCCCCCATGGCACATCCTGCTCCCTGCCAGGGCACCCCACTGGTGCCACCAGAGCTGCTGACAACCCCCAGATATCCCAGTCTGCTCCCTCTGCCTCCACCACCCCATGTGTGAGGAGTGCCAGCCAAGCCAAGCACTATCTCCAGTTTCTCCAGTTTCACCACCACAGCTACAGAGGGTGTTTTAAGTACTCTGACTACACATATGACGTTTCTGGACAAAACCCACAGTGTCATGGCTCAGGAAACACTTCAGTTCAAGGGGCTGACTATGAAAGGAGGAGGAAAATGAGCTAGAGACAGGCTGCAAGCTCCAAGAACACAGAATTTCTACAGGCAGAGCAGAACATCCAACCAAGAGCCTCCTGCCATGAGTGAGCCACAACAAGACCTCAACAATGCAAAACTAAAATACAATATCACCACAACACTGGTGTTCTGGCATAAAAAAATCTTCCTTGCATTGCCTCTCCCTGAACTTGCTTGCACCTAGTCTTTCTCCTGATCATTTCCTACAAATTGGGACCCAGGGACTAAAGTTAAATCTGCTCCCTGAAGCACAGTGACTGAATGAGTGCTGCTCTCAGCCCTAAATGAAGGAGCAAACAAAACAAAATTTAGGTAGCAGTATATTCTTTTCATTTTTACCAGGTGCTTTGCAAAATACCTTTTAAGTCACAATGAGTTTCATCTTCTATTTGGATGGAATAAACATATTTTTCAGAAGCAAGACAGCGTTTTCAGCTACCAGCAAATCTGGAAAGGCAGCTTATATCTAAGGATATGCAAGATCATAGAAATATAGAGTGGCATGGGTTAAAGGAACTTTAAAGCCCACCTTGTTCCAACCCCCTCCCATGGGCAGGGACACCTTCCACTAGACCAGTTTACTTCTAGCCCCTTCAATCTGGCTTTGCACACTTGGATGACACCAAGGGCTTTCCAAGGAGCTCCTCTGAGCACGGTGTCTTTTGGTCAGTGGTCCATGGCAGGGTCCATGCTCCATCCCTCACCCATGCAGGAGGCAGATCTGAAGCGAGGCCAGTTCCCCAGCAGTGTGAACAGGGTGTTAATTCCAATAGCTACACACGGAGCAGCAAGGAAGTACAAAAGAGCAAACTTGTCTCTCTTAACTCTTTAAGCCACAGCCACCCTGAGCCACAGCTACACTGAGCTGACACAAATGATGCACCAGGAATCCATCACCGCAGCGAAGACGGTGAAGATTCCGAGTGCTCCATGGTGAGAGGAGCGATGTCTCTCCCTGAGCCGCACCTCAGGCTCCCCTAGGGCCCGTCCCAGCTCACGGCCCCGAAGGGTTCCATGGCTCTCCCTGCACACGCCGGCCGGGACGGAGCAGGATGGGCGGGGACAGCGGGGAATGTCCGCGGCCGGTCCCGGCCAGGTGAGCGGCGCTTCAGCAGCGCCTCTCGGACCGAGCAGCCGGGCCCGGCAGGACGCTCCCGGCCCGGGTCCCCGCACGGAGGCGGTCAGGGACGGGCTGTGCCGGGGACGGGCCGTGCCGGGGCGCGGCTGCCCTCACACTCGCAGCCCGGCAGGGCAGGGGCGAAGCCGCCCAGGCCGGACCTGCGGCAGCCCCAGCGAAGGCGCTTTCTAAGCCCCGGGGAAGCCGCTCCCCAGGCCCCGGCAGCCTCCGAGCCGGCGCCTCGTCCCGGCGCTGGCCGAGCGCGGCCCGCAGACCCCGTTCCGTTCCCCGGCCCGGCTCCCACACGAGCGCCGCGGGCCGGGGCCGCACCGCCGGCAGCGGCGGAAGCGCGGCCGCGCAGGCGGGGCCGAGCCACCGGCCTGGGGCGCCGCTCGCCGGCAGCGCCGCTCCGGCCCCCTCAGCTCCCGCCCCGCGCCCGCTCCCCGCGCTCCGGCCCCGGCCCGGTTCGGTTCGGTTCGCGGCCCGGAGCCGCCGCCCCGCGCTCACCTCCAGGCCGGGCCCGCTCCGCCGCCGCCCGCGCTCACACCGGCCCCGAGCGGCCCCGCCCCGCCCCGCCCGGCTGTGGGCAGCGGGACCGGGGCGGGACCGGCCCCACCCTGCGGGCGGGTAACGGGGCCCGGGGCAGGGCCCGCGGCTCGCTCCGCGCACGGAGCTCAGCGGGATACAGAACACAGACACACACCGAGCCCTCCCGCTGCCACACCGTCCCGCCGGGATCAGAGAATTATTTTATACCGAAACGGAACCCAAAGTGGGGTTTTGCAGCACGAGGAAGGCTTTAAAATAACATTTTCATGCGAAGCTGAAGGACAGGCTGCTGCACAAGACCTGCACCCCAAAAAGAGGCACATGAGATCCCCCAGTGCCACCACAGACATCCATCAGGCGCACCCCACAGATCTCACTTGCTCAGGGAAACACCACCCTGGGGGACAACACCACGCCAGTAACCAGCCCCAGGCCAAGTAGTGAAAATTTTAGGTCTTGACTAGGTTAAATTTTTCACATGTGAATTTTAAGTGGGGATAGAAACAGACTCAGCGCTACAGAACAGAAAAGGTGGGTGCTGCACAGGGGCATTGGGAAGTGTTGTTGGCCAAAGGAGCTGAAAAACACAAAAGCAGCAGCATCCTCCTCCTCCTCCTCCCTCCCCAGCCAGCAAGCCCTCACTGACACACACAAGAACAAAACACTGTAGGAAATTCAGCACAGGACAAACAGATCTTTGCACCGTCTGGATTTCATCAGCTCTAAAGCTAAGGCCAAGGCTGGCAGATAACAGGACAGCCAGGAAAAAAGCTCTTCCTGAAAAGGGCCACCTTTCACAACCCTGAGTCACCCACAGCTCACTACAGTCTGCTCTTCAAGACAAGAAGCAACAGGAATGAGAGAAATCCTCGGGTTTCTCTAGATATGGATTGTTGGAAAATAGCATGAGAATTGCAAGGAGCCATCTTGTTTCTGAGAACTTGACCTTTTCACAGCAATATGAAAAACAAAATATTGGCATAGCATATGACTTTGGTAATAAAAAGCACATAAATTATGCAGAACAGCACTTTCAAACAGAAGCAGCTTCATTACTCTCACTCACAAAAAGGCAGCTTGCAAATTTAGTGAGTAATTCCTGACTAACAGCATTCTCATCTCTTCAAAAGAACAAAAGACACAAGGTTTTAAAAAATACACCCCATGATTTTTTCTCCTTTAAAAATGATGTGGAGCTGAAGAATCTCATGGATACAGAAAAAAAAACATAAATAGGAAAGTTGCAAAATTGTACACAACATTTTAGAGAACTCCATTTATAAGACCAATGGTGATTTCAGTCAGGTGAAGTGCTTTCATTACTGACAGGCTGTTTCAGTATCTTATTTGCATGGCTTTTTATTTGCAGCCTAACTGCTAATACACTTTCACATCCTTCAAAGTGCCGACACTTCAGAGTCATCTCCATCTCAATCACTTTCTTTAACATCTAAAAAGAGCACTAAAGTTTTCTTGTGCAAAAAAGCAGCTGCCACTAAGTCAGAGAACAAATCTGATGTGATCACTTTAAAGCCACACACCACCACACTCAGGGGTGGAAGGAAAAATTACAGATGTGGCAGAGCCTTTAGAAACATCAACACCCTGCTGCTGCTCTTTATGCTTCACTCAAGAGTCCTGACTTTGTTGCTTACCAAAAACACAGGTAATTTACTGAACTGAAACAATGCAGTAAGGAAAAGGCACAAAGGTTCACTGTTTAATTGTCCTCATCCTGAACACATAAGAACAAGCTCATTTCTGACCTGTCTACTCAAACAAACAAAAAAAATCTTTTCTATCAGAGAATTCCAGAATAGTTTGGGATGGAAAGGACCTAAAAACCATCCAGTTTCAACTCCTCTGCATGGGCAGGGACACCTTCCACTATCCCAGGTAGCTCCAAGCCTCATCCAACCTGGCCTTGGACACTTCCAGGGCTGGAGCAGCCACAGGGTACAATTAGGAAGGGCCATATGAGGTTGAACTTCTGTTCTATACACTCAATCATTTATTAAATCCTCAGCATCTCTAACAAAAAACATGCTTGAGATCTGGTGTTTGGTGATTTTGAAAACCAAAAGAGGGAGTGGATGGTTATCTCTACCAGACTCAGCAGTATGTTCTTCACAGCTGTCCACAAAGACTTTTAAGTTTCTGTAATAGCCATGAAATCAAACTTTTCAGCCATCCAAGCAGTGTTTGAAGCCTTTACAGGAGGAGGACGAAGTTGAGAGACCAAAACTAGAAGAAGAATGTCATTACACATGAAAGCCAGCTGTTGCTGATGCAGTGTCAGGACAAAGCACAGCTTTCTCCTTTTGAGATAAAAACTGATAACAAGGTGTAACTCTTTCACTCAAGTAATACAACAGATAATCTGCACCACATTCTCCTCTTGGCCTGAGCAGGACAATTCAAATTACCCTTTCATGACACTATAATATAAATTTTTTCTTTAATCACCCTCTGGATGAGGTTAGAGGAAGTCCTTCAAAGCAGACTTCTTATCCAACCAAGATAACAGCCGGGAAAGCTTCTTTTTGTTCCGATCCTTCACCATGACAAAGAGAAACTCTGCAGGCTGAAAATGGTGATTTTGTCAGCACATATTTTCCAAATACACACTACAAAGCTCTGTCTCTCAGAGGTCTCCATCTCATAAGAACAAGGCAAGCAGTTTCAAATGCTTACATTGTGTCTTCCCTGCTGTCTACAGCAGCAAGCTGGCACAGCTGAGAGCAAAATTATTTACAACCACTTCAGCCAGCATTTTATACCATGTGCACCAAATGGAGCCACATGTCACCAGTTCACATTTCCAGTGTGTTGTGTTGTGCATTCCACAATGACAACACACATGGGCACACCAAGAATGATGAGGAAGATGGATTGATATGGGTTTCACTGCAGGTGGGTCACTGAAAGCACCAGAATCCCTTTGGGGGCTGTTCACAGACTTTGACTGCCACAGTTCACTGCCATTTTCTTGCTTTAGTTCAAGTCAGAGCCTTGTATGACAATTCTTCCATCTGTTACTGCCTGGAGATATTCAACAATTTCCTGTAGGCATCATTAACTTAAGCCTAAGTATCACCTAGGACTAACTGGAAGGGCTGAGAGCTTTCTCCACCAGATGATCACTTTTGAGGACATGGTGACACTGCACCACCTGCAGAGCACCTCAGAGCTCCACCAGGGGAAAAAATCACTTTTGCACAAGTGTGTTTACATGTTAGATGAAAAGTCATGACAATTAGTGAGCACCCTGGCTGTGTTTCTGGTCTGGAAGTGTTTCAGCCCTGAAGAGTTCAGCCTGTAATGGCCTGTGCAGCAGAACCAGACAGAGACCACTTGTCTTGCCTCCCACATCACCTTGGACATGTCAGCAGGGACCAGTCTGCAGGACCAACAAGTCATTCCTCAAGCTGCCTCATCACTGAATAACAAGTTCTCTACCCGACAGTCACAAAGACCATAAGTTTGTTTTTTAAATTGCAAAATCAGGTCAATTTCAGGAATTTTAATCAGGTGGTGCTCTGTACTAACAGCCCACCAGTACTTCAGGTGGTAGAAAAACTGAAAAGAGTGAAATCATAAAATCTGACCAATCCACTAACTCTCATTAGCAAATGACAAAAGACTCAAGTCAAGGTGAACAGGAATTGCTGGATAAGCAGAGATATGATCCACACAATGAGCATAAAGACTGAATAACACAGCCATACCTGTACATGCCACTTACCAGAATTACTCTCTTACTCCAGGCTCACTTACTGTTAAAATTTACTGAAAGCAAAAGAGAAATCCTGTTCTTCAGCAGCAATGAATGAAGATGCTTCAAAATGGTCAGAATGCACCTCCTTCTACTGGCAGAGATGGAATGGCAAAGGCACTCAGCAGCAGCAGTATCCTGCTAAACCAACTGATTTCTGTGCTACAGATACTTGTAAACTCTGTGGTTGGGATTTTACACTTCCAAACTTAAATAATTCTGCTCCCCACAATCATGGTCCAGCACTTCTCCCAGAAGGAAAT
Source organism: Ammospiza caudacuta (assembly GCF_027887145.1). Lineage (NCBI taxonomy): Eukaryota > Metazoa > Chordata > Aves > Passeriformes > Passerellidae > Ammospiza > Ammospiza caudacuta. Next base: position 6,407,687 of record NC_080603.1, on the reverse strand, counting down.
CTTTGAGCTTCTCATTGTTCCCCTTTGGAGTATTTTTCAAAAGCTCTTCTATACACACTGCAACTTTGAATTACATTGGCCTTTATAAAGCACAAAGTCCACCAGCCTTAGACCATGACCTGGAATTAAACCCTCATTATTAACCAATTCTTTAGAACAGGCCTAGGTATTTATGTACAGGAAAGACTTCTGCTAACAGAAAAACCCCAAGAGGCTGCAATCCCTTTTTGCAATCACCTACTTTGACTTTCATAATTACATCTCTATTTTAACTTGGCTCTCATAGTGAAGGTGGCAATTAGAACAAGTAAATTAAGCACAGCATATGTTCCTACCTGCACACACAGACACACTCACTCAGCAGCTCCTCTCAGTCTGACTGGTGAACTCGTCCAAGCACGTCCTCCCTGCCCAGAAGGTACAGTCTGTAGCCAGCAGCAGTTCTGAAGCCACAGCACAAAAATAAAGAGCACAGACAAGCTACAAACTGCAATAAAACAGAGCTGCTGAGCCACAACCCTGCAACAAAACTCCAGGTAAAAATCTGACAACTGTGTCTGCTGTGTTCTTATCCACAGGTAACAGCTGAGACACGGACAATCCCTTATTGCCCCCACGTGGTGCACCAATCTTACTGCACAAAAGCACAAATAGGCCCAGAATTCCTCTGAATTTGCTTTAAATTGAATCCAAAGGTTTTTTGATAGATGTTAGTTCTGTGACTAACAGCCTGAACGTTAAGCTGCTACCAAATAGTCTTTTCTGCAATTATACTGATTTTTTCCTCTCTCACACTTAATAATGTCTGCACACTGAGGGCAACAAAACATGTCTCAAGCAGCAATGCCTGAACACCACCTCCCAAAAAAATTGAGAGTGCCAAAAAGCTCACCCTGCCTTTTATTTTTTTATTATTTTTTAAATCCCATTGAGGTTCATCTCATTTCCCTGCCCATCAAATCAGCCTGGCTTTTGTTACCTCAGAGAAGTTGCACAAGGGTTCAAGTCAGTCATGCCTTGTACAATGCCTCAAAGATGTACATGAAAAATGTCTCTGTGTGTTTGAAGGGGTGGGGAACAAGACATCCCCAGACAGAAACCACTGCACCCCCACAATCTGAAATTCTGACAAGAAAGATCAACTCATCCTCACATACCAATCAACTTTAGTCAACAAATGCACAAATGCCCAGTTAAATATAAAAGAGAAAAAGGCCAAGTTTTATTTCATGCACAGGAACTTAGAATAATAAAAGGATAAATTTAGGATCTCCAAGCACTAGACATGGATAAGCTTGGCAATTACTTTACTGCCAGATAAACCACAGTTGAGGCTGTCAGTAACACCAACTCTGCTGCATTAACATCTGCTCATTTCAGAAATGAGGCAGCCAAACACAGATTGCTGGCAAAACAAACTGGTGGATTCCCCACTCTGCCCTCAACCCAAGGGCTGTTCCAGCTGTTGGTGCCAGGACACAGAGCACAGCAGTGCCACTGCTGCCCTGACACAGCCCCTGAGCTGAGCCCAGCTGTCAGACACATGGACAGCCACCCCTGCCATGCTGTTTCCATGTTTTAAAGCAGCCTGGGACTATTTGCTGGGCAGGAAAGAAAAATTCAAACCAGTTTTCTTGTGCTGGGTGCAAACTTTCAAAGAGATTGAAATATTCCTGGAGAGCCCAATTGTTCTCTGCAGGGAAGAAACTCTGAACTCAGAGTAAGTACCACTACAGGAACAGCTCAGCCTAGGTTTTGGGCTCTCCTCTATGGAAAAGCTTCTTAAAAGTAAAAATAAATGAAAAATTAAAAAAACCCAAGGAAATTGGAAATTGCAAGGCACAGAAGTGAGCATGTTCTGAACAAAACCTTTTACTGTCAGTGCCTTTTTTTCTCTCTTTTTAATAAATATGCTATTGAAGCAGCACAGGATCAGGTTTAATGAGAGTTTTGCATTAGCTCTCGTGGGTGTGTATATTTACCTATTTTATAGAATACACTGAGTTACCTTCACGACACTTGTGAGCTCCTATACTTCCTACATGGGTTTTTCCCCATGAATTTTTGGCTTCTGCTTTTAAAAATGAGGCAATTCCTTATTGTCCCACCAGCTTCAAACTGCATGTCAATAAAACCAGGGGGACAGCCAGGTTGAAGCACTTTAAGCATGATGCCTCAACATGGTGAAGTTCCTAATGGAAAGCACATCTTACAACTCAGATCTCCCTGACTTTTTGTCATTTTTTTGTGTATGTGACTTACAGGGCTGAACAGAAATTTCTGTTTGGCAACGTGGATCACTCTTGGAACAAAGCCTTAAACCTGACACCATTTACATCACATGAGATGTGCAAAGCTGAGAGCCAGGGAGGGCTGGGATGGAGCAAAACCAACCAGCTCCATCAGTTCTACAGAACTGTTTACTGCAGGTCTCAAAGGGAGCAGGATAAGCCTCAGGCTTGGGAGAGAGTAGAGCTCCTCATTCTTTTCCTGCCTAGGAGTTCAGTGTTTCCTACAGCAGTAAGTGCTGCACTGCTTCCTCTGTGGGACTGCTCCATAAAGCCAGGCAGGATGGCTGCAGAGCTGGGTCTGCTCTCACCCTTTTGGGGCAGCTCCCCAAAAGTGTGCTGTTCTCTCTCTGAGGTAGCCCTGGAACAAAGCCCTAAACCTGACACCATTTACATCCCATGAGATGTGCAAAGCTGAGAGCCAGGGAGGGCTGGGATGGAGCAAAACCAACCAGCTCCATCAGTTCTACAGAACTGTTTACTGCAGGTCTCAAAGGGAACAGGATAAGCCCCAGGCTTGGCAGAGAGAGCAGAGCTCCTCACTCCTCATTCTTTTCCTGCCTAGGAGTTCAGTGTTTCCTACAGCAGTGAGTGCTGCACTGCTTTCTGTGTGGCACTGCTCCATAAAGCCAGGCAGGATGGCTGCAGGGCTGGGTCTGCTCTCACCCTTTTAGGGGAGCTCCCCAAAAGTGTGCTGTTCTCTCACTGAGGGAGCTGGACACCTCCTCTGCCTTGCTGGACTGACAGGCTCTCATTCCTGTGGGTGGGAGTGAAATTCATTTGCCTTCTGCATTTCAAGCACCGAAACTAAACTTGCAAACACACAGCTCCATCAGATCTTGCCTTGCTAAATGCTGCAGAAACTCCACGAGGCACCTGAAACTTGGGCACACCCTGCTGTGGCTGTGAGCCAGGCCCAGGTGATCCCATCATGTCTGGGCTGCCCTGGCAGGGTGTCTGGCCATCACACCACTCCTTAGACAAAGCTCTTCCTCCTCATACTCCATTCCCAGTTTCTGGGTTTCACCTGTAATGACATCAAATGTAACTTCACTGCACACATGCTCACCTGGGCACTGTGACAACAGCCTGGTGCCAGCACCCTTCAAGTCTTCATATAAAAGGACACACTAGAAGGTGACAGCACCTCCCATTTTTTGGATTATGAAGGGATTCTTTAGGAAACAACTACACACCAAGGGCTGCTCCAGCACAGGGACAACCCCTGCTTCACAGGTAAACTGACCTGCAGTGCCAGCCCCATGCCTTTGGGGCTGTCCACAGGAACAGCAGCTCAGAGCCTCATTCAGCATCTCTGGTGGCAGCCATGGCAGGAACAGGGCTTCAGAACAACAAGCTGCTCATCAAACTGTTATCTCTGCTGAGAAATTGCCCTTGGGAATCGTGGGCTGTGGGAAAATCTCTATGGCAAGCTGAGTTATGAAGTGCTTTAATCACAGCTTTCTTGCACTGCAGGAATCCTTTAAGCATTTCTTTCTGGCTTTCTCTGACAGCAGGAGCCCTGTGTTAAGCTCTTTGAGCTCTATTCCATACTCAGCATTGAGAGAAAACAGCAAATAGGGAAGAGCACATAATTCCATGGAGTCCTTTGCACTGAATTCCAGTACAATGTCCTTCCAAGCAATGGTTTCAGCTCTTCCCAAAGCCTTTATGGATTATATTCTTGCACATTCCGAGCAATTACCACCTCATTTCTCCTCTAGTTCAGACACTTCCCTAAAGCATGCAGCATTTCAGGATCTACTACAAAGTGTCCAGAGAAAGGCAGGAAAAGTTACATTTTTCATTTTTCTTTACTCAGATGTCAGGAAACAAAGGTTTATAGATATTTTGTTCACTTTTCTTTCTCTTTTTGTAACACTAGATCTGTGTAACAAGCTAGCAAAATGCTGCTAGAAATCCTTCTCCAAGGCCCAGAAGCCAGATAAACCAGCAAGAGCCCCACAGAGAGGCCAACAGAACAGACACAGGAGGTGTGCTCAGCCCTGTCCAAACACTCAGAAAGATCCAGACAATATTTGGCAGTGTGGAGCAGGAGAGCTGCCTGAAAAAGGCACTTCTCTGTACCCATGCTGTCCACTGAGACAGAAACAGTAAAGGACTCAAGTGATATTGAAGTTACAACCCACGAATCTGAACTTTATTTCTTTCAGTCTTGAGAGGATTTCCTACTAAATGCCTTCTGAATATAGTTGGGATTGGCAGCATTTGTTAATGAATGCCAAACATTCCCTTCCACTGACATCACAGGAGAGCTTTCTCCTCTGCAGCTCACTCTGAGGTCATTAGAGTGTGTATGAAGACAGAGGTGTGACTGATTCACACACAGGAGTCACACAAATGAAAAGCCTGGGAGCAAGCAGTGTCAGAGTTTGATCTAATATTCAAAATCACCTGAAAAGGGAACATCACAGGCTCTGAATGATATTTTTTCCTCATTCTTTGCTGAAGAGCCACGATAGCCAGGGAGTGAATTTGAATTACTCTCCCCAGAAAAGGGAACATTTGGGCATACAAGCCACCATCATTCTAACCAGGATAAGCAGAACCTACAAAAATGCTACCCCAAAAGTATGGATGAAGTACAAGAAAAAAGCTGGGAGCTTGCAGGATCCCAAATGGAAGGAGCAAAGAAAGGGAGAGAGTCTAGAGACAGCCATGGTGGCTGCTGCTCTGCTCTCCTCCCCCTCCCCAGAGGGTGCTCTCTAGTGATGAGAAGGGTCCACTAAATAAAAGCCAGGGCTCAGCACACTGCAAGAGGTTTCTCCTCTCTGGAGTTGCCACAGCATTCTCCTTGCAAACATTCTGTCACTTTAACAGTGACAAAAAGATCTGTACTCCTTTAGGGGTGAACTTCCAAACCGCTGTAGCAGAGAATTTCCCCAAACCTGGCCCATTTTCTCCCATGCTATGCATGCTTAGTCATCCTTGGGGGCAGATCTCTGACTGACCTCCCTAAAATCTCTGTCCTGACTCTCAACATGGTGTGGACCCCACTGAGTAGACCTGGCAGACTTAGCAACAAGAACGTGCTTTCCTTAACATACAAAGGGCATTCAAAACTCTCAAAAGCTGCTCTAACAGGCTAGAGGGAGGAAAAAGGGGTGAAAAGCTGGAGAAAATCATCCTTCCCTGTTCTCCCTGCATAACAACACTGAATACTCATCAAATGACCCTCATTGTCCTCAATGTTATCATGTCATAAAGTGGCATCCCACAGTACAGCAACAAAGCAAAAATCAAATCCTGATTGCTCTCCCTGCCCTGAAAAAACCCTCCATGAGGAGCATCTATGGCAATAAACACAGAGTTAGGCACCACACCCACTGAACAGACCAAGCAACATTGGGACTTCTCAGATACAGAAAATGCTTGGATCAAACCTGTTTCCAACCTGCTCTGGGCACATCTGTGGTTTTCTCACTGTTTTGTGCCCCACACTGGGGCTGAATTAAGGCTGTCCTGGTTTAGCAATGGTATTTCCCAATTCACTGCTCCCACTGAAACTCCAAACCAGGCTGCCAATCACTTGCTCCCTCTTCCTCTCTCTCTCTTTTCTGCATCAGGATGGAGAGGAGAACTGGAAACACAAAATGTTTTAAGAACAATTTACTGGAAACAGCAATGAGATAAGAAAAGGAACAGTAATAGCAACCATATTAAAAAACAAAAATGATACAAAAGAGAGAGAAAATGCCCACCATGGAGCCCAACCCCATCCACTGTCACGCCAACCCTGCCCTTCCTGGCTGCCCCAAAAATTAACCCTGTCCTGGCTAGAACAGGACAATATTTCAAACATACCACCACAAATTAATATTGAGTACAATAAAGAATCATAATAAACACAGAACAGCTTTTTAGCATTTTTATTACAGTTTTAGCTAATTGAAGTACACAGATTATAACAGGTTTTTGTACCAAGAACTAGTAACTTTTGCTATCAACTATAAAGCTCTGCAAATTCAAAAGTATTTTTACTCCTAATATAAAAACCATCACAACACAGTAAAAGACAAAGAATTGTGGCTAGTTCAACAAACCACCAAACAGAATTTACCTTTTGTCCCCAAGCCTTTCTGCCACTCATATTTTTTTCTTTTACCAGCAGCTTTTCTGAGAAAAGTAGTCTTGCTTTTCATGCCTTAGCACAAAACCATCCATTTCAAGACCATCTCAAGAAAAGTGAAGGAGAACCTTCAGAGACATCAGGCACACTATGAACAACTGTCCCAAAGACTTGGGAAGATGCAGTAATTAATTACCTAAAATGGCTAATGCCAAAAACTTGGTTTTTCCCATTAAATGCCAAAGCAACATACAAAAATATTTCTCCTGTTGAATTTTTAGATCATTTTTTTTGATCAATTTAGATCAAACTTTTCTTTGCTTAATAATAACATGAAATGCTTTATCCTGAACAAATATTTTAATAGATATGTAAATATTCCAAAGAAATAATTTCACAGATGGTGACCAAACAGCACTAAACAAATGGACAGTGTGCTCTTGTTCCCATGTTAAAAATAGAGAAAAAACCTTTCAACCCAATATACACAGTGAGAGTGACAAGTACAACCAGGCCCCTGTGCAGACATTTTACATTTCACAGTTTTTCTTCAAGTACAGGCTCATGGTAATAGAAATAAATAAGGTGTTGTGGAGTGTTCTCTGACAGTGCTGCTACATTACTTTGGTCCTACACCCTTTTTTGAAAAAGCAATTCAAGAATTTAGAAGCACATGTTTTTCTAACCAAGTTTTATGTGTAGAGGTTTGACAAAATGGGATTTAACTCTTCTGTGCATACAAAAAGGTTCTCATTTTCAGTTTTGTCAAAGTAAGGGAAAGTCAAATGAGTTGTGTCAAAGTTTGGAAGACAGAGCTGGACATCCCCAGCTACAATGCAGGATTTTACTTCACATTTTTAGAAAGATTCAAACATAAAACAGCAGTTTCAGGCAGGTAAAAATTTCAGCTGATATTTATATTTAATCTAGCCACTGAAGCACCACTGGAATTATACATTAGCTGCAGAAATTCTATTATTTTTTCCACAGGAACATTAACAAAATTCTAAAAGTCACAGCTGCACCTGAGCTCAAAGAGCCAAAAGAAGTTGCAATTCTATCTATTTGTTTATTAGCTGCTCAGATAAGGATGTTTTGTGATAGAACAGATGAAGAAATCTGATTGCTGGCTTTATCAGGAGCAGCAAACAACACAGGGTGTGTCACTGCTTGCCCTGTCAGCCACCACCTGGGCACTTGTGTTGATTATTGATTATTTGCTGCAAACACAACACAAGGAATGATCTGCAGCGCAAGCCCAGCCAAGATAAAAAGTCTCCTTTGCTACCAGGATTAAAAAAGTGATCTTGGCCTAATAAAAGGAAACAGAGTCTCTCCTGAAGTAATACTGCTGACTCCATCCTGGAGCAAGAACTTAAAATACAGTTTGCACTGATCCTGTTAGGAACAGGTCACTTTTAAAAAGAGAAGTGTGCTCATATATATTTTTACTACATGTAACAGTTTACAATGCCCTAAAAATAGTATGAAAATACTTATTAGGAATTATAGAATTTCTTACACTTTGGATGTAGGAAACACCCATGCATAGAAAACTACTCTTTGGAGTTTACCACTTTCAACAATAAAATCAGCCTTATTCAAGTTTATTTGGCTACAATAATGCCAGAAAATAGCAGGAGTGATTTGTGATGGCCTACAAGAAACTATTCAAAATTAGCTGCAATAGAGTAATAGACTTTAGGAAAACCATAAGCCTCAAGGGTAAATCTAAAAGAAATAATGCCTGTCATGTAACATACAGTGTGCCTCTCACAGAGGCATCTCCTCTCCTTCCTTTTGCTAAGACACAAGGCATGCTTGAATTTTCATTTGATGTTCTGCAGAGGCCAAGGAAATCCTCTGCTGTGAGCAGAGACAGAGAAAGGGCTGCTGGTCTCACACACACATGTAAACACTGCAGTATTTATAAAATTAGCCTTGCAGGGGTGCAGCCTTAGTGAGGTGACTGTTACCTGGCACTGAACAAGGGATCACTGGCAGCTGCTTATTTCTAAATGGAATACAAAGTTAAAAGTAGGGAGCTAATAAGGTATATTAAAAAAATATTACTATCTACTGCTTATCAGGCTAGAAAACTTTCAATAACTATTTTGTATCCCTAAGAGGAAATTTAAAATAACCTCAAGAAAAGAAGGACTAAAAAAAATGAAAGTCAAATGTGTATAATATATAAAAATACCAACTGACTACACGTTATGAAATACATCTCACAAGGTGTTACCACAAAACAGTCCCACATTAAACTCCACAGCAAGCTCCAGATCACATGGAAGCAAGAGGCATCCTTTTGTCCTCCACCACTGCAATCCAGCTCCAGGAGGTCTCCTGTGAGTCAGGGGGTAAAATCATCTAAAAACAAGACAGGAAAAGACCATTTCAGATCAGCAGTCTTCTCACATTAAGAAACCTGAAAGAACTGCACACATTTTTATAAGTCACAAGTAAACAATGACTTCATCATGAGATTAAGAAACCTGGTTAAACTATTTCAAAGACTTCTTCCATAATTCTTACCTGGATATATTGTATTGACTTTCTGGGAAATTTTTATATGTATACACACACACCACCACACTGTTTAGTTTGACTCCAAGCCATCTAACTTTGCAAACAGCAGTTAATCTTTATAAATTAAAATTCACACTGAAACCTATGGAAACCCATTTCGTTAACATTTTTCCAAAACTTCTTAATACCAAGCACATTAGAGAGCAGCTAAAGGAGAAGCCCTTTAAGTTTATTAAGGTTATTTGAGCATCTTACCCAAGACTTTACACATGGTGCCCACTGCTGTCACCTTCTCCACTTTGCATCTGCATCTGCATCTGTGCCTGCATCCTTGCAATCATCTCCTGCATGCGGCGCAGCTGGAAAAGCAGCACAGAGGAATTCTGTAGCTCACAATAGAATTCTTCACTGTCATCACTCTAATTCTTATTTTTATTAAAGAGGGAATCACACATCTGCATTTTCTTTATCTGACAGGTAATGTACTCAGGTTATGGCATCTTCTTTTACTGCTCTGCATCACTGAAGAGGCTGGCATTTACTGACTGAAATACATAGACTTTATTATTGTACTGTGGGATGGGATTTTTAAGCATCCCTAAGTGGAAGTCTCTGATGTTACATGTATAAAAATTATGGTTCTGAAGTACTGAACAAGCATTTACACTTACTAAAGTTTATCAGAAAAAAAAAAAAAGCAGCCTGGTTATGTCTCTCCAAACTACTCCTGTATCTGTCATCAAAAAAAAATTGTCAGGATTATTCCCCAACTCCCTTGTTAGGGATGACTGGGTGGAAGCAACTATTACAGGCAAACCATCCAGTGAGACACAAGCATGACTAAACTTGGTTGAAGCTCAGTTTTAGAGTATTGCATTTTAGAGTAACAGACTATCTTAGAAGCAGCTTTTTTAATTGAAATCAATCATCTATGAGTCCCATTAACCTCTTGCTTGTGTGGTAGATTCCCATTCATCCTGCCATGTGTGATCATGTCAGACCCTTTCCCTTCTGTCATCCACTTCTCAACAAGGCTATTAATCTCATCTACCCTAGCACAGCACCTGTTTCAGGTCTCCACTTCAGTCTTTCTGCCCACATTTTGCTTTTCATTGCACTTTTTCTAGTCTTGCCTATCTATAATCTTTACAGGTTAGAGGAACAGGAAAAGCAGCATTAGAGCTACACATTGTGAATTTGTCACAGTGGCAGAATGAAAATTTCTGTTTCATTTTTTATTTCTGGCCGTTTTTACCATCTTTCTCTCTTTTGCTGCAGAGCTGAACTGACTTTGTCCCAGTCTGCAGCTGTTAACTGCAGAACCTTTACTCCCAGGAGGACGATTCTCCTTGCCCAAACTGTTTTACATCCATTGCTGATCAGTAAAATGGAATCATGTTTTACCAGATTCCACTTGTTCCAAAAAATCCCTTTTCTGAGTCTCCTCCTCCTTCTGTTTTCTTAGTGAAACTTTAAATAACTTTATATTGGCATGTAACTGTTTTTCCTTGATGAATTACCAAGATCATATACATGTTTGCTCTAAAGCAGCAACAAAACAAAAATTCCCCCATTACAAGAATATAAAGTTCTGTCATCTTACTTCTGCTTCCTTCTCAAGCAGAATCTGGTCTTTATTCACTTCTTCATCTTCTATTTTCCTAAAATAATATTAATATTGTTAGAAACATAAAAACATTAAGGTTGGAAGATTTCTGAGTCCAAGCATTAACCCACTATTGTGTTAACCCACTAACATGTCCCTCAGTGTTACTGTCATATTTTCTGAAAAATCCTTTTGCCAGGATTTCTTCTCCTGGGAAGCTGAGAAGCCTCAAAAAAGAATGCAAACAATAATTATCTGATTGCTTCTCCTGTGTTTGCTGCTTTGGAATGTGGGCTGGAGATTGTTTACCAACAAGTGCTTGTTTGATTGGTTTCATGTAAATTGTTTTTACTTAATGACCAATCACCATCAGTTGTGTTGGATTCTGAAGAGTCAATCACGAGTTTTCATTCTCATTCTTGTTAAATCTTCTGATGTATCCTTTATCTTTCTTTAGTATAGTTTTAGTATAGCATAATAAAATTAATATCATATCATAAAATATCAGCTTTCTGAGAACATGGAGTCAGATTCCTCATTTCTCACCTTGTCCTGGAGACCTCACCAACTCAACAGCCCAGTGCCACATCCACAAGCAGTTTGAACACTTCAGGGATGGCAGCACCACCACTGCCCTTGGGCAGCCTGTGCCAGTGCCCAAACACCCTTTCTGTGGAGAAATTTCTCCTAATATCAATCTAAATCTCCCTGGTGCAACCTGAGGCTGTTTCCTGTTATGGCACCACTTGTTACTTGGGAGAAGTGACTGCCTCCCTCATACCTGGCTTTATTCAAGATTTCCTACCACTTTGCTAATGGCTTTCTCCTTCCCCATGTCACAACAGGGAGGATCTACTAATGGAGCTAATCAAGTAAGTGCCATCAAACATGCAAAGCAAATAAATTGGTGTTTGTTAAAAAGTTAACAGAGAAATACATTGTAAAAAAATCCCGTGTAAACAAAAAGAAATAAATTATTGTAAATAAATCCAGTGTAAAGAAATACATTGTAAAAAATCTGCTGTGCCCCAAAACCTCTGAGATCATTAGTGAGTACAGACAACAAACACATATTGTAAGCACTCCTGGTAGCAAAGTGCAAGCTTGAAATAAATTCACATGAAATTTATCCTCATTTACAGTAAACCTAACTATGTTCTAGTGCCATTTCAGAAATGTGAAAGGAAATGGACCACTTAACTAGAAAATATACAAAAACATGTTTTAGTTTCACATACCCAACTTAACAGCAACTTGAAATCCTCTAAAAATTGGATGACCTTAGGTCACATTACCTCTAAGGCCTTTGTACACACTTGTTGGATAAGAGGTGCCAGAACTTGGGAAGTTTGGGGATTTTACCTTGAATTTCAGAAAGCAGGATTTCAAATCAGGAGAGAAGAGGATTTTATCTTGCCTGTAGGCAGAAAACTCTAAAAGGAAAACTCTTTTTGCTGAAAACTGACCAGACATGTTACAAAATGTCTGTTAACAGCTTGATGAGGAAACTTTTGCAAAATGCCCCAAAAACCCCAAAATGTGCAATTTGGAACCCTCTAGTGGCTGTGAGAAGAGATGCAGCTGAAACACCTAAACCAGGAATCGTGCAATTTCCCACAAGAACTCCCCAACTCGTCTTTACAGACCCTGCTAATGTGTTTAAAAATGGGGTGTTTTACCCAGTTCTCTTCCCAGGAAAGCTGTGCCCTATCCAAGCCAGCTCAAAACAGGGCTAAGAGTTTGTGTCTGCTACTATTTATGTATGTCATGTTTAATAAAGCACTACAAAAAAGTTTGATCATCTCTTTTTAAAGCCTCCATCCAAATATTCTGGTTGAAAAAAACCTCCACACACTCTTTTTAAGATATCAGCTCTGATCTAATTTGCAGATTTTTTAAGGCATTTATCATAAACATCTGTCCTACTTAGGACCTTCAACATTCCAACCCAACCATGTTCAAGCCTCAGACCAAAGCACAGACCTATTCCCACAATTTCCTAACCCCACCACCATCACTTCAGATTTACCAAATAGTTTTTTGTTACACTCTTTGTAAGCTGCTCAACAGAACTTGATGTTGACTGGAGTTACAAAGCTGCCTTTGGTCTACCAAATCCTAGCAATGCAATGGTAGGTGAGACACAGAGAGAGCAAAATAGAAATTCAGAAGAGGAGAAAGCAGCATGCAACCATGAGATGCCAACCTGGTGCCTCGTTTGAGCCTCTCAGAGCGGAAATTCTCATAGTGAAGATCCTGGGTCACCTCCTGAAGGTCCTGCATGTGGGTGCTGGAGGAAATAAAGTAATTAACAGATAAAACATCCTTGTGTCACATCAGTTTGCTTAAGCAACTCCGGCATTCAGCACTGGCTTGGATCAATGTGCTCAGCATGCACACCCACTTAGCATACTAATTTAAAACTGATTTCAGTTCAATTGGTGCAATAAAGGACACAGAGAGGTCACCTCAGCCCTGAGACTGCCCTGGCAGAGCTGTACTCCTGGGTGAGGCCTTTGATGAATCTGAGCAGGCAAAACAGAGTAGCATAGACCAGGAAAAAAACCAACCAGGGGGCTTTTCAGGTCTGCTCCCTTGCAAATGTACCTACTCATAGATATATTGAAATCAGCACAACTTGTTTTATGTTCAGGGGATTTAAGCAGCAAAACAACACTGCATTGGATAAAAGAAGCACACAAATCACTATTTTCACAGAATCACTGAGTAATTCAGATCAGAGAGGACCTGTGAGTCCTGTGTGGTCCAACCTCTGACTAGGCCTAGCTCAGCTAGGTCAAGGCTGCTCATGGCCTTCTCCACACAAATTCTGGATGTCCCGGCATTACACAACTGCTGCAAAGCCCCAGTGCAGTGCTTGATTATCTTGGTGATTGTTTTCTAAACTCCCATGTAACTGGAATGTTCTCACTTACATTAACATGGTCCTCAGCTTCAGGAAGTCATTATGCTCTGGATTCTCCACTTCAACTACACCCCACGGGTAGAGCCGACCTCGGACTTTTTTGCCTTTTGCTTCAATGAGTTGATTGGACCCCACTACACAAAATGGAATGCTGGCCTGAAAGCCAAAAGTGCAACAATTACTTACAATAAACCAGGACAAACAACTCCAAGAACAACTCTTGTTCTGCCCAGCACTGCATATTATGGTAATAAGTTCATAATTATTTTAAATTAAAGGTGTAAAATAAATAAAAGGAACTGCTGCCACCATTTTCCAAGCTAGGGAAGCCTGGGCAGAGACACTTCAGGTGTCTCATTTCTGGGTGAACCTGAGTGACTCACTCCAGGTTGCATTGCAGCTCCTGTCCTAAAGCCATCTGAGCAGTCTGAAAAAATACAATATATTATCCATGTATATAATTATTAAACCAGTCACACCTTCAGGAGTCTGGTCTGCTCCTTAAAATCTTCATCCTCATCTGATTCAGCATCAGGCAGGTGATAAATCTTGATGCCATGCTCTTCTATTTCATCCAGAATCTGAGATATGCAATAAAAGAAATAGATATAATGTACATGGAGAATCAGTACTTTTAAATCCTAATATAAAATTACTTAATACACAGGCTCTTAAGAAATCTGGATTTATCTTATTGATCCAAATTGCTCAGCAGGGATTTGTTTTTAAATACTATATTTATTCATGATATTCAACAATTGCTTGCCATGGACTTTCATACAAACAACAGTGTCCACAAAACCACCATTCTTTGTGAAAGCTGTGCTTTGTTAAACCTTTGCAATTTTTTTTTTTAATAATAATAAAGGTGTTGACAAAGAAATTATACTTGCTTTCTACAGCTTAACCTCCTTGCTCTTACATCTGAATTGCTACTTGGGGGGTAGGGGTGGGAGTGTTTGAAAAACTGAGATATAGACACTACAAATACTTTTTTCTTCATGATTGACAGTAATGGTACCCACACCAGGAATCCATCTACCATAGACCACAAATTTTGCTCTTTAAAAAATAATAATCTTTACTTCTGCAGAATTCTAGCACTCTAAACATACCTACTAGAGTATACTATATATAAAGTCTTCATTTTTATTCCAGAATAACTGACAAAATCATAGTTTTCAATGCAAGAGCTAAGACTGGAGCATGCCTTTGACAAGGTAATTCTAACACTTCTTTCTGAACTTCATAGCTGTTCTTAGCTCATGATGGTTTGCTGAATCCCACCTCCTCCCAGCAAATATAGCATCAAGCCCTGCATGACTGGATGTGTTAAGAGGTCTTGCCTCTGGAAGACAGAGCTGGAATGATTTAGAAGGAGTGACAAAAGGGAAGAAAAACAGCCTCACAACCAGAAACATCTCTGAAAAATCCCATTTTTTAACCATCAGAATTCTGACTGGGGAAAAAACCCATGTGCACATTATAAATGCAGATACTATCTCTGCTTTAGGATTGATTAAACAGGTAACTGAGCAATTACCATCAGCAAATGTATTTAAATATTTTTCCAAAGTTTCAAAATTCACTCAATCTAACTGTAAACATAGCCAGATTACCATTTTACAAACAACATTTGAAGCACAGTTTCTCATTTAAATACATAACAAAATATTTTACAGGATATCAAACTACATATTAAGTGATGCTACACTGTGCATGAGATTCTATTTCCCTCAGCTAGGACAGAGCAAGGTTAATGAGAATGCCCACACTGCCACAACCAAAGCACAGCACATTTCTGCAAGCCAGAAAAACACTCACCCTTTTCTTTAGTCTCTCTCTCTCCTTCAGAGAAAGTGTATCAGCTTTTGCAATCACTGGTACAATATTTACTTTGTTGTGTATGGCCTTCATAAACTCAACATCCAGAGGCTTAAGGCTAAAATTAAAATATGAAAAATTTTTATTTATTTTTTACTCTAAATTACCGATTTATTTTCATTCCAACAGAAATATCTCTCTTTACACAGAGAGAAAGAACACAGCCAATTAATGTTAGCAGTTATAGTAGTTGCTTAAGTAATGGCAACCTGATTCTGAAAATTTAAGTCACCAGGCACAAACCAACTCTCTAAAATAAAATAATGTAAAAAAAATGACAGAGAAACACCTACCCATGACCAAATGGAGAAATGAAGTAGAAACAGCAATGAACTCGATTATCTATGATATGCCTTCTGTTCAATCCACTCTCATCGTGCAGGTATCGCTCAAACTGCTCATCAATGTAAGAGATTATGGTCTTAAAGCTGGAAAACAAACACAGATTTGAGGAATCACCAAATGGCCCTCAACTTTAGGACTCTTTCAAAGATAATAATAAACTACTAAGATACCCTGCTGGTCAACCAATCTTCTGTTGGACAAAAATTCATTTACTCATTCTATAGAACAGGGAAAATAGAAAAACACATCTTAAAATTTTATTGGAATTCTAGAATAACAAAGAATAATAACAATAATTATAATTGCTGTTGTAAAAATTGTTGTAAAAATATAATATAATAATAATAACAAGCAATGCATATTACATATATATGTATATAAAGATAATATATACATAACCCAACTTCAGTTCTACAACAAATTTCTCTTGGGTTAGTGTTTATATCTTGATTAGCATTAACTACACATTTTCAAGATATTTTATGGTTCTTGTTGCAAACTGGTTTAAAATCATAAATGGTTTGTTTTGGAAGGGACCTTTAAAGATCACCTATTTCCAAGCTATTGTCATGGGCAGGGACACCCTCCATTAGTCCAGGGTTCTCTTGAGCACTTTCAGGGATGGGGCAGCCACAGCTCCTCTGGGCAACTGTGCCAGGGGCCTCAACACCATCACTGGAAAAAAGTCTCTGCTACATCCAACCTAAATCTACTCTCTGTTTCAAACCATTGTCCCTTGCTCTTCTACTACAGGCCTTGGTATTAAGTCTCTGTCCATGTTTCCTGTGAGCCCCTTTGATATATTTCAAGTCCTCAGTAAGGTTTCCCTGGATCTTTTTCTCAGATGGAACCCCAACTCTCCCAGCCTCCTCTCCTTACTGCTGTTTTAGCCCTTGGATCACTTTTGTGGTTCTCCTGTGCACCTGCCCCACCAGGTCCATGTCTGCCTTGTGTTAGAGCCCAGAGCTGGATGCAGATCTCACAGGAGTGGGGCAGAACTCCCTCCCTCAGCCTGGGACACTAATGGCTTTCAGGGACTGCCTGCTCATACCCAACTTTTTTTTATCCACCAGTGTCCTGATTCTGGCCCAGATCTACAGGAGGGGACAACTCCAGAGAGGAACAACTTATTGCAGTGTGCTGAGCCCTGGCTTTTATTTACTGGACACTGTTCATCACTAGAGAGCAGCCTCAGGCAAGGAGGAGGAAAGCAGAGCAACAGGCACCAAGGCATTCCAACTGCAACTGAACCACTGCCACAACCTGTGCCACAAACAGCTGCCCCTACACTGAAGAAGAAATCCAAGACCAAATCAGTTTGCCTAGTGAAGGATGAAGAGGAAGCAGGAGGAAGAGGCAGGGCCAGAGATAATCACCCAATTGCTATACTTGGTGAAAAGATTTCAGCTGCCATTTGGGGGACACCCTGGCAACTTGGCTGCTCTGGCACCAGGACATGGTGGCCCACCACATGGAATCAGATCATAGGGAAGCCAAGGAACTGGGATCCCTGTCCTGGGATGTGGGCATTGACAAGGGGATTGGGAAGAGGACAGAAACTCTCAGCTCTGGTGGTGACTTCTGTCAAGTGTGAGGGAAAGGTATTTTCTCAAGGATGATCTAATGGTGTGACCAGGCAGGTGCAAGGCCATGGAGGAAGGTATCCAGTACCTGAGAGAACTGGCTGTGCTGGAGGCAATCTCTAGGGGTCCAAATAACCATCAGTCCCCTGTAGATCCAGATGAGGGGCTCTGTACACAACCCATGAGGCAGAAGTTTGTACAGAGCACACCACTGTTGTATGTCAACTTGTTGGCACTGTTATCAATGAAAGAAGGAGAGCAAACAGTGCTTCAGGTGACCCAGCTCTGGCAACATGAATATTACTTTTTTTCTTCCCTACCAACCTGCACCTCAGCTGTGGAAACACTGTCCAAGATTAAGAATAGATTTGAAAAACTAGAGAGGAAATGTTCCATACTCCACCAGTATGGGCCAGTCCCTGCTGCTGGGAGCAAACCCCCCCATCCTCAGGACACAGGATGTACACCATGTGGCAACCTGTGGTTTTACCTACATGGCCACAGAAAAGACATCAGGAAGTGGGATGGAAAACCCAGCACTGCCTCAGCAGCAGGGGGGCAGGAGCTGACAGGAAGCACAACCACCACAGGAAATTCTTCAAGCATAAATGCAGCTCCAGCTTCCAGTGGGCAGGTCCTCAGACACAATAGAAGGGCTGATGTTACTCCTGAAGTGTAAGGCTTCAGAACACTTGCAGTACATTGATGGCATCATCATGTGGGGAAACATGGCAGAGGAAGTTTTTGAGCAAGGGGAGAAGACAATCCAGATCTTTCTGAAGGTTGGTTTTGCCATAAAACAAAGTGAGGTCAAGGGACCAGCTCAGGAAATCCAGTTCTTAAGAGTAAAAAGGCAAAATAGGCATTGTCAGACTCCAGTGGATGTGGTGAACAAAACAGCAGCTCTGTCCCCAGTGAGCAGCAGGAATGAAGCTCAGGCTGTCCCAGGTGCTGTGGGATTTTGTAAGGTGCATATTGCAGAGTACAGTCAGATTGCAGGGCCGCTCTATCATGTGACCCAGAAGAAGAATGATTTCAAGTGGGGTCCTGACCATCAACAAGCTTTTGAACAAATGAAACATGAGATTGTTCATGCAGTAGCCCTTGGGCTCACAGGACAGGACATGTGGGCTTGAAGCTGAATTTCACTTCATTGAGCAATTTAATTTCCAAAATTATGGGGAAAGGCAGAAGTTGCCTTGAGGTTCAGGGGTTTGAGAGATGTGGGAAAAGGAATTACCACTGAAAACTGATTTGACCTCAAGATTAGTTCTCAGTATTTACTATAATGTAAATTTGTAAAAAGAAAAAAAAACCTAAACAAACAAACAATGAAAATCTAAGTTGATGAAAAGCATTTAAAAATTAGGCACAGAATCTGAAAAATGAATGTGACAAGTGAATGTTGACAAGATCTAGGGGAGGGTTTTTGCTTGCACTGAAGAGTAGGTGATTTACTTTCCTAGAGTATTATTGAGAATCAAGGTCACTGTTCACTTAAAGCTCTTTCAAGCAAAATGGAAGTTAACAAAGAAATAAAAAGTATTACAAAATTGATTTCAAGTTGTGTCAAAGTTATTGCTGCCTCTTCACACGTATTGGAATTCATTCATAACACCAAGATTAAGCTTCTTCAAAATAAGAAAACAAAAAATCCCACCTCAAATTGAGCATTTCACAAGCACACAGCACACTCCCACTCCCCAGGAGAGATAAGAAATCCATGTTATTCTCCACAGATGGATGAAGAGATGCTGTGTGTGCACGTACCAGTCCCGGCAGTTGATGGCATAATCAAACTTCTTCAAAATTAGAAAACAAAAAATCCCACCTCAAATTGAGCATTTCACAAGCACACAGCACACTCCCACCCCCCAGGGGAGATAAGAAATCCATGTTATTCTCCATAGGCAGATGAAGAGATGCTGTGTGTGCACGTACCAGTCCCGGCAGTTGATGGCATAATCAAACTTCTTCAAAATTAGAAAACAAAAAATCCCACCTCAAACTGAGCGTTTCACAGGCACACAGCACACTCCCACCCCCCAGGGGAGATAAGAAATCCATGTTATTCTCCACAGATGGATGAAGAGATGCTGTGTGTGCACGTACCAGTCCCGGCAGTTGATGGCATCCCCGTAGCCCGGGGTATCCACAACCGTCAGGCGCAGCTTCACCCCCCTCTCCTCAATTTCCACTGTGGAGGCCTCAATCTGCACTGTGCGCTCAATCTTATCTGAAAAACAGCAAACTGCATCCTGCACAGCCCAGCCCGACACCACGGCACCCTGAGATCAGCTCCAAAAATCAACTGGCAGAGAAAACAGCAAAAATATTATTCTATCCATTGCATTCTAAGGCCTGATTACAAAAAGGCTCAGCACATAAATTCCTTCAGCGTTATTAGAGGGCTGAGTATGAGATTCCATAATTTTCTTGAAAATAACATAGAAATTAAGGCAAAAGGAACTGAGACAAAACCATCAGTAATGGGAGAACAATATAAAATTATATGTAATGGATTTTTTCTTAAGGCTGGAAGTAATAAGTAGCATCAGCTAACATGATAAAATTTCACAACATTAACACAAATTCCTACGTGTTACAACATTAACACAAATTTCTATGTGTTAATACAAATACATATCATTTCCCCTCTATTTCTATTTTACAAGAGACAAGAAACAACTGTTGATCTATATAAAGCCATTCATTCAACAGGCAGCAAAAAGACAAAAATTGCATCTTTTATCTTATTACAATGTTCTCTTTTGCTGGATTATTTCATACCTTGATAACAACAAAAATAGGACAAGAAGATGAAGAATAGGAAGTGAAATTCTCATTCACTAAATATCAATCTAAAGTAAATGAAATAAGGTGCAAACAGGCATAAACAATTCATATGTTTGCAAATGCAACAGATTAAAAACTAAATAAATTCTCTGATTGTTTTAGTTGATTGCTTATCTTAGTGTGAGACAAAGAATGTTTTTAAGCAAAAGAAGGGATAAAATTTCTAGGTGTTAATACAAATACAAAGACTAAATAACAAAAACCTGATGGACATCCTGGGTGCAGAGGAAAATGGTTTTATATAACAGCTCAAAGTGTCAGGAAATGCATTAGAAACTACAGGAGCTGGAAATCACTGCTGGCTTTTACCACAACTCAAAGATAAATGCATTCAACTCCAAAAACCATTGAGCAAAGATGTATTTACCAGCAGCTCCTGGGATTATCCTTTCTGGGTAGAGATCTGTCAGGAAGAGGCTGTTTATTAATGTAGATTTTCCTAATCCAGATTCACCTGTGATTCAATAGAAAGATAAATTCAAAATATTTACATAAATAATTTCAAGAGTATCTGACAGTATTATCTGACTATAGATTTTTTCATATTTCTTTCAAAGTAAGAATTTACATATTTTTAATTTTGGATTAGCCAAGTTTACACAAAAAGGTTGAAAAACAATTTTTACATCTTGGCTTTGTAATGCACTTTCCCAGAGCTCTCACTGATGATCTGTAATTAATGCTGCTAGACAAGTGGAGTTGTGACCCATTTAGATTTAAGATTTCCCATTTCATGTCTCCTGATTTCTTAAGACAAGCTTTTCTGTTATCAGTCCAGAATGTGAAATATCATACCCAGTGAGAAGCTCTATCCTGTCAAGGCTTTATCATCAATTTAAACAATGAAAAATCCATTGCTGAACTTCTGTACAGCCAGGCAACATAAAATAGGATTTATTTCTGTTTTTTAAGCCAGTATGGCAAACAAGAATTCAAAGCAAGAGGAATGTGGCCACTGAGCAATTTTATATGAACTAGAGGATTATCAAATTGTACTCTAAGTATATTTTTGTTCTAGAGATACTGATGGCCATGAGGAAAATTCAGACTCATTAGATATCAAGATTTTAATCAAAACAAATGTTTATAGCATAAAAAAGAGTAGCAAATTGAAATGCTCAGTACTTGAGTTTACTGAAGAGATATTTTTCTAGAATTTTAGTTTTATTTCAGCTGTTAATAGGATTAAATTAAAAAAAAAATTAAAAATTATGGGCCACAGAATGTCTGAGTAACACTGCAATATGAATCAGACAAAAATATCTGAAAAAAAACCAAAAAAAAAAAGACAGAAATTGTTTTGAAATTAAATAAGAGTTGTCAGTTTTAATGCCTCACAGAATGCAGTTTTGAAGATCAGATTGTGCCAGTGCAGCCTGCACCAGTGAAGGTGACACACACCCAGAGTAACTCAGCAGTCACATGGAATTATTTCAGCAAAAGTATGATTTCATCCAGTGCCACATTCCACTGTCTCAGTAAGGGTAAATATTACACATAAATCAGTTTTCATAGTCACTGTCAATGATTATGTTGGCTACAATAGTTAAGTGACTTTTAAGTGAAATAACGATTTAGATGAAGTCATAGCTTAATAATGAGAATGCACATAAAAATAAACACAAGTGACTGGGATTTCTTTGGGAGCAACACAGCCAAGCAGCCAAATTCTTATAAACTCCAGCTCATATTTTCAGACACCACAGTAAACAATAGCAGGGGAAAAAACATAACCAAAAGCTGTGTAAAAAAGCAAAATCATTGATTAGGATTCTGTCAGCACAGGCAGCTTGTAAAGTATTATCCTGCTCAGAAATGAAGGAGGATGGCAACTTAATGAAAAATGAGAGTTCAGAACAGGCACTGTGACACAGCCCAGAAAAAAACATACTTAAACTCTATGCATATTTGAAGAGAAAGCATTCACATTCCAAACTGTTGAAATAACCAACAATTTAAAGCACAGTTTATTTTATCTTACATCAGCTGCCTCCCTCTGCTAGTGTGGCTTAAATACCACTCCAAATTTTCAATGAAATTATTTTTTTCCAAGTCCTCTTCCTTTAGTTTTCATTTACCCCTTAAAATATTGGCAGGCAACAACAGTAAAGTTCCACTTCACTCCAACATGGGTGGATTCATTCTCTTTCTGTTACTCTTACACCACATCATTTCCCCTCTATTTCTATTTTACAAGAGACAAGAAACAACTGTTGGTCACTATAATTTTACATTGCTCTCTTCCAGAACTGTTTTACGTGGCAGAATTTGCAATTAGAATTCAAACAGATCTGGAAGTTTGGAGGAAGCAGATCTTTTCTTTCCCAAAACTTTTCACACTTTTAGGATCACTGAACAGTAAATTCTGAAGAGTCAGAGTAGACAGAATAATTTGAAGCAGCTACTTACAGTTTGGTTTTACTCTTGGATTTTATGAGATATTCTTTATGGTATCAACCAAATCAAAACCAGTGAAACATACAGTAAAAAACTACAATAAAATTATAGGAACACAAAGATAAGGGCAAACTCTGTACAACACTGAAGAACAAAATACAGAAGTAGGACAAAAGCAGTGCTTGGGCTGTCATTTGGCAAAACTAATGAAAGGTTTGAGGACAGGCTCTCCCTGTAACTACTGAAATCCAAAACCATTATGAAGTCAAACACCTCCTATCATCATCACTATCTCACCTCTCCTGCTCATTCCCACTGTGATCTCTCTTAGGCAAATCTAGCACATAAATGGGATTTATTTCTTGTGGGGCCAGGTAATGAAGAGCCTAATTCTATTAGGGTACTTTTTGTAAAAGCCTATTTAAAAGCAAGAATTACAGAGTTCAAACACCAAAACTCACAAATTATGGCTCACAGAGAGACAGAGAAAACACCCAAGTCTATTTGAATTGGGAGTCTGTTTAATTTTCAAGAATAATTTTCAACCCATTTCTCAAATGATCAAGGTATTTCTGCAGACATCAGATTTTTTATCAACACTCCCAGATTTTTTATCACGACTCCCAATGAATTATCAAATAGAATAACACTTTAGGTTACAGCTGCTAACATAAAATCATGATTAAATTAAAAAATAACAGTTCACACCAAAACCAACTGATCCAATTCTCAGTCTTGCTCACTCTTACAAGAGTATTTGGAAGGTTGAAAAGACTAGAGGTCAGATTGTTTTGAACTAAAGAAGTATAAACAACATTTTAAATAGAATGGCCTGCTTAATACAAGTCTCTTAATCAAAACACACAAATGAACTAAGACAGTATTCAAATGCAAAACCAGTTTTAAATTATATTTGAAATGGAGTGGTGGAATCCTGTAAGACAGGGCAGAAGGAAGGAAGGAAGGAATGGTTGCTGGAGTGCACAATAAACTTTCTTCACCCACAAACAAACTTATTAATGTATTCAAGCATAGTTTTAATGTGGTAAACAACTGCTGCAAGAATCAACAAAATATAAAAGAAAGCTAAATGCAACAGTAAAGCAAAGTTTTGATGCAAGCTGAAGCCTTAGAATAGTGTAAGTAACATTTGTTTTAACTTCAAATTCCCTGTGAGCAGCTACTAATTGTGAGAAAAACTACAAAATGTTTCCTTACCAACCACCATCAGAGTAAATTCAAACCCCTTTTTCACAGACTTTCGGTGAACCTGGTTGGGAAGGTTTGCAAATCCAACATAGCCAGGAGTTTCTGGATTGGTGAACTGAGCAGGCTGTTGCTACAAATGAAATTTTAAAAAAATAAAATAAGACTATAATAAGCAACCAGTCAAGATTTAGAAGTTTGTATAACTGCTTTCCTAACTTAACTCAAAAGGTTTGAAGCTATGGGACAGAGAGGAAACTACTCAGAGGTTCCTAATACTCAATGGTCTCACAGAGAAGTGCAGAGCAACTACACTGACCTAGAGCTTAAAAAACAAAACTTCACTTGTTCAGATATCCAGCCAAGATCACTTTATGTGAAACAGAACCAAAATCCCAAATAATTATTTATCAAAGCATGACAAAGTATGAATTGTGGGCACTAATAACTTTTTGAACAGGCTTCACACACAGTTAAAATAAAATAGTTTTCTATGGATTGAATAAAAAGATGACCATTCCTGATCCATTTTTAGCACATCCAAAGCAAAACCCTGAGCAAGCTGTGAAGTGAAAGCCATTGGCTGGAGGTGCTCTTCAGAGCTCTCTGCAGGTGTGGGGAAGGGGAATTTACACAATAGAATGCTCACTCTGCTATAGATATGGCAGAGAAATCTTTACATCTCTTAGTTCCCTCTTCAAAGACATCACTCAAACACCCTTTATCACTCATTTCTCTCCAATAAACCAACATGGGTGTTTTACCCATCACAGCAAATGCTAGGAGCCAAGAATGAGATGAATCCCAGCATGACAACAATATTTTAGGTTATAATACTTTAAAGGAAGGGTTTTATTGGAAAACCAGTTGATTCTATCAGTAAAGAAAGAAATTAAACCTAAACCACCATTTTCTTAAATGATTACAGAAAGGCAGTTTCAGTGAAGATGCACCAGGGAATTTTTATCCAACTCTGACCAAAATGAAATCCTTCCAAGAGTTTTAGTTAACTGCAGAGATTTATATTTGTATGAAACTACTTTAATCTATGTCTTACATCCCTGATCTTTCAATATTGTGTCTCCCATAGACAGGAAATTTTGAATACCCTTCATCATCAAACAGATGCAAGTTGCACAATTTGTCATTGAGGATTAATATTTCAAAACAAAAAATGTATTTCCCATTGTTGCATTGGAAGACAGAAATGTTGCTCTTACCTTGGACATTTTTAGGCAAGGACAGGAAAAAATCTGAAAAAATAATAATGTTTATCAGCTTATTAAAAGTTGTATGAGGAAAAAACTCACCTACAAACCAGTGTAATATTTGCTGTTGCACAATAAATGAAAAAAGGAGCATCCCTGACTGGCTGTCCAGACTCTGAAACAGTGTCAGATTCTTCACAGGGCACAAGTATTTGACTTTTCTGTACTAACAAGGGGCAGAATTTTCAGCTACAATTGCTCCTATAAATGCAGTCAGACAAGAAATTCAACCAGCATGAATGAGGGGTGCTGAAGGCAGCAGATGTGTGACAAACCATTCTGAAGCCCTCAAAGTCCACATCCTTTCTGAAAACTCACCAAACCAAACACCTTGCTCTTTACAGAAGTTTCTTCAAAGCCAAAAAAACACAAAACCCTAACTCATGTATTATTTTTCTTTTCAAGCCTCTTTATCCTCAACATTTCCATCCATGCTTGAGTGTTTTGTAAAGAGCTCACAGCTTCAAAATGAAACTTTTTCTCTTTTTCTCTTCCTCTTTTATCTAGATGCTTGCAAACTCAGTCATTCTACCTCCTGTTTACCAGTATAAAACTTTCATATTTAGCTGTATGTGAAATATAAAACAGGCACAAAAAATGTTTAAAGATATCTTATCTAACACTTCTGTGCAAAAAAATCTCTTAACAAAGCCTCACCAACCACTAGCTTGCATGATTTCAGGAGAACATGTGATTTACTGTGGCAACATAAAAATGCCTGCATATGCTGGATCTGCAAGTGATAAAAGCTCAATTCCCCTTTCCAGTCCCTCCCCAGGCTCACCCTCTTACCACAAGGTATCAGTTCCCACTCCCAAAGCTCTCAGCCACCTCTTACCTAGCTCACTCACACTTTATTTCCATGGATTTGAAATTATCACTAATAATTCTTTCCATCTTCCAAGCAGATTTTGTCAGCAAGCTCAATTTGTGTGAAATTACACCAAACTGCTTCAGTCTGCAGCATCCTTCAGTCTGCTTCTCCCAGCAAAGAGACATCCTGGAACCAAAACAAACTGCCCAGTGTTAGACAGCAGAACCCCAACTTTTTGTGCCAGGCACAAGGTAAAGTTGTTTCAGTGTGGGGATGATTTCCAGGATTTTCTTCTCAAAGCTACCATATAGTATGTTTACACGATTTTAACCTCATTTGCGTTTGATGGGAGTTACAGACTGAAGATGTTAAACTTTGAAGTAGTTTGGTGTCCTTTCTCATGAAGCCCAATTTGCTGAGAAAAATCTGGCACCCAGGTTACTGGCAGGAAATAAAAACTGGATAACATGGTTCTCAAGTGAAATTGCAAGATAAAAATAAAATCTAGTATCTGCAACATCTGCATTTCAGTCCACAGAACAATCTATGACTTGTGATGTATTCAGCTAGTGAAGAACTTGAGCCTGTTATCATGTGAGATTGCTCTGATAGCAACTCTTCCTTCCAACAGTGTTTCCTGCCCAGTGATGTCATTGATTCCTGCTTAAGCATTCTCCATGAGAGGTTTTCAATGCCAAACAAAACCAGATCCTGCTGGAACACAGAGGAACATTCTTTTAATTTGTGAGACTTGTCTGTCACCCAACTATTTCTCAGAGGAGGGCTAAGAGACGAGGAAAGTTTCTCACAGCTACTGAGGAAACGAAGCAGCGAGCAGAGTTATGCAGACAGCTACAGCTACATTATGTTTTAACACAGAGAACAAGCACAGAAACTTTTCAGGAATGGTGTTTCCCACAGCGTTCCCGCCAGGTCTGAGCGCTCCCACACAGGCGGGAGCACAGCCGAACCCGAAGGCCAAGGCCCGCAGAGCCGAGCCCAGGGCAGCGCACGGGGGGCTGCGGGCTGACATCGGGGTTCGGGTGCATGGAAGCAGCCCAGACTTTCTCGGGAGCTGGTCGGACATGTTCCTCACCCTCCGCTCTCTACAGCGCGGTGGAGTTTTCTATGAGAGCACGTTCAGAAGGGACTGTCGGACTGTCTTGCCCGCCGTGGGAGGGGCGCCCGCCCGGGGGTCCCATGGCGGCCACACGAGCACCAAGTCCCGCGCTGGGAGGGCGCCAGGGCGCCTCACACCTCCCAAGCACCGCCCGCAGCGCGCATCGTCCCGCTCCCTCCTCGCCATCACCCCATCTCAACCGAACCCCTCACGTTCAGGGGTCCGTCTAGAAAAGACAGAGCCCTTCGCAGCGCTGCTGCCCGCCGTGCCCCCTCACGCCCGGTGGGACCCCGCGCTCCCGGGGCGGGGCAGGGTCCCTCCCTCACCTCAGCGCGTCCCGCAGCCGCCGGCCCCGAGCTCCGCTCCCGCGCGCGCAGGGCCGGCCGAGGGGGCGGGGCCGCCACGCCCCAGGCCACGCCCCCCGGGCGGTGCAGGGCCCCGCGCGCACGCGCGCGCCCCGTCCCCATAGCAACCCGCTGGGACGGGGCGGGGCCGCCCGCATGTTGTAGGTCACGCACATCCCCTCTGCTGCACCAAGATGGCGGCCGGGCCGTCGGCCTCGTACCCAGCCTAGGCTTCGCTGCGGGCCGACTAGAGGTAACGGCGGGCCCGGCGCGGGAGGGCGGGAGCGGGAGCGCCTCCGGTGAGCGGGAGGAAGGCGCGGGCTCGGCGCTGTGACCGGGCTCTTTCTGTCGCCTGCAGCAAGATGGCGGCAGCGGGGAGAAGGGCGGCGGGCGGGATGTGCAGCACCGCCCGGCCCCGCTCTGTGGTCGCGGCCGCTGCCATTGGCGCAGCGCGGGCCACGTGCCGGCCGCGCGCCCCGCTCCGAGCCGGGGTCCCGCTCCGCCGCCCCGGGGCCCCGCTCCGCCGGCAGCGCCGCCCGCGGGCGGACAAAAGCCATGAGTCATGTCCCGCTCCCTTCCCCTGCGGGAAGGGGCCGCGGCTGGGCCCTGCCGCGCTCAGGGGATGCGGCGGAGGGAGCGATCGCTTTCCCCGCCTTCGACCTGCCCTGTGTCCCCCCTCCCCAAGGGCAGCGGGCTCCATTCCCGGTGCTCCCCAAGGCTGAGGATGCGCCAAGGGCCGCGCTGGGGAAGGGCTGTGGCCTCACCTGTGACACTGCAGGCAGCGTCAGCCGCCTCTGGGCATGATAGCAGCGGAAATTCAGCCTCTGCTGACCTGCTCTCGGTGCCTGCAGTGTGGTTTTATTTCGGGTTATTTATAGACCGGGATGATCCAGCAGCCCCGAAGAGGGTTAAGCACGGGGTGCTGATTCTTGAGCTATAGCTGAAATGGTACATGAGAAATAGCATTTCCCGTGATGGCTTTCCCCAAACAGTAGGGGAGGTTTCATAACTGGAAGGCACAATTTCTTCCAGTGAGAGACAAGAAGCAGGAGAGGAGATTGTGCTGGGGATATTGGTAATATAGAGATCAGTTACCTTGTAAGATGAAGCAAGAGCTTTGAATTAACTAAATTTAGAATTCGAAACATTCTCAGTTCTGTGCTTGTGAAGTTAAGATTGGTGACATTCAGTCCCAAGGTGTTTGAAGAATAATTTCTTGTCTTATCCTGTTGTGTAATGGCAGAGAAAAAAATCTGCACACTCATTTGTGCTGCATTGCTTTGTCACATCTCTTCTGTTCAGTAAGGGAGGTGAAGAATCTGCCTGGTGATTTATTCCCCATTTTTCCTACTCGTTCTATTCTGACAACTGTCTTCAGTTAGAAGACAACCGACAGTAGATTTGTGTTGGGGTTTTTCCCCCAGACCTGAATTGGAAGTGGTGTTTTATGTATTGTTTCATATGTGGGTTGGGCATCCCTCTGTGTGGTAAAGGAACGTAAATCAGTGGTGAAGCAGGAAAGAAAGCAATAACCTGATGTGTATCTGCTAAAGCTCTGTGTTTGAGTAGGAGCTGCCAGTTTTTCTAACCCTTTGCCTGTTTAGATTCAAGCTGTTTACAAAAAAAACCCAGTCTTCCTATTTGTACAGGGATTCTCATAAAGCATGGCCCAAATCATAGGCAGAGCCATCCACAGCTAAGGCACACAACCTTTTTCAGAAAGGTCCACAGTATAGTTTTACAGGGATCAGAATGACAGGCACAGGAAGAGCTCTCACTAGATATGAAACAGTAACTGGTGGGATGTGACTGCAGGGTGGCAGAGGCAGTGTCACCAGCCAGCCTGAGCTTTGCCACTGCTGCTAAGCTAGTCCAGATCATTCTCAAAGGACAATTTTCCAAGTAGCTTCTATAAGAAACATTTAAAGATTGCTCCAGGGTTTTTCTATGTAGCTCATTCTGCTGTGTCCACAGTTGGCAGTGTGATACACGCTCCTATCTCCTCCTTTGCTGCAAGTTAAGCTGATTTTTTTCTGTTGGCTTATTTTTCCTCTCTTCCCCAGTTTTGCCTGATAGGGTGGAAAAAAATGACATTTCTTCTTATGATTTTGAAGGTTATTCCCTTTTTTTTCATTAGTCTCACTTACCTAGACTGGGATGAGGAAGGAGGTTTCCCCTTGAACTGGAATTTGAGCATAATGTTGTTGTTGGTTGTTGCACAGCTTAATGGCAACAATAACAATTTGATTTTGGTAGGTTAGGGGAGGTTATTCTTAGTCAAGTAGCTGTTCTTTTTCCAATTAACATTAGGCTACCTCTGAAGGTAGTATGGTCTGTTAGATGACAGCTTTGTAACCTTGGGCTTTCATAGCTGTTATCTGAGTGGGAGCCATCCCAGACAAAGCAAACTGTGCACTTTGCACCTTTTTAATGAAAATTGGTGGGTTTCACTGGTTACAGTATTTCAGGTAATACTGCCTGTTCCAAAGCATGTGATTCTTTTTGTATACAGAAGCTTGTTAAGCTGGTACAAATACACTTAGGGTTGTGCTGCTGTGAAAATTTGGGTAATTGCTCCAATCAGATGGTGAGAGTAGTCAGCAGTGGCACTGGGACCAGTCCAGAGCATTCAAACTGAATGCAGGTGTGTGGTTAGAATCACAGGATCTTGTAGGACGAGAAATACCTCCAACATCATTAAGTCCAACCCTTCCCCAGCACTGCTGTGTTCAGCACTGACCATTCCCACATCCAAACATCTCAGACCCTTCCAGGGATGGTGGCTGATGCTGCTTCCCAATATCCAATTTAAACCCTGCCTTATGAATGAATTAATGAATGGTTCTCTTACCATAACTGGGAGGCTTTTGTTAATTCCAGTGGTGGGTTTCTGTACAGTATCATATTTATGTGAAAATGTTTCTCTTTGAAAAAAAAAAGTCACTCAACAATGGTTCAATTTTGTTTTGTATTCAAGAATTCTACAGAAGGAAATCCTCAGGCCTGTATTGTGCAGAGCTTGTAAAATAAAGCTCAGAGTGAAATAATGAGACTGGCAAGTGTTCCCATGGGTGTTTTGAACCCTAAGGGGAATGTTGTTACAGTCTTGACAAAGATATTCAGAATAGGGGAGGCTTTCCCATCCCTGGAAATGTTTAAGGCCAGGTTGGACAGGACTTGGAGCAACTGGGCCTAGTGGAAGGTTCCCTTCCATGACACAGGGTGGAATTGGATGGTGGTCAAGGTTCCTTCCACCCCAAACCAATCTGTGATTCTGGGATTCTGTGCAGCACTGAAGAAGTTGCAGCAGGGTTTTTGAAGCAGGCTGAGGAAGGTGTGTTCACCCAGGAGGTAACAAGCCTGACTTGTCCAGGAGCATGGTGGTGAGAGGCCCAGGGCCTGCAGAACTTCTGCAGCATGAGTCTGTGCAGAAATTAAGTAGGTGTTATTGTATTAAAATATGAAAACAGATCAAGAACAGGCAGGAAAATAAACCCCAGCTGCAGGATTAAGTCTCTGTTCCTCTTCCTAATTACCCTACCTTTGAAAGCAGAATGCTATTGTGTAGCTTGTTGGGCTTTGCTCATGTTTTTTTATTTTTCTTATTGTTTTTTCTAGGCCTTTGGTCCAGAAGCTGTTCCTGCAGGGTGTGTGGTGTTGATTGTGGCCTGTGAGGCTGCATTTGGAGTGGGAGGGAGGGCCCTGGTCCGGAGGGCCTCTTGGGGAAGGGATTGCAGAGGACTCAGGACACCTGGAGGTGGTCTCTGGCCTTCAGGTGTTCATGCTGGACTGGTGATTAAGTCAAGAATCTAGAGCTTGTTTCAAGAGCTCTTTCCATTTTAGAAATTCCTAGCTTTAGAAGAACAATTTTGGGTTACTAGCTTATCCTGGATGTGGAATTACACCTGGGAAATTTGCATTTATATTTATATTTGTATTTACTTGCCCTTTAGCTTTAAAAGTAAGCAGATTTTTAGAATATAAACAGTCTATTAAAATCTTGTGATTTGCATTCTCATCTTAAATGATAAGTCCTGAATGCCTAATGAGTTTAGTGATCTTTTTCCAGATCTTCCTTCTGTGCACTCATAGTGTGACTTCAGTGGGAGGAAATCACAAAGTCAGGTTGGAAAAAGATTTATCAATAAACGAGGAGGAAAATTTCCAACCAAAGCAAGGGGAAAAACTGAGTTGCTAAAGGATTTATGTGTTTAAAGTTTTAATTGCAACAAGGAGGAGTAATCAGGCTGTGATTAGTGTTCTGAGTTTTTCATAAAAAAGGTGTGTTAAAGCTGAAATTCTTAATTTACCCTTCATTTAGGTGATGATCTGTGGTGTTTCTACCTACACAAGCTCTGATATTTTCCCAGCAGTCTTGCAGAAGTACAGGAATCACTTGTGGCAGCTGCCATATAATACAGATACTTTAATCCTGCTGCTAGACTTCACTTGTCTCTCACAACTGATTCTGTGTTGTTGAATCTTGCATCTGGTAGATCTCTCAAGCCTCAGTGATATTTTACAACTTATTCCTGGCTATATTAGCACGTGAGTAGCTGAAGTACACGTAAGCACTGCTGTGGGTGCAGAGGGCTGACCTTGGCCACAGCTGCCTGGCCTGGGGGAGCTGCCTGTGCTGCTGAGGCACAAGGGAAGCAGGGGCTGGAGCAAGGAGTTATGTCCAGCTAGAGGCACAAAAAAAGCCCTTGCAAAGCAGCAGGCAGGAAAAAAAACAGGGAGAAACCTGAGAGAAAAGATAAACCACAAAAGGCTCATCTAGAGGAAGTCATAACGAGTTTAACTTCAGTGGAAAAACAGCACTAGAAGAAGGGAAGGGATTGGTTCAGTAGCTGCAAGACACAAAGAAATGGTGACTCACAGGAAAAGTTTTGCCTTTGAGGGGACTGAATAGCACAGGCATATTTGTGACCTCCCTTAAATGATGTTGTTTAATTTAATTGCAAAATAAAATGGATTTACTTGTTGATGCAGAATGGAAGTAGTACCAGATTCTCTTACACCCCACAGCAGTGTCTGGAGCTGTTTTCCAGCCACAGTTTTGCTGTTTTATTGACAGTTTTTCAGTGATGAGAGAACCACTTGGGAGAAGTTTAGGGATGGAACAGATAGATTTATTTAGCATTGATGACAGAAAAGAGACACACCCATCCCTCCCCCCTGAATAAAAGACCCCAACAACAAAAAAAAAAAACCTCAAATATGGAAACAAAGCAATACCAAGAAACAGAATTCTATAAAGAACTTGTCAGTGTGATTCTGGTAAAAGTATCCACACATATATAACTTGTGTGTATGCCACATCTTTTACCTGCAAGAGAAATACTTGTGAAGAAAAGTCTCTGGGAGTCATCATATCATGGTAATTGATAATTGTGTGCTTTGAATTCAGCAACATCCCAGCAAATAACTGGAATTTAAGGAGGAGAGATTTGGAACCCTTTGTGTTATGACTATTGCAATCCTGTTTGGAGGAGGCAGGACCCAGCCTTCTCTGTGTTATTGAATTGACAGCTGCTTGTTGAGGTCTCTCTCAAAGGAAGGTTACTGGTATCATATCTCCCAGTAAATACCACGAGGCAGGTATGGCTGACTGTCACAAAGGTAACCTCTGGCGTGTTTCTCATCAAGGATTGGATAACAAATAATCTCCTTACATCATTCAGATCTCAGGCTTGGTGCCAGGTATTGGCACACAGCATGGGCATCGCTCCCCTGTCCCCTTTTCCCCACCCATGCTGGTTTTGGTTGACTGGTATTTCAAAGGTTTTATTGCAAGTTGCTGTAAAAATCTGCAGAGGCTCTTTTCAGAGGAACACTGACTGCCTTGATGGCCAGAGCTGGATTCAGGTGGTACCACCTGCTGTAGCATCACTTGCTTCTTCTCTTCTGTTTTTTTGTAGTCCTGTGTTTTTGTCTATCCCTGCATTTATGGCATTGACAATTCAACTGGATATTTCACAAAATAAACTGGATATTTGCCAAAGATGAGTGACAAACAAAGCCAAGGGCAGGCTGTGTGGCCAGAAGAGGAACCTCAGGCATGGGATGGGTACATGGGTTGAATGAGGAAAAAGGAAGAGAGTAAGGGATGGAATTAACATTTCCCCACTGCAG
This sequence comes from Ammospiza caudacuta, assembly GCF_027887145.1. Taxonomy (NCBI): domain Eukaryota; kingdom Metazoa; phylum Chordata; class Aves; order Passeriformes; family Passerellidae; genus Ammospiza; species Ammospiza caudacuta. The sequence continues at coordinate 6,374,293 of NC_080603.1, read as the reverse complement.
GGACAAAGGCCAAGCCAGGGAAAGCCAATTTTGGGGAGGAGGCTAGGAGTAATTGCAGTGGGCTTGTTACTTCTTGCCCCAGAATTTGGGGGGCATTTTTGTGTCTCCAGTGGGCACTGGATGGAGATGGTTGGACTGCCTGACTTCTGCATTTCTGAAAGAGGAGAGCAGGGTCCTGTTGTTTGTACAGCAGCTCCAGCAGTTTCCATTGCTCAGGAGAAAGTAAGTTTGCTCTTATCTCTTTGCCAGTGATAAAGTTGAATGTAAACCTTTGCTGGAGCAGTTGAAAGAAAAACTGGAAAGAAAACTCTCAGAGCAGACAGGGTGAGAGTGGGAATGGGAATATATTATGGTTGACCTGCTAGTGCATATGCCTTTGTTTTCAAAATGAATAGTTCAGCATTGGTGCAGTGTGCTGGGATTCAGGTGTTTGGTCTTAGAAGGACCCTTGGAATGTCTGGAGAATAGCAAGTTGTAGGTTGCTTAAAAGTAGAGCTGGTTATGTAGCATTGAAAAAGCTTAAAAGTGATTTTTAAACTCTTGCTCTTATAAAGAGTTTGATTAAAATCCTGAATAGATGGCTCTGTTGCTTGCAGCATAGCTATGGGTAAAATGAGAGCAAGCAGTGAGTATTTACAGAAGGTTAGAAGTTCTTGCAAATTTAGGAAACATTACCCCTCTATTTTATTTGAAAACTCATCTTGCTCAGGACACCATTCCAAGTGGGTGGAGGAGTGAGCAGCATGAGGTATCAAAACAAAAAAATTGTACCCAAAATGGTTCATGTCCTGTCCTAGTTCAGCCCAAAGATGAGCAGGGTAGAACTGGGAATGATTCAGTTATGAAAAGAGGTTTTAACTGTAAAATAATATTATTTGTAACAATTAGGGGGAATAGTTTTACTCTGAGTTCTCCCTATCTGTCTTTCTCTCCTTTCATAGCAGGCTTAGAGTGGCCTTGCAAATTTGGAAGGGAAGACTGCCTGGGTTTTTCACTGTCAGTTTAGATCACTGTGATGTAATTCTGTCTAACACATGAAGAGCCTTTTGCTTGGCCTAGTAGAGATTAGGAATTAGTGCTTGTCTGTGGTTATGCTGAGCCCCTGTTGCATGTGCTATGAATAGGACAAAGGGAAGGCAGTGCTTAAATAATGAGGGTCTGAGCATTGCTTTGCCAAAGTGGAAATCATTGCTTTTCCAGTTGGAATCAGATATTTACTTTAATGCTTTTTCAGAGGAATTGTTGCCAAACTAAAGGTGGGTTTTTTCATTTTTACATAGTTCTGTCCTGCTCCAAACAAAGCACTAGCCTCCCTGCAAGTATCAGGCTCTTATTCTTTCAAGTGTTTTGTTTGTCATAATAATGCTCACTTTTCTGGGTTGTAGTTTCAAGCTGCTTATTTCAACTGAAAGATAGAAATAAAGAAAAATAAAATTTACAGAATTAGAGACTCTCTTGAAGCCATGTGACTTGGGAAACTGGAATTCAGAGCAAAACATACCAGAGCACATAGAAGTTTATAAAAATGGAGCTCTGGCATTCTCTTCTCTTCGTTATCCAATAAACATTATGAACTAAGGAATCTTTAAAATCTTTCAAGGAGCCTTGAACAACTTTGCTGAGGTTTTTTTTTATATAATACCTCAAATCAAAGTAGCTAAGCAAGATTAAAAAGAACTGGAACCCAAACAGAGTGGACAAAACCAAATGCCTGTTTACATTTTTGCTTAAGTTGCAATTTTTCTGCTCCTCCCCTGAAAAGTGACACTGGGGAGGTCTCATTTAGTTTGCCACTGTTCTTTTTTCTTTTCATTATTTTCTGTATATATTTATCCAATCAATATGAAAAGAAGTGGTTGTTGTTGTCTTTATAAACTGCTGTAAGCAAGTATTTAAATTCTGCCCTCAAAATATTAGGTTAAGAGTAGCTGGAGGAGGGTCTTAGTGGGTCTGGTGACAGGTTTGGGCTCAGGGACTTAGTTGACTTCATATTTTCTAAGTATAGGACAGTTAATATAGTAAAAAGGTAATTTTAGGGCTTGCAAATTCCTTTCCTTTTCAAGTTAGGTGGTGTAGAGTGGATGAGAGTTGCTGGCAGCATTTCTTTAAAAAAAATTGCCACGTGTTCATTTTATATTGCAGTGGCCAATGGAGAGAGATCAGGAGACACTGAAAGGTAAACAAAAGAACTTCAACCCAGTGGCCAAAGGAGAGCAAAGTAAAAGTTTCCATTTGAAGAACAGAAAAAAAAAATAGTGCATGCTTTGTTCTGCAGTATCTCCAAAATGCTCATTTCTTGGGTAGCTGGGATATTAGCAGGCTTTGGAAAGCACCTCTCAACTCACTGATTGTGGAAGATTTTTGTTCTTCTGCAGTGTAGAATGGCAAGCAGTGCTGCAACACCACTCTGAAAGCACCTGGGAGTGATAAGCACACAGTGTGCTGGTAATTTAAACTAAAAAGCAATTTCACATCAGCATAAAAAGCCAACATTGAAATTCTAACTGCAATTAAGAAACCTTTTTTCACTGTAAGGATAGTCAGGTGTTGGAATAGGTTGCCCAGAAAGTTTGTGCAGCTAAGAAGGTTTTCAAGACCTGAGTGAGGAAAGCCCTGAATGCCGTGGTCTGACCCTGCTTTGAGCAGGCCCCAGAGTCTCTGACCTCCATGTGTTGCCAGATATTCTGAATTTCTGTGATTTTTGTGCTGTTCCCACTTTCCAGGCAATATATTTGGAATCTTTGTTTTCTGAATCACTTTTTCCGTTTTGAGTCAAACCAGTGTTTTGCTTTACTGTGAAACTGGAAGATACTGTATTTTACTTTATCCCTCATGTTTATTCCTCATGAAAATGTTTATTGGGTCCCCAAGGCCAGGAGCCTGAAATTTGCTTCTACTCCTTAGCAACTTCTTGAAAGCCATGTTTATGTTAAACCAGATTTCTCTCACAGTGCAAGTGGAAGGGCAGACTCAGATTGGTCCTCTGTGGCTTCCTTCTGCTTTGCTTTTGAATTGATTTTATTAAAGTGTCCATTGATTTTTATTTTTTTTTTCTTTCTGATCTCTGAAAAGGCATTTGTTTTGTCACAGCACCTGACATCCAAGGATCACAGCATTCTGAACAACTTGAAATGAAATAATGAGTCCACAGAGAAAATCAAGATGCTGTGTGTGTACAGCCAGGCCAACCAAGACCATTTGCTGGTCAATTCACCAAATCTGCAGCAAATCCAAGAGCAGAGCTTGAGTCTCTTTACTGGGTTTTTTGTTGTTTGTTTTTTTTTTTTTTTTCCATTAAATCTGATTTTCTCACAGTGTCCCTGTGTAAAGCCAGCAGCTTTTCCTCCCTCTGCAGTCAGAAGCCTGATGCTCCTTTTTCACTCTAGAACTCTGTCACACCAGTAAGTTGCTCCTGTTCTTCCTGCCTATTCTGCATGCCCCTTGTTACAGAGCACCCTGCCATAGCCCAGGAAGGGCAGTGTCTATATTCTTTGCTAGCTGATGGTTACATAATTTTATTGTCAGTTTTAAAGACCCATATTTGCCTGAGAGGCCTGCTGAGGTTTGTCATTTTCCTTCCATATCCAGTCAGCTGTTCTGTTCCTGCAAGAGCATTGCCCTCAATAAACAATGTAGGTTACCAGGAGAAAGGCAAGTGGTGTTGCACCCACCTGGGACCCTGTATTTTATACCAGCCACATCTGTGTGAGACAAACACACACAGTCACTCATCTTCCTTCCACCACCCTCTCTTCTTCACAGCATCACTAAGTGGTTGGAGCTGGGATTAGTGTCTAGGCTTGGGTAGACTTTTCTCTTTCTACCTCTAATTCTCTAATTGGGTATTTACAGTGGGCCTCTGAAGATGATGGAAGCTGCATTAAGTACAGCCAAGGGGTAGAATTTAGCCTACAGAATCATCTCTTCCCAGCATTGATGTGAATGGGGAAGATAGGTGTCTGATTTGCACATCCCTGAAACTCTTCTTCCTCATGGCAAATAAGTAAAAACTAATCTCAGAGACATAAGCAATGTGGACTCAGTTCAATCATTTCTTATGATGAAACTTTTTTTATTCTCTTAGCAGAACTATCCACATAGTTTGACTCCAAACTTCAGTTTAACAGAGCTTTTCTGTAGAAATGCCAATGTTCTGTTGGAAGATCCCCTGGCTTGCCACAGCGATAGCTGTGGAGCTCAGACACGTATCCTGCTTTGGCTGGGACCCTCAGTACTCCCTGCCATACAAGTGCCCTGCATCCTGAATCCTCTTTTGCTTGCTTTTTCTAGTGTGATGCAAAGTTTACCCCCAACCCTTTTCTCTTAATGCCACTGGCAGGGGATGTGCTGCAATGGATGCTTTCAGGGGTAGCTCTTTTGTGGTGTTCTCTGACTTGAGGGTGTGGGGTAAGCACCCAGAGTACAAAAAGGGTGCTTATTTGTACAGTTTTAGAAATCTGGAGTTATATTTAACAGGAAATAAAATCACAGCACACACTCTTTGGAACATACTTGGGTTGCTTTCCAAATAAGGCTTTTGGTTTCTGGCAGGAAAAATAGGGCTCTGTTATAACAACAGAAAATACGAATAGGCCAGAAGAAATGCTTTCAAAATCCCAGCTCAGCCGAGGGTGGCTGTGCCAGGAAAGACCAGCCTTTTTGCTCCAGTACTTTAAGGTGCACTTTCCCTTTCCCAAGAGCTCTGGGCTGAAGTGATCATGGAAAGCTTCTTAACTCCTCAGCCTTGCCTTCACATGGGTGAACACATGTTCCAAAAAAACAAGCCCCAAACCAGTTCAGTGTTACTTTTATCTCTCTGTGTGTTTGATGTTTTTGCTGGTCCCATTTGTGTCCTCCCTGAGACTGGTGATAAGAGCTGCCACTCTGATAAGCCATGGAAACTACACAGTGCCCAATCCTTTACCCTTTCTGCCTCCCTTTGATGCTCTCTTTGGGAGGCTTCTTTTTCCTTTATTCCAACAAATCATGAAATTGGGGCCTATAATGCTGCCAAAATACAGGTTGCTTGAGGGGGCGTGGTAAGTTAGGTTTGTCAAGGGGTTGGGTACCTTCTTCTGTCTCCATTCCCCTCAGCTACCAAAAATTCCTGCACCTGGCTTGTAGAGGAGCCATTTTACACACATCTCCATGACAAGTGTATTTTTATTTTTTAATGTGAGATTTTTGATCAAGTAAGTAGACAGAAGAGACCTGAAGCAATCCCTGCAAACCCCTCTCTACCCACACTCCATAGCCTCATTGAAGAAAAGGTATGGGATGGGACATGGATGGTTGATGTGCTGGTGGGAGCAGGAGGTTGAAATGAGCCTCCTGGCACCTTCTAAATGTGTTTTTGTCCATGCACAGTACGTTGCACTGAATGTAGGAGGAAAGGTGAGCTCTTCCCCCCATACACACACCTCTTTCCCTGTGGAAGATCTTCCTCTAAGGAGAACAGCCTGTGACACATTTCCTTCAGCAGAAATCATTATTTGAGGGTGGCACACAGGTGCTCCAGGCCTTCCAGTAGCTTCTGGGACTGGCAGACTTCCCTCCCACCACTTGGAACTGCAAGTAAAGGAAGAGCAACAGGCAGAGGAGGATTGCCTCTTCAGCAGACCTGGAGAGGAAGCTGTGATAGAAGCAAGAAATCCATAATGATCTGGCAACCCGTGGCTGCAGCAGCACTGTGTAGAGAAAGCAGGAGAGAGCCATGCTGTTGTCCCAGAGGCACAAGGTGTCTTGTCCCCACAGAGGGCCCCTGCTAAACCAGATAATGAGGTGGAGCTGAGAGAGAACAGTGTTGGTGCTTTGGTAGGCTGGAGGTTGTGATGCTTTTCTGGTTCCCTGGCTCAGGGGATCATGGTACTTACTCATGTTAGAGTTAATTCGAAGTTAGTGTTGAGAGGAGCTTTGCACTGGGGAGATAAACATGAGGGAGCAAAAGCACCTGAAGAGCATCCTGCAGCTTAAGCAAGGTTCTGAGTCCCAAATTACAACACCTTGCACTGCAGCTGCTGCCCAGAGTCTGGAGTTGCTGAGGTGTGCCCAGGTCCCTGGAGCTCTGCCTTTACATAAACCCCCAAATGCCTTGGCAGGCACCGGCCTGCTTGGGGGGCTTAGGGGCGCTGGTGGCATCCACAGCCCAGTGCTTGGTGCCAGAGCAGCCAGAGCCAGCTCCTGCAGCAGTCATGACGTGGCAGCAGTGGTCACTGCTTTCTGTGGAGATCCCCATGCCTGGAGTGGGATTCCTGCATCCTCCCAGAGATAACAGGCTTTGAGGGGAGATCTGGGCTAGGGGAGATCACAGAGGTGCCTGGCCGTGGTGTCAGTTTAGTCTTGATGACTGTTTTCTGTTCAGCAGACTTCCCGATTTCACCCACAAGTGTATCTTTATTTATAGCTATAAATTGTATGTGTCAAAAAATTCAAGTGTTTTGATGATGTCCTCTCAGCCATAAGATAAAAAGAGGAGAAATGGAGAAATCTACTCTTGTTTACTAATAAGTAGTAATTTTACTAAAGGCTAAATACCATCCATGTTTCCATAAATACAGTGCATGAAATCTCTAAAATTTACTGCGTGTACTCAAAAGCAGTTAACCCAAAGACCTCAGATTTTTGTGGTCAGAGCTCCACAGAGCAGCTTTCATTTTGTTTGCTAGGATCTGGGAGTGCTCTTTCTCAAGGTGGGAATGAGAAAACCAGTCACTAAGTGTAAGTTATAAATTATGAGAAAGATTAATGCCATGTAGGAAAATGAGCTAATGCAAAAATCAGTTCAAATTGGATGCATTTTTACAGTGATGGGAATGGGACAGGGTTTTCTCCTTGGTTCCCTGAGGGTGCAGAGTTAGTAATTAAAAACATCTATATTGCACAAAGTAATAAACATCCTCTGTGCAGGAAAGGAGGGTTTTGTGCTTTCTGGCTGGCCTTTCCCCTCCTTTACTCTTCCCAAAGATTGGAATAAGAAGAGGGGTGTGGGTTTGGTATTTTTTTTTTAATTTTATTTTTCTGGGGGATTGTGTTGTGGTTTTGGGGGTTTTCTATGGTTTTGTTGGTTTTTTGGTTTTTTTTTTTTGTACTCTTGCCCTTACCTTGCCCCTCCTGCCTGCCTGCAGCCTCCCTTCGGGCAGCTGCTGCTCTGACAGTGTGTGCAGGAGGAGGTGGATAAAGGGGCCTCTCGGGGCTGGGGCCTCGCTGTCCCTCTGCACTTGCGGGACCTGGCAGGAGCCCCAGCTGTTCGCTCTCTTCACTAAGCCGTGGTTTTCAGGCTGACCGGAGCCCTCATGAGCCACTGCTCACTAACCCTGCGTGATACCGGGCTTGCCCAGAGCGGGTAATCCTGAGCTCCGGGGCTGGGTAAGGGCCCGCGGGCGGCTCGGTGCTGCCGCTGGGCTGCGGTCGGGAGGCGCGTTCCGCTGTGAATCTGCACGGAAGGTGCACAGGGCCTGTACCGCGGATATCGGCGCGGTCCTGAGGGCTCAGAGCGGGCGGTAGCCAGCCGCGATTCGCTTCCCTGGCCGTGCGGGAGCGGGGCCGCCAGCAGAGCCGCAGGCTCCGGGGCCGCTCGGCCGCAGCGGGGCGTCCCCGGCAGCGCAGGGCACGCGTGGCGGGCCGGCCCCGCCGGGAAGGGGCATGTCCCGCTGACGTGCGGGCCGGGGATTGGCAGCGGCCCGGCCTATATAGGCGGCGGGGCGGGCGCCGCGCCGTTCTCCCAGGAGCGCTCCGTTTCTCCAGAAGGGCGGGCGAGCGGGCACCGGCCGGAGTGAGTCACGGGGGACGGGGGCGGCCCCTCCGCCGCGGCCGCGGCGGCGCCGACGTGGAGGCTGGCGGGGAGGCCCGGCCCGGCCCGAGGCGGCCTTGCATCCTCCCTGGGGCGCCGACGTGTCGGCGCTGCCTGCAAAGTCCGCGCTAACTTCCCGCCGGCCGGGCCGGGCAGGGCAAAGTCCGGCGAGGGAGGGCATCCCGCGGCGGGAGGTGGGGAAAAGTCTGGCCCCGCGGCGCGGCCTCGGCCGCCGGTGGCATGGCTGTGCCGGCCGGCAGCAGCTGCCGCGGATGGCCGGCAGTGGGGCCACGCCGATAGGGAGGCCGGGCCCCGCGGCTGCCTGGGGAGGGGGCGGCCGGGCCGGGCCGAGGCACGGCATGGATCCCGTCGTTGGTGGGAGAGGGTTAGTGGCGCAGAACGAGGCGGCTCTATGCCGTTCCCGGCCGTCTTAGGGTTTGATTCCGATAGGAGCCAAAGCGGCCAGAGGCGAGCGCTCGTCCGGTGTTGGTCAGCCCGCGGAGCGACGGCGGCGGGCAGCCCAGCCTGCCGCGGGCCGAGCGCTCCCCTCCTGCCGTGGCTATAGAAGGACGAGCGCCCTGGCCACCGTCGGCGGGGGGAGGTGCCAGCGCCGGGCCCGAAGCCGGCCGTGCCCGCCGCGCTGCCCGCCACCGGCACCGTTCCGGCGGCCGCGGAGCCGCGCTCGGGGCTGTCACTGGGCCCCGCGGGAGCTCCTGCCCCCCGCTCGCCTGATGCGGCCGCCCCCGGCCTGCAACCCGCCGAGCCGCGGCCGGCTGGGGCTGCCGGACCTGGGGCTGCAGCTGCCCCGTGGCGCTGGCCGCGCCCCGACCCCGTTCCCGCACGGTCCCGGTGCCCTGGGCGCGCCCCCGCCGCCCCCTCCCGCTCGATCCGCGGGGGGCGCGGTGACAGCGGGGCCCGCCGGGCCCTTTAAGGGCGCCGCCCCGCCCCGCCGCCCCGCCCCCGGTGCCGCCAGTGCTGAGGTGGCGCTGGCGGCGCCGCCCGCCCGGCCGGGCCCGCGGGGCCTGGCGGCTCCCCCGCCCCTCGGCCGAGCACGGCGGGGCCGAGCGGACCGGCAGCCCCGTGCCGCTGCCCCGGGGATCACGGCGGCGGTGCGGGCCTGGGTGGGCTCCGGGCACCGACTGCCCCGGCGCTGCCCCTGTCCCAGCCCCGCTGAGCGGCGCCGTCTCTGGCTGCCCCACCGGGCCGGCCAGCAGGACGCGGCCGGGTGCACGTCCTCGGTGGCGGGGCCGCCACAGGGCTCCTCCTGTCCGGGGCCAGACGCGGCGGCGGGGCCGGCGCTGGTGAAAGAGTAAACATGGGGGATGGGTCAGGACTGCCCGCGGCCAGGGCTGCGGTCGGGTTGCACTCTGTGATGCATTAAGTCGGGAATCGCTGCGAAGGGAGACTGCGTTCTGCCACGCAGCAGCTGTCTGTCAGCATGATCCCCTCCAAACCAGGGGACCTGGGCCTCCAGTCTGAGGGAGCCCGTCGGTTTTCTGAAAAGAAGTATTTTCACGTGTCCACTCATCAACCAAGAGGTTGCCCTGTCCTGGATGAACCTTTGACAGAGCACAGTGCCTACCACAACCAGCCAAGCCTTGCTGCTGTGTGTGGTTCTCACTGCATGCCATTAACAAAGTAATAATGTTTGTATTAAGTATACTTTTAAATAACATGTAACTGACATTTCCGTCCACAAGAGCTGCGTGTATTGGCAGTGTAACTCATGACTTTACCTTTGTTTCTCTTCATACAAATGTTTCCCGTGTGATTAGGTCTGGCCATTGCTGGAGGTTATTTTTAGGATGTTTCTCTTTGAGAATTCGTTCTCTTTATTGAAATGTACTCTAGGCTTCCGTAACTTTATTTGGTGCACAAGGCCAGCACTACAGGCAGTGTATCAAGCAGGCAGTTTGAAACCTGTTGACCCAGTCAGCTCCATGCTGGCATGACGTAGCTGTAGCCTTAGTTTCAAACCTAAGTGGGAAGGCAAGGAGCTGTAAGATCCAAATGCAGTGCTTAAACTGCTGATTTTGATGTTACATTTAAAATACTATTCTAATGGCTGCCTCTGATTTTGGCCAGAGATGAATCCCTGAGGCCTACAATATACCAGATGCTTGGAATTGCTGGAGATGAGGAGTATTTGTTCTTAGCTTCTTGTATGGGTGACGAAGCAGAAATTCATATGGATAAATGCTGCCCTTTGATTCTGCATTCAATGTCTGGCTGCTCTCTGAGGTGGAGGCTGAAGGAGGATCTGTGCAGCTGCTGTGTACACAGTGAAACCAGCAGCTGTGCCTTGAGGTTGTGTCTTTCAAGTAGGTGCTATATTGGGTGTTGCTCACTGACTTCTTATCCTTACCCTCCTCCTCTAAGGAGAAAAATACATGCAAGATCAGCCAGGTGGTGTTTTCTGGAGAAATGAGAGTTATAAGCACATCTGTGCCTTTAGCAAGGCTCTGGCCAGGCCTTGACAGCTGTTTGTGATGTCTAGCACGCCTCTCCCTCCTGCCTTCATTTGGAGCTTGCCACAAGGTGGTGGCACCCTTGTTAGTGACCCAAGGGGCTGCTGGAGCTGCCACAGAGTCTGCAAGTCTTGGGGAGATAGTCTGGAACAGGTGCCATGGCAGTACTTGCTTTCCCTGGATCTGCAGCAGCTTGAGCAGCACAGGCATGTACCATGGACACATAACCATGTCTTACACTGGGGTGTAACCCTGGACTGCAAGGAGATTTCTCCAAGATCAGGTTGCTAGCCACCCTTTCTGTGCACAGCAAATGCCTTGCAGAGATCTGCATTGCTGCAGCAGCTGTACTTCAGCAGCATGACTGGCTGTCCCAGTACCTGCTGCCTCATTCCTGGATTAATTGCAGCATTAACTCTATTGCTCTGACAGCACAGTTTGTGCTGCCTTCTGCCTGTTCAAGGCATGTTGAAGTAGGGGAAAACAATGGCCTTGGCTGAGGTGCAGATCAGGTCTGGATGACTCTGTTGCATCACTGTTTTCTCTGTTCTTCCCTCCTTTCCTTCTGCCATCATCAGCCTCCCTTTACTGCATCACAGCTCTAGCATAACGTGAGACACCCCATCAGCAACACTATGTTTTTAGGAGTGACCCTGGTTTTGGGAGCCTTTTCAAACATATTGGAATGTCAGAGATGGCAACTGTCACTTTCCTGAAAAGCAATCAAGTTTGCTATACAGATGACGGTCCAAGCAGCACTGCAGGGTGTGTGTGGGAGAGCAGCCTCTTGTCCCATGAGCAGGCAGAGGCACTGGGTTTTAGGAGAGTTCCAGCTCTGCAGAAGCACACAGAGCAGCTCTGGGGAACTCTGGGTGTGGATATTGTACAACTGACAGTGTGTGTACTGTACCAACTTTTACATTGTCACTTGTATTTCTAAGCACTTTCTCAATAAATCTGCAGATCCAGATTCAGGAGATGGAAATCCTTTCCCAGCAGTGTATTTTTCTTCCTGGTTCTGCCTTTTGTACACATTTAAAATAGTCCGTGTAAACCAGTGTAAATTTTCTTCTTCAAACTTTCTGATTTAGGCCTGGAGACAGAATTTAGTGCCTGGTGCATGATCTTATTGCAATAAAAACTGCAGAGCTGGACTGCCCAGCAGCTGAGTGTTTGCCTTGGTTTGTGAGGATGTCTGTGTTGATTCACCCAAGCTCCACTGAACTACATTCCTAACTTGTGACTGATGGCAGTGCTGTTGGCAGGTTTTCAGGTTGTTAGTCTCTTCTGACTAGAGGTCTTGCTTGCAACCCTGAAATTTCATGTTTTGAACATCTGTTATTAACTGAGTATATTTTTGCCTGATATTGGATGGCTACTCTTGTAGCCAGTGTGGTGAAAGAGTAACTACTCCAGACTTCCTGCTGTGAAGTTTGAGTAGATAGTGCCACAGCTAGTAAAATATGACAGGTGTCGTGTGTGGGGAGATGCAGCTGGGTATGAGTGTTTTGGGTAAGGTGCAGCTTTGAAACCTTCAGGCAATGTGCTGTTGGATATCATAGTAACAGGGATGTCATGTTTTCTGTTGTCTTGGACCTAATTTATTTATTTTAATTATTTTTTTTTTTCTCTACAGCAAAAGCTGGCAGGCTGACAAACAGGCAGCTTACAGGACGGACTCTCTGGCTACTGACCATTTAGCTGGTAAGTTTGTACACCATTTAGCTGGTAAGTTCTTATTTTGGGGAGCTAAAGATCTTGCTGCTGCTGAGCTTGCTAGTCAGAGTGGCTTTCTGAGTGTGTCCCTAAGTCAGGCACCTAAATAAGTTTCTCATGAAGAGGAAACAGCTTCCTGGGTCCTTTCTCTTTTAACTGTAGGGGTACACAATGGTCTTGGACTGACTGTCCAGACATTCACCTACTAAGGTAAAAATTGACACCATTAATAATTAATAGATTAATGAGACTGTACTCTAAGTTAATTAGAGTATGCTTTAAAAATTTGCGGAGTCCCCCTTTCCAGTGACCTTCTTAGGTTACACATCCTTTGCCTTCTTAGGGAGGAGCTCTGGTTTTGGTGACCACTGTGTAGGGAGGAATATCCCCCCAAAATTCTTGTTCCAACAAGAAAATCAGGCAGTCAGTGGGCCCTGGGGGTGCTTTTCAAGAGGAAGACTGGAAGAGTGCTCAGTAACAAATACTTTGTCTTCCTGGACTGACTTTGTTCACCCTGGCTGTTGGTAATACTGTTGCCATTCCATCTCTCCCAGTGGCATACCCGGATTGTGTGTGGGTGGGAAGTCGACAATGAGCTCTGTGGCAGTTTTGACCCAGGAGAGCTTTGCTGAACACCGCAGCGGCCTGGCCCAGCAGCAGGTGAAAGGTGAGTTCCTGTCATGTGCCTCTTGATCCAGACTACACAGACCTCTTAAAAGTGTGCATTTGCCTTTCCTGAATTAGTGTTTTACTAGACTAGCTTTCTACCCCCAGCAGCACAGTGCAAGACTGTGAGCAGATGGGCCTGAACGCTTCAGAGAGTTCTGGCTAGCAGTGCTTTCAGCCCTGGGATGGGGCACATCAAGAGTGGGGCACTGAGCTACATGAGAGCCTCATGGATCAGTGTGCTGGGCTGTCATTTCCACCCTTTGCTCAGCCAGGTGCTGGGCGTGGTCACTGACCATGCAAACTGACTCTGTGGTGGATTTTGGCGTCCATTCCCAGCTGTGAGCTGCCCCATTTGGTATGGCTCAGTGCACATAATGTACAGCCATACAGGCTTTCCCTAGACTTTGCCCTAACTATAGTCCTTCTCTGCCTTTTCCCTGGGCTGATATTTGTCTTATCCCCTTCTGACCTGCACCCTTTGGTCCTTTCACTTCTTTCAGCTCAGCCTGTTTTCCCCTAATTGAACTCCTCTTGACAGAGTTGGCAATAAGGTGCTGTTCACTCCCTGCACCCCCTGTGCCAGCTCAAACAAGGCTGGTGGTTTGTGGCATCCACTGCAGTCTGTGCTGTGCTGATGTCAGTCGTGCTCCAGACTTGGCAGCCCCATAGGCATAGTTGTAATAGGATTAATAGCAGGGCACAAGCCATTTGCTCTCCCTTGTTAGTGGTGCCTAATTACAATTGCACTGCCTGTGAACAGGGGCATTTCTGCAGGGAAAGTGACTCATTTGCCCTATTTGCTTTACTCCAGTTACAGCTTTAAACTCTGAAGAAGAGAATGATCCTCCAACCTACAAGGAAGCCTTCCCTCCACTCCCTGAGAAAGCACCATGTTTGGAAGCTGCCCAGGAACCTGCTGGTCCCTGGAGCAAAATTCGACCAATAAAGGCTTCTGTCATCACTCAGGTTGGTGTAGTGGATGTCTTATCTCCTGTCTTTTCCCCACTCCCCAAAGTAGGTGAAGTGAAGCATTCCCTGGAGTATGAAATCCTTGGTATATCAGTCAGCCTCTTTGTTGTATTTTACCCTGGTACTGCAGCTGAGAGCTAGGACTGCTCTGGAGGGGAGGGATGTGTTGGAAAACTGTCCAGAAGAAGCTCTGCATCCCTGTTCCTCAAATAGCTGAAGCAGGCCCAGAGGGAGGATTGCAGAATTCCTGTAGTGAGTGCTAATCCCCCTGTAGGAAGAGTCCCAGTGTGGGGCAGACTAGCTGCTGAAGTGCTCCTGCACTTCCCTGGGCACAGCTGCACAAACTGGGAGGTCAGCTTGCCACCAAAGTCCTGCATAGCCATGAGAGAGAGAGGAGCTGTGAGGCAAAGCACACTGACAGCTTGCTGTGCTCTTTTTGTGTCTGTGGCTGAGCAGGTGTTCCACGTGCCGCTGGAGGAGAGGAAATACAAGGACATGAATCAGTTTGGAGAAGGGGAGCAGGCCAAGATCTGCCTTGACATCATGCAGAAGACAGGAGCTCACCTGGAGCTGTCTCTGGCAAAGGACCAGGGCCTTTCCATCATGGTCTCTGGCAAGCTGGAAGCAGTCATGAAGGCTCGGAAGGAAATTGTTGCTCGGCTGCAGACTCAGGTGAGGGCAGCTAACTGTTCTCACTTGATCCTTGCTCCTCCCCAAGACTCCTGAATGCTTTGAGACCCTTGGGTGTGTGTGCTTATAAGCCAAAGAGGTGTTATTAGATGACTAATTCAGCTTTGCCATATATTTTCAAAGCATACAGTTGGCAATTTGGAATGGAAATGAGGCTTAAAATAGGGTTCAAAGCTAATTACAGGCCATGGTGTTGCATGAAGGGTGGAGTCTTCAACCTGTGACTTTGTGCTGAGGTGCTGGTGCTGGCAGGGTACAGGCCCCTCACACAAAATTCATGGTGTGTGAGAACAGAGTGGTGCTTTCTCTGAAGTCCTTCAGAGAAGAATGTGGAGGGATGGGAGAAAGAAAAGTAGAGAAGAGGGAGTTCTGCCAAATGGTGGAAGTTTCATATTGGGGTTCTGAGTTATGTAACTTGAGCCCCATTGGTAAGTAATTACAGACTGCTTGTTTCAGTTGCTTCTCCTTTCAGTCCTCTGCATTTTGATTTCTTACTTTCAGGTTCTTGAGTTCATTGTCAAAATGGTACTTCTTGTTAAGATCCATCATAGCCTGGTGTCACGCTGTGTTTTAAAGTGTAATGTCCAAGGTAGTTAATGCAGTAGTTAATACCATGCCTGCTCAGTGCTGTTCAGCCCATGTGTCATACCCTGCCAGAGGGATGAAAAATGGACAAACTCTACATAATGTGCATCTGAAAAAATAGTTTAGGTTGTACTACCACAGATCCATGCCCCACATGTCCTCACATATCCCTCCTACATGGCCCCAGGTCTGAAAGGTGTGTCTGTGTTGCAACTTCTCCTAGGCTTGGCTGGCATCAGTATGTGGACAGGAAGTTGAAGAGTCACACCAAGTGATCTGGTTTTGATTTGATTTATTACTTTTTCCATTGTAGGTTGAATTGTAAGTGCCTAGTTAGTTAATAGTTACATATTCCCTGGGATCAAGAGCATAGTAGCAATCCTAAGCTCTCAGGTCAGTAAAAACTCATTGAGAGGGCAGAAGTCAGGAATCCCTGTTATTAAAGGTCTGTTAGCCAGACCTTTAATACTGGATTTAGAAAAGTTCTGGGAACCCCTCTTTTTCAAGAGAGAAGCAGTCCCTGAAGCAGTGTGTGCTGCTTTGAAGACACCTTAGCACTCAGTAATGGTAAGCATAGTTGAGCTGTCTGCCTGCTGGAATAAGTTTCTGGTGTTGAATTTCAGTTTCCTAGGAGTCAGGCTATGTCTTCTTCTCTGTAGCCTTGGCAGCAGATATCAGAGTTCAGATAAACTCTACCCCAGAGCTGTCATCCCAGTTGCTCTCTGGTGCTGAGAGACTGAGACAGTGGAGCATAGACACCTCCTCATCTGTGCCTGAAGGCTTTTGCTTGTTCAGAGTGTTGGTCCTGGGAAAACAGAAGGTTTTTTAGGGAATGGTGGGGTTTAGACTCCTGGAATACAGGCACTTTAGATCAGCTCCTCTGGCATTGTGTCAGTCTTGTGCTAGATGGATGTGCTGGAAGACACTGTGTTTACTCCTCAGTTGTAGCACTAAGCAGCATCTGAAAAGCTTTCCCTGTGCAGGCAGGGGCTCTCACAGATCCTTGGCCTCTGTATTGCAGGCTTCAGCGACAGTTGCCATCCCCAAGGAGCACCACCGCTTTGTCATTGGAAAGAATGGTGAGAAGCTGCAGGACCTGGAGCTCAAAACTGCAACCAAGATCCAGATCCCCCGCCCAGATGACCCCAGCAACCAGATCAAGATCACTGGCACTAAGGAAGGGATTGAAAAGGCCCGACACGAGATCTTGCTTATCTCTGCTGAGCAGGTACCTCAGTCCTGTGATCTCTCATGTTGTTATCTGAAGGGCCATTTTGGTTCTCTGTGGTACATTAGATGTTTGTAGCCACCATGGTCACAGCCAGTGGTTGTTGTCATTACATTGCAATGGTTCCATATTGCCAGAGTTTTGTACCCCCTTGATGTTTCTTGTAGGCAGCTCCCCTAGGCACTGACTCTTCTTTGTCCTCACAGCAGCCAGCTGACTCCAGTTCCCTCAACCAACCAATCCACTCTTTTATAACACTCTTCCTATTTGCTACAGCTGTGGCCTGTTAACATCAGGCCAGCTCCTAATCCTTAAAAATTAACCCAGCTGCAACTCTTTAGGGGGTAAGATTACTTTCTATACTACCTTTATATTCTACCCCCCTACAAATGGTAACACTGTTAGTCTGAACAGAGATGTACACCATTCCACTGGCTGTTTGAGCACTGCTTCCAGGTTCTGCACCTTCTGCTTGTCCCTTTTGTCCATCTCTGAAGTCAGATAAGCACTTTTCATATTTTGAAGTGAACCACATTAGATGCCAGCTAAGACAAGAGATTAGAGACGAATATCCTAAATTAAGAACAGCAGTGTTGGTAGATGGAAAGGAGTGGAACCTGCAAACTGGAAAGGTGCTTGGGTTAGAGTGTCAAGCAAGACAGCACTGGGAATTCAGCTGTATGTGGCAGAGATGTAATATCACCAGCAGTTTCCCTGAGGGCTATTCTGGATTCCTGTAGGATAAGCGTGCCGTGGAGAGGCTGGATGTGGAGAAAGTGTACCATCCCTTCATTGCTGGCCCTTACAACAAGCTGGTGAGTGAGCTCATGCAGGAGACAGGGACACGCATCAACATCCCCCCGCCCAGCGTCAACAAGACAGAGATAGTCTTCACAGGGGAGAAGGAGCAGCTGGCCCAGGCTGTGGCTCGTGTTAAGAAGATCTATGAGGAGAAGGTATGGATGGTCCCTAAAGTTTCCCATCTTCCCCTCACCTGCTCACAGCCCCTCTTCCCTTCTTGTTCTACTTCTGTGCATCCCTCAGTTGTATTCTCCTCGTGTCAGCTCTTGCTCAGCAGCCCTTGCAGTACATGGACCTGGGTCTTACCATTTCCTTGCTCAGCAGAGTGGGACTTGGGGTGATTCTGCTGGGGAGGTGACAGATCTCCTGCTTTTTTGTGTAATGGAAATTAGCAGACCACAAAGAGCGCTCTGGGTGCATGTTTTCACAGGTGCTGCAAAGGAAGGAGGGAAGTGTGAAGGCTACAGTGTGGCCAACTGACAGTATCAAAATTGTTACATGAGTAGACGTTGCTGAAAAGTAAATTTCACCTCAGTTTATTTTCCATTGCTAGTGTCACTGTGAATATCCTTGTTGTGGGTTGTTGGTCTGTTTTTCCTCATGGTTACGTCTGCATTTGTACCAGTCTGAATTTCAACACAGATAATCAGCTTATAGCGTGGTGTTGCATTACAGCACTGCCTGGGGACAGCTGGGCATTGTGCAAGGGCAGGGGTGTGTATGTGGTCTCTTCCATGTACTGTCCCAGGGAGCTTAAACAAAATTTTTGTATTTCACCTGTCAGTTTTTGAGAATAGGGCTTTCTGTAGGCAGGTCCCAAAGATTCTAGGGTACTGCAGAACTCCTGTGCTCACCTTTGCTTTGATCTTTCCTGGGTGCTGAGCTTCACTGCATCTTGTGTCTCTTCCTTTCACTTTTGTCCTTCCCTGCTCCCTTGTGATTGATGCTCCAGTGCCTCTGCTCCTACAGAAAAAGAAGACTACTACCATCGCTGTGGAGGTGAAGAAGTCCCAGCACAAGTATGTCATCGGCCCCAAGGGTAATTCCCTGCAGGAGATCTTGGAGAAAACTGGAGTCTCTGTCGAGATCCCACCCACTGACAGTAGCTCGGAGACGGTGATACTGCGAGGCGAGCCTGAAAAGCTTGGGCAGGCATTGACTGAAGTCTATGCAAAGGTACTGATGGAATGGGCCAGGCTCCTTTGAAAGCCCCACAAAAATACATCCCTAGGCACTGACAGATGGAGGGGGGTGGTCTCTGTCAGGCTGTCAGAGTTGCAGCTTGGAACTCAATAACAAGGTTGCAGCATGGGAATTGGAAGTGAATTTTTGTGAAGGCCTCTTGCAGTCCGTCCATCAACAGCTTCTCTGTCTCTCAGGCCAACAGTTTTACCGTCTCCTCGGTCTCAGCCCCCTCTTGGCTTCATCGTTTCATCATTGGAAAGAAAGGACAAAACCTGGCCAAAATAACTCAGCAGATGCCAAAGGTATGGATGAACTATTAGCTTAGCACCAGTTGAAGTAGAATGTGGTTTAATCCAGATCACTCTTTGTAGAGAGAGAAATGTATTCTGGTATGGATAAAACCAGGGAGGAAATGACACAGATCTCATCATATTCAAGGGAGCTACCAACCAGATTCTCCTGCCTCAAACTCTTTCCATCCTATGTTACTTTCAAGCATTGAGTCCTTCAAAGAAAGCTTTATGTGTTAGTATTTGGAGAATTGATGTAGTAGGAGACCTGGAAATTCTGAGTTCAATGAGACTTCTCCCTTGTGAGTTAGATGGTATCTGGAGAAGGGCTAGGTGAGCAATTTCTCCAAAGCCCTTGCAGACTCCAGGACAGCACCAAAACTTTGTGCTCTAGACACCAATATGACCAAAATTGTAGGTTGCCTGCTTCAGAAATCATGTGTACCCTTAGTGGAAGGGATTGATGGTAGGCCTGACAGACAGCATTGACCTGACTTGTGTCTTGGAAAATTCTTACTGGTTTCCTTGCCTTGTGTGTCAAGGTTCACATCGAATTCACTGAAGGAGAAGACAAAATCACTTTGGAAGGACCTACAGAAGATGTGAATGTGGCACAGGAACAGATTGAAGTCATGGTTAAGGATCTGGTAAGTTGCTGGTGCTAGTTCTACTGTATAAAAAGAAAGTGGGGAAAGGTGGGGAAACAGAAGAGATGAAGTGTAGCTCATGTCTGTGGGTATCTTCACAGGCTTAACAGAACTTGCAGAAGGCAAGTTGTGTGGCAGGTGAACAAAAACCTTGGTTATGAAGCTTTTCCTAAAAAATCACGGGCACATCTTCAGTCTTTTGATGCAGAGAAGGAAAGATTCTCTTTCAGTCACAGCTGGAGAGGCATTTAAGTCTCTTTAAATGTTTCACAATAATGGTGCTCTCAGCTCAAAGCAGAGGAGTGTTCTGCTGTGCTCACTAGCAGGAGGAGTGCTTGTAGCTGCAGCTGGAGTCAGTGCCTGCACTGGCAGTGGGCACAGGCAGCAGCAGAGGGGGCCTGCCCTGCCTAGCCCTGTGCAATTCTTTGTAGATCAACCGGATGGATTATGCAGAAATCAATGTCGACCACAAATTCCACCGACACCTCATTGGCAAGAACGGAGCTAACAGTAAGTGGGGTGCCTTTCTTATCCTTCCTCAACTCAGACTCTCTGTCATAAGCCTATCATATCATGGCTCTGCAGCTCAGCCAGGGTGCTGCCTCCATCACATTGCCTCTGCCCTTTTGGAGTGAAGTTGGCACAAGAAGATAAATGGGCAGTGAGGCCTTGGGATGGCTTTAATGCCTTGGAAAGTTGAACAGATTACTTAGCTGTGTCCTGGCAGAATTTTTGTGTTTTG
This sequence comes from Ammospiza caudacuta, assembly GCF_027887145.1. Lineage (NCBI taxonomy): Eukaryota > Metazoa > Chordata > Aves > Passeriformes > Passerellidae > Ammospiza > Ammospiza caudacuta. Next base: position 6,354,514 of record NC_080603.1, on the reverse strand, counting down.
GGGAGGTTAGAGAGTTGTCTTTTTTCTTTTTTTCAAGTTCGTCTATGTGAATTTCATTTTAGAACTCACTTGGGTGGGTAGAAATCTGCATGGTGAGTTTTTCCCCAAAAAGAGAATTTCATAGAAATGAATGAGCATCTTCTAGTCTAAATATGGTGGTGTCTGGGGAAGAAACAGATTCCTCACTTTGGCAAATGAACTATTGCCTCTAGATGCCATAGTGTTTAATTGTACAGATTCCTGTGTAGCATGGATCTGCTCTTGCAGATCCAAAGGGAAAGAGGCACTTTCCCCTGATTCAGCTCCATCCCCTTGGCCTTTCCTCAGAGGCTGATGTACTTCTTAAAGCCTCTAGTCAAGGTGTCTTTGCTTCCAAATGGTGCCTAGCAGAGTGTGTCACCACAGCCCTTGCCTTGCAGTTAACAGGATTAAGGACCTCTACAAGGTGTCTGTGCGCATTCCCCCGGACAATGAGAAGAGCAACCTGATCAGAATTGAAGGAGACCCACAGGGGGTCCAACAGGCCAAGAAAGAGCTGCTGGAACTCGCTTCCCGTATGGTTAGTGGGATGTGATGCCTGGGAGGTCACAGGGTTTGAGCTCTTGTGTTCCCTAGTAACCTGCTGGTAGAGGTGTGTGCCCCTGGCCCACTGAGCACTTGGATCTTGTGACAGCTGCAAGTTCCTCTATTCCCTTGGATCCCTTCTCTGTCAGCCTAAAATAAATTATATCTGGAGGAAAAACATTGATGATCAGCAAGCTGTTGGGCAGCAAACTGGTAATAACAATTATGTGGCTCTCCTGCTGAGCACTCCTTGTAAACTCTGTTCTCCACAGGAAAATGAACGCACCAAGGACCTAATCATCGAGCAGAAATTCCACCGGACCATCATTGGGCAGAAGGGCGAGCGGATCCGGGAGATCCGGGAGAAATTCCCAGAGGTAAGGCTTTCCAGGAGAGGAGGGATTCAGAGGGCATAGTTCCTACTTGGGTAATAGACACATGATCAGTAAAGTCATAAATGTAGTGTCTCTGTGAGCATGAGAAATATCTAACTGATCTGTTAGTGCTCATACATCTAAAATATGTGAGAAGATGGTTCAGAGACTGCTGACATGGTTACCTGCTTCCAGATGGCAAAGGAAATGTGCAGGATCTCCCCAACCTTTGCACGTGTCTGACATGACAATCATTATATTTGTTTGAGCTGACCTTAAGTGACCATTTCCTGCAGGTTATCATCAACTTCCCAGACCCTGCACACAAGAGTGACATTGTCCAACTCAGAGGTCCCAAAAACGAAGTGGAGAAGTGTACCAAGTACATGCAAAAGATGGTGGCAGACCTGGTAAGGGACACTTCTGTCTGCTATTCTCTCTTCCATGCCTGAATAACCCTGGAATAGTGGAGAGCTGTAGTGGTTTGGCTGGGGCTGACACACCTCAAGATGAGGGAACTGTGGACATGGTTCTATGTGTATGAAAGCAGGCAAGTAATACCTGTTATTTAAGGGCTGTAGGAGAGGGTACATCTCTTGCTTGTTCTTGGAAGTGTCCCATATGAAGAATTCACTGGGTCTAAGCCTGTTGTCAGAAGCTTGTTTATCAAATTCCTGGGGTGGGGTCTCACTTGCCAGGATGGTGTAATCTTCAATTCTCCCTTTCTTTCTCTCTTAGGTTGAAAACAGTTTTTCTATTTCTGTTCCCATCTTCAAACAATTCCACAAGAACATCATAGGGAAAGGAGGTGCCAACATCAAGAAGGTGAGATATCTTTCCTTTCTTTGCTGCTCATTACCATGATTGCCTACAGTGAAATCTCATTCACTGGTCTCCCCTGCTCATTGGTAATGCAAAATAAAACCTCCAAGGCCTTTTTTTCTGACATGGGACACCTGTCAAATAATTTTTCTGGAATTTTTTTTTTGTGGCAGATCCGTGAAGAAAGCAACACCAAAATAGATCTCCCAGCTGAGAACAGTAACTCTGAGACAATTGTTATCACGGGCAAGAAAGCAAACTGTGAGGCTGCTCGTCACAGAATTCTGGCAATCCAAAAGGAACTGGTAAGTGAAACAGCTGGCCTGTGCCAGATCAGGGACTTGAAAACATAAATATAGGAGTTACAAGAGACATAAATAGAGAAGTGCTTGTAGTGAGGCATGGCAGAGGGGAGACAAATATGGATGTCAATCTGTTCTTGATGCTTCAGCTGAAGTTTGTGGCTGCTCGTGTGTTAGGAGTGGCCAATCCCAATTCCCTGTGGTCAGGCATTTCTGACACTTAGCTCTGCAGAGCTCCTGGCAATGTGGGAGTTAGGGGGCAAGCAGAGTCTGTGCAAACACACAGCTATAGCTTGACTAACATCCCATACTGTCCTTGCTTAGGCCAACATCACAGAGGTGGAGGTCTCTATTCCTTCCAAACTCCACAATTCCCTCATTGGCGCCAAAGGCCGCTTCATCCGCTCCATCATGGAGGAATGTGGTGGAGTCCACATCCACTTCCCCACAGAGGGCTCTGGCAGTGATACTGTGACCATCAGGGGCCCAGCCCAGGATGTGGAGAAAGCCAAGAAACAGCTGCTACATCTGGCAGAGGAGAAGGTGAGCCTTGCCTTACAGGGGATGGAGCACGTTGGTCTGACCAGCTTTTTGTTTCTGGAGGTTGAAGTGATTCCCTCTGTCTGCATGGAAGGATTTTATGTCAATAGAACAAATCCTTCTTTGAGGGATTTGAATACAGTTTGGGTGATTAAAAGTCATACATTTATGACTTCCATCCTTGTGACAATGAATTCTTCTCTCATGGGCAGAAGAACTGTCTGTAATGCATCTCTGGGCAGACTGATGATACACTCAGAGTTAAGGCTCCTTGCTTTTGTGGTTTGAATATTCCTGGGTACCTGCACTTCTCTGAAGCACTTTACTCTGTAGATCTCCTTCACTTTTTTCTTGATCTCTGCATTTCAGCTCCAGTTCTCCCATTTCACTGCATATATTCAGATTTGAGAGCTTTTGGTTACAAGACCTTGCTCTGAGTTGTGGCTGACTGACTCAGTCATTTTAATAGCAAGCTTTCTGGGGTCAGCATGTGAACGTGCTCTCCATGGGAATTGGTTGGTTGCCTCTGGGAGCCTGGCTTGCAGCCGTTAGCAAATGATTGTGTTGCATTTTGTGCAGGTCAGACCCTTCTGGGGACGTCTGCTCATATTCTCATTGGTCATGCTGAGTGTACAGTTGGTTTTTTGGCCCTGAGAACATCTTTGGGGTAGAGTTTTTAATTTAATATATTGTATACCTTTTTTACTTTCAATGGTGAGCTGCATCTACTTTGCTTTTGCAGCACTCTGCAGGTAACATATTTACATGCTGACTGTTGGTGCTGGTGATATTTTCTGTATATTAACATGTTCCATGGGTGTCTGGCTTCTTTCAGCAAACAAAGAGTTATACTGTGGACCTCCGTGCAAAGCCAGAGTACCACAAATTCCTTATTGGCAAGGGTGGTGGCAACATCCGCAAGGTGCGGGACAACACGGGGGCCCGCATCATCTTCCCCACCTCTGAGGACAAAGACCAGGAACTGATCACTATCATGGGAACAGAGGAGGCTGTCAAAGAAGCACAGAAGGAGCTGGAAGCCCTCATCAAGAACTTGGTATGAACTTTTTCCTGCCTCTCACTATTGCAAGGTGTAATGAGCCAGCATGAAGGACCTGCTTATCCTAAAACCATTTGCTGGCCTTCATGGGAGCTCGGGAGGATCCTTCCTTACCTCAGGGTGAGGTTGTAAGCTGATTGCTGTTGAGTGCAGCCAATTGTGCCTGTCACCAGGACAGGGGTTGACTGGCTGTGTTGTGTTGGCAGGATAACGTGGTTGAAGACTCCATGGTGGTGGACCCCAAGCACCACCGCCACTTTGTCATCCGTCGAGGACAAGTTCTCCGTGAGATTGCAGATGAATATGGTGGTGTGATGGTCAGCTTCCCGCGCTCCGGCACCCAGAGCGATAAGGTCACCCTCAAGGGGGCCAAGGACTGTGTGGAGGCAGCCAAGAAACGCATCCAGGAGATCATTGAGGACCTGGTATGTTGTAGAAAAACTGTTTCTTCTGTACTCTGTTCCCTCAGTGTCCTGCTTGAACCTGCTGTATGACCAAGCTTTATGTGAACAAGTCCCGTGGTAATTCTTGGATTTGAACCTTTGCTGTCAACATACGGGGTCTGCAGACTTTAGATCCTGGCTTGAGAGTAGCAGCTGGCTCCAAAATGCCAATTCTGTATGAATTAATCTCCTCTGACAATCTTGGTTTTCAGGGGTGGAAGTAGGAGGCCAGTCCTTGATGTACATCTAGACATTAAAATATTGGACCCTTCTTGTGCCTCTACATGTCTGGCCTTGGCCAGTGGTTGCTTTCAGAGCTTTCCTGCACTGCTAGTATTGGCTTTTGGAAGCAGTCAAATGTCAAATCTGTTCTTTTCCCATCCATCTTTATATTTTTCCATTTCTTCTATTGCTTCCTCCTCTTCAGAGTACTAAAGAGTTTGAGCTTTGCTCTTGGAAGCCTTTAATGTCTTGAGTTCAAAGCAACCTTCTTTAAATCCTCTGCTCTTCCAAAAGAGAAATGATTCTTGAAAGTTTTGAGTTCTTCCCCTGTTCAGCCATTGTTATCTTTTCTGACTCCTCTCTGTGTCCGTTTTGGGTTTCACCATGCACAAACATCCTGTTTTGTGGTGTGAAAGAGGCTGCATCACAATGGAACAACTTTGCTTTCCCACAGGAAGCTCAAGTGACAATCGAATGCACCATTCCACAGAAGTTCCACCGCTCCATCATGGGCCCCAAAGGGTCCCGGATTCAGCAGATCACCCGTGACTACGGCGTCCAGATCAAATTCCCTGACAGGGAGGAAAACCCAGGTATGTCTGTGGATGCATGGTGGGATGGTAGTTGGGATGGTCAAATGACTGTACCAGTGGATGTATTCTACTTTAAATCTATGGAGAGAACTGATCCCTGGTGTTCCTGCAGTGTCCTTGAATCTGGGCTTAGCATCAGCCATGTCCTCTTGGGAATGGGACAGTTTCAGGAGGTCAAACTGCAGACCTGGGTGTTGTGAACATGCTATCACTGCAGAGTACAGGGAGAGCCAGGACATCCTGACAAAAAAGGCTCTGTGAGCTTAGTGAGGTCTCTCTGACCTCTCAATCTTAGGATCTGGAGGAGGGGACTCTGTGCATTGAACACAAAACTTTCCATGTTTTCAGCCCCTGTTGTGGAGCCAGCTGTGCAGGAGAATGGTGAGGAAGGTGGGGAAGGCAAGGAAGGGAAGGACACAGATCCCAGCTCTCCGAAGAAGTGCGACATCATCATCATCTCTGGCCGCAGGGAGAAATGTGAGGCAGCAAAGGAGGCGCTGCAGGTATGTGGCTTTCTCATCCCCTTACCCCCTTAGGTGGTGATGCTTGGATATAATTTGTGGTGGTGGTAGTAAAAGCCGCTCAGTCCAGATGCAATGCAAGTGGTCAGTAATGTTGGCCTGTAGAAGGGGTCTGCACTACTCAAGGGAAGCCCCTCTGCTCTGTGACTTCGCCTGGCAGCTTGAATCACAGTGCCTGACTTTGTAATTACTAGTGCTTGTAAGCAGCCCCAATAGCCATAAAAGCATGACATGATTGTTTTATGGAGCACAGCTGAGAAAAGGAGGAGTCTAGTTGAGGCTGAGTCATTCCAGGTTCAGCAGATCTTGCCATGCTTCTGTAGTGACATTTTCCAAGTCTGTGCTAAACTGAAGCCAAGGATATGAAGGCAACCTGTCCCACAGGTGGGGTTTCACATGGCTTCTTCTGAAAACATGCAACAGGTCATTTTGGTGTTCCCAGCTGTGCTGGGAATGTACCTCTGTTCAGCAGCATATTCTTTTGGGCAAGTATATGGCAAGCTAGAAGAGAGGAGAAGTTTTTCCACTGGTAAACTATGCTCCATCCCCTGCAGGCTCTGGTTCCTGTCACCATTGAGGTGGAAGTTCCCTTTGATCTTCACCGTTACATCATAGGCCAGAAAGGAAGTGGGATCCGCAAAATGATGGATGAGTTTGAGGTAAGTTGTTGCCCTTCTTTCCATCTCCTCTGTCCTGGAGAATCTGTAAGTAACTGTGTTGGGGATTTGGACAGTTACAACATACTCAGGTCTGCCATGGAATACAAGGCTCCGTGGTAGGAAAATGATCCCTGGGTGTTTTGGAGGCTGGATCCAGGGCTTGGTAGGTTTTGTGCTGAAGCAGTACAGTCAGGGTTGATGTTGTGAGCGTTGCATGACTTGTTTGGTGTCTGCAGGGATTCCTCATCAGTGTGAGAGTTGTTTTCCTCCTGGGCCCTGGGAAACAGCTCTGCTGTGCCTACCCATTCAGGAGAATTCTCCAGAGCCTCCGGGGCTGATGCAGATTGGCTGCAGTCAGTGTTGTTAACATATATTTGTTTCCTGGCCTCTCTAGGCCAGCACAGGGGCTGGAGAAACAGAGTTTTATTCAAAAACCATCTAGAAATTGTCCCAAACAACTGACTCCAGATGGCCCCAGCTCGATGACTTCCAGAGGTCCTTTACAACCCCAGCCATTCTGTGGGTTTTAGGATACCTGGGTGGGAGCTGGTCTTGGTGCCAGGGGAGACCAGGGAGGTGCCAGCTTGCAGTCAGAGCCATCACAAGTGATACAGAATGAGCAGTGATGTAAAATGATAATTACTGCTTGTTACTCAGGTGAACATCCAGGTACCTGCTCCTGAGCTGCAGTCAGATATCATCACAATCACTGGGCTGGCTACCAACCTGGACCGTGCCAAGGCTGGGCTCCTGGAGAGAGTGAAGGAGCTGCAGGCTGAACAAGAGGATCGGGTAAGGCCTGTGCCTGTCCTTCCTTCCAGCCAAACATGGCTTCTGCCTCTGGGCTCAGACTCCTGGAACACCTCATCTTTTAGGGGCACCCTTAGCTGCTCTGTGGGTGTGGAATGATCATAAATGGTTTACTCAAAGGTTTACCATGAACTGACAGGAGGGTTTGGGAGTGTAACTTTGGGTTGTCCAGGTCTCTCACACCTTCGTGTACTTTTGAGATACTGGTGGGTGGGAACCTCACTGTGCTGCCAGTCTCTCTCTACCTATCCTCACTGAATCCTTATCACAGCTCTGAATAAAAGGTTAGGGATGAGCTGGGGGTTGTTTGCTGTTTGCAGTTTCCCTCTGAACTTAGCAAAAGCACAAGGCTCCAGTGGATGGATGGCTTGGATATTCAAGCATGGCCCTGCAAAATCTGTTCCATGCATCTCAGAAGGCAGAAGGAGATGCTGTGACTTAAGTGGACATGACTGGAACAGCCGTGGTATGTTCCCTGCTCTCACTGTGCTTCTCCTGTTCCAGGCCCTGCGGAGCTTCAAACTGACAGTGACTGTAGATCCCAAGTATCACCCTAAAATCATCGGGCGGAAGGGAGCAGTGATCACCCAGATACGCACAGAGCATGAGGTCAACATCCAGTTCCCTGACAAGGATGATGAAAGCCAGGTGAGAGATCAGACTGAGTGCAAGGATGGCTAGTGGTTATCTCTGAGCATCTTCTCAAAAGCTCTGAACTCTCTCCACTGCCTTAGGATAAGGTGGATGGTGAAGGGGATTAGCAGGGAGAAAGCTTGCTTAGCTGCTTATGAACTTGGTTGTGCATTCACATTCTTTGAAAAAATCCCTTCACCCAGGTTTTTTTCCTCGGAAGCTGAGAAGCCTCAGAGAAAACAATTCTTATCTCATTTACTTCTCCTCTGTTTTGCTCATGTAGAATGTGTTTGGAGATTGTTTACCCACAGGTGATTGTTTCATTGGATTCTGCTGGGAGTTGTTTTCACTCCTTGGCCAATCAATGCCAGGCTGTGTCGGGACTCTAGAAAGAGTCACGAGTTTTCATTATTATCTTTTTAGCATTAAGTATCCTTTCTGCATTCTTTAGTATAGTATAGTATACCATTCTTTAATATAATACAGTATCATGAAGTAATAAATTAACCTTCTGAGAACATGGAGTCAGATGCATCATTCCTCCCTGCCACAGAGGTCCCTAATAATACAATACTTGGTCTCTCACACATCTCTGCTGGTTCCCCAGGCCCAGGACCAGATCACCATTACTGGCTATGAGAAGAATGCTGAGGCTGCCCGGGATGCCATCATGAAGATCGTGGGTGAGCTGGAGCAGATGGTGTCCGAGGACGTGACTCTGGACCATCGTGTTCACGCACGCATCATCGGAGCACGTGGAAAAGCCATCCGCAAAATCATGGATGAGTTCAAGGTGAGCACTGGGCCAGGGCCACACAGGACAGGCTGGGCCTGGGCAGCCATGTCCTCCTGTGGGAAGAGCTTGGTGCTGAATGAGGCTCACATCTTGTGGTTCTTGTGTCTTGTGCCTGCTCAGCATCTTCAGCTGGAACAGAAATGACAGAGAAGCCAGTGCTGCTCTGCTCATCTTCAACTCCACCAGCATATGAGCAGCATTCCTGGCCCAGGGCACCCTGGTATGCCAGGGGCACCTGGGCTGTCTGCACACCATAGTCAGACACCAGCTGAAGCGTCCCCACACCTCAGCTCTGTGTCATGTTTCTCTGGAAAGGCCAGGAGCTTTTCCTGTTTTGCTGGAACCCAGACTAAAGTGGAACCTGGAAATGCTTCCTTGGTGCTCTGGATTAGCTCTGCAAGCAGCACTGAGTTCTGTCCCTCTCTGGAGTCCTTTTGTTGGGTTTTTGCACTCAGGGTCCCAGATGATCTTGAGAGAGAGGAGGAGGAGGTGTGTATGTCAGCTACTCTGAGTACTGGAAGTGGGCAGCCAGACCTTTTGCTGGGAGGTTCTGCAAGGAGGCTGTCCCCAGACCCTCCAGCTACTTTGAGCTGAATTCAGGGAATTCTTCTGTCTTTTCTCTAGGCCACTGTAGATCCCTTTGACTCTGGGAATCATGGTGCATTCTCAGGGCTGTGGATGTGGCAGAGTTGGCTGGCTCTGGGAAGGTCAGGGACCTCTGCCCTGATAGCATATGGCATCAGCAGCAGGCTTTACTGCAGGGCCAGCAGTGAATGTGAATACTGAGGGATGAGATTTTGGAGACTTGTATTTTGGCTGGGCTCAGTTATTGAAACAAACTGGTTACCAAATGAGCAGCTTTTGAGTTTGGTCCTGTCTTGTTTAAATTTCTGGCACCCATCTGGAAGGCAGGGTGTGAGAGAGCACAGTGCTTGTGCATGGGGTGCACTAGGCCAGCTCTGTAAAGCCATTGTCAGCCAGGATTATTCTGTGGCAAACACAGAAAGCTCATTGTGCTTTGTGGTGATGGATCAATGGTAAAAATGCTTGCAGCAGTGTGAGGACACTGTCTGGAAATGCAGCCCCTCTCCTGCCTGTAGTGCCCAGAAAACTGAGCCTCTGGGAGTGAGAGCAGCAGGGGCTGCTGGAAATTGGGTCCTTAATAAAGACTGCTCTGCTTTCCTGCACAGGAAACTGGGCAAGTTTTGGGGCCAGCTGTATACCTGCTCACCCCTCAGTGTCTGAGCTGTGGAGGTCTAAAAGAGACTTGTGGCTGTGGACAGACAGTAATTAGGGCATCAGTGACAGTGATCTGTGGTTCCAGTGACAAGGGTCATGGGGAGTGTCTGGCATTTCAGATGTGCAGGTGTAAGTGTTGTGCTGTTCCTTGTGTTCCAGGTGGATATTCGCTTCCCCCAGAGTGGAGCTCCTGACCCCAACTGTGTGACTGTGACAGGACTCCCTGAGAATGTAGAAGAAGCTATTGATCACATCCTGAACTTGGAGGAGGAATATGTAAGTGTTCAGCAAATCTGTGATGGGGTTCCCCTGACACAGAGCTGGATGTCTGAACTATGTCCAGGTGGTATTTTCTTCCACTGCATTGGAGAAATGGAGCCCTGTGCAGGTGGCTATCAGCTTCCACTGCAGCTGTCCCTCAAACCAGCTGGACTAATGTCCTGGAGAGGACAGTGAATGAGAATGTTGGGACACCCCAGGATGTGCCTGGTGTTGCCTTGTAGCAACTTGCACCAGTTAAAAGTTGTGGCCTTCAGGGTAGTGCAGACACACCATTTTTGGTCATTGTAGAACAGGCTGGTGAGCTTGAACACGTTGCAGTGTGGTGAGATGGAGGGGTGGGCATTGTCATCCAGTTTGAGGAGCTATCCAGATTCCCCCCTCACTGTTGTGTTACTGCAGCTTGCAGATGTGGTGGACAACGAGGCAATGCAGGTGTACATGAAGCCCTCCTCACATGAAGAGTCCAAGGCCCCATCCAAGGGCTTTGTGGTGAGAGATGCCCCCTGGGCCACTGTCAACAACGAGAAGGTGAGTGCTGCTTGTGCTGCAGGCTGGGGACACAGAGCATGGGGACACTTCTGTCTGTACTGGGGACACAGCACTCTATCTCCTCGTGACAGAGAAAGCAGCTTTTAGCTGCTCTTTGTGGCCTGAGCACAGGCCTGGGCTCTCCTGCCCAGCTTTCAAAGCACTTCCCAATGTCTTGTCACTGTGGCTACATCAGTGTGGAGCAGTTGGGGAATGGGGGATCCTTACAGAAAGTGTGCTGCCAGGCTGTGTTGTTTTCAGGGGTAGGGGTAGGGCCTGGGACTGGAGACTCGGGCTGCAGCACACAACTGGCTCAGTGTTGGCAGCTCTGAGCTGGGACATGTGGCAGCTCATCCTCAGCTGCCCCAGTACTGCTGCAGGGCTGGCCTGACCCTGTTCCAGTGTCCCAGTTACCAGCTGGGACCCTTGGAGCCCTTTGCACCTTCTCTACACCCTCCTCAATGTCACCTCTAGATGTCCTGGGGCCACAATGATCCTTTTTGTCCCTTCCCCATTGTTTCTCCTCCTGGGAAATCAAAGACTCTGCTTAGCTCAGGGCCTCACCATGTAAGTTCACAGCAGGGCAGGAGCTTAACTTGTTCCCTTTTTGTTTGCTCTAGGCCCCTGATATGAGCAGTTCTGAAGACTTCCCCAGCTTTGGGGCTCAAGTGGCCCCCAAGACTCTTCCCTGGGGACCCAAACGATAATGACCTGGAAGCAGAAACTCCTCCAGCCCGCTGACCTGACACTAACCTGCCACAAATACTTCCTGTCTGAAATCTGACCCAGCGGCTGGAGCACAAATCAATTGTCCCAAGAGGTCTCCTAATGGTGTCTGGAGTGCTAGACCCCATCCTGCTCCCCTCAGCTATCACCGTGTCTAGGACCCACCCTCATCTCTTGATGGATATTCTTTCCTCCTTTGGAACAAGACTTCCACTCAGATTCAAACACTAAATGTGTGTGTTTTTGTTAGAAACTTCATAATTGACTCCAAGTGGCTAAGATTTGCAGCTTCCCAAGCGCTAGCAGAGCAATCTGCTCTCTTGAGCATGTCTGACTAGGCATTCTCGCCTTCATTAGGAGACCTCCTTTACTGTGGCTAGGAATCTACTTCCTGTCTCATGACCTCAGGAAATAAATTTCCTTGACTTTCTAAAGCCAAAACGTTTGCCCTCTTTCCTTTGTGTTTATCCCAGGCCTTACCTTACCTTTGTAGAGTGCAATCAACTTTTTTTCCTTTTAACTGCCAAAAATTCATTTAATGCTGATAGCTGACTGTGGGGAAGAGAGCTTCAAATAATCTATAAGGTCAGAAACCTGCTTTTTAAAGAAACAAAACCTTCAATAGGCTGCAGAGACAACAGAGATGGAAGGGGCCAGAACAACCTATGGCTACCCTGGTCAGGAAAACGCCTGTGAGCGCAGCGAGCGTCCCTGCGCCGCACCAAACACAGCCCCAGCTGCACACTTGACCAGTCTTCCAGTGCTTGATGGCAGCCCCTGCTCCTTGTTCCCCCTTCCCAGCAGTGTGAGCAGGCAGGAGAGCCAGCACACGGCAGCGTGGCCGGAGGAGACAGGTTTGGCTGGGTGCAGTGACCTGGCTCAGGAGCAGCTGGTGGGACACACAGCCTGCAGGAGCTGTAGCTGGCTGTTAGTGCTGCAGCAGCTCGGCCTGAGCGGCAGTCACAGCGCTCCTGTTGCCTTCTTTCTACCTCAAACAGCAGTATGGTGGGGCCTCTCCATGGTGGTGGCTTAGCAGCTGCTCCAGCCGTCACCTGGAGCATGGAGGAGAAGCAAGAGGAGCCTTGTGTCTCCGCACAGCTGGGAGAGCTGCTCCAGAGGGAAGCAGAGCTTGGTGGTGCTGAGGCAGGCTGTGAATCCGTAGGACTGCATGCTGAGCTAGCACAGGGCTTGGCCCCAGGGCTGTGGCTGCAGCTGTGCCATAGCCCTGGGCTGCAGAGGTTGTGTGAGCCAGGCTTCTGCTCTGACAACATTGGGGGTTGATGTGTGTGCTGAGCCCTCCTGAGACCTCCATCATGTGGTAGAGGGTGATCCATGATCTGTACTCGGGGCCTCTTGCACCTGGGCCCTGCCACAGCTTGCTCAAAGGGTGTTGTCTGAGCTGCTCCAGCAAGAGGGAAGCCCTGTCCTCGTGGAGGGAGGCATGTAGCGTGGGCTTTTTGTGTGCCCCCACTTCCCTGCATTGCTCCTACAGAGCTTGTAGTCTGAGTCATTCCTCTGTCCCAGCTGCTTCAGCTCTTGGACAAGCAGGAGTCCCCAGCCTCTCTTGTCTAGTGCTGCTGACAGAGCACAAGTGTGGCAGGCTGAGCCCAGCTGCCTTGCCTTTCCCTCCTTGGGACAGGCCCAACATGCCGATGCTTTTCCTTCCAGCTCTTCTTGGCAGAGACTGCTATGCAGAAGTCAAACCAAAACCTCACAGTGCTCTCCTTTAGTCTGAGAACCAAGTGAACCAGACCATAGCCCGTTGTGGGGTGCCTGGTTGCCCCTGAAGGACAGGGTGGCCTTGCCTCCAGCACGGGAGAAGGGGAATTAGGGTGGTACCTTCCCATCTGCGTCTGTCAGAAAATGGTTAATAAATACCCTGTAGCTTAGGTCTGCCCTGCATCACCAAGCCTATCACCCCCTCCTCCTCTTTATTCCCCTGTGCCCTCACCAGTTGCACAGCAAGGCTTGAGTTACATCCAGGGCACCCACTGCCTTGGGCTCATGCCCCACAGCCCAACCTTCCACTCTAAAGAAGGTCATGAAGTGATTGTACCTAGTACTGTCCCCCAGCACCCTCCTTCCGCAGCAGACTGTGGCATGTGTCCATTTCTTCTCTTTGACGTCTTCCATATTGTACGTTTCCATAGCAATGATCCCTTGGCCTTAACTTTGGAATTTGGAGACTATATGCAAACATGTAAAAAGGCTCATGAGTATGGATGACACTGGAATTTTATAAATTCTAAAATAAAACCTGAAACAGCTTGGAGTGTGGTGGATATTATTTCTGCTGGTGGGGTGAGATCCAAGACAGCCTGTGCTGGGCTGGGTTTGGCCAGGGATTTAAGTTTGCACATCTGAGTCTTTGCTGTGGCCTTGCCCTTCAAGGGGTGGGACTCACATGGCAAGTGGTGGGTCCAAGGGAGGAGATGAGAGCAGGAAAGGGCTGGGGCTGTGCCCTCCTAGTAGGGAAACACAAACCTGCTTGTCTCCAGGCTGCTGGTGCCAGGGATGCTGCTGGTGTAAGGGAGGAAGGGGGGGCATCAGCCATGGTCCCTCTTGCTCAGCTGCTCCACAGCCAGAGCCTCTTTAGCCAGGTACTGTTCACATTTCATCTTAACCTCAGGCATGTCAGGTACCAGTTATGCAATCACACATCCAGTAAGGAAACCCAAATGCTGGAAGTGAATGGGAGGTGTGGGTTGGCTGCTGTGGTGAGTCCTTACCCTTGGCCCAGCACCACACCCTGGGCCACCCCGTTGGGCTCAGCAGCTGGTACCTCAAAGGTGATGATGAAACCTGAGCACATGGCCAGCAGCTGCCAGTCAGTGAAGGGCAGGCTGCCATCCCGATTCCTGAATGCTCTGTAACTCAGGGAGCAAAGTGCAGCAGGTACTGACCGAGATTCCTAGCATTCCTCCTCCCAGCCTGGCATGCCAGAGCACAGCAGAACCAGCCCTCAGCCAGCTTCTGCTGGGATCTGAGTCTCACAGGTAACCCGGCCCTGATGGAGTCTATTCTCCACAAAAGCCCCTCCCTCTCTACCACGGTGTCCAGTGACCCTCCCACCCCCCTGCACACTGACACGTCCAGCCACGCTCAGCCCTGGCACGAGTGAGGGCCCCCAGCACCTCAATGAAGTGGGTGGACAACGTGGACCTGGCTAAAAGTCGCTCTGCTGAACAAAATATATGCTGTGGCAGAGGCAGAGAAAGGCAAAATCCCAGCCTAAGGAAGGAGGAGCCAGCCAAGGCAGGAGCTCCTACCTGCCTGGGCTTTGCTCTACAGGACAGAGTCCCGTGGTGTGTGCACCAAGGTGTTCAGGTGCAGGCTGCTGCTGTGGATGTACCTGTAGTATGCATGGGGCAGAAAATCAGAGGTGAAGGCTATGAAGAAGGCCTGGAAGCAGGGAGACCCTGCAGCTAGGGGACGCCCCATCCCCACCCTCCTTCATGCCCTGTGCTGCTTGCGTGGCTTTCTGCCTCTGCTTGCCCTCAGCCTGACAAACCAGACATGACACTGGACTGGGACAGCAGACATCTGTTCTCTGCCTTCAGTTGTTGCCAAGCAAGGCCCAGAGCATGGCAGCTGCTCACTGCCCATGGCTGGAGCTGCACCCTCTGCACAGGCAGACCCACCCTGAGCACTGCTGCTCCCCTCATCATGCTGCATCCTGCAACACCCAAACGAGTTCTCCCCAACTCCCTTACTCCACCTGCAGCCCCCTCTGCCCAGGTGAGTGCTGACCTGCAGGGTAGAGAGCCAGGTGCCAGTGCCCCATGCCTGCTCATCCACAGGCTGCTGGTCGTCACAGATGCGCTTGTGGGCATCCAGGAGATCTCCATCCTGCTGCTGAGCAGGGTGAAGAGGGCTGCCAGGGGGACAGGCTGCAACAAAGATGGTGATGAAGCCCAACTGCAGGACTAGGAGGAAGAGGAGGAAGAGGAGCAAGGAGGGACAGATATGACAGTATCAACTGCAGCATCTCACAGCCCCATCCTGTGGGGAGTGGGGCAGCCCTTCTCCCTCCAGCCCTTGCAGGCTGCTCAGGGTGGAAGCTCCTTCGTTAGGGGGACTCCTGCAGTTCCAGCTTTCTCTCTCCCAGCACCCCTCAGCACGCCCCAGCCCGAGGCCAGTCCCTATCCCTCTCCAGGAATTCACCAAGCAGCCCTTTGAACCCCAGCCCTGGTGGCCCACAGCCCTGTGTGCCTGCTCCACCAGGGCTGACTCCCCTCCTCATCCTCCTTGGTTGAGAGGAGCTTCTGCTTTTGCCACCAGCACTTCAGCTCTCTGGAGGAACCAAAGAAGGGCCACCATATCCTCTGCTACTGAATATGCCCTTGGCATCCTGTGTGAGCTCAGGGATGTGTGACAGCCCTGACAAGCCAGGGCACACTCACAGGATGGCCACCTCCTGCACCTTGGTGCTGATCTGCTTCCCCACCATGATGGGCAGCAGCTCCTGCCAGCTCTGTGGGGCTCCCCTTGGGCTGCCCTGAGGGGACAGTGGGATATCCCCTTGGGCTGCCCTGAGGGGACAGCGGGACATCCCCTTGGGCTGCCCTGAGGGGACAGTGGAGCTCACACTGAGGCTGTCCTGTGGGGACAGCAGGGCTCCCACTTGGGCTGCCCTGAGGGTACAGTGGGACATCCCCTCTGGCTGCCCTGTGAGGGCAGTGGGACATCCCCTTGGGCTGCGCTGTGGGGGCAGTGGGGCTCCATCTTGGGCTGCCCTGAGGGGACAGTGGGGCTCCCACCTGGGCTGTCCTGTGGGGACAGCAGGGCCCTCAGCCTGCTGAGAGCTAAACCAAATGTTTGCTGTGGCACCCCGATCATGGGAAGGCATTCCCACAGCCCACACCGCTGGGAAGGCCTGTGCAGGGGCTGTTCACTTGTAGCAGCGTGTGGCTACAACGAGATCGCATCCAGGGGGGCCACAGCCCTTCAGCGACAGCAGAGGAAACAGACGAGACAAGTCTCGTCGTTGTTTAGCACCGGAGTCCATTTTATTTCCCCCTCACGCCGTGCCGCGGCCCGGAGCAGGAGGCGGAGGCCCGGGGGGCCGAGCAGAGCACCAGAGAGCAGAGCCCCGAGCAGAGAGAAAAGAGAGCAAAACAGACCCGGGGCCGGGCTTTTATCAGGTGTCCCATGGGAGGAGTCTTAAACTCAGATTAAAGCTCCACAGAACACGAATGCTCCACCTGGCACTCAGCCCCTCACTGGGGACCCCCTGAAGGCTCAGGGAGTTTGTGGGACAGCCGAGACACCTGCAGGAGCCAGGGCAGGGTTGTGAGGGGACAGCCCAGGCTCTGAGCTCGGGAGTGCAGCCAGAGCAGCCCCAGGGAAAGAGGGGCTTATCTGGGTCACACAGAGCCTCTTCCAGTTTGCCAAGGGGAGACAAAAGGGCTGATGATGGGTCCCAGAGTGCGGAAAATAAATCTTCTTACCTTTCCTATTTCCCAGAGGGACCTGTTAGCCCCCAGACAGCTGGCACTGCCCTGGTCCCAGGCATCCTGTGGCCATGTGGGTGCTCCCACTCTCTGCTGGGACAGTCCCCCTGCCACAGTGCTTCTTCCTCACATGGCACCAGCACTCCCCTGTCCTTTAGCCCTGCCCACAGAACCAGGAACCTGTTCTTCAGGAGCCAAGAAAACAGGGGATGAGGCTCTGGAGGAAAAGCTCAGAAGTCAGATGGGACAAGAGTGGTGACTGGGGGTCTCTGGGTCCCCTGGAAAGCAAGGAGACTGCAAACCTCATCAGAGCCCCACAGAAATGCAGCTGCTTATGCAGAGTGGGACACCCAGGAGCTCTGGGGCACTGTCCCCTTCCCTGCAAGCTTGGGCACCTCAGTCCCTCACCTTCAGAGGCACCCAGAGCTGGAGCTGCTGCACAGAGGCAGGGCAGGCTGCAGGGAACATTCAGCACCATGTTCTGGGTGCTGATGAGTCATGGGCTGTGGAGAGAAGGTGGCTCCAGCAGAGATAAAAGATAAGGCTGCTGGCACCTGTACCTGTGCGTGTGGGCAGCGCTGGGGTGGCTGTGTTGGTGTGGATCAGCCTGGCAGAGCTTACCCAGGAGATGAGCACAAATACATCACACAGATAAACACATCACACCCCTGCTCCACTCCTGGAGGAGGCCCCCATGGCAGGGCAAATCCTCCCCTGGATCCAACAATCCACAAATCAAGGGTGAATTTATCACAAGGGGATGGAAATCTGGAGTCAGATCACTGGGCACCTTTTCTATGTGTATCCCAGCAGAGTGAAGCTTGTCCAGAAGTTTCTTCCTCCAGGTCCTGTGGATGGCAGCAGATCTCTCCTGCAAGTCCCTGTTCTCAGTGTCCTGCTGCCAGCTCAGCTCCTGGGGGATGGTTTCCCACACCAGGAAAGGGATTTCATGATGGAACCCAAAGCCGTGTTTGTCCTGCATGTCTCCCTCCTCCCGGATTTGGTGTTCTTGTGGGGCTGGGCGTTGTCTTGTGAGTGAAACAAGGAGCTGAGGGAAGGCTGTGCCTTCTCTCTTGGAGAGGGCTCCAGCCACTTCACCTGGGTGTTCCTAGCAAAGGAAGAAAGAAGCTGGGAGAGTTGATTAACAGGACTGAGGACTGCAGCTGTCCTGTGAAAGGGAAGGACTGGAGCACCTGAGTAGGATGAGTAGGATGAATAGGATAAGCAGGATGAATAGCATGAATTGTATGAGTTGGGTGAGTAGGGTGGTGCCTGCCAGGGCTTGGGGGTCCAGTGCCCTCTGAACATGATGTATGACCAGCTGCCAGCTCCAGCCATGGGGCACTGGGGCTTTTCCTGTGCTCCTCAGCCTAGCAGACCCTTTCCTGCCTCAGCCTCCTCTCCAGGATGGAAAGGAGTCAAACTCCAAGCCAAGCCTTTTCCCTCACCTGTCCTGGTGCAGCTGTTGCTGAAGACATTGGCCATGCTCCCCTTGTCCAGGACTGCATGTTCCCTGCAATTCCAGGTGTGTTATTATCTTTTTTGTGCTGCTTTGTGTGGTCACCACATGCCCAGCTGGCTGTCCCAGTGTGGTGGCAGGGCCACCTTCCCAGGAGGGCCTTGGCCTTTTTGAGGATCCCAGCTGAGAACACTCTTAGTGGTGCAATATTTAGAAGCTTGGGCTCTTCATGGCATGTTTCCCTCTCCTCATGGCCCAAGAATATTATCCCTAAGGAAAAACATCCCTGTCCTGAAAAGCTCTGGGGTGATCTATCCCCAAAAAACCCCTCCATCACACAGAGAGGTCCTTATGCCACCTGGAGCACAGGGACACTGTCTCTGCTGGGAAGCAATCCAGCCCCACCAGAGTGCCTGGCAGTGGTGCTCCTTTGGGGCAGCAGCTGGTTATCCCTCCTGGTACACAGCCACAAAACCCCTCAATCCCCCAGCAGGCACCCCTGAGCCCCGTGTTGGAGCTGGGGAGGGACAGTGTTGGGGACAGGCCACCAGGCCAGGCACTGCTGGAAAGCTGCATGGAGGCACCAGGGTCTGTTCCATCCTGCCTGTAAAAAACGCCAATCACTTGTTTTTGAAATTTTAGAATTTTAATAGTAATAAAATGGTTATAAAAACAGCAATGTAATTAGAGTAATAAAAATTTTGGGCAATTTGAATTAGGACAATATGAAACAATAGAAACAAAGAGTTATGGACAGTCCTGGTACCTTTTTCTGGGCAGCATAACCCCAAAAAGGACACACATTAACAGAGGATTAACTCTTAAAAACAATGGCCTGTTGCATATTCATACACCTCATACATGATGCATAAATTCCATTCAAACACAGGATTCTGTCTGGGCAGTGTCAACTTCTTCCTCTGAATCCTAATGGTGTTGTCCTGCCTGTGAGGCAGGAAGAAGTTAATTTCTCCGGATAATGGAGCAATAAATTCCCTTTCTCTGAAAGATTTAGGTGTCCTGTGGCTGCTATCTCAGTGAAATCCCTTCTTTAGGAAAAAAGTATCTTACATAGCATAGTTTCTATTTTAACATTTTGTTATAACCTAAAGCTATATTTAACACACTACTTAAGAGAATTAATGCAGCATAACTTTCTAACACAACACATATAATATTCATTTTGATATTTGTGAAAAGCCAATCATAAAATACGCATTTTTCACACTGCCCTTATCCTGCAGGTCCCAACACGAGCCCCAAACTGCAGCTTTTACCCCCGCAGCTGCTGCCCAGCCCTTGCCCTGCTTGTTCCTCCCTCAGAGCTGGGTCTGAGGCACAGGCACAGGGCAGGGGGGTCCTCCCACCCTAATGCTGCTTCTCCTCCTGTGGGGACACAGTGGGATGTGCCACCCTCCTACTCCTGTTGATGGCGGCTTCCCTCCTGAGGAATGTGAGCCACGTGTAGGAGGGGCAGAGCCTGGGACAGGAGAAGGAGGAAGGTGGATGGGTGTGCAGGCACATTCCCCGTTTGGAAACGCCTTCCTCCAAGCGGCCAGGAGGAGGCCCTGCCTTTGTTTGAGCTGGAGGAGGGGACCTGGGTGGCCCTGAGCAAAGAGGGCTCAGGGAGAGGCAGCGAGAAGGAGCAGCTCCCCCTCACACCCTGGAGGGGCTGGGGCCTGGCCAAGGCACCGGGATTTGGGGGTCCCAGGGAAGATTTAGGTGCTGTGTTCACCTCACACCTACAAGAACACGGTTTGTGTTGGTTTGTACAACTCTGGGGACAATCCCAGCTGGGTGCTGCCAGCCCAGGAGCAGTGTGGGGTACAGCACCCATGGAACAGAGTAACTGAGACACTGCTGCTTTCACAGTCCCCAGGGAGGGCTTGTGGCACTGTGAGGGACTCACAGCAACTCATGTCACCACATTCCCAGTTCAGTGACATGGTGGGTGCAGGCTCCCCAGCCAAGCCCAGTCACCACAGCAGAGCTGCCAGTGAGCAAATGCAACACAGCCCACAAAGGGGAACTAAAATCTCTTACAGGGCCACACTGTCCTGCCTAATATGCCTGCTGAAGGGATTCATCCCAGTCTTCCAAAGATACAAATTCATGTCAGATCACAATGAAACTACCACCAAGAGCACATTTTCAAGCACTCCTCCTGTGTTTTTCTTGCTCCTCTGGATGGTGACATGGCTGCTGGACAAACAGCAGCAGATGGCAAGTGCATCCCAGGGTTTTTCAAGTGATGCAGAGATGCAGTTCAAGGGCCCATATCAAATACAGGTGCAGAGGACAGTAACACCACACTGCCATCTTCAGTAGGAGCAGGATGTGTTTCAGGTTTTCTGATGGCAAACACTGTCTGCAACAAAGTGCTACCAACCGTTACCTGGCTCACCATTACCATTAATATGGCTCACCATATTAACACCAGTTTGTCCCCAGTCCTCTCATGAGCTTGTAGCTGTGTTCAAAAACATGAATACAGAAAGGCTATTCCCCCTGCAGCCCCATGTTGTACCACCAGGTATACCTGGTAACTAACCTGGGTCAGATCTTTTTTCACCTTTTTGCAGGCCACTGTTGAGCCTTGATCTGGAGGTGGTGTTAGTGAGGACATTCCTGACCTGAACCCGTGTCACAGAGTCACCAGGGGTCAGCAAGTGCCTCCCATGGCTTCAGCCTGCTGCAAACACCTTCTGGTAAAGGTGTTAGGAGCAGGCAAACCACCTCCCCCACGAAATAAAAACCACAGGCACACTGAAGGCTCTTGTGTTAAGATTTAATAATAATAATAACAACATTTCAAAAACAATGAGTGCATTGTACACGAGACCTGGTTTCAGTGCTTTCTGTTGACTTTTTGCCCTGTGTGTGTCGGTGTACTGAAGACCTGGGGATGGTGAGTGGATAAAAAACCCTGCTGGGACATTTTCTGGAGGAGGGCAGGGGAGGGAGGGAGGGCAGCAGGAGGCTCAGAACCGCACGAAGGTGGCGTCGATCTGCCGCACGGTCGGGAGGGCCAGCATGATTTTGCGCCGGTACTGGGGGTCCTTCTGCAGGGGGTTCCTCTCCAGGTACACAGTCTCCAAATTCTTGGCTCCTTTCAGCTCATCCAGGTCGCTCCAGCTCTCCACGAGGTTGTCATTCATCTGCAGAGCACACACACAGAGCCATGTTCACACCCACAGGGAGCCCCCAGAAAAGGAGAGCAGTGGTGGTGCTGAGTCACTGCTACTGGGGCAGCACTGCTCACAAACACCTTCCCTGCCAGATCCTTCTTGCCCTGGAACCCCTGAGATGAGCTCTCCTGTCTCACAGGCCAGGCTCAGCACAAACACCTCCCTACCAGATCCTTCTTGCCCTGCAACCCTTGAGATGAGCTCTCCTGTCTCATAAGACAGGCTCAGCACTAAACCCAGCTTCTCCACACTGTCCTGGCTGCTGGGCAGATGTGCCACCCTTCAGACAGCAGATCCAACCCAAGCACTGAGCTAGGAGAGACCCTGCAAAGCACCAGGCCAGTCTCCACACCCTCTCCCACTCCACTCTGCATTTATGGGCTGGAAATCTTTCTATCATAATTTATTTCTACTGTGACATCCAGCTTTACTTTTATGACTTCTCAGGACACATTAGAAAAGGTCCCAAACTGACAAGAAATGCAACATTTTCCTCTCTCTCTACATAAATTTCCCTGCAAACACTGATTCTGCACTCCAGAGGAAATGCCAAGCTCTGTGATTTGGGTTCTTCTCCTGCCTCATTGTTGGCTCAGCAATTGCACACAGAGGGTTGAGTGCTTCAGCTGCCCAACAAGGAAGCAAAGCTGCAAGGTGGCCCCAAGCTGCCCAACCCTGAGAAAACAGCACCCTTTGCTTTTGGATACAGAGTCACTGCAGCAATGCCACCTTCATATTAAATATAAAAAACCTCATTGGATTGTCTCATTCTGCTACAGCTCATCACAATGTTACTTCAGCCAAGTCACTCAACTTTCAGACATCTCAGTCCCTCCATTGGGGATGTGCTACTGAGAAACTGCTGGAAGACTATTACAGTGGACAGGATTTTGAATTCTGTTTACTTGAGGTGTTAAAGGACATTGTTATGTGGCTTCAACTGTGCAGTCAGTGAAAAAAAATATAAATTTGGAGATACAACACTGGTTTCCATTGAAAATTCTGCCTTGCTCCTTTTCAAACAAATCAGTTTTTTTAAACATAGTGTTGGAAGGCTGGAACAAAGCCAGGAGGGCATTTTCTGTGCTCAGTTAACAGATCTTGGCCAGTCCTCTGCTCTGACAAAGGACTCTAAACACACTGGTGTTTTTGCAGAGGAATCCAGCCCAGTTCAGTACAAGTAATTTCAGTACAAGTGCAACCAGTGCAGACACCTCCTATCAGCACAGCAACAGCAAAGAGGCAAACAGGAGGAAATTGCACAGGATCAGGGCAGGCCCCACACCAGCCACACTGCACTGCCTCACCTCTCTGCCCAAAAGATTAATGGGCAGTTAAATGGGCTTCTCAAAAACAGAAATGCTCCTTACAGACAGGCATGGCCAGCTAACACTGCCGGCTGGCTCCTCAGCCACACTGCAAGACGAGGAACACCACCTAAGGAGCCTGGGCTGCAGACTCCAGCTGGGCTTCATTTGAAGCTGCTTTCAGCTCCTTTTCTCTCAGCATCTGCCCAAGAGTTTAAATCACTCCAAATGACAGACATTATACAGCACAATTCTTATTCTCAGCCTTGAATGCAGAGACTCTACAAGAGCTAAAGCAGGTGCCAGCTCATCAACATCTGCTGCTGCTTCTCCATTTTCTCACATCAGCACCTTTGTGCACAGCTCCCAAACATGGCACAGGGCTGATGCTTCAGGACAGGGCACCTCTGAATTTCCTGACCTAGGAAAGCCAAGGAGCTCAGCAATTCAGGGTGCCAGAAAGAAACAGAAGCCATCCTAAGCTGTTATGTGGCATTCACATTCTCTGAACATGATTCCTTTGCCCATGTTTTTTCTCCTGGGAAGCTGAAAGGCAGCAAGAAACTTCAGAGAAAAGGAAAACAATTCTTATCTCATTTGCTTCTCCTGTGTTTTGCTTGTCTGGAATGTATTTGGAGATTGTTTACCCACAGGTGATTGTTTCATTGGATTCTGCTGTGAGTTGTTTTCACTCATTGGCCAATTGGTGCCAAGCTGTGTCTGGACTCTGGAGAGAGTCACGAGTTTTCATTATTATCTTTTTAGCATTCTGTATTCTTTAGTATTATATTTAATATTTATATATATATACTATAATACACTATACTATTATATTATATCCTATTATATGATATATTTATATTATATTATTAGCATTATATTTAGCATTCTTTAGTATAGTATATATAGTATTCTTTAATATAATGTAGTATAATAAAATTATAAATTAACCTTCTAACAACATAAAATCAAATACATCATTCTTCCCTTCCATGGGGCTCACTTATGTGCATTTAGAACACATAGGAGTGGAATCAGAAGTTGGTTTAGTTTTCTTCATAATTATAACACCATAAATACACCAACCCTGCTCTGAACAAGCTCTGTGCTTCCCCTAGTACTCTGTCATTACAGAAAGAAGAGCTGCAGAAATAGGACATGTGGGGCTGTTTCATAACCAACCTGGGCATGAAGGAAGGGCCCATTTCCCAGGCACAGACAGGCTCCTCACCACTCAGCAAGAAATTTTCAAGCTCTTCCCTGTCCCTAGGGAAAACCACCACACTATGCATGCAGACTGTCAGACCTTAAAGCTGATCACCAGAACCAGAAGAGCTCCAAGGCACACAAGTCCATGTGCTGCCCATCTGAAGGGTTTCCCTCACTGTGGCACAGACATTTTGGGGAACAGCTCTGGCCTGTGCTTACCCAGAACTCCTGCAGCTCTGTTAGGTGACTGATATTCTCAATCTTCTTAATTCTGTTGGCTGCAATGTCCAGCATTGTGAGTTTGTTCTAGACAAAGCAAACACAAAAATATTAGATCTGATTTCCTTTCATCTTCTCTGTGCCACTTTTTCCAAGCCCAGAGTTGGAAGCTGTCAGGAGCAGACACATTCTTGCCAGCTGCTCACATTCAGCCCAGCTCTTGCTGCCCATGTGGAACAAGGAAGATTGTTTTCCATTAAGCTGGGCTACTGACCCCCCCAAATGTGACAAAAATGAAGGCATTTACTGGCTGGATGGCAACTGCCAGCCAAAGGCTCCTAAAAAGTGAGCTTTCCTCAAAATACATTAAGAGGAGGATTAAAAATCAGATCCAAAGTGTCCCCTTGAGCAGCAGAGCTCAACAAACTCTTAGCAGCAGGAAACTCAACAATTTTAGAAAAGCTTTTGCTGGGTGAGAGTGAAAATGATACTTCCACAAAATCCATCCCATCCAAAAAGACAGACATGTACAGTGACAGGAAGGCACACTGCATGCCATGGCTGGCCTCTCTTCCTCCCAGCTCCAGTTCTGTCCCGTTGAAAAGCACTTATGGTTATCTACAAGCTGTGTCTGAAAGGCTGCAGCAGCTGTGTCCAGGAGTTCCCATGGCTGAGGATCAGCCAGGCTACTGCTTCAACCACATCTCCTTCCCCATGTCAGGAAAATAATTCTGCTCCAAAATATCTGGAGGATCTTTACCCACACGAGAATTTAACATACAACAAACACTTGGATATCTGTGGTCTCTCAAGAGACTCAGGAACCCACACCTAACTGGGGAAACTGAGGCACAGAAACTTCCAGAAAAGCCACTAACACAAGCAGCTCAGGGCAGCACTTGTGCTGCAGAGTCAGGCAGAGGCTCACATTGTTCTCCAGTCCCTCGATGACCTCGATGCCGTTGTGGCTCAGGTACAGCTCCCGCAGGTTCACCAGGCTCTGCAGCCCCTCAATCTTGGTCAGACGGTTATTCTGCAAGTGCAGCAGATCTTTAGTACCCTCCAAACCAACCCAAATCCATGGCACTCACTGGGGGAAAACCATTCCCCTAAAGTATGGCTGGGAAGGGGAACAATCTGTTTGGGCCCACACAGATCTTGGGAGCTCAGCTGTTTGGTCTCTGCACCCCTGATGCATGAGGAGGGACTCCATGGGAGTCCCCAGCAAGAATCAAACTCTGACCTTCCCATCAGAAGTTGCAGCCTGAAAGTTTTTGGCTTGGTGTCTTAACAAACAGCAGGCCTGTGCATGAATTTTGTAGGTCTCAGTATTCATTTTGTAGGTCTTTACAAATGGGAAGGTCAGAGAGGAAGTTACACCACCTTAACCACACTGCACTCTTGTCTTGTCTGCACTCCTGCAGGACATAAAGCTAATTCTGTATGTCCCACAGAATAATGGCACCCACAGCAGGTGGTCAGTGTGTCTTGCCAGCAGCTTTAAGAAGAGATACCACAATGCACAAGCATTGTCACATGAATAAGAAGGAGATTCAGTGAAAGAAATTAGCTGAGTATATTTTATTCCACATTTTAAAAAAGGAAGAAGCTGTTTGAAAGCTCACTGAGGACAGATTGCATTCAGCACAGGCTCATTCACATTTCTGGCCTCCTCAGTAAGAAGGCAGTGACACCAAGGCACTGTCACTGCAAGGCATCACACTTTCAGTGTTATTGTAACACATCAGGAAACAGTGTTTCAGGAAGGAAGAAGGGAATAACACTCATTTCCTGTTCTTTCTTCCATAAAAATCAGACAGCTGCTTTATAATTTTATCAGTGTCTGTCAATCTCAAGTAGCATGAAAGGATGAAAAAAGACAACACAAAGAATATCTCCCTTCCTTCCAGCACGGCAGTTTGACTCTAACCCTGCAGATCTGCTAAGGGGGTGCCGACAAGAGGCTGGAGAGGGATTTTTCACAAGGATATGAAGTGAAGAGGGAAGGAAGGTTTAAACTAGATGTTAGGAAGAAATTCTTCTCAGTGAGGGAGGTGAGGCCCTGGCACAGAGAAGCTGTGGCTGCCCCTGGATCCCTGGGACACAGCCTGGGACGGTGGAAGGTGCCCTGCCCATTTCAGGAGGTGGAGCAAGATGGTCTCTAAGGTTCCTTCCAGCCCAAACCATCAGAAGAGCTGATCCCATCTCACAGGGTGGTTCAAGGCTTTCAGAACACAGTACCTGTATACTGAGCACAGTCAGGTTTGTCAGGGCATCCAGGTTCTGGAGCTTGGTGATTTTATTCTTCCCAAGGAACAGACTGTCAAGATTAGCCAAGGTGTCAATGTTTTCAATTACCTGTGAAACAACCAGAGGAGAGACAGTGTTACTGCAAAGCTCCACCTGGGAGACGTGGCTGTCATTTTGTAGCCACATTATAACCATGTGGTGTAGCCTGGGGAGAAGATACTCATTTGTGAATTTAAAGAAAAAGCTGTTACTAGTGAATGGAAAGAGAATCTGGGAAGAAAGAACACAATTAGTAAATTTAGTGCTGCACATCAGTGACTGTATAACACAGGTGAGTTGTTCAGCTTCTCTGTCATGAGTAAAATTAGCTGTCTCACTGTACAGCCTGGCTTCTGGCAGAACACACCCACAGCAGTCAGTGATGTACACCTTTTAAATACACACATTACTGGGAGAACACAGACACTGCTCCAGTTCAGCTCCAGCTCAGCCTTCAGGAAGAGAAAATCAGGATTTCTGTGAAGCATCAAGGATGTTACACAGGAAGGGAGAAAGCACAAACAGAAGAGTGAAAACAGGAAAAAAAGGAAAAAGGGTAAGATTACAAAAGGCTCCTGCAAACAGAAGGAAACACTTATTTCACAGGGAAAAGCCTCTGAATTAAAAAATCAAGATGCTGTTAAAAGCAGCAAGGACTTCAGCTCACAGTAAAAACAATAATATGGACACAGACACACCCAGAGCTGTGTCTTGCTTTGCTCAGGCAGGCTGTGACATCTCAGCTTTTCCACGTGCCTCCTGCCTGCCAAAATTTTCAATTCAGTAGTGCTGGGGAGCCACTGAGTCCCAGCAGCACCTGGATCACTCTGGGTGCTCACCTGGGCATGTAACAGCACAAGGAAGGAGAAGATGGACACTCAGGAAAGGACCTCTATCCCACAGCTGCCAGAACACTGAACATACAGTGTTAATCAGCTCAAATTTGCATTCTGCCCCCTTCAAGATTATGGACTTAGCCCTGTCGTGACCTTGCAAGAAAAATTATAGATTTGTTGCTCATTGGCAGCTTCTCCAGCTCTGAGGAGGAAATACTGATGACTCAATACAGGGAGAGGAATGGAATATATGGACATGAGGGGACAAAAACCTAAGAACAAGTAAAGAGCTTACATTACAGCTGCCTCAGTCCAATTTTAAAGAAAAAAAGCATTAAATATTCAGCTTAAGCATAAAGTTTTGCTCTTCAAACAGAGCAAGAAGTGCTAAGTCATAAGGGATTCCAAGCTAAGGGCACTCTGGGAGGTTTGAGTAGGCAAGAACAGCTTTAATACACAGAGAAAAAGTCAATCAGGCACCTCAGAGCCAAGAACTCTGCCTGAAGAGTCCACAGCCTTGTACCCTAAAGAGTTAAGGGTATGTCCAGCTGTAGAACACACACCCTACACCAAGAGAAAAGCAGCCCAGGAGCTCTGGGTACCCCCAGGCAGCACCAGATTTCTCTGTGCCAAGCCAAGTCACAGGTTACTCACTCCAATAAAGCAATTAGAAGCACAGAACACTGCTGTTTGAAGCAAGTCAAAATAGAATTAACAGACAAACAGAAAAAAAACCCACTAAAAATAAAGTAATTTAAGAAGCTTGTGTTACCCATACAGCAACAATTTAGGGTTTTTTTTGGTTTTTTTTTGTTTGTTCTTAATATGCTCAGGCTCAACACTGAGAAAGCACATTAAATAAATCTAACCTTATTGTTAAAAACATATTCCTTGGCTTTACAACATAATTGACAATGTACTGCTTAAGTATCAATTCAGAAATCTAGCTGGATTTCTTTTTTTCCAGATGAAAATGATGCTTATATACAGAATACAGTTTTGTTTAACCCAGCTTCTGTCACGTAAGGATCAGTGTGCTGAGCCTGCTCTGCTTCTGAAAAAAGCCAAGTGCTTCTCTCCATAACTCCTGTCCCTCATCCTATGCAAACTCTAAGGCTCCTAATCCCCCATCTGACCTGGCTGATGCTCTCACACTCTAGATTTATCCCCCTAAATAATTTAATTTCCAAAGCAGAAATTCCTGGAAAACAATTCAGTTCAGTTTGGCTTTAGGAGGAAACCAAAATTTTTCCTCTTCAAAAAAGCAGCACACATCTCAGCCTTAGAAGGCTGCTTTTAATAGCTAAAGTTTCCTTCTTTTCTACAAATAAAAGTGTTCTTCCACAAGTCCTGAAACAAAAAGGATAATTTTTCTATTTTTCTTTTCTATTTTTTCAAAGAGGACAATTTTTCTTTTCCTAATCTTTTACCATAACAAGTAATTTCTCAGAGACTATAAATGGACAGCACCAACTTACACCACATTGATTGAAATGCACTCATCTTCATGAGTATTTTCTAAAGAGCATGTAATTAAAAAAGCTTTTAAAAAAGAGCTTATTTTGCATGTTGCAAGTCTTTTGTGTCATCTGTCTGACCAGTTTTCTTATGAACTGAGTAAATCCATGAATCATACCTTAGGGACAGGAGACACTGCTCAAAACTGCTCCCCTGTAAGTGGCACAGATTTTAAATTGAAAAAGTCACAATGTGCACAATAAAATCCCAAAGCAATCAGCAGTGCAGTACCAAGTTTTAGGTTTTAAAGGCATTCCAGAGCAAAGCATCAAGAAAATCTTTTTCCTAAACAAGGCTGACTGCCATAGCAGGCTGTAAATTGCACCTGCAAATCAAATTCATTTTGCTCTCAATAGGTTTCATGGACTCAGCACCAGCCTGTGGAAAGGTAAGAGAAAAGAACTGCTGGTTTTGACAGGCTTGGCTCTCTAGCAGGGAGAACCATCACCTGCAAAAGGAAACACACAGGGGATATAGGAGTTCATTAAAGACACAATTCACAAATGGTGATTTAGCAGCCAGGCACTAATGCACAATGAAAGGCTCCAGCATGCACAGCAATCAGCACAGGGAGTGACTGGAACAATAAAAACCAACAAAACTGCAAACCAAAGTCAGTGCAGTGCACTTTCAGGAAATGCCAATATCACAGCACAGAGCTCAGAACTCTGCAGCCAACACCTCTGAGCAAACCTACCCGAATTCGATTGGACCCCAACTCCAACATCTGCAGCATCTGCAGGCTGCTCAAATTCTCAATTTTAGTGATTTTGTTGTTGACAAGGAAGAGCTTTTTAAGCTGGGTGAGCCGATCCAGTCCTTCAATGTGTCGCAGAACGTTAAAGGAGATGTCCAGGACCCTGGGGCAAAACAAACCAAAGGTCTCATCAGCCCATCAGGCAGGGATGATTCTGAAAGAAACACTTGCAAATTGGTGGGGTGTGGTGTTTGTGAGGTGAGAAATGAGGAATCTGACTCCGTGTTCTCAGAAGGCTGATTTATTATTATGTAATATGATATTATATTAAAAATGCTATACTAAAACTGTACTAAAGACAGAAAAGGATACAGACAGAAGGCTTAACAAGAATCATCATGAAAAACTTGTGACTGACTCCTCAGAGTCCAACACAGCTGATGGTAATTGGTCATTAGGTAAAAACTATTCATATGTTTGGATAAATAATCTCCAGACCACATTCCAGAACAGCAAACACAGGAGAAGCAATCAGATAATTATTGTTTTTATTTCTCTCTGAGGCTTCTCAGCTTCCCAGGAGAAGAATCCTGGGCAAAGAGGATTTTTCATAATATCATTCAGAAAATATCATGGTGACAGTGGGGAATCTCCCTGACTGCAGAGATCAAGCCTTGAAGCTAAAGTCATGAATGTAATTTCTTTTTATCAAAAAATACAACAAATAAAACTTTCAAAATACTTCTGTAGTGTGTTAGGAAAAAAAAAATCACCTGCCACATGCAGAAGACAGCCATTATTTTGCCCAGCCATGGAGCTGCCACGGTGGAAAATGCCAATCTGCATGTTCCTTGGGAAAGGTGCCTGCCTGCAAGATCTGCCTCTGACAGGACCATGTCAAGGGCTCCCCTGGGCAGGAAAAGGTTGTGATGGTGAGAATTGGGCCAGTCCTGCCCCAGGGAGAACAGTTTTGTCATGTACCTCCAGAGTGATTCAGGCAAGTGCCAGAAACTCAGGAACTTGGAAGGGTACTTACTCCTTCCCTAACACTCTTCAAAAATAAAAATAACCTTACCTGAAATCTCTTGTCATTTTTGCAGGAATAAACACCTGTTACACAGAGCTCTCACTGCAAGAGCAAAGGGCCTGAGAGCTCCTACACCTTGTGGAAGCTACAACCACCAGTCATTCTCACTGTCTCACACAGCACAGGGTTCATTTCCAGCTGCTTTTTGCAGCTTCAGGATAATGGAACTTGTGTACTCCACAGGTTGAATAACAATAGAGAATAGACATTATCCTTTACTGAGCACCAGAATAAATCCTGAGAGAGGCTAAAACACTGGGCTAAGTACAGCATGAGTAACACAGTGAGCAGCAAACCACCCCCAGCCTAACCCTGGTGATTGCCCTGCACTCACTCAAGGTCCACCAGAGCCTCCACGTTCTCAATCTTCTTGATTTGATTGTCATAGAGATCCAGCTCCCTCAAGGTCTGCAGCTGCTCCAGGTTCTCAATGCGCTTAATCAAGTTCTGCCGCAGACACAGTGTCTAATTGTGGAGAAAAGTTGGAAAAGCAACAAAAAAATGGCTATGAAGGATTGCATGTAATGCCTCACAGACTAAAAGGTGTGGGTGAGGGTTCCCCCATTAAGTTTTGTTGGGAATTTGCTGGGTTTTGTTTGATTTTTTTAAGCAATCTTTTCTTGGTATACTCCAATTCTACAGAAGGAAATCTTTCAGCCACAATGGTCAGATACAGTAACAGCAGCACAGAGAGGATACAAAATCCCCATCCTTGGAAACACTCAAAAGCTTAACTGGAGAAGGCCTTGAGCAACATGTTCTGACTGGGCCTGCTTTGAGGGCTTCACCATCCACATTATTCTATGTTCAGTCTGCTCTGCTAGTCCAGGATGTGCCCTGATGCACTGCCTCTCACCAACTTCCAAAACACACTGCCTTCTTCAGCTAAAAATGAAGCAAACCCACTAAATCTCAGCCAAAAAGAGACTGTCTATCTGTCCTCTTACAGGTGAGAAAATCCCCAGTTCCAAGAGGCATTCTCTGCTCCCCAGGACTGTTACCTTCACTTTCTTGAGCACCTCAAATCCTTCAATCTTCCCAATCCGGAAATGATTCAAGTCAACATCCTGAAAGAGAAATTGAGGGATTTAGCAGTTGTTCCAAAACAAATCTGGTCTTTAAAGATCAATCTGGTACTTTGTTCTAAGGAAATCATAGGCTTACAAAATGTGCAGCTCATTAAAACTTCCCTTCCAAGAGCATTTCTAAAATGAGTTTGGAACATTTTACCACCACAACTGAGACACACGGCCTGAACTTGTCAACTGCAAATGCAAAATGTCAACTGCATATAATGCAACAGCCCTTTCCTGAGTCTGAGCATTCCTAAAATTAGAAATCTTCAGAAATGTATTGAAATGGGAAAATTCTTGCATAAATAAAGCTTTGCATCAAGTTCTCTTACTTACTTTGCTAGGGCTTAACCAGAACACAAGTTGGCATTTCCAGTTCCAGGCCTCAGATGAGCAGGAGTCAGTGCCAGTTTGAATAACCAGTGGTTTTGTGAATGTTAATCCTGCACTGGCAATCAGCTGAGGCACTTCCCATCTGTGCTGCTCAGCCCCAGATGCTCCAGATTTGAAAGTCAAAGAGACAGAGAGCACTTCCCCACCCTCCAAAGCAGCTGAAACCCTCTGCTGCTAATGGACTCAGGAGGTTGCTGATGCCAAGGCACTGGGCTGGGTAAGTGCCTGTTCCAAAGCACAGGGCTCACAGCAGCCATCAGCTCACTGAACAGACTCCCTGAAGCTCACAGCCCAGCAGTGCCTCTTGCAGCACACACACACTTTCAGTGCATCTACACCTCATTTAAAATTCTAAAGTACTAACAAAACGTTTCAGCTAGGGATGAAAAATAGAACACCTCTACTTCTACTCTAAAGGCTCTGAATCAGCTCTGGGGAGGATCACAGCAGCCAGCACCTTCAGAAGAATTAGATCTTTGAATCAGGTTTCAATACTTGCCTTTGCCTACCTTTGCTTCCTGCCGAATAAAGGACAAAAATCTGCCTTTACCTCAGCCTCTGGGTCCAGGCTAATGGTCTCCATGTCCACTGGGGTCTCTGCTTCTCCTGCACGAGAGGCAAACACATTACCAGCTCCTGAAGCACACAGCCAAAGGCAGGACAACAGCCCCATGCAGAGAGCAAATGCTCCTCAGGAGGACAAACACATGAGAGGCACAGCTCAGATATTCTGCTTCATTAAAGCCATGAGAGTTACAGGAAAACCTTTCTTTACAGCAGGATTTCATGCTCAGATGTAAAACACACAGAGATCAGCCCAACCTGCTGGAAACTGCAGGCTCAAGGATGGGCAGGATGCCTTTCCTTCACACCTACCCCATCCCAAGTCTGTGCTCCTCTGACAACACAGTAAAACCTTGCCAAGAAGGAATCCTAACTGTCTAGTGAGATGGCCAGGAATGACCAAACATCTCAACAATCCCACTCTTCAGGGTTTGGGTTTTTTTATTAGCACTGCCACTTTATGTCACTGTGGTGAACACTTTTGCATGGATCTCCCTCCCTTTGCTGGGCTGAACTCCCTACTATGCCAGACAACACTGTTTATGCCACTGCATGAATTTCCTTGGGAAATGCTTTTACAGCTCTGGAAAACACCCCAGCATTTGCTGTGCTTCTACCACAGCACACGAGGGAGGGAAATTTACTGGAGAATTCATGCTGAATAATTCATGCCCATTCCCATTTGCTGGAGGTGGCTTG
Organism: Ammospiza caudacuta; assembly: GCF_027887145.1. NCBI lineage: Eukaryota > Metazoa > Chordata > Aves > Passeriformes > Passerellidae > Ammospiza > Ammospiza caudacuta. The sequence goes on along the minus strand of NC_080603.1, from coordinate 6,321,409 downwards.
CTGGTTGCATCAATTGCTGAAGAAAAACAAAGTCTGATTCAGCTTTGCAAAACTGACATACAACACGATTTGCAAGATTTTTCTAATTCATGTGCAAAGCTTCTCTGAGTGCTACCAAAAACTCAAGCAACTTTAATTACAGTGACATCCCCAAGGCTTTGCACTAACTCCTGCATGTATGCAAGCTCATTCCCTTAACCCAGCAGCAGTGACTTTTCACAGCCCAGAGTGGTTAAATCCCTGTAAATGTCAAGTGTTCCTATTTAATGAGTGTTCTTCCTGCTAAAGCTTGGCTTTGCAAGCAGCAGTGCAGGCACAAACAGTACCAGCATCACCATTTTTAATGCCACCATCCAACTCCAAGGGTTTGCTGGTGCACAGATCATCACTGACCTTCCTGTATTTGGGCTGCTGCTCTTGCCTGGACATTTAAACAGGAAAGAGACTCACTGAGCTGATTCACAGAAGTTAAGACTGAAAAAGCAATCCTCTTTTTTTTTTTTTTTTTTTTTTTTTTTAATAGCACAAAATAGCAGGAAACAAATTATATTTTGGAGATGAAAAATGAGCTGGTAGTCTTGGGGATGTGGAACAGCAAGATAGAAATGCCACCAAAAATTGACAGATCTACAAGTGCCTGTCAGCAATGAGCAATGCCTGCTTTTTCTTATTTTAGTTCCATATCAGGAGCTCTGCCCTTCAGCAAGGGAGGGGGATACCCCACCCTGCTGCTATCAAGGCTGGACCTCTTTGATCTGTTTCCTGGGTGCAAAGACTCTCAGAGAGAAGTGCTCCAAGCCTTGCTGAATTTACAGCCCACAGGAGCAGTGCCCAGCTTTGGAAAAACAGTTATTTGAGATATCACATGAAAAATCCAAATTATGCCCTTGTATTGAGTGATACTGGCAGTAACTTAGTGTTCATGGTGAAAGAACTTTGAGTTTCAAGTCCTTTGAGACTTCAAAGTTGTCCAACAGTAAAGCCAACCACACACATAGTAAAGAAAAAAATCTTCAGGAAAAACCCCATTCAAGAAAAAAACATTGATTTTGTTTGGCTAGGAAGCTTGAATATATTAATTTATAAACACTAGATTTAGGTAATGTGTTAAATACTCTGTTCTGAGGCTCCTCTTAATTTTGACATATTTGAGAGACCTCTCATGATAGCCAGTGTGGAAAACAGCACTCAAATCCAAAGCTGCAAATCCAAATCACACAGGACCCACACTACAATAAAATAAATTTCAAACTGAACACACAGGCAGTGCTGATGTGTACTGAAGTCAATTGTCATGAAGTCTCTGCACTGTGTATAAAACATTCAGCAGCTTGAGGGAGATGTGTGTCTGATATCAGCTGTAAATCAGTATTGGTAGGAAAGTGTTAAAACACATTTTCTCTCAAGAGCAGAAAAACAAAAAAAAAAAAAAAAGGAAAGAGAAAGAAGAGAAAAATGGTTCTAGCAAATTTACAGTCATTTTATTTATGAAGTGACTGGATATAAAAAACCTCTAAACTGACCCTCCTACTTAACAGCCAGGGCTGCAATTTCCCTTGCAAATTGCTTTACTCCACATTTCTCAATGGAAAAAATTCCCATCACTCTGGCAGTGAAGTTTCCTAAGTGAATTTCTGTGTAACCCATGCCTGCAAGCCACATGCCTTTGCAGAGGTGGAAAAAAAAAAAATCCACCATTGAGAAAACCCAAATTCCACAGTGGGAACAGTCATTACTGAGTTATGTAAGTTCACAGTACCACAAGCATTTCAATCAACAAAAAGCCTAACTACACTCTTAAAGTGCATATGCATGAAGAATATTATAAATAGTTCAGTTATATGATTTCTAACCAGAGGCTCTGTTCCTCAGAGAATTAGCTAAATGATGAATTTGAAATTTCAGCTGTTCAAGCTATTTAAGATCTTCTGTGAAAAAATGTGGAAAACTCATCATTTTTCTTTCAGCTGAGAAATTCAAAGCTGGCTGTGGAAAGTATCTTGAATGTTCAAAAATTATTCCTCTGCTTGGTTCCTGCCCTAGTTTTCTGAATGCTTCTTGCAGTTTGGAAAATGTAACAATACAGTCATTATATTAAACAGTACACAAATGTAACCCAGCAAACAAATCTGAATGTGCTTTTCTTGCTTTCACTAGAGTGAGAGCACATCACTTCTGTGATTCCTTTCATACAATTCCCAGGGGAACAAAGTGCAAGATACAACCTCCAACACACGCAGCTAAATGATGGCAGCTGAGCAAACACTCAGGATTCCAGGCATGCAAAGGAAAGCTCCGTCTGATCTGCATGCTTCCATCAACTGCACAGTTTGCAGAGCCATGAAAAATGGAAGAGCATTTCCTTAGTAAGATTTAAGGGGTTTAAATTATCAGCAACAAATTAGATCTATAATAGAGTGCATTTAGTAATGAGAAGAGATTTAAAATTCTAGTAACAATTTATCAGTTTGAAAGATACTTTGGCAAATCCCAACGTGCAAGGTTAAGACGAGCAGGGATTCCACTGTAAGAACTAAAATTTCTTTCTTAATTTCCCTTTCAGTATCCCAATAATAATAATAATGATAATATGGACATCTCTGTCAAAAGAATGCTGTTACACTTCAGACTGCACCAAAAGCTCAGCTCAGATCATCACACAGGGTGTGCAGAAGTGGATCTGCTCTGACAAACCCCTGAAAACCCTCCTATCAAACATCTACAGGCTTTAAAGTCTGTCAGTATTTCTGTCCCATGCTCTAGTGCAAACAGTGGGAAAAGTTTACACCCAAGGGGATTCAAAGATATCATTTTGAGATGTCTTAGAACTTTTAAATTAAAATAACAGAAGGGACAGGCTCCTTCAATCCATCTAGAAATGGTCTTTGTTGCCTTCCAAAGGAATCTGGCAATTCTTTAGGTAAAAAATGACATAAACTAAGGCAGAATTATGAAAAGCTCCTCATGACAACTTCTAATGAAAATCTTTCCACATAAGGTTTCTAAACTTCCATAAAAGAAAAGAATAAAGATGCTTTGCATTTTGATATCAAAGAGAAACACGGATGGGTAAATAAGCAAGGAAAAAATTAAAAATAAAAAAAATCAAAGCTCTAATACTAGCAGTTCCATAAAAAGCAGGCAACTTTATTCTAGCAACAGATTTATTGAGCTTTCAGGAGGCTGGCTCTGGGGCAGGTTCCCATGGCCACCCGGCCAGGAGGAGCCCAGGGGGTGCTGCAGGCTGTGCACACGCGGCCGGCCGGGGCTCCAGGAGGCAGCGCTGAGGCTGACACGGTACCTGCCGAGTTCTCGCCGTTCTGCTCATCCCGCAGGCTCTGCTGGCTCAGCTCTGTCACCAAGCGAACCGCCTGCTTCCTCCCCTCCTCGTCCCCCGACTCCTCGGACTCGATCCTCTTATCCACTGCACAAGACACAGAAATTCCCCATCAGGCTTTTCCCGGCTGCGGGGCACAGGGCAGGAGCAGCAGGCAGAGAAAATAACCAGGATTCACATAAACGACTAGGCAGTTAGTAGAAATCCTAAGTTAACTAAATGAAAAGTTTAGTCTTAAATAAAAGGCCTCTTACCCCTTGTTTCTACTTTGATTTTGGATGCACTTTTTCCTCCCATCACATCTTCCTAAAACCAACAATCTGGGAAGAAGACTGGAGGAAAAAGGAAATTTCTTAGATCAATGAAGTGCAATTCCAAAGATTACGGAGATGGAATTAGAACGATTACACTTTAAGAGTTTTAGACTTTAAAAAAAAAAAAAAAATCAGTATCATGTACAATAGTACCAATGACACGAAAAAGTGAAGGCACGGATAAAAAAATCCTCGCAAATAAGAGCAACCTCCCCAGAACAACCTGCCAGATCCCTTCACGCTCACCGAGCCACAGCTCCGGTGCCACCCTGAGCCTGGACCGAGCTCCTCGCTGGCCCCCTCAGCCTTTCCTCATCTCACCGGGGCACTAAGGAAAACCAGCGCCATCCACAAGCTTCCTTCTCGTTATCTTTACTTTTTACGTCACGGCCATCTCCACAACCCCACTGGTTCTCCCTGCGGGCACGGAGCCGGCGGGGATCCCGCCCTGCGGTGACACCCCGGCCCCGGCAGGGCCCGGCCGCTGGACACTCGGGGGCTGCACGACCCCGGAGGGCCCGCAAACCCCCCCGGCACGCAGCTGGCAGCAGCACCGCCCGGAGGCAGCGCTGGGGCAGCCGGCCGCGCCTCCCCGACCCCCGCAGCCCGGGCAGCAGCCCCGGCGGGCTCTCACCCTCCATCATCTCCTGCGGCCCCGCTCCGCTCTCCGCCGCCATATCGCTCCTCCTCCCACCGCCCCTTCCGGAAACCGCCTCCGCCGCCGCCGCGGCCAATCAAAGCCCGCCGCCGCCGCCGCCCCACAGCCAATCGCGCGCAGCTGCCGCGCCCAGGAGGAGGGGCAGAGCCCCGCCCATACCCCAGCGCCCCCATGGCCTCTCGGGAGTTGTAGTTCTCTGCAGGAGGGGTGGGTGTCTGCTCTTCCTCCGCCGGGACCTGCTCCCCCTTTACCGGCGCCTGGAGCGGGACGCGTTACGCGCTGCCTTCGGCCTCGTCCTCCCGCTTACAAACCCCTGGGAGGAGCGGCTATTCCCCTGCGGAAGGGCTTTCACCCGCAGCCTCTCCCCCCGGAGCAGGTCGGCTAAGCTGCCTCACGGAGCGCGGGCACCGCGTGTGGCGGCGGCGGTGGCGGCGGGGAAGGGGAAGGGGAGGCCGGCAGGACCAACGAACCCCCGGGCACTCGAACTGTTTTGCCTCCTCCCGCGCTGGTGCCCCATTTGCTCCGCTCCGTGCCGCTCTCACAGCGCCCGTGCCCATTGGGTGCCGTGGCTGCTCAGTCCCTCCCGCCTCCCCTTCGCGCCCTCCGCCTGTGGCGGCCCGCCCTGAGGAGCCGCGGCTGTGGCTGGGACCGGAGCGGCTCGTCCCGACCGGTCCTGTCCTGCTCTCTCCTGTCTTGTCCCTTCCGCTCCTGTCCCGTCCCGTCCCGTCCTGTCCCGTCCTCTCCTGTCCTTTCCCGTCCCCTCTCGTCCCGTCCCGGTGGGAGCCGCTGGGCGCGGGGGTCCTGGCGGCTCTCTGTGTGTGAGGGAGGGAGGGAGGCTGCGCTCCACTTGTTGTTTCAAAACTGTAAGTGACTTTCCAAATTACCCAGAAGTTTTGATCTCAAAGCCAGCAGAAAGTGGGGAGGGTGCTGGCGGGGTGCTGAGCAGCTCTGACAGAAAGAAATGCGTTATTGGTCACACAGAGTTGGAAGGGACTCGGAAGGATCACGGAATGCAACTTTTCAGCGAATGAAAAGTCCACAGGGGGATGGAACCCTCTACTGGGAAGGATGCCAAGTCAGCTCTGGAATAACCCCACAGCCATAGCAGGATGCTCAGGAATGAGCGTTCTGCTGTCACCACAGGGTTGTGGCTGGGTCAGAAGGCATCGTGACCTGCCAGCGTCTTTCCCTGCTGCCAGCCTCACTCTGTGTCCTTTGATTCTCTTGCAGATGGTGGCTCCAGAGGCCTGGCTGGCGACCAGAGTGTGACCATGGCTTACAGCCCCTCTGAAGGGGCCCTTGTGTCTTCATCAGCAGGCTTAGTCCTTACTCACCTGAATGACTCTGATACTCTGAGTAGATCCTTCCCCTCGGGCAGCAAAAGCAGGAGAAGTCGCCTCTCTTGGCTCTGTCAGCTTGGAGCATCACTGCCTGGTGAGCACTCCTGTGAGACTGAGTTCCCATGGAGCTTTTGGGCACTTTCAGATCTTCCCCTTCCTCAAACCTAGAGATAACAGCAATATGTATCTGCCAGGGTGCACTTGTTCAGTGAGCCATGGATTTGCTGCAGGCTGGGAGGGTTTATAGGGAAAACATTACTGGATAGGTGCTCACAGAGCCTTTGAAAATTGTAGTGCAATCGCTTGTAGCCTAAAACATTGGTGTGGACACAGGTATTTCAGTGTCACATGCTGTGAACAGTTAATTAAGTGGCTCCCAACTAATGCAGTTTTTAATAAGGGCTTGAGCACTTACTGCAATTATTTAATGACTGTTTCATTGTTAATTAGAGAGATTTCAAAACATTTTAAAAACTGTTAAGTAAAAAATAAAAGTTAGCTAGTCTGGTTAAAACTTATGAAGGTTGGCAAGTTGTATGGACTAAGTTTATATGTTCCAGATTCAAAAAGAGAAATTTATTAGAATACTTTCCGCTTTCTTTAGTATCACTGATTTTAATTTCTTTAAAATTCTAGAAGCCTGGATTTTGGGATTACTTGACAGCTGCTTCAGCTGACAACTTTTTTATTCTTTAATCCATTCCTCTGATACTCCTGTTACAGCAACACTGCTGACCTTTATGTTTTCACAGGGGAGAAGTGGAGCTCTTACTGTTTGTCCTCTCTGACAGCTCGTAACATTTGTACCAGCAAAACTGGGCACTCATGGGCTCAGTGGGATTCTGCCTCTCTCTCTGCTTCCCCTGGAAGCTCCTGCTCCTTTTTGCACACCCCAGCTGGGGAGGAATCCAGCCAGCACCTCCCAGCTGCTGCACGCAACCCCAACCAGGCCATCTTCACTGTGGATGCCAGCACCACAGAGGTACCTGCAGCACAACCTGCAGCACTGAGCTGCCCACAAATGGCAGAGATTATGTGAAACAAGGCTGGAATGTCTGTTTTTCTCTTGTGTGTCTGCAGGGAATCAGTATCATGAGGGCATTTTGTAGTCTGCTCCAGCTCAGTGGTCTTCTAAAGGCTGATGTGTTTATTTCCATTGCAGATTCTATTTAGCAAAATACACAGAATAATACTGAGTCTTTTCTCAATCAGGCCAGGGAGGTTGTGGTCTCCTCATTCCTGGAAATGTTCTAGGCCAGGTTGGATAAGGCTTGGAGCAAGCTGGGCTGCTGGAAGGTGTCCCTGCCCATGGCAGGGGGGTGGAATAGATGATCTTTGAGGTCCTGTCCTACTCAAACCATTCTGGGATTCAGTGTTTCTATAAGAATGCAGCTGTGAAGTGACAGGAGGGAAGAAAAGAAGAGCAGAATGTGCTTCAAGCCTTCTCTCTGTAATCTGCAGTAATCAGTGTCATGAAGGCAGTTTGTAGTCTGCTCCAGCTCAGTGGTCTTCTAAAGGCTGTTGAGTTTATTTCCATTGCAGGTAGCAAAATTATTTCCATTGTAGTTAGCAGAATAAACAGAATAATAGCAGAACTCGCAGAATAATAGCAGAAGCAAGGATGTGTTGAGTCTTTTCTCAATCAGGCCAGGGAGGTTGTGGTCTCCCCATTCCTGGAAATGTTCTAGGCCAGGTTGGATAAGGCTTGGAGCAAGCTGGGCTGCTGGAAGGTGTCCCTGCCCATGGCAGGGGGGTGGAATAGATGATCTTTGAGGTCCTGTCCTACCCAAACCATTCTGGGATTCAGTGTTTCTATAAGAATGCAGCTGTGGACAGGAGGGAAGAAAGGAGGAGCAGACTGTGCTTCAAGCCTTCTCTCTGTAAAGTATCAACCCTGAAATGTGTTTATGGTGGCACAAGATTTCTTTATCTGCCTCAGTAAACATTTCATTTGCATTGGGAGGGGAGGAATTTCTCTGTTCCTGTCCTGAGAGGAATCTAAAATGGGGTCCTGATGCCTTTAAAGAGCTGTGCCATGTTTCAGCTTGAACTGGCAGTTTGGGTTTGCCCACTTTGGAGACACTGAGTCCCAAATTGCTCCATTGCCCAGCTCCAGGGGCCAGTGACTGCTGTGATCACTGCACACCTCTGAGCTTGGATGCAGTTTTGTGGCTTGCCTGAGGTTTGTTTGCAAATATAACTTTGTAGTTTTGCCTCCATGGATGTCATTGTTTGCAGTTAAAAGGAAGCAGGAAGCCTGAAAGGAAAGCAATGTCCCAAAACCTCTTAACCAAAAAGATGTGTGGGCAAGGGATGTCCTAGAAAAAGAATCTATCATGAACTCAGAATTGTAAAGAGCCATTTAATTTCCACCAAGAGAAAGGGATATTATAAGACATTAAAGCAACAACCTGAGGAGATGATGAGCTCTTAAAAAAATTTATTCTTTGTTTAGGTTTGGTTTTTTCTGTTCTTTTCTAGATCCTCGTGGCCAATGACCAAGCTTGCAAGTTGCTTGGGTGCAGCGGTCAGGACCTCATTGGTCAGAAGCTGTCCCACTTGATATCCAAATCTGGCCAAGAGGCATGGGAAGCAGTGGGGGAGGAGTACCTGGAGACCTCTGACTGTTCAACAGTGGTGTCAGGAGCTGTGGTATGTCAAATGTTCAAGGAAATATTCTCTACCACATAAAGTGGTTTTGTAAGCTTTGGTTTGAGATTTTTTTACATTTTCTGTATAATATCCAGGTAAATTTAACTCCTTGGGCATTTGGCAATTGTGTCATTTGCAGGACTGCTTGGTTTAAAAATTTGCAGGTGTGGGAATTCAAAGGGCAAAAGATGATTTAAGGGGACACCCATGAGAATCTTGCAGCTCTCAACACATGGAGTCACTGTGACATGATCAAATCAGAAATTAAAGGACATTACATTTTTTAGAAGTTGCTTAACAAGGAAAAGGTCTAGTGTGGAAAATTTCCCAATTGACTGGTCCTTTAAAATGTGTTTAAATTTTTTTTAATATTTTCTTTTAAAATATATTTTAAATCTCAATTTGGATTGTGCATATTGTAAAGGTTGAAGGCATTGAAATACTGTGAAATGTCTGTGTCAGAACACCATAGTTAGTGCAAAGGAGTGGAATTGCTATTTTGCCTAGAATGGGGTTATTTATAAGAGAACTGCATGAGAAAATCTCCATATTATTTTCTTTTGCTGCTGTTGTGATTTGCCACTAGAGAGTCCTTGGAAAATGAGCTCATATTCTTTCTGGTGTGTTATTTTTGAACTGAAATTGTTGGTATCTCAGAGCTTTATCTTCCTGAATCCTCAGCTGGATATGGGGTGGGGGCAAAGACCTAAGTTTGATTCAGTGAGAATTAAAATTAAATGTCTCACAGAGGCACTTAATGCAAGCTGTTCCAAATACTTTACAGGAGTCACTGTGTAAATCATAATCCCATTCTGTCAAGATAATATAAAAATCATAAAAGGCTTGGGATGAGCCTTGCAGGCTATAAGAGAAATAAACATTTTCTGATCTGAGAAGAATCTCCTCCCAAAAGAAATTAAACTGCTGTTTTTGCAGCTGAAAGTAAGGACTGTGTTACTAATGGGGAATGTTCATTAGCACCATGGGACATCCCTTAAATAGGGCATCTCTGAGAGGCACTTCACACTGAGTGCAAGATGTTAGAGTGGGACATTTATTATTCTGAAGTCTTTATGCCTTTAGACTTCCTGAGGTGAGGAGAGATGACACAAAAGTAACAACATTTTGTGTCTTATTTTCAGATATTTTAATCTCTGTATTAAAACTGTATAAAAATCTCTGTATTAAAACTGTTTGTTCCCATAAAATACTATTAAATAGTCAAGAAATGGTGTTTTTCTAATAATGATAGGGAGGTATCTTGGCTCAGTATCTTACTCCTGTTTGAAATTTGTTCTAAGTAACCAATCTTAGTAAGTCATTCTCCATTTCTGAATCTGGTGGGCAGGTGGATGTCATTGGCCACCTCAATGAGAAGATCCCTGTCTCAGTGTGGCTGAGACAAATAAGAAGCAAAGACACCCAACGTTGTGTGGTTGTGCTGGAACCAGTGGAGAGACTTTCAGCTTGTGTCTCCTTCACAGCTGAGGTAAGTGTTTTCCTAAAAATCAAATAGGATTGCAATTTGTGAGGGTTTTGTGGGAAGGGAAGGTGTCTGAAAGGCAGGTGTTTGTGAACATGGAGTGTGTCCATGCAGGGACAAAGCAGGGCTGGGCATGCAGGAGCTGTGCTGGATCTCTGCTGAGGCTCTGCTTAGGTAACTGCAGAAGCCATTGTCAAAGCATTGAGTGAACTGTGGCTAAAATGTTAAAATTTTAACAATCCTGTAAATTTTCCTCATCAGGGAAACATTACATCCTGTGATCTCCTTTATGCTCATCTCCATGGCTACCCAACATTGGAAGCAGTAGTAGGACTCCACATAAAGGACCTGATTCCTTCTGTGCAGATCCCTCCTCTAGGCAAAAAAATCCCAAAGGTACAGTATGAGCACCAACCTCATTCTTCCATAACCTTCCCATTTGGGGTGCAGGCTGCTTTCCCTCCTTACACAACAGAAGAAAGAAGGTTTCCTTTTCAGAGAGAAGCCTGATTCCCCTGAAAAGTGTGGGCTGCTTTTTTGTGGAGCAGCTGTCTGAAGAGTTCCTAACCTGGGATAAGACCATGTCCTGACCTCTCACTGGAATCTGTCCTGGTCAAAGACATTTTTCTCCAGTCCTAGCTGTAAGACACTGTGCTCTCTCTGTAAGCTTTTTCAGATTCCTTCTAATTCTTTAGCCCATTTCAATCATGTCTCTCTGAGGAGTGAAAGAATAACCAGGTCTTGTAAATGCCATGAAAATGGGCAGATAGGGAGTTGAAGGAGGCTTTCTTGTGAATGCCTAATTTTTTGAAAAGCTGCAGCATAGACTGGTCTTCATCTTCAGGAGATTTATTTAGTAGTTCAACACTGGATTCCAAATCCTTGAAAAAACAGATGTTGTTAATTTTGATACTCACAAGATTGCTTCCTTTTCTTTTCCTGCTCCTTTTTCCTGAGAATTCCTATGCCATTTTATATGAACAATGCACTAAACCCCAAACATTTGTTCAATTAGAGGTTTTATTTGAGTTTTATTTGGTTGGGTTTTTTTTTCTTTGATTCAGAGCCTCAGGATCCAGCGAGCTGCAGGCCAGTGCAGAGAGGGCAGCATGTTTCCTCTCAGTTTAAAGCTGGAAGTCACCCAGCTGGAGGAGCAGCAAGCAGGGCAGAAAGATGGGATTCCACAGGCAGAAGGATCTCTCCCAGGCTATCAGTACTCTGCTACAGTTGTGGTTTTCTCCACCATCAGTGGCCTGATCACTGTCCAGTCAGATGGGATCATCTGTGGCATCACAGATAGTTTTGCTTTAATGCTCTTTGGCTATGAGAAGAAGGATCTGTTGGGAAAGGTAAGAAAAGTTCATATCCTCCCTGAAGACTGATCCATGTGGCAGCACACCCACTGGAATTGTGAAGCTGTTTTACACTCCTTGCCATCCCAAAACCCCTGTGTTCCACATGTTTGGTGTGGGATGACATGAGAATTCCCATGCTGGAATTGCTGAGACTTGCAGAGCTGAGGAGCTGCTATGGATTTCAAGTGACCCAAAGCAATCTGCACAGTTCTGTGTTCTCCCCTGGTCCTGTGGATCCCTTTTGCCTGGCTGTCCATGAGAATCAGGCTCCCAGACAGGGACTGTCAGCATTTACCCCTGTCCTGTGAGAGTTGCCTTAGCTTTATAAGGTTTCCTTCTTTGTTTTAGAACATTACATTCCTGATCCCTGGTTTCTATAACAACATGGGAAGAAGCAGTGGCTGCTCTTTGCCTTTCCCTCTGGATGATCCCACAGGGACAGAAGGTGAGTGCCTTTTGGAAGGTGTCACTGCCTGCCACAGCTGGCTCTGCCTGCTGTAACCAAGGGGAAAAGAGCAGAGACAAGAGGTTCACCCACAAAAAAGAGAACATTCTTCACAAAAGCAATGCCCCTCCATGCAGTTTTTAAATCAGGTTTCCACTGTAACCTCAGGTAAAGAGGATTTTTCACCTAAGATTGAGCTTCTTTCTTTGTTGCCAAGAAGATAAAACTGAATATCCAATTTGGGAATCACAGTGAGCATAGAGAACACTTTGTACTTAACAAGCACTTCCCTTCTCTCCCTTCCTTGCTAGGACCCTGTGGTATTTTAAAATGTGTAAAATATAGCTTTTGTGACTGTATTGCAGCAGAGCTGTAGCTACTTGGGATTAATATTTTAAGGGAAAATCGAATATTCTGAGTTGGCTTGTGCTGCTGGCTAATAGTCAATGTTATGGTTGCTGTATTTCAATCAGGGAGGCATCTCTTATTCCCCGATGAAGTTTGCATCAGAATTTACCAAAATTTACCAAAATTTTTACTTCTCTAAACACAGCATGAAAAAACAGAAGCAAAGAAGCTTCATATTTCCTTATCTGTCTTTTCCAGCCAGCTCTGCCCAACACGGAGAACACCAGCAAGTTCATGCTTTCACCCATATCACATTTTAGGCTGGTTTTATCTCCTTTTTTCCCCCTATTTTTTTATCTTTGCTTTGAAATGCAGGTCTGTGCTGAAACCAATGCACCCCACTGGAACAAAGAAGACTTGGTAAACAGTGTATACAATTTCTTAGGTAATTCTTTGATGAAATGATGCCTCTAATCTAGGACTAGTTCTGTTCTTCAGTGAGGAAGCATTGCTGGCACTCAGCTGTTACTAATTAAAGGATTGTTCTGGATTCAAAGCCAGATTTGTTCACTCATTACCTTCTTCTGCAGCAATAATTCTTGGTTTACTTCATCTTCCAAACTCATGTTTTTCTTCTGATCTGCTGTCACTAGGGAAGGAAAGAACTTCATCTCCTCTTCTTGCAAACATGTTTATATTCTTTTTTTATATTGCAGCTTCAGTGAGTTACATAAATCCAGTCCAAAACTTTTCATTATATGGGTTTGAAATGGGCTCTATATATGTGGTTTGAGCTTTTTTTTTTTAATGCTGCTGCTGTATGATCATTTTAATTTCAGTCTCTTTACATTATTGGCATTTTTTTAGGCCTCTGAACTTCAATTCAAGTAGCTAACATGTGATACCAATATCTGCCCAAGGGCTTTGCTAGCAAAGCAAATTTTGGCAACCCTAAAACATGTAGATTCCTTCATGTGGTGACTTCAAAGTAGAATGGAATGCTTGTATTTTGACTGTTTTGCCTCAATCAAGCCTTTTATACTCAGTTCCTTAGGAAAAAGACAGACCAAGGCAGTTCCAAGTTTATTTTTAATCCCTGTAGCCTCTGAAGCCTAAATATAAAAGTTTAAATTGGTGTGGTTTTGTTTCCTGTTTGGTACAGGGAGCAGCTTCTTGGCTGCATCTTCAGCACACCTTCTGTCAAGAGATGAAGAGCAGAAATTGGAGCAACAACACAAAGATGACAAATTAATACATGATGAGAATAAACACAGGAATGGGACCAGTTTCTTTTCTCCTCCCTCACCTCCTGAAGCAGCATCCACCCCCAATAACAGGTAGGCATTTCACAGACTGCATATTCACTTGGCAAAATGAAGAGCTGTGGTGGCAATCACCAGCAAAAGCTGTTTTTTTCACCTGTTTGATGTCTGTGGGAAGGTGTAGCAAGAGCCTTGCATGCTTTGCTGTCTTTAGAATCTGAGTACTGTTTGCAAGACAGGCTTGCCTTAGATTTTTATTTTTATCTGCACAAGCTACCATTGTAAAGGTGCAGAAATTCCAGCTCTAAAGGGGACCAAATGTTTCATCCAGACTAAGGGAATTAGGCTCACTAATCATGAATAGTGGATGTTTATCTCCCTCCAGCTGGTGTGGCACTGAAATCAGGTTACCTGGGGGAATTCTAAGTGTTATTCCTTCTGGTGCTTGGCATAACTGTCAGGTCATCCATTAAAACAGGCTACCGTGTTCCTGAAGTCCAGCCATTTTTTCTTATACATTTCCAGATATTTTTTCCTGTTACAAGGTTATAAATTCTGTATTAGTACATATCTGATGCTCATGGCCTACTTTAAGTCAAATTTTAAGCCTTCCACATTAACAATTCTGCTACAGTTGTGGTTTTCTCCACCACAGTAAATATTTACTATCCATTTTAAGGTATAGACTTACAGCACAGCTCTTGCTGCTTTTTAAAGAGGCTGAGAGTGTTATTTTTGTGCTCTCCTGGTTTACATCTCTCATATCATACTTGTAAGTAAGGACTGTAAGTGTGCTCTGCTTCATTGTTTTTCTGTGCTGCATTTTTACTGATGGAAATGTTTGTAAAACACCTTGGGCCATGGATGGATTATTAAAGGTATAGTTTCTGCATTTATTTATTTCTTATCTATTTATATGAACTCTATAAAGCTGTATTAAGCTTTTGTATTTTCCCTGTTAGAGATTTTTGAACGTGGCATAATTCTGGAAATCAATGAATAATTTAATCAAAGAGATTTTTGAACATGGCATAATTCTGGAAATCAATGAATATTTTAAGCAAACATTTAGGTGGATAAAAAGGTTTGAAATGGGATCATTTTAAAACTCATCACACAAGTGACCCAATGCAGATATTCTGCATACTTCCTAAACAGTTATTATTAATGTTTAATAATATTAATTATTAATGGCCTAACATAAAACTAATTGATTTAGTCTAAAATATTACAGGCATAGCTGTTTTTTCAGGGCTTGAGTTTCTGTCAAAGCATATCTCCAAACCCTGGTGGATGGAGATATCCCTCTCCTGTTGGACAGACAAGGAAACTTCTGTTTTCAGGACTGGAAGCATCCTGCTGAGATCTGAACAGCCTAAGCACTAAATTGACTTAAAAGATGAATCTTGAGCATGATGCTATTAATACCATCAAAGTTCTTTAGTAAAAATAGATTATAAAAGCATTTATATTAGTTGTTCTTAATGCTGTTGTAGAGACATTTGTATAACCTCGTGTAAGTGTCCCAACAGATATCCCTGGAGGTTTGTTAGCAGAATATTTTAGGCAAAACCCTCTCAGCCCTGGCTGTGGCTGGTTGGGAAGTGGGCCTTCAGAAGCAGATGTTCTCTGCACAAAAACTCATTTGGACTGTTTGATTTGGGCCTATAAAGCTGGACCCATTTTTGGGCAAACTTGGTGACCTCACCTGCAAGTGGATGCACTGCAAGGGATTTTCCCAATTTCTGGGAAGAATTCTCCAGCTCTTCACTGAAAAAAAGTTGCTGCCCAGCAATTGCAGGCTCTGGATGATGGTAAATTATTTAGGCAATTGCTGATGGATCCTTCTCAATCACTTTTCTTTCTCCTATAATAATGATTAGATGCATCACCTTGCTTGGTTTTGCTTGTTGCTAAAGCTGAGTGGGTAATAACCTTATTGTTTTATCAAATGTATCTTTTTTCTTCTGTGTTGCCTCAATATTTATAGTAAAATAAGATCATTCTTCCAATGGTGTCTGTGCCCATTCCATCACCCCCATTAATGTGGCAAAACACCTCCCATGTGTATTATGGGGTTTTTTTGTAGTGGTAAATGGTTTGTGATTTACATTTAGAAATTAAGCTAGAGAAGGGAATTGTCCATAGGGAAAGAATGTCATTTGAGTGTACCTGCTCTTCTTTGGTAAATTTGTCAGGATTTTGGATGCCTTTTGCTGCCTTTTGCTTTTAAACTTGAAATAAATCTATTGGTCCAGGTTTTAAATAGTGACCACATTTAAATGGGTATTATACAGTAGGACAGTTTTCTTATTTTGTAATCATGATGTTGCTGATAACTTTGAGTCTTTGCACTGAGGGCAGCCTTGTTTCAGATGGGCTCTCAGCCCACCAGAGCCTTATCCCAAAAGCTGGCTTGGCACAATCAGAGCAGTGGCACAGGATAGAACAGTGGAAACTTCAGGATCAAATAATGCTCAAAAGATGCTCTCTGCAAGGCTCTGACTCACAACAGTGGGATTTAGGTCAGAACTTGGAGACTGCAGAGAGAGCAGTCACAGTGCAGGATCTCCTGCAGTAACTGTTGCCTGCTTGTTCCAGACCAGAAGAAATTCTAAATGCCCCAGGCTGTGAGGCAGAGCAGCTGCCTTCTGCAGCCACCTGGAACTCACCTGGAACACCAACACTGGATGAGCCATGGCCTGGGACAGCTCTGACCTGCAGACAAGGCTTGAAAAGCCACACGGTTCCAAGGCAGGTGTCAAAAACAAACTCGATGTGTGATGCAAAACATTCCAGCCTGGAGCATGTTGCTGGTGACAACTGCCTGCTAAATGATCCTTCCACCTTCTTTGCATGTGAAAGAAAATCTGGCTGTGATGTTTGCTCAGGAGATAAACCAGGCTGCAGTGCTTGTGCACCAGGAGCTGCCACAGCCTCTGAAGATGTGGAAGAATCTGAACCGAACTGTATTTGCTCTGGCCTTGAGGTACTGGGGCTGAATGCTGGTGCCAAGGGGAGCTCAGGCAGTTCTGTGGGTGTTACTGCAGCTCTTGCAGGAGGATGCTGCTCTGATGTGATAATTGACACCAATGGTGCCTTTTCCACTCACCAGGGAAAGCAGCTGCTGGGTGCTGCTGCCACAGGAGCTGATTCTGCATGGCTGGCCTGCAGAAGGCATTTACAAAACTCTGAGGAATCCTCCAAAGCATTTCCTGAGCAACCTGAAACCCTTGCAGAACCTGTGGGGGACAGCTCCAACAGAAATCCCCTGAAAAGCAAAGGCAGGCCTGAAGAGCACTGTCAGTTCCTCAGGCAGCAAAATATGGAGATCAAAGTAACATCCACCCCAGTGAGAGAAGAAAGCAGGCTAAATCCAGCAGCTCCTTTGGCCTGGGAGATTCTGGAAGGCAGCTACACTGGGAATTGCTGTCACAGAGATGGTTCACAGTTCAGTAAGTGAAACCTTGTCCCCTTCCCAAACTCTTATTGGGGTGCTCTTTTTCACCCACAGTTTTGCAGAATGCACACAGTTCTGGTTAGAAGCTCACAGTGGAGAGGAAGGAAGAAGCATCTAGAAGAAAAAAAATGGTATTTAAGTGTACCCAGAGGGTATCAGAAAAGGAGGTGGTATAAAATACAAAGTTGGTAAGAAATTAATCCTTACTGAAAAGTCAGAAATACTCTCAAAACACAATTTAAAAGTCTGAACCTGATAAGTTTTTCTGAATAGAAAATACAAACTCCACTGTAAAACTGTAAATTAAAATTATATAATGGAATTTGCTTCATTCACTGCTGCAGCTGCATTCAGTGGCTTGTTGAATAAAATCCCTGTTTTTATGTAATCTAGAATAACTGTGAAATGAATAATCACAATTGGACACTGACAAGTCACTGCTGGAGGTAGCTGATGGGTACCTCTAGAAGAGCTGTGCTGGTGTCAGCCCCTCTGATGATTCTTTACTGAGCAGCTGTTCCCCAAATTCTGAACTTTTTGTCAAGAGCTCTGAATTTTGTCCTAAAACATCTGTGGTCTTGTTCAACACCAAAGTTACATTCTACCATTTCCATTTCCTCACCTGTTTCTGCAGGCATACACTGTGAGGTGAAATGTGCAGAGCTGCAGGATCCCACTGTGCTTTTCTGTGTCTGGGTGGTGAAACACATTTCACAGAGCCAAAAAGAAGCTCTAGCAAAGACTCAGCATCTCCTTGCCAGCCTGGCCAACTCTTCCCAGTCTGTTGCTGATCTTTCTACTAAAATTCTTGGAGAAGTAAGGAATCCTACCTTTGAATATTGAGCATTTCTCTCCTTGTTTGACTGCTAAGCTGCAGCTAAAGTCAAGAAGATTTTCATATTAATGACATGAATTGGTGGGGTGGATGTTGCTGTTTCTTTTTTTTTCCTACTTTTTTTAAATATACTAAAACAAAATCTCAGTTGTTATTTTGTAACACTTCTGGTGTTACCTTTCCAGCCTGAACAGTGCAGTTCCAAACTGCAGGATACTCACTCTCATATATATATATATATATATATATATCCAAATATATATTTATACACATACATATATAACATATATATATATGTTATATATATATATATATATATATAGTGCAGTTCTACCAAACATTCCTCATTTTTCTGTCCTTGCAGATGTGTATGTTCTTTTCAGTGTTTATTAATTTTATAAATGTGATTCTGTGCCTGTTCATTTTTTGCTGTTATTGTAACCCATATATCTGTACTTAGGCCATCAGATCATCTTCACTTTTCAACAATTCCCAAAGAGCTGAAGATCTTGAAGGATTAGGAGCATGTGAGGGAGAATATGCAAAACATTACAGCACTCTCAATCTTATTGGCAAAGGTGCTTTTGGCTTTGTCTGGAGTGCCAGGAGCAAGAAAGATCAGCAGGAGGTGAAGTATTTCTTGTTGCTCTATTGCAATAATAATTTAGGATGAAAACTGAAAGGCTGGAGCATTCATTTTCTGTTAACATTATACTGTCAAAAGCTTCTCTTTGCTAGTTTGGGGTTTTGTTTTTTTTTAAACAGAAATCTGCAATGGAAACAGGACAGCAAAACATTTGCATTGATGTTGTGTATAAATGTTACCTGAGACAACAGGTGCAGAATGAGTTAATGAACTAATTAATGCAGCTAATTGAACCTACTGAAAGAAGCAGGCATTAATCTTAACAGAATTACAGGTTTTAGTCTTCTGTTACTAAAGAGAATGGCAAACCTCAAAATGTTTATTGTGCCATGACTCAAGAAAGGGAAGTAGATGTGTTGGGATGATGGCACCTCCTCTTTTCCAGGAGAAGCATTTTGGGTTTTCAGAGGGCAGGTTCTGGTGTTTCTCCCTGCATGGATGTTCAGTGTTCATTTCCCTCCACTGCACCCATGTGCTGCAACTGCTTGATAAGGGAGCTGCCTTGCCAAAGCCTTTGGAATTCAGAGCAGCAATAAATAGATTCCATTTATGTGCATCATTTA
Organism: Ammospiza caudacuta; assembly: GCF_027887145.1. Lineage (NCBI taxonomy): Eukaryota > Metazoa > Chordata > Aves > Passeriformes > Passerellidae > Ammospiza > Ammospiza caudacuta. The sequence goes on along the minus strand of NC_080603.1, from coordinate 6,302,711 downwards.
GCTTCCAGGACTAAATTAATTTAAACACATTCAAATATACTCTGAGCTATTCACATGGGGTTGCTTCCATGCCTCTGGTAATATGAGGCACTAACAGATTTCCTGCAAATTAATTTACCTGACACTCCAAGGCATGCTTTGGCAGATGATGCTGAATGCTGTTGTCTGTGTAGGTTATTGTAAAGTTCATCTGGAAGGAGAGGGTGCTGGAGGACTGCTGGGTGGATGATCCTGACCTGGGGAGGGTCACTCAAGAAATTGCAATCCTGCAGAAGCTGCAGCACCCCAATATCATTAAGGTACAGTGGCTGGGAATTGATGCAGTTTGCACTGCACCAGGTGGTTTGTTTGCATGCTGGGTGCCTGGTGTTCCTCTTCAGGAGTGAAGTGTCTTCTACTGAATCTGCCTTTTCAGGAGAGAAAGGAACCTGTTTATTCTGCTTTGTTTTGGAGGGTGGGTCACAGCAGATTTTCCACATTTTTACCCCAAACTGATCTGAAGATGTGATTCTTAACAAAAAAAAAAAGCTATTTCAAGATAACATGCATATCTTGGAAGTGTGATGTCACATCTGAACATGTACCAACCAGTTCAGTAAATAACCTGGACACATCTTGTTTCATACTCTTTGTTTTGAGGTTGCTTGTTTTGGTTTTGGAGTTATTGGGGGGTTCTCATTGGGGTTTGTTTTGTTTGGCTGTTTTTGGGGTTTATTTTGTTTTTTGTTGGTTGGTTTGTTTTTTGCTTCAGAAAGAGAATTCCTCTCAGATTTAATTCTCCTCCCAGTTTTAATTCTGTACTCTTTTCTAGAAACATTTGTGCTCAGTGAAATGAGACTTTAAAGATTATAATATATAATTAAATCTCCAAGAGGAGAACAGTGTTTGTTAAAAAAAAAAAAAAGGCCCTTTTTGAGGATGAAGAACATGATTAAACATGTCTTTTATTTATAGGTGCTGGATGTGTTTGAAAATGAATGCTTCTTCCAGCTGGTGATGGAGAAGCATGGATCTGGTCTGGACCTCTTTACATTTATTGATAATCAGCCCAACCTGGATGAGCCATTAGCAAGTTACATATTCAGACAGGTGAGAGCAGAACTGCTGCCTGCAGGTGAGAATTGGTTAATGTAAGAACCAGGACTCTGTTCTGGTTAATACTGGCTGACAACTGGCACTGGAGTTGTCTCAATACCTGCAGAACATTTCCTCACCATTCTGTAGGGCTGATTGAAATGCTGCCTGCAGAAACCTTGTTAAGGTTTACTTAGAAACAACAAAAAACCTTTTCCAGGACCTTCCTGCCTGTGAGGTTTCCTGGGGAGCCATGCCCCCTCAGCTCGCAGCCCCTGTCACCCAGACACGTCATGTAGCACTCACATTTCCTCTGAGGGAGGAGGAAAACTCACAGAAGCTGCCCCAAGCCTGCAAAAAGCCACATTTTCACTTACTTCAGGCCTCAGTTTAGATTGGTTACAGGGGTAAAGGGCTCTGCTCTTTAAATCAAGAAATTATATTGGATTTTAAGGTGGCATAATGCAAAGTAACACAGAGTAGTTTCCCATGAGCCAGGAGCTGGCCTGAGGGCTGAACTGTCCTTTGTTTAGCGAATAACCACAGCAGCAGTCCCCAGGTAATTTCTCCTCAGAGTTTTGGAATAAATTCTTGCTTTAGGATATGCAAGAATTGCTGTGCATGTGGTAACCTCCCCCACACCCTTGCTGTGCCCACCCTGCCCTCACCTGGGGTGCTGATGGAAGCCAAAAGTGTCCCTTTAGCCTTGTGATGGATCAGCCCTTTCCCTAACCCAGCCTGGGGTTTGCAAGGCTGAATTATTCCCTCAGATCTGCACTGCATTTCTCTGCAGAGGCAGATTTGTATTATAAATAGAAACTTTGCTCCCTCAGCCATCTGCTTTTCTTGTTAAAAACATTGTAGGAGTCAGGATCATCTCCAAGGTGATATCATTCTCATATTATCCTTAATTATGGCATTAAAGCATGAATCGTGCAGGAAAAAGAATGGGGTTTAGGAGTGACTGTGTTATTTATACCACACTTGGCTCTCAAATGCTTTGTCATCCTGCAGCATGGAAGGCACACAGTAAAATATCCTTCTGGAGAAACCAAAGGACCCTCCAAATGAACTGGGATAAAAATAGAGCAACTTGCAGGATTGTAGCTGCAATGCTCTCGTCACATCCTGACTGCAGCATCCCCTCCTCCTGCACATCTGTGAGATGAAAGCAGCAAAATCCCTTTAAAGTGTCTCTTCCAAGAGCACTGCAGCAGTGATGACAGGCAGGCCTGAGGCCATTTCAGTTTCCATAATTAGGATGTAAATCTTGTTTAGGCAGTGTCAAAACAAGCCAAAATGTGGCTCTGGGAAAGCTGTGATGCTGCATCAATAATTCAGGGACTCTGTAGTAACACCCAGTTCCTTCTGTCTTTTCTAGCTTGTATCAGCTGTTGGGTATCTCCACTGCAGGAACATCCTTCACAGAGATATCAAGGATGAAAACATTGTCATTGCTGAAGATTTCACAATTAAATTAGTAGATTTTGGTTCAGCTGCCTACCTGGAACCTGGGAAATTATTTTATACCTTCTGTGGGACAATTGAATACTGCTCACCAGAAGTGCTGTCTGGCAAACCGTATGTCACCCTCTGAAAAGTCATTTTTGTGCCATCACACCAAAAATTACCCATGTGGGCAGGGCTGGAACAGAGAAGCCAAGCTGCTGTGCCATTGGAATGCTGCTAGAGCATCCCACCACAGGAAATGCAGCGAGATTTAAGGCACTGCAGTGGCAGAAATCACTGTGAAGGTCTGAGTGCACACAAAGTAGGGCACTCTAGTGACAGAAATCAAGTTGTAAAAGCTTGAATTTGTACAAAGTAATTTCTAAATCTGTTGTCAGGCTTTCTCTAGCAAAAGCTGCTCTTTCAGAGAGGTGGAGCAAGCAAGCAGGTATTGCTGTTGATTGCACCTTCTTGCTTTGTATCCTCCCACTCTCATCCTCTCTGTTCTCTTTTCTACATGCTTCCCTCTGTTTGAATTCTTGCAGTTTGATCCCTGTTCACTCCCCACAGATTTTTGTACTCCTTGGGACTCAAGGATTCTTCCCTTGCAGCTTCTTTTGCTGCTGTTTTGGATGTGCTGCCTAAATCTTGGCTCTCTTCCCTCTTGTGTCCCTCTCCAAGTGCTCTGTACCTGGCAGCTGGTGCTCTTGTGGCTGCTCCACAAGGAAGCCTGCCCATCAGAGGGGATTTTACAATTTCACAGTAATTTTTTACAATTACTGCTGTAATTGTACATGCCTGGATGGATCTTGCTCCCCCTTCACAGCTGTTTCCATGGGTCCTCCTCCTAAAGCAGTGAGGGGAGAAGCAATGCAAGGAAGGGAGGAAATTCCTGCTGGGAATGAGATGAAAGGTGAAGCAAGCAGCTCTGCCCTGGGAGTTCCACCTCTTACTGTGTGAAGGAACTGGCTGTTTTCTCTGATGGAATTGAGATAGTTAAGAGTTTTTTCCAAGTAACTTTTGTTTTGAAAGGGCTGGGAGGATGTGTTTGCTCTTTCAGTTAAATATTTACTTGACAGCTTTGGCTGATGATGAAGAAGGTGGAGGGGTAAGTTCTTGTCAGCAGCTTACATATGTGGAAGTCTTACACCTCATACTCATCAACAGAAACTGGTTGGCTGTTCTGTGGCTGGTTTTATTTCCTGCAGAAGGACAGTGCAGACTCCTCAAACACATGAGAACCTTCTTAGAATTCCCACAAACTTCCTATGTTAAAATATAAATTGGAAGCAAAGACTTTCAAGGCCCATTTTTTCTCTTCACTTTCTTTAGCATACAGCTCTGTAGTTGCAATCTGAGTTGAAGCAAGCTTATCTCTGCACAGGTACCATGGCCCTGAGCTGGAGATGTGGTCACTTGGCATCACCCTTTACACCCTGGTGCTTGGGGAGAATCCCTTCTGTGAGCTGGAGGAGGCCTTGGCAGCTGTCCTGAGTCCTCCTCGCCCCGTGTCTGAAGGTGAGCTTGGCTTGGTTTGGTCAGACAGGTGTCTGCTAAGGAAGGCAGGAGCCTCCCCTGAAATGGAGAATGTGAACCCTCTCCCTCTGAATTGTTATAGATTTGAAACTAAGGGGAGCTTTTAGGCAAAATATGGGAGCAGGAATAACAGTTCTTTACTGGGGAAGAAAATAAAAAGATAGAATAAACAATGCAGTACACTAAAACAACACTGCCAGAGTCAGAACCCAACCTGACACCCTGTGGGTCAGGGTGTTGGTGGCAGTCCCATTGGAATTGTGGCTCAGCCCTCCTGCAGTGTCAGGGGTGGTTCTGCTGGAGCAGGGATCCTGTAGAGAAGGATGGATTCTTCCTCTGAAGATCCAGTGGAAGGAGAGGCGGCTGCTGTTCCTCTGGGGAATCCCATGGAGAAGCCGTGCTGGTGTCTCAAAACCTCTGGATTATATCTGGGTAGGAATGCTTGGCTCCTCCCTCTGGGCTCACATCTCCCAATGGGATGCTGTAGTTCTTATCAGCCATGCAGGGACATTCAATAGCTGTTATCAGCAGATGTCCCCCTGAGATAGGATTGGGTGTGGAAGAGATAAGGAAACTGCCCACTGAACAGAAGACAACTGCCATACAGATGGCAAATAGAATACAATCTGCTTGGCAATCCAGGACAGAGCTCTTGCCATTTGCTTTCCAAAGGGAGCAGATCTCCTGGGAAAGTATGAGCAGTGTTTTTCACCCGAAATAAAGGGGAAGACTGAAAAAATGCTCCCTAATGTGTTCTCTGATGATCTGCAGAGTTCAGGAGATTTGTCATTCTTTGAACACAGAGTGTATCTCTCATTCCCAACCTGCCTAAACTCCAGTCTGAGCCACCCTCTGCTGTCTCTGCCCAGGGCTCATGGATGTGCTGGCCGGGCTCCTGCACCCCGACCCGGAGCAGCGCATGACCCTGGCCAGGCTGGCAGGGGCTCCGTGGCTGCGCCAGCCTGTGAACCTGGCACATTACACCTGGCAGGAGCTGTTTGCCTCTGCTGAGCCAGCTGGCACCTCAGGCTAAAGGCTTCTTCAGCCAGGAACGACTTAGAAAAGTCTGAGCTCTGTTAGCAGGATGGGTCCCACCTGCTGATACCCACATATACTCAGTTTATTGCTGTTCTTACCCAGGACATGTTTCAAAAATGTGAGGCAAAGATGTAATGTTGTTTAAATTGTTCATAAATATTTTTATTGCCTGGTTTTGCTTTTTATATGTAGTTTATATATTTTTCTGAAAAGTGAATGAATAAATGAATGATAACATGTCTGTTGGGTTTCTGGAGTATGTGTGCACAAAGGAGACTAAAACCAGACGTGTAATTGCATGATTTGGGTGAGAGGGATGGATTGGTAGTGTCCTTTTTTATAATACCAGTGTCCTGTGTATATTCAGGAAAACAGTCCTCGATTTTGATGAGGCAGAGATATCGGGAAGAAAGAAATAGATACAATAAAGAGAGCTTGGTCGAGAGATGGGTAATAGGTCAGGCGGGGACAGGCTGCTTGGGAGGAAGGCAGCAGTTTGGCCGGCTGCTGCAGCACTGCAGAGAAGCAACAGGACTCGTCTTAATTACTAATTAGCTTTGAATCCAGCTGTGCACTCTGCTATCTCCCACAACCTGCCCTCACCTGCGTTCTGTGGCACCGCGCCCCGGCAAGGATCGGCTCTGAGGGGATCGGAGCAGGCGAGGCGCTCTGCCCAGGGCACCGGGCTGTTCCGCCCCGGCTGCTCCTGCCCGGCCCACAGAGGCCGCGGCGGGCCCGGCTCCCACCCTGCCCCTCTCCCGCTCCCCGGCGCTGCCCAGGGCGGGATCGCGGCCGTTCCGGGCCGGGGCGGAGCGGGGCAGGCCCGGCCCCTCCCGCAGCCGCGGCCATGGCGGGGCGGCTGCCGCTGCCGCTGCTGCTGCTGCGCGGCCCAGGGCGGGCTCTGGGGCCGGGCCGGGCGCTCCCCGCCGCCCCCGGGCCGGGCTCTCGGCGCGGCTGCGGGGAGCTGGCGGCGCTGCGGGCCATGGGCTTCAGCCAGGAGCAGGCCCGGCGGCTCCAGGCGCTGCAGCCCCGGCTCGGCCCCGAGCGCCGGGAGGCGGCGGCGGCGCAGCTGCTGCTGCTCGGGCTGAGCGCCGAGGCCGCCCTGGCGCTGCTGGAGCGGAGCCCGGCGCTGCTGCGGCTGCCCACGGAGCGGCTCCGGGAGCGCGCCGAGGAGCTGCGGCGCCTGGGGCTGGACGCAGGTAGGGCGGGGAGCGGGGCTGGGGGGACAGCGGGGCTGTGCCGCTGAGCCATGCCCGCTGAGCTGGTGCTGCCCGCAGGCCGCCTGCAGCGCGCCCTGAGCCGCTGCCCGCAGCTGTTCCACGTGCCCCGGAGGAGGCTGGAGGCGGCCGTGCGGCTGCTGCGGGAGCGGTGCCTTTTCACGGCCGAGCAGCTGCGGGAGGTGCTGGGGACCTGCCCCGCCGTCCTGCTGGAGGAGCCGAGCACCCTCCATCACCAGTTCCAGGTGAGAACCGGGAGCCGCGTTCCTGCGGAGCCGCTGCGGGAATGGGGCTGTGCCTGACACCCCCGTTCCGCCCGCAGTACGCCTACTTCAGAATGGGGGTCCAGCAGAAGGAGATGGTGAAGGCTCGGCTCTTCCAAATGCCCTTTGCCGAGCTCCGGAATCGCCACATCTTCCTGGAGCGCCGGGGGCTCTACGAGACCCCACACAAAGGACAGACCCAAATTAGTAACCCAAAACTGAAGGACATCCTGCAGCTCTCTGAGAAAGACTTCCTGGCCAGCCTGGCCTACTCTACCCCAGAGGAGTTTGAGGTCTTCAAGAAGCTGCTGGCTCGAGAGGAGGAGGAGAAGGAGGAAGAGGAGGATGAGGATGCACTGTACACAGAGGATGATGATGATGATGATTTGGACAGTGATGAAAGTAAAACAGCCCGGGAGTGAGTGGATGAGGCTGTGAGGTGCCAGCCCTGCCCTGCTGCTGCACTCACACTGGGGGCTTTGGGCTCACACCCCACACCAGCACAAGCTGGGGTGGGTGCAGGGCTCCATGGGTGGGGTTCCAATAAATCCCATCTGTCAAATACAACAGCACTCATTCCTTGACCAATTACTTAAAAAAACCCAAACCAAAACAGTTTCCATAAAGTGTTTTTATTAAAAAAAAAAAAAATCAAACAAAACCCCCTAATTTATTTCCAAGACTAGGTTAAAGCCTTCCAGCTGCATTACATACTGAGCCAGCTGTGGGACAGGAGCTGTGGCTGCTCTGCTGGCTGGCAGTGGGACCAGGCTGCCTGGTGCTGTGGGGACAACTCCTGCGGCTACAGAACTGCTCCATGGCAGGGCCACCTCCCCCTCCACAGCCCATGTCAGCGCTGATCTCGTGGCTGACAGAGCAGGGGCGCAGATACTTTCAGACCACAGCTCCAAACTCTCCTGTTTGGGTTTCCCCTTGCCCTGCTCTCCCTGCTGGGGAGGGCCGGCTGCTTCTCCTGCCCCGGGAAGGCAGGGCTGCTGTGCTGCCAGGCAGCTGGAGCAGGACCAGGCAGCCTTGGAGGGAAACAAGGCCTGTCTGTCCTGTGGGAGCAGAGCTGGAGGTGGTGCAGGAGGGGAGCAGCACACTGGCCAGCTGGTCTTGGCTTCACACTGTCCCTGCCCCCAGGCTGGGCACTGTTACACTGCTCCAGGAGGAAGAGGGTGGTGGCAGGAGCACTGAAACTCCTGGGCCTGCCCTGCTCTGAGAGCAGCTTCCAAGCTGCTGTTTGAGCCGTGTGGCTGAGCAACAGAGCCCTGCTTGGCAGGAGGGGAGGCCCTCCCCACCAGAACAATCCCACTCTGCTGGGGCCATGACACTCTATACCATAACTGTGATATATCTCTGGTATGTGTTAATTTATAATATACACCGTGTACGTTAATACACAAATCTATGTTTAACTAGTGTTGTCATACAAACTCACAAAAACTAGCAACGTTTCTAAGCTACACTTTTTCTTTCCTTGCCTGCCCTGCTGCAGTGCTGGCTGCTGGTCCTCTCCTCCACACAATCCTGCAGCACTGGTGCCACAGGGAAGTGCAGTGCAAGGGAATGGAGTGTGGGGCTGGCTTCCTCACCAAGCCTCTGCTGTGCCCTGCACTGGTGTGGAGGCAACTGCTGGTATGCCTCAGCTGACAGATTTCACCCTACAGATCACATTTTAAATTCTTTTTAGGTGCTCTATTGGTTTCTGAGCTGGAAATTTGGTTAAAAGCAGGGCTTGTGTACAAAGCAAAGAAAAAAGGCAGGCAGTAGAAGCTGCCTCAGTTTCCCCTGCTAGAGCAGAGGGAACAGGAATGCTCCTCTACTGCCCGTGCTCGCCTCACCACTCGGAGCTGCTCACCATTTCTAACTCATCTACACAGCATGTTTCTGGGGGCCAGATTTCAGGTGATGGCTAAAGCTTTTTGGTCTGCATTAAACTGTTTTATTTGAGGGTTATAGGTAATTTATAACCTTGGATTACGAGAACAGATTGGTGCAGATGCTGTTGGCAAGGGGCTGGGCTGGTCCCTGAGTGAAGCGGGGAGCCCGTGGCTTGTGCAGAGTGGCTGGGGGTGCTGAGCAGGGCTGGCCCCTCAAGGGGCACTGAGAGGGGGCCAGCAAAGGCAGTGCTGGGCCAGCAGGGGGAAAGGGAGCACTACTCAGTGTGCTGATCCAGCTGCGTGTCCCTAATGGGCCGGAGGAGAGGGAGAGGTTGACACCAGGCAGGAAGTTCAACCCTGCTGTGTTCAACCCCGTGAGCAGATCTGATCTTCCTGGTGTTCAAAAAGCCCTTAGATGTGGAAAGACGAAGCTTCTACTGCTTTAAAACCTGTGGAGGAGGAGGAGGAAAATGAGCTGGTGTGCAGAGTCTGCCAGATGCCCTGCAGCTGGCCTCTGCCCACCCTGTGCACCACCTTGTGCTGAGAGAAGGGGACCTGCAGCCTCCAGGACTCCAGCCTGGCCCTTTCTGTGCAGGAATTTCTTGCTCATATGGAGCTGCAGAGCCAGGGGGAAGCAGAGCATTCCCTCCTGCTTCTCCACCCCAGCCACAGCCAGGAGCCCTCAGACCCCCTGGACATGGTGCCATGAGCAGGGTTGTGCCCTGGCCTGCACCCCTCTCCCTGACTCCCTGCATGAGAGCTGCCCCTGCCTGCATCTGGGGAGGGCTGGAGCAGGTACTTACCTCTAGGGCTTCTTCAGTGTGTGACTGTTGCTTGGCTTTCTGCAAGAGAAGGGAGGACAGCACTGTCAGCCCCTGCCCCTTGGCCATTGCTCACAGACAAGCACACGGCACTGCCATCCATGCCTTGGTCATGTCTGCACCCCTCAGCATCCACCCCCAGCCTGGGGTCCCCCTGCATGCTGGGGCACACCAGCCAGCCCCTTCCCCTGCCCAGGATCCCAGCAAGGCTGGCACATCCAGTGTGGGCTGTGAGCTGTACCTGCTGCTTGTCCTCTTGGCAGTGGTGCTCTCACAGCTCTCCTTGTAGCAGATATCCTGGTGTACCTTGTAGACTCTCCTGGACCTGCACACACAGTGGAGATGTGGGAACAAAAGGGAGAGATGTGCTTTCATGAGAGTGAAGGGGAAGTCTGGGTATTTCCCCTGTTTCCTTCCAGGCTGCAGTAGCCAACCTTGGCAGGAATGGGACCAGATTACCCCAATTTTTTCTGCTGTGCTGGGGGACTGATCCCAGCCAGGCCCTTGTGCCTCCATCACAGGGGGGCCAGGGGCAGAGCAGAGCCCCCCTGCCCTGGCACTGAATCAGGGCTCCCCCAGCCCTCTGCTCACAGATGGAGAGGCAGCCAGGAGCTGGATGGGATCTGCTGCTGTCTGGGGGTCACACACACACCAAATCCAACCTTGCTGCCACGCGGGTGGGTAACACCAGGATGGGGCTGTCACTTGAGCCCCGCCCTGCCCTGATGCACAGCTGGGGTGGGCACAGGGGCACTCCAGGCTGCTCAGCCTGCACTGGGGAGGGGGCAACTGCCAGCTGGGGCTGGAGACGGCCTTGAGCTCGCTGTCCCTTCCCCAAAGCCGAGCTGCAGGGAGACACCCCCAGCTCAGAGCACAGGGGAAGGGGCAGCATCACCTGCAGGCAGTACTCACAGGTAGTGGCAGGTGCCTCCTTCCCACACGGGGAATGCCCTGGTTTCCGAGTACAGCCGCGTGCACGAGTGGGGCACCTTCTTGCAGGCTGCTTGGGGAATAGGAGAGGGGAGCTACCACTGAGCCCATCCCTGGCCCTGCCTGCCTGTGCCTCGGGGCAAGGGTCTGCTGAGGCCCCCCTGGCCTCAACACAGCTGACCCAGCAGCAGAAGCAGAGCCCCCAGCCTCACACTGCCTACACAACTCTCTGGGTGAGGCAGGGGCCTGGCAGGGAGCTCAGCCAGGAGCAGAGCCCAGCCCCTCTCCCAGCTGCCAGCACGACACGGATCTCCAGCAAAGCCTGGGCACTGTGGGAGCCCCTGGGCGCTGGCAGGGTGTGCTGGGTGACCATGCTAGGGGACATGCTGTGTCAGGGACAGGCAGCAGCCTGGCCCTCGGGCACGGCGTGGCACTCACCCAGCTGGCAGAGCCTGCCCTTGAAGCCCGGGCGGCAGGCACAGTGGTAGGACTCCCCATCTCTGGTGCAGGTGCCTCCATTCCTGCAGGGATTCTGGGAGCAGTTCTGCCCCTCTCCTGCAAAACACGCTCCACCATCAGAGCCCGGGGCCACAGCTCAGCCCTGCCAAGGCCCTGGCATTGCCAGGGTGCTCCCAGGAAGAGCAGGTGGGCAGGGGTGCCCTCCAAGGAGGGCAGGCTGGTGCTGAGCAGGTTGCCTGTGGGGCCAGGGCTGGTTCCTGCTGCTGTGGGTCTCCCCCTGGAACTTACTCTTGCTCTTTGCCTCACGCAGCTGCAGTGCCAGACTGTCCCAGCTGGACACCTCTGTGTTCTCCAGCTTCACTGGAGCCTCTGGCTCTGGACAATGAGAGGATTAAATGTCACCTTCCAGGCCAGAGCCAGACCCAAAGGCAGCCCCTCCCAGGGGATCCAGCCTGCCTGCAGCCCTGGGGCACTGCTCAGGCCTGAGGCACTGCTTTATCCCTTCCCAGCTGGCATCCCTAGAACTGGGGTGACACTCACTCCTCCTGGAAGGGTTTGGGACACAGAGTCCTGGGCAGAACCAGGATGTGCAGAGAGGCCAAGGGCTGCCCTCAGGTGTGCCAGGCCCCTTCCCCACCCCATGGTGTGGGGTTTGCAGGGTATCTTGCAGGGTGCTCTAGGGTATTTTGGGTTGGCACTTGGGTTGGTCCCCAGTCTTCTGGGGATGGAAAATGGGGGCTAGGTCTGACTAGTGAGGGGTTTGTCACCCAGGTCCCCTCCTCAGGTGTGAGGCTGCTCTTGACAGTGAGGGCTGAGGCTGCTGGGCAGGCAGGGGCTGCACTGGAGGGCTATGGAGCCACTGCTCAGGCCCCTGCAGGGAAGCAGGGCAGGCACAGTCAGCACTGCCTCCCATCACAAGGGTCCTTCTCTGGGCTCCCCCAGCCAGTCACCCCTCTCCTCGGGCAGGGGTCTAACAGACAGAGCAGATGTTTGCCTGCCCAGGGCCAGGTGAGAGGGCTCCACCCTCCTCTACAGCTTCAGCAGCCTGCCTGGCTGCCACCTCAGCTCACAGGGAGGAGCGGGAGATGGCACTGGCTGGCAGGAGCAGGGCACAAGGCACAAGAGCACTCACGTGTTTTCACAGTGATGGATCTTCCCAGCGCAGGGCCAAACCTGGCACTGATCCTCCCTCTGCCATCCACCAGCTCTGTGAACCTGGGACAGGAGAGCCATGAGGGTACAGGGCACTGCAGGCTCTGTGTGCTGGGGCTCGTGGCAGCTGCATAAAGCATTCACTGGTGGCATCAGGATCTGTGCAAGTCCCATGGGGGAACTACTCTCAGGGAGGGGGCCTGGCTGAGAACCCCAGTGGGAGGGCAAGAGGCTGCACCCCAGCAGGAGCACACCTGGGCATGGAAGCTGGAAAAGGGACTGCCTCAGCCTAGTGCTTGGCTGAGTGGAAGAGCTGAGGCAGTGCCTACCTGGGGGCAGGCGAGGGCTCCTCAGCCGTGTCGTGATCTGCCAGCAGGCGGAGCTCCGGCAGGAAGGCTGGGGGCAGCCTGTTCCGCAGGACCCGCGGGTGCCCGGCTTGGCTCCACCGCCTCTCTGGAGCCCCATCCCTCTGCACTGCACACCAAAGGATGAGGCTTAATGGAGGCAGCGTGAGCCAGCAGCCGACCTCCCAGCCAGTGTCATCATCCCCAGGCTGCCAGGTGGGGCTGCAGGTGTCACAAACACTCTCCACACACCAGGGATGCAGGTGCCCATCACCAAGCTGGAGCTCTGTGTCTGCCCTTTGCTAACCCTACAATCCCCACCTCCCATTCCAGTGGAGCTGTGTCCTGTCCCCATCACAAAAGAGTGATGAGGCAACAAGGGCTCATCACTCTGTTGGCCAAGTGCTTTCCACCCCTTACCCCTTCCCTGCCCTCCCACTGCCCCCCTCGTGCCGCAGCAGCCAGCAGAGCCCGGGAGCACTTACAGGTGCTGACGTGGAGGTGGATGGGCTCGCTGTGCAGCTGGCCCTGCTCCGTGTTCTGCACGGCTGTCAGGGACAGGTGGTAGCGCTGCCCCGGCAGCAGGTCCCGCACCGTGTAGGACACCAGCTTCCCGTTGGGCACGTAGCGGCTCTTGACGCTCTGGGCCGTGGTGACATTGATGATGTACCCCTCCGTGGTGCCAGCAGGCGGCTGCTGCCACGCCATGGACACAGAGGTGGCGGTGACGTGGGAGGCAGTGAGGTTCTGTGGGGGGAGAGGCCCTGCAGCAGGCAGGGGATGGGGAGGAAAGCGGTCAGAGCTGGTGTCCCTGGATGGTCACATCACCTTATACCAGCCTGCCTGGCACTGCCCAGGCCAGCCCCGAGCCTGCTCCAGCCAGGGGATGCTCAACACTCAGTCCTTGCCAAGACAGACAGAGCCTCACTGCACCCTGGCACCCAGGTCAGGCCTTGCCTTCTGGCTGCCAGACAGCAGAGGATGAATTGCACCCATGCACGGGGCTGGTCTCAGAGACTGAACAACATTTGGCAGGGGAGCACATGCCAGAGTCTTTCCTGGCCTCCCCAGCCCTGCCTGCACACCTCCTGCTGGCTGTGCTGGCCAGACAGTCTGGCAGCTCCCACACCTCTCCCTCCCCACAGCTTTCCTGCCAAGCCAGGATGGCAAAGACAACCTCACTCACTTGTCCACACATGAAAAGGGGCTGTGGCCAGGCTCTCTGAGGGGTGGTCTTCCACTCCCAGGCCGCTCAGCGTTGTGACATGGATGATATACCTCTCTCCTGGCTGCAGGTCCCTGTGCAGGAAAAAGACAAGATGGGAAGGGGTGAGCAGGGCAAGCTGAGGGAGGCAGACCCTGGCACCCAGCAGCAGCACTCACAGAAAGGTGTACTTGGCCACGCTGCTGTTGAGCTCCACGGTGCGGGCTGCCAGGTCCCCCGTGTGGCGGATGGAGACCCTGACCCTGCTGACAGTGGAGTGCTGCAGGCGGTGCAGAGCCCAGTGCACCGTGATGGCGCTGGCAGTCACATTGCTGATCTCAAAGCCTTCCACCGGGCGCGGCCCTGGCCGGAGCAAGCACAGAGCACTGCGGTCACCCCAGGTCACCCCTCCCTTCCCTGTGTGCCCCCAGGGCGTCCTGAGGGCACCTCTGCATCGCCTTCCCCTGAGGAAGGGCTCAGTGCCACCTCTCCCACTGAACTCATGCTCTCCTCAGTCCCCAGGCAGGTGGGAGGCACATCTGTCTGCCACCCACAGGGCCTTGGGCTGCTCTGCCCCAGCCCCCGCCACAGCTCCAAAGGGGCTGCACTGCCCAGGCACAGCCCTAACCATAGAATCATCAAGGCTGGAAGAGAACTAGGATCATCCAGTTAAACCATCCTTCCAGCACTGTCACTATAACCCCTACACCACATCACTCAGCACCAGATCCACATGCCTCCTGAACACCTCCAGGGATGGTGACTCTACCTGGATATTCCCTGGATATCCGATTCCAATGTTTGACCACCCAAAGAGTGAAACATTCTTTACTACTATCTAATGTGAATTCTCTGTCTTGGCTTTAAGCCATTAGTTCTTGTTCTCTCTCTGCATTCATGACAGAAGAAACCAGCCTCCACCACACTACAACCTCCTGTCAGGGAGTTTTGGAGAGTTATGAGGTCCCCCTGAGCCTCCTCTTCTCAAGGCTAAACAAACCCAGCTCTCAGCTGTTCCTCAACAGGTATGTTTGCCAGACCCTTGACAAGCCTTGCTGACCTCTCTGGCCATGCTCCAGTGCCTCAATGTCCTTTTTAAAGCGAAGGGCCCAGAGCTGAATGCACTGCAGCCTCGACAATGCCAAGCACAGAGGGATGATCAGTTCCCTAGTGCTGCTGGCCATGCTGCTCTTGATACAGGTCACGATGCCATTGGCCTCCTGAGCCATTTGGGATCACTGTTGGCTCACGTTCAGCCAGCTGTCAACCAGCACCCCCAAATCCCTTTCTGCTGAAGAGCTCTTCACTCCTCCCCCAGCCTGGAGCTGCAAGGGGCTGCTGTGACCCAAGTGCAGGGCTCAACACTTGGCCTTAGTGAACATCATGCTGTTATCCTCAGCCCTTTGATTGAGTGTGCCGAGGTCTCTCTGCAGGGCCTTCCTACTCTCAAGCAGACCAACACTCCCATCAACTTGGTGTTGGCTACAAATTCACTGAGGGTACACAAAATCCCTAGGTCCAGACCATCAGTAAATACGTTAAACAGGACTGGCCCCAAACCAAGCCCTGGGGAACCCCACTAGTGACTGCTAAGTCCAGGGCACACTTCAGGTGGCCATCCTGACCTCAGCATCCAGCTGTGGTTTGAGGCCCCATGAGATGGTGTGCATTATGCTGCCATCTCCTCCCCTGGGCTTCCCTTGGTCTCAGCCTGCTGTGGGAGATGGGGCTTTACCACCACCATTCTCCTCTCCTCAGAGGCCATCTGCTTTCCTAATTCCCTCCATCCTGTTGGCATTTGCTTTCCACACCTGCCTGCCCTAGGAAGTGGGATCAAAGCTGCTCTGCCTGTCCATGGCCCAAAGGCATCACTGTGCCCCTTCCTCTGTGCATGGAGCAGAGGTCCCTGACAGACACTGCCCTCGCTGCCATGTTCCCACACCAAGCCCAGCAGTATGGCAGGATTGGTTCACAGGATTGCAGAAGCCCTGCTGCCTGCCTTGCACAGGGGCTCCTCATACTCTCCTGGCACAGTGACAAGGAGCAGGACAGCCTGGCCCAAATGAACAGGGCTCAGGAGCAATTCCCACTGCAAGCTCCCTGGACAGGGTGAGCCACAGGGCGTCAGGCCTTTTACTCACAGCAAAGAAAACAGCGATTCTCTGTGTCAAGCACTTTCCAGAGGCCCTCAGATTTTAGGATCTGCACCAGCAAATCTGCTAGGTTTGATACCATGCTGGAGCTGGTGGCAGGCTGGAGGTGGCAGCACAAACCCTGGCACGTGCAGGGGCCACGCACGCTCACGACCGTGATTGTCACAGACATCTTTTATGAAAAATCCTTTCCTTAGGATTTTTCCTCCTGAGAAGCTGAGAGGCCTCAGAAACAAAATGTAAATAATGATTATCTGCTGCTGTGGAATGCAACAGGTGGATCTGCGATTGGTCTCATGTGGTTGTTTGGAATTAATGGCCAATCACAGTCAGCTGTGTGACAGAGAGTCCGAGCCACAAACCTTTATTCCTTCTTTTTCTATTCTTAGTTAACCTTCTGATGAAATCCTTTCTTCTATTCTTTTAGTATAGTTTTAATGTAATATATATCATAAAATAGTAAATCAAGCCTTCTGAAACATGGAGTCAGGTCCTCATCTCTTCCCTCATCCCTGTGAACACGGCCACACGTGATCCCCCTGGGGACGCTACTCACTAGTGCGCGTGGTGAGCATGACGGGCCTGCTGATATCATTCTTGTTGTTCACGTTGCGTTTGACTGAAAAGACAGAAATATTGTAGGCTCTGCCGGAGGTTAGTGCCCGCAATTGGTGGGCAGAACGACTTCGGTCCACAAAATCTGTCCTGCGGTAAGAGCCGTCGAGGGATACGTACGTCACGGCGTAGCCGTCAATGAGTTGCCTGGCAGCTGCGTCCTCAGGTGGGTGCCAAGAAATCAACACACCAGTGTCCTCCACCCTTTCCACCTTTAATGAGGTTGGTGGCAGCAATTCTTCAGGGTGTGTGCAAAAGCAAAGGGGAGAGGTAATGCCATGAATCTTTAGAGAACAGACCCTGTCAGCAAGCGGCAGAACAGCGGCGATAAGAGGACGAGGTCCTCGCTCGTTTTGCCTGGCACACCTGGCAGGGGCTCTCTGGGTGTAAGCCAGCCCTGGCTCAGTGGGCACAGGAGGAGCCAGGGCGCCAGGAGCATTCCCTGGTATCACTGGTGGCCAAGCACTTGTGGCCACTGCGGGATGGGGCGAGGGGTCTGGGGGAGGCCAGTGCCAAGAGGCTTCTCTTGGATGCCTCCACCTCCCCTCCTGAGGGCATCCGAGGGATTGCCATTGCTGCAGGGGAAATCTGTCCCCCGTGTCCTGGTGCCCCCCCAGGGCGAGCCCCCAGCCCTGCCCAACTCAAGGAGTGCTGCTGGTCCCAGATGGTGCTGAGCCCCTCGTGGGTGGGCGGTGGGCACTGCCAGGCTGGCGTCAAGCCCCACATCATGTCCTGGTGCTGCTGCTGAGGGCCTTTACCTTTTTCGCAGTTCTTGCCTGCGTAGCTGACTTTGCAGGTGCAGCTGTGGGTGCCATTGCTGGGCAGGCAGTAGCCTCTGCTCCCACAGGGGCTGGAGAAGCACGGGTCACTGGCTGTGGGAGAGGTGCCAGGTTTGGCAGTGTCAGCAGTGCCCCTGACCCCAGGGCCACCCTGTGCTGCCCTGCCTGACTCACCTGTCTCACAGTGGTAGCCGAAGAAACCCTCTGGGCACACACAGAGGTAGGAGCCCCCGTAGCTCTCACAATCCCCTCCATTTTGGCAAGGGTCTGACTCACAGGCATCCACTTCTGGAGGGGGAAGAAGGCCCACAGTGAGCATGCCAGCAGCCAGCTCCCAGCCTCCATGAACGAGCAACAGTGACAGACCCCTGAGGGGGCAGCAGGGTAGATGCATAGCCCAGAGTTTGGCACAGCTGGGCTGGACACTGAAACCCCCACTGTACACCATGGTGCCCATATCCCCAGGAAAGTATGGACACCTTGGAAAGGAAGTCCATCACTGGTGGACACTTCATTCCTTGTTCCCTCCCCCCCAGAGCAGTTTCAGCTCTGCCCCCGATACTACAGGCAAGGAGGTGCAACAATGAGCAACCAGGTGATGGCTTGGGCTCAAGGTGTCCCAGACAGCAAGGAGCCACCTGGCATGGTGCCAGCCCTGGCAGTGTCCTGGTGCCACAGTCCAGCCTCCCACTGACCCCAAGGAAGGGAGAGCCCCTACCTGTCTCACACTGGGTGCCCAGGAAGCCCTCAGGACAGGAGCAAGCAAATGACCCAGGGAGGTCTTGGCAGGTCCCGCTGTTCTTGCAGGGTTCCGACTGGCACTCGTCAACATCTGGGGTGCAGAGGGAAGAAAGATACCAGCTCAGCACAGACGTGGCTGGAGCTAGGGACAGGGGCTTGGAGAGCAGCACTCCTCCCCCTGGGCATGGACCCTTCCCATGTCATTTGCCTCCCCAAGCCCAGTGGCCAGGAATATCCCTGCTACTGGATGCCCACTGCCTCAGGCCTGCCATGAAGAACATGGCATGGAGACATTCCTTCAGGGACACCTGGGGACAACTGGCAGTGTGGGGCTGTGCCAAGAGATCCATCCCACAGGGTGCCTGTGTCATGTCCCCTCATCTAGCTTCCAACTGCCCACCTTCTCCTACCACCGTCCTCTGCCAGATCTCAGGGAGCTCGGCTGGAGCCACCTGCCAGAGTTCCACCACCTCCCACACTGCCCATTGTCCTCAAACAGGAGCAGTGTCTCCCTGGTGGAAAACCCTACAGTTGGCTGGGAGCCCTGGGAAAGAAGGCCTTGCCTCAGGCTGATCCAAGCACACACTACTCCTGGTAACATAGCTCCTTTGCAATCCATGGGGCTTTCCCAAGGGTGGAGGGGGAGGGAGGCATTGTGACAGTCCTGGAGCATGGTCTCTTACCCAGCTCACAATGGTGGCCTGTGTAACCTGGCTCACACAAGCACAGGAAGGCAGAGACACGATCCTTGCACTGGCCACCATTCAGGCACGGCTGCGACTGGCACTCATCGATCTCTAAAGAAATTTGAGCAAGGGAGAGGCATGAGCACAGGACAGGGATCCCAGGGGGAAGGCAGCAGACAACTGCACTACAGTTCCTGGGGTCACCAAACCATGGTGGTGACCTCAGGCCACTGGGATGGTGTCCCAGGGCTTGCCCAGTCCCCAGCATTCCTCACCATCGCACTCAGGGGGGTCGCTCCAGACGCCCGGCACACGGCACACACGGGGATGGTTGTGCTGGCTGAGGATGTAGCCCAGCTCACACTGGTACTCAGCCAGTGAGCCCACCTTGGTGGAGTTGAAAGAAGCCTGGGCATGCTTCACCTCACTGGGGATGCCACAGTCAACCTCTGTGGAGAGACAGGGGATGAATGGGGCCCACAGAGGCACCCCAAGCTCCCAGCCAGCAGGGGAAGTGCAAGGCCCTTACCAAACTGGCAGTGCTTCCCTACATAGCCCAGGGAGCAGGTGCAAGCATAGCCCCTGCCGAGCTCCTCGCAGGTAGCCCCATTCTCACAGGGGCTAGGAAAGCAAGGGGAGGGCACTGGAAGAAGAGCAGAGCAAGGAATGAAACCAGAGCCAGCCCCAGCAGGGCACAAGGAAGGGGGCTCCAAGCAAGCAGCGAGCTCCTGACAGCCACACTCACCATCCCCCCAGGCAGTGGCACACCCTCCCCAAACCTACCAATCTCGCAGTGCCGGCCGGTGTAGCCTGGGGGACAGTCACACTTGTACTTGCCGATGTAGTGGAAACACGTGCCTCCGTTCTGGCAGGGCCCCGAGGCACAGGGGTCCGGCTTACCTGGGGGCACAAGGCGGCCGTGAGCCCGGTGGGCGGGGCAGCTGCCACCTCTCCTCCCACGGGGGCCGGGGGGCTGTACCGATCTCGCAGTGCTTGCCGGTGAAGCGGTAGGGGCAGGAGCAGTGGTACTCGCCGTCCGCCTCCCTGCAGGTGCCCCCGTTGCGGCAGGGCCCCGTGCTGCAGAGCCGAGGCTTGGCTGCAGAGAGAGCCCAGAGCGGGGTCACCCAGAGCTGCTGCCCCACACCAGCACCCACCAGCCCTCCTGAGGGAAGCCTGACTGCATCCTGGGTCCTGCAACACCACATAAACTACACACATGCAGATGTGCTTGGGGCCAACTGGTGCATGATACTGGGAGACAGCTGGCTGCCCCCAAGGGCAGAAGTTGTGGCATGTAAATAAAAACCACCAACACTGATGGTGTTGTAGAGGAAACAACTGATCTGCTGTTGCAGCTGTTGGGTGACAACATTCATTCGATCCCTCCCTCTACCCTGCAGGATGGGATGGGAAAACCTGCACCAACTTCCAGCTCTGCAAGCAACTGTTCATCTCCCAAGAAAGTCAAACCGAGCCCTTCTCCCAGCCTGTGCCAGGTGCTGGTGCCACAGGGGGCACTGTGGAGGTACCTTTCTCGCAGTGCATGCCCAGGAAGCCTTGAGGACACTCGCAGCTGTACGAGTCATCGTGAACCTTGCAGGAGCCCCCATTCAGGCAGGGCTCTGAGTCGCAGGGGGACGGCATTGCTGCAGAGCCAAATGCAGGGATCACTGAGGACATGTGGCCAGGGGTGCAAGGGCAGCTCCCCTTGAGGTGAGGTGAGGGTATCCCCACCCCAGGGCTGTTCCCACATCCCCGTGGAGTCTTACTGTGGTTGGTGCCATAGCTGGTGTGGCAGACACAGAGGTAGCTCCCGCCATACTCCATGCAGTACCCGCCGTCCGGGCACTGTGTGTTCATGTTGCACGGTGTCGTGGTGACTTCTGCAAACACATGGCAGTGCCAGCCTCTTTCAGTCAGTGGCAGGAGGACACCCACATGGAAACAGGAGTCTCCCAACTTTGCAGGGTCCAGTGAGGCAGGACAGATCTTCTGGCACACACAGTGCAAATGGCAATGCTCAGCCTGGACGCTCAGTGAGCTTCAGCAAGGGAGCACACAAAGGCCACAATTCCCTCCCCACCCATGGGAGCTGAGCTGAGGCAGAGGCTGGGAGAGGCACAGCTCCAAGGAAAGGAGCTGATGGAGGTGGAAGCACTGCCATCTCACCAGGTGACAATATTTCCAGGCTCAGATTCCGTGTGTGTCCCTGGCACTGTGCTAGGCCCAGGCATGGGCAGTGCCTCCTTGCTGACCCACAGGCTGCCTGACTCAATCATCCCAGAGGGAATGAACACAGCAGGCAATAAGCTTTCACCTACCGAATTCACAGAGCAGACCAAAAAACCCAGGAAGGCACTGGCAGACGGTGACATTCCCCTCCAGACAACTGCCCCCATTACGACACTCACAGCCCTCAGAGAGCTCTGCAAGACAGGAAATAGGAGCTTCCTGGGATCTCTCCTGCTTGTGGGCTAGGACAGATGCCACTCACAGGGGATGCTCAGGTGGGCAGCAGCCCTGAGGCCCTCAGACACACAGTCACAGCCTCCTCCAGGAGGACAGACCTGCTCAATCCCAGAGCCCTGAACAGGCCCTCTGGGGCTGCTGCTTCTCCCTCTCATGAGCACCAAGGCTCCCCTTGACATGCTGCACCCCACCCCAAGTCCCCTGGGCTGTACTCACGGTCTCGGCAGTCCTGTCCAGTGTAGCCCTCCTGGCACTCACAGACATAGCCCCTCTCAGTCTCCAGGCAGCTGCCTGCGTTCTGGCACGGCTGGGAGAGGCAGGCGCCGGGCACACGGGGCCCACCTGTGGGGAATGGGGAGTCTGAGCTGGACAGCTCCAGTGTGGGGCTGGAATACCCTCTGTCCTGGGCATCCTGCTGCAGGTTTCAGCACAGTCAAGCAGCTCTGCAGGGAGGTGTTCCCTCCTGGCAGCACCACAGCTGCTCTGCACATGCCAACCACCAGTTTAAGCAGTGCCTATGGCTGACACAGCCCCTTTGCAGCCATGTGCCCATTCCTGCCCAGTGTCCCTGACTGCAGTTCCCGTGCCAGGCTGGTCAAGGCACAGCCTCACGCACCGTACTGGCAGTTGTTGCCATAATAACCCGGGGAGCAGGTGCAGATGTAGCGGCCAGGGCGGATGTAGTTGCACGTCTGCCGGTTCTGGCAACTCCGGTCCTCGCAGGAAGAGGAATCTGGTAAGGGGAAAGCAAGGCAGTGAGCAGGAGGAGAGCCTGGGCTTGGGAGAGGGCCATGATGGCCAGCAGAACATGGGGGACACAGTCCCTGCCGTGGGACACGCTGGGGCACAGCACCTGTCTCGCAGCGCTGTCCCACGAAGGGCTCCAGGCACACACAGGTGTAGTTATCGACCAGGTCCATGCAGTGCCCGCCGTTCAGGCACGGGCTGGACTCACACTCGTTCACCTCTGCAAGGGGAGGCCAGGAAAGGTCATCAGGTCATGTGTGGGCACAGCCAGCTCACCTGGTGCCTCCTTCCCAGCCTGGATGATGCTCAGGAGGGTGAAGGTGATGGACAGAAAAAATAGGTGCCATTGGCAATTCCAAACATTCCCCTCCCAAAACTACATCCAGGAATGAAGCTGACTGGGAAGGAAGCTTGCCAAGGTAAGAAACATCATCATCTCCATCCCATTCCTGTTTCTGTCACCCACCTGTTTGGCAGTCCTCCCCCGTGTACCCTGATTGGCACAAGCATTCTGCTGTCCTGTTCACCACCTGGCAACTCCCACCATTCTGGCACACCCTGTTCTCACATGGTGATTCTTCTGCAGAAGAACATCAAAAAAAGAGAGGCACGGGTGTCAGCCTAGGTGCAGGACTAGCACATGGCGCCCTCTACGTGTGGTGATACCAGGCCTAGGCAGAGTATGGACTGGAGCCACCCATGCACCTTCTGTCAGGAGACAGTGGCCATGTCCCCAGTTATGACTGTTCCCAAAACCTGTCCTCAGGCAGCTCAGCTCTTTCACCCCACCACACCTCCTGGAAGTCAGTGTGCTCTGCTGGGCATTTCTCCCTCCTTTCCTTCCTCCCCCACAAGTCAACTCCCTTCTCGCCTTTTCCACTGGCGCGGCCGCTTGCTGGGAGCCAAAAGCTTTGGCGGCACTTCCAGCAGCAGGCAGAGGCCAGCACTGGGGGAAACCTGTAACCACAGCCCTGCCAGGGACTGGGAGGTCTCCCCTGGCTTTGAAGAGCTTGGGACCAGAGCATCACCTGCAAAAGCAGGGCCTGCAAGGCTTGTTTGAGCACTGGCTGCCAGCTTTTCTGGCTAAGGGAGTGGTGGTGGAAGAGTGCTGGCAGCAGTGCTGAGCACAGCCCTCAGAAGAGTCAGCAGAAGGAAAGGCTCGTGGCCAGAGAAAAGTTTCTTTTGCCTGAAGCAAGCTGAAATCCAAATTGGCTGTCACAAACTGCTAGAGCCCAGCAGCTACTGCAGGAGCCCTGGTCTGAAGAGCCCTCCCAAGGGCAGAAGTGCCCCCAAACCTGGGGTCTCTGCTTTTCAAGGGCCACACTGCTCACCAGTCTCACAGTTGTTGCCTCTGAAGCCTGGCGGGCACCTGCAGGTGAACCTGCCAGCACCGTTGAGGCAGGTGGCTCCATTCTGACATGGCTGGGAGAGGCACTCATCCACATCTGAAACACAGCCCCAGGTGGGGACAGGAGCTCAGGGCAGAGACAGACAGACTGCCAGCACGCAGCAGTGACACTGAGAGCTAGACCTGCTCCCTGCAGCAAAGCGCTCACCAACATGGCACCTCTTCCCAGTAAAACCGGCCAGGCAGGAGCAGGTGTAGGAGGGGTTCCCCGTGATGCAGTCCTCGATACACTTCCCCCCATTCAGGCAGGGCCGCAGTGTCAGGCACACAGAGGCTGTGGGAACAGGCAGTGATCCCCTGTCACCCCACCCTGGCAGGGCTCACCTGCCACCTTCCAGCCACACCAGTGCCAGGGTCTCTCCCTGCACCCGCCCGGCTCCCTGGGGTGCTTGGGGAGCCCGTGGGGCTGCCTGCCTGATGGCGGGGCAGGGGCTGCTCCTTGCGGGCTCCCCTGGGACAGGGGGCAGTTTCACTCCTCCTGTGCAAGGGGGAGAGGCTGCACAGCTCTGCAGCCTGCCTGGGGGGAGGTCTGCTCCACTGGCTGAGGGGACATGAACATGCCCTCACTTATCATTCAGGGCAGAGGGAAAGGGGACGGGGAGAGCCCATGTACAGAAAATCCACCGATAACGCAAGACACACAGATCACGAGTGGGAAAACACGGCCAGGGGGAAGTGGGGATGAGGAACTGGAGACCAACAGCTCTGTGGGGGACATGCCAGGACCCCCAGAGTGGGGAGCATGGACCAGGCCCTGGCAACCTAACCCCACATGGCAGGCTGGCATTCAGCAGCCCTCCATTTGGCTCAGCCCGATGTACGAGGACTGATGGACATATGCTCCCCCCAAGGGTGCTGGTCCCTCATGCCCTGCCTGGCAGTGGGTTGGCAGGGGCCCAGCTGTGCACATCACCTCCTCCCCAGCCTCCTCATCACTCCCCACAGGCTTCTTTAAACTAAGAACTCTTCCTCCCCTTCCCATTTGCTCTCCCAGCCGTTCCCAGCCCCAGGGCAACCACAGGTGCCATGCCCAACCACAGCTGGTGCTGAAGACAGTCCCCACATAGCTGCCTCCCCTCCCTCCCCAAAGCCCTTCCAGACATCTCTTCCACCCCGCGGAGGTGGGGGTTGAGGCAGGGAAAGATGGGGCTGGAGAACAGTGTGGGGTTGGGTTGGGAGTTAAGTAAACCTAACTGCTGTCCTCTTACTTGTATTGCTGCAGCCCCCCACTTGCACCTGGGCATCATCGATTCTGAACACCCAGCGCCCGGGGATACCCACATTTGTCGTCATCTCCACGTCAGCGATGTCATCGGTGCGGGATCCGGGGATGTTGAAGTAGCGCTTTCCATCACCGGCGTTAAAACCTGCCTGGAAGGACAGAGGCACAGAGTAAAGAGACATCACTAACTCATGGAAAAGGCAGCTGGAGCAACAGGACTCATCTCTCCTGTCACATGGCACCACTGGTGGCACCACTCAGACCACCTTTCCCTTTCCACAGGCCAGCGCTCAGTCCTGTTCACATGACAGGACACCAGGGTGAAGCGAACACTTGGCCTGCTCAGTCCCTTCCTGGGAATTCAAATCCCATTTCCTTCCTCTCCACCTGCAGCATCCTGCCTGCTGCAGGCTGGCAAGAAGGGAGCCAAGCACGGATCAACTTGTGTGATGGTAAATTCACACATCCAAGTGGGCACTGGGGTTTTTGTGGGTGTGGTGTTGGCTTTTTTCCCCTTTAACACAACAACACACACAGGGATGAAATAAAACTACAAGCAAAAGCTGTGCTAGCAGTGGCAGCTGCTCTTAAAGGCTGAGGTTAGGAAGGAAAAGGGACTGTGAAGCAGCAGCCAAGGCAAAGATCTGTGGTTTTGGGATAACAAAGCCCCCTGTATGGTCTCAGCTTTGGGAGCCAGAGCACACACAGATATTTAAGAACTCTGAAGAAGAAAAAACAAAAAACAAGCAGGGGGAGATTTTCCACCTCCAAGAAACCCAAACAGGAGCCACGAGCTCTCAAGGTGGATGTGCTACCCAGGCACCCCAGGGGCTACATTTGCCACTTACCTGTGCTGCGATGCCACCGAGCCCAGCAAAGTCCCCCCCACTGCTGGCGTGCATACCCGTGGTCCAGGTGATGGACTCATAGTTAAAGATGGTGAAGGAAAGCTTGCCATCCGTGATGAGCACAATCTGGAAAGTGTTTACCTGCAGCAGGGAGGGGAGGAAAGCAGTGAGGGACGATGAACCAGTCCTAAAATAAAGTGACAGAAACTGCATTCAGCAAAGGGATGTTTCCTTCAACCCCAGTCCTCCTCTATGAGCAAGGGCATTAGAGTTTAATTATTTTTAATCCTAACTTGTTGTGATCCTGAGCTACAACAGCTTGCTTCTCATCTCAGAGGAATGGGAAAAATGGGGGGAAATATGGATATTGAGTATCTGAAAGGCAAAAGGTGCCTCACTTTTGCCCAAGAAGGCTGATGATGTAAAGCTTCCACATGGCACAAGGAGGAGGGTTTGGTATTGCTATCCCACTACTGCTCTGCCACAGCAAGGTATGGTGACGGAGCCATCATGGCCAACATGGCCAACATCATGGCCAGCTGAGCTCTGCTGACAGCTCCATGCCAAGTGGAAGGTCTGGCACCACACTGAAGGCACACGGGTGGGGTGGCTGCTTTGCCTCAGCTACTCACTGGTGAAAATGAGTTGCCCCCGAAGAAGGTGACTCGGTACCAGGTTGCAATGAAGACCCACTGTGCAGAAAACTCTGGGAACTCAGGGAAATACTGGGCAATGTCCCTGCTGGCTCTGTCCAAGATGGGCTGCTCGGTGCTCTCTCGGTAATATATTTCACCTGCCCGCCGATTATCCACATCTGCCCAGAAAGCAGCAACCACACGCCGGTCCTTGGAGATGGGGAAGGCCACTGGTGTGAACTGGGACACCTCCTTCAGGAACGAGATGATCCCGTTGTTGTTTACCTGCAGAGAGCAAGGGAGAAGAACGGGTGGCCACAGTTGACTCCTGCTGCCAGCAGGAATCCATGTTTTAGAGATGCTTTCTATTTCATCTTTCTCTCCCCCTCCCCTTTCCACAAATATTGGAGCGCTTCCCCTTCCTGTCCTTAGAAGCAGAGACGTGCCTGAGCACCCACAACAGCCCCATCCCCCGGCCCAGCCTCCTGCTCGCTGGAGCGCGGCTGCGGCCGCTGCCCGAACAAACCCAGCCCTGTTCTCCGGGCCAGGGGAGGGGAACAGCTGCACAAACTGCAGGAGCCTGTGCATAAAACAAACAGCGCCCGGTGCGTGGGGCCAGCTCACGGCACCGCTCTTGGCAGGGGAGAGGCTCCCAGGCAGCCCAGGGGGCTGGACCCTGCTGCAGGGGGGCTGCGGGCACTGGCCCAGGGTGGGAGGAGCCCCGCTCCATCCTCCCACCCGCCCACAGCACTCCGGGTGAGCCAAGGGGCTCTTGGTCACCTGGGCACCAAGCGCCACCACCCCGTGCAAAGCTGCTCTCATTAAAGTGGGGGATGCCAGACCCCCACGGTGAGATAATTCAAGCTGTTCCTCAGCACTTACTAATTGGGGCAATTAGGGTTCTGGGATGCATGGCAGAGGCAGCCTGAGCTCAGGGAAGGAAACTGGAACTAGTGGATGTTGCTGACTGGAGTGCTACCTCCCAACTTGGGGATGCAGTGGGAATGAGGAAGGTGAAGAAACTCCCTGCCTGCCGGAACAGGGATCAGAGGGAAATGCTCTCACCCTGAGCTCCCAAATTCCCTGGAGGTGACCCTGCCACAGCACCGTGACTGCCAGTCCAGTCAGCTCCAAGCCACTCTGCTCCCCAGCCCACAGCGACCGTGGGACAGGCAGGAACACTCAGACTCCAGCCAAGCTCTCCAGGCAGGATGGAAAAGGGGGCCTGGTACAGGCAAGAGGTTCTCAACTGGAGACAGCAGCTCTGGCACGCAGGCAGGCAGTGGTGTCACACTCGCGTGCCAAAAGGGAGCTGGGAGCCAGCATCCCCAGGAGCCATGTGGAAGCCAGAATGCTCTCACCCCAGCTGCCAGCACACCCAGGCACGGGGGGGCTGAGCTGTGCTGGCCTTGTGCAGTCCCTGGGGGAGCTCCCCAGTCCCTGAGGAGGGTTCACAGCCCCTCCGTTTGAGCACAGGGCAGTCCTTACTGTGACTAAGGGAAAGAGGATTCTGTTTTCCCAAAGCCTCTGTAACCCCACTGTGTCCGCAGAGGAACATTCTTCCCTTGATTAAAGCAAGATGGGAGAGAACCAGAGCCAAGAAGGGCTTTTTTTGTTGTTGCTGGTTTTTGTGAAGGAGGAGGGGGGTGGTTAGAGGCAGCCCTTGAGAACAGAGGTTTCCAGGTGAACTCAGCCCTGTGCCAGTCCCCCTGGACAGCAGCTCCCTGGGGAGGAAGGCTCCTGCAACATGGATTTCTGTGCTGGGGGCAGGCAAGCTGGCCCTGCAGAGTGGGGTTTTAGCTCAGGGAAAGGGGATACACTGTCCTCTGATCCCTGCAGCCCCTCCAAAATCTACAGCTACACTGTGGATCCTCTATGGGACAACCATCATGTCACCTGGCTTCTCCCAGCCCCTTCTATCCTCCCACAGTGGCTCAAGCCCCAAGCCTGGATCCCTCCCACCCAATGGCAGGGCTGATGCTTTGATCAGGGGAAAAACACCAGGCAGGACCAAGGACCCCCTGTGCTGAGCCAAGGCAGTGGAATGGTACAAGAGCCCAGCTCTGGGATGGCATCAAGGCAATGCTCAGCCCTCTCCTCTGCCACCTGGGTCTG
The DNA here is from genome assembly GCF_027887145.1 of Ammospiza caudacuta. Classification (NCBI taxonomy): domain Eukaryota; kingdom Metazoa; phylum Chordata; class Aves; order Passeriformes; family Passerellidae; genus Ammospiza; species Ammospiza caudacuta. The sequence continues at coordinate 6,274,923 of NC_080603.1, read as the reverse complement.
GGTCATCGCTAAGCCCAGAGCAAACTGGGGAGATGGGATCAAGATGCTAAAGGATTTACTATTCCAGGTGGAAACTGGGATGGGGAGCCCAAATCTCACTTCTGGATGCAAGACAGCACCACCCAAAAGGCTCCATGGTCAGCCAGGCACTTGGGCTTGCCCCTCTGGCCACAGGGGACATGCTGGGCCAGGCATGACTCCAGTTCTTTGGCCACAGTCCCCTCCTGGTGGCTTAGAGGTTGCAAGGGAGTGTGTCACCAACAGTCCCAGTGGGCACAGGGAAAGGCAAGGGAATCAGATGTGCCGAGTGGGCAGCCCAAAGTGCAGCTGTCTTTATTCTAATCACACCCAGAGCCCCACCAACACCCCTTTGCCAGGGGCCACCACTCTAAGGCTGCAGCACACCAGCTCTGGGCTCCTGCCCTCCAGATGTGCCCGGCTCCCTGCTGCCGGGATCCCCCAGCATGTCACCAAGCCAGTGCCACACGCTGTGGGTGTACAGGGAATGCAGGCTCCAGCAGGGCTCAGTCCCAGCTCCCCACCGTGGGTGAGCATTCCCAAGGCACTGGGGCCAGGATCTTGCCTGGGGACCCCCACACCGAGCCAGGGGTCCTGCGTGCTCCCCAAACCCACCGCACCATCCTCGGCACATCGCTGAGGCTCCCAGTGAAGGGGGACCACCTGATGGCCCCCAAGGAAACTCGGATTCATCCAAGCACGACAGGAAAGAGGAGAGAAGAGGAAGGGAAGAGGAAGAATGAAACAGAGAAGAGGGAATTAGAGGGAGGGAAAAAGAAGGAATAGTGGGAATTACTCACATAGAGGCCAGTGTGCCCCGCACCGAAGAAGGGGAAGGGGATGGAGAGGGGCCGGAGCTCGGAGCCACCATCGTCCTGCTTCCGCGTGGCGGCGTCGCCCTGGGCCGGTCCGAAGGGGTAGAAGTCGCCGAGCGGCACCTCCGCAGCGGCCCTCAGGCACCAGCCCAGCGCCACCAGCACGGCCCAGCCTGCCAGGACCTGCATGGCCGCCGGCACCGCCGCTCGCCTCTCACGGCGGCACCAGCCACGGAAGCATGGCGGGGGCGGGGCAGGGCGGGGCAGGACGCCCGCGGAGGGGCACAGGGAGGGCGGTGGCTGATGCTGCTGCCCGGAGCCGGGCGCTGTGAGCCAGGAGCGGGGAGCCCGGAGCGATCCCCTCAGCGCCGCTCGGAGCAGAGGCCCCTCGGCCCCACAGCGCTCCGAGCGCCCTCACCCTGCCGGCCACGCCCCCGAGCCTCATTTGCATAAACGGGGTGTGGCCGGCCAATGGGAGCGCGGCGCGCGGGGGGCGGGGCTCAGGGGCGGGGCATTGGGGGCTCCCCGAGGAGCGCGAGCGGCCGGGGGTCCCCCCCCGTCCCACCCCAAAACACGCGTGGGGACAGAGACACCCCCACCCCCTCCCCCAGCCTCCCCGACCCATGAAAACACAAAACTGCATGAGAAAAAAAAAAAAAAAAAGAAAAAAGATGGGTCATTTTCCTTTTTTCCCTGTTTTTTTGGCTTTTTTTTTTCTCCTCCCCCCCACCCCCCCCGTTCTCCTTTTTTTCTTTTTTTTTTTTTTTTTTTTTTCAGGTGCTAAAAATATTATCAGGAAATTCTTTTCAGGAATGCCGTGTTTTAGGTTACGCTCCAAGCTCAAGGGCTTCTTTGTCTTTGCTGGAGGAAAAAAAATTAAAAAAAAGAGAAGCAAAACAAACACACCCACCCTACATTTATTATCGGGAAATGGTTTCACTGGGAGAGGCTGAGCTCCCAGGAAAAGAGAGGGCTACTCCCAGGGAAGCCCCACTAAAAGCACCAGTGGTTCTGAATAATTATCAGCTCATGATGGGTTGATAATTGTGCCACAACTCAAAGCTGGACCCCAAAGTCAGCCTGACTCCTGGAATGCCAGTGCATCCACCAGTGGTTCAGGACCACAGGCAACCCTGTCTGAGCCCTACTGCTGATCCCAGAGAGCTGACCCTATCACTTTAAAAATCTCTTGGAAGAAAACGTTAAAAAAAAGGAGAAAAAAAAAAAAAAAAAGAGAGAGAGAAATCCAAAATAAATAAGCAGCCACATCCGGATTTCTCCCCTAGGACGCTAATAAAGGTTTTATGGGTTTGATATGAATTACCCTCCCTGGCCATTCATGGCTGATTTTCTGGAAGGCATTAGGCTGCACAGCCCAGTCCCAGTGGGATGCAGGGGGGCACTGCCATCCTCCCTGACCAGAATGGGGTGCAGGGGGGCACTGCCATCCTCCCCCATGCCAGTCTGTGGCTCTGCCATGCCCTTCTCTTTATGGTGGTGACTGCAGGGCCATCTTCCGGCTGTCACCACCGACCACCTCACACCCACCAGAGTGAGCCCTGTGCTCCCAAATCCCATCTTCTGCCAGCTCTGCCACAAGCTCAGCTCCCAAGGAACACAGAGATGTTGTGGCAGGACCTGCCCCTTCTCCAGGACCAACCCCACAGGGCCATCCTGGCCTTCTCCTGGTGGGTTTTCCCTGGAGAGAGGGGCAGGGCAGCCATCCCAAGCGTGAGGGGAGGATTTTCTTCCAGGCAGGCTTTGCATCCCCACATTCCCCCCGTGTTGTCCAGCCCAGCTCCCCGGGATGTTAAATTGGAAGCAGTAAATGGAGCAGGGAGAACAGCTGTGGGCCCCAGCTGCAGACATTTCCTCTGGGCCTGGAGCTGGAGCCAGTGCAAAGCTGGGCTCTGTGCTGAGAGTGCTGGGGGGAGCGTGGGGGAAAGCAGCAGCAGCAGCCCTTTATTCTGCACAGCATCTGGCCAAGCTCTGTGCTCCACCACCCACCCCATCTCCAGCACAGATGCCCCTTTCTGCCACCTCCTTTATGGCGTCCAGCCCTCTGATGGCCACCAAAACAGGGCCAGGATCTGCCCCACCCATCCCAGTAGGTTCTGGTGAGGCTGTGTGCAGGTTCCAGGGGTATCCTGGACTCTCCTGGAGATGCTCTCCAGTGAAGAACCACCTCCAGGAGGGAGAGATGGAGGCAGAGATCCTTCCAGTGACCCCAAGCCTATCTCTGCCTGGCATCCCAGGTTCAGGGCTGCCCCAAATCCACAAGGAGTCACCCCCTGGTTTCTCCCAGCCCCACTACCTCCCACGAAAGGCAGCCCTGGGAAAAAACCACAGGGAAAGAGCACAAACCCTGCCCAGCCCCAGCCCGTGCTGGGGACAGGACATGTGGAAGGGGCCTGGGGAGAGGGGACTGCAGGTCAGCACATGGTTTGGATTTGGCTCTCCCCTCCCTCCCAGCTAATTGGGCCGAGCCCAGAGAGCGTTCCCTGCGGATGCCAAACACGTGTGTGGCACAAGCATCACCTCCTGTGGGGGGGAACTACTCCTGGGAGCTCCTTCCCCAGGGTGGCAGAGGCACCAGGCGGAGCAGGGAGGTGTGTGGGTGTTGGAGGGGAGCTGGGCTTCGGTGAGAGGGTTTGAGCTCGCTGTCTGGCCCAGGCTCAAAGAATGCAGCAGCGCAGATCACATGCACGGCTGTGGGTGGTGGGAAGGGGCTGGAGGGCAGCCAGGAGGATGGAGGTTACTGCAACACGCAGCTCCCTCTCCCCCAAACCCCCAGCAATGGCTGCTCCACCCCACAGGGCAGGAACAGGGGGCACCTCTTCCCCTGTCCCCTTTGTCGCCTCCTCCTGCCACCCTGGGACCCCTCTGAGCCCCACGCAGCTGGTGGCCATGTGTCATCTGAGCTCTGGAGGCAGGGATGCTGCTGGTGTGTCCCCTCCCTGCTCCTAGGGCAGTCCCAGATGAACAGAAGGACATGGGGGGTCCCAGGTTCTGCTCCCCAGGGCTGTTCCCCGGGGGGACACGGTGCCACTGGGACACAGCGAAGGAGCGGTGGCTCTGCCAGCCACTGCTGACACCAGCACAGATGGGGACGTGCAACCCCTGAGATGGACACAAATCCTCTCCCCTGGGGCAAGCCCTGGCCCGAGGCTCTTAGTCCACCACTGCAAATCCCGGGGTTTGGAATGCTGAGGGTGCTGCTGGAGGGGTGGGGATGCAAACCCCAGGTTTGGAATGCTGAGGGTGCTGCTGGCTCTGGAGGGGTGGGGATGCTGTCGGGGAGCACCAGGGTCACCCTGCCAGCTCAGCTGCCCCCCTGCCACTCCCCACAGAGCCCCTGGCCTCAGGGAGGGACAGGGACACAGCACTTCACCCAAGGATAGCCCCGTCCTGGGGCAGTCCCAGTGCAGGGAACGGTGCCAAAACCAGGACACGAGGCTGAAACCGGAGCCTGGTGAAGCCTTGTCCTGGCTGAGGCTCCTGCAGCTGGGCTAATGAAGTGAAAGCCAGCCCAGCAGCAGTTCTAATGAAGATTTCAAGCCTGTTGTGAAGCCACATTGGCAAGAGTGGCACCACACAGGGCTGGGGCTGCCCACGGGCACCTCCAGCACAGCGTTGGGAAGCAATGTCAGCTTTCCCAAGCCAGCTGAAAGCTCCTCGGATGCTCTGCTGCTTTGATTATTTGACAGGCCATGCTTTTTAAATTATTCTTGTATAAATATTTACGCATTTTTACAAGAACCATGCTTGGAGCAGCGGGCCGTGGCAGATGCAGGGCCCGAGGGGAGGGGGCTGCGCGCTGCCTGGCTCCATCCCTCCTGCAGGTCACTGGGGGCTGAGCAGAGCAGCAGGGATGCAGGGCAGCACTCCTGCTGGGGCCCTGGGCAGTGCTGGGTGCTGGCAGCGCACACACGCCCCCCAACATCCCCTGGGATCCTGCATTTCCCCATCCATCCCTCCCCAGGGAACGGACCCAGCCAAACAGGGAACGCAGGGCTGGCTGCTGCTGGGAGCCCCAAACTGCCCCAAAACCCCTCCCATAGACACCCTGAACCAGAAAAGTGCCCCAAAACACTTCCCACAGACACAAAACTGCCCCAAAACGCTTCCCACAGACACAAAACTGCCCCAAAACACTGCCCACATACACAAAACTGCCCCAAAACGCTTCCCACAGACACAAAACTGCCCCAAAACTGCCCCAAAACTCTTCCCGCAGACACACGCTGAGCCCCAAAAACCCCGCTGGGCACCAAGGGCTGTTGGCAGGATGGAGATCACTTCTCCATTGCCCACTCCCACCTCAGCACTGCACCCCAGCCCACCCCAATCTCAGAGCAGATCAAATAAATACAAAAAAAATCCCTTTTTTTTTGTTTTTGTTGTGGGTTGGTTTTTTTTTTTTTTTTGGTTTTTTTTTTTTTTTTTTTTTTTTTGTTTTGTTTTGGTTTTGTTTTTGTTTTTTTTTTTTTTTTTTTTTTTTTTTCTGGGGGTTTATCTGCCCCCAAAGCCCTCAGTTTGCAGGGATAGTGCTTCCTGGTGGGAACCCCGTGTGCCAGCCCTGTGCTGCTCCCCAGGAGTGTGGCTGTGGATTTTGGGAAGGATGAGGGTGAGCTCCCCTCCCTCCCCCATGCACAGATGGGATCCACAAGCCAGCCTCGAGTTTTCCACCGAGCTCAGCAGAAATTCCCCCAGAAGGTCAGTGACCAGAGAAAGGGATGATCCATCATTAAATAAATTGTTTTCATTTCCCAGGATAAAGGGGAGGGAAAGGGGAGGAGGGGAGGTGTTGTTGGATCGGGGCTGGAAAATAAAAGAGCACAAGGCAGGAAAACCACCCCCTGCACTCCCTGCAGAGAGCAGCCCCAGCTCCTTCCCTGGGCCCTCACCAGAGTTTTACAGCCAAAGCTCTTAATGTGATTATAATAATTATTTCTTTCCTAGCAATCCCCCCCCTGCAGTTGTTGTTTTTTTTTTTTTTTTTTTTATATTTTAATAAACAGCCTATTTTGAAATGTCACTGGGGCAAGCCAAGACTCCAGCTGAGCCCTGGCCTGGAGGAGGGAGCGGGGCCAGGGGGAGCGTGTGAATGTGTGTGAGTGTGTGGGTGTGTGAGTTTGTGTGTGAGTGTTAATGTGTGTGTGTGTGTGTGAATGTGAGTGTGTGTGTCAATGTGTGTGAATATGTGTGTGTGTGTGTGTGTGTGTGTGTGTGTGTGTGTGAATGTGAGTGTGTGTGTTGTGTGTGAATGTGTGTGTGTGTGTCTGTGTGAGAGTGTGAATTAGTGTGTGAATGTGTGTGTGAGTGTGTGGGTGTGTGAGTTTGTGTGTGAGTGTTAATGTGTGTGTGTGTGTGTGTGTGAATGTGAGTGTGTGTGTCAATGTGTGTGAATATGTGTGTGTGTGTGTGTGTGTGTGAATGTGAGTGTGTGTGTTAATGTGTGTGAATGTGTGTGTGTGTGTGTGTGTGTCTGTGTGTGAGAGTGTGAATTAGTGTGTGAATGTGTGTGTGAGTGTGTGGGTGTGTGAGTTTGTGTGTGAGTGTTAATGTGTGTGTGTGTGAATGTGTGTGTTAATGTGTGTGAATGAGTGTGTGAATGTGTGTGTGAGTGTGAATGAGTGTGTGAGTGTGTGTGAGTGTGCGGGTGTGTGAGTTTGTGTGTATTAATGTGTGTGTGAATGTGAGTGTGTGTGAGTGTGTGTGAGTGTGTGTGAGTTTGTGTGTGAGTGTTAATGTGTGTGTTAATGTGTGTGAATGTGTGTGTATGTGAATGTGTGAGTGTGTGAATGAGTGTGTGAATGTGAGTGTGTGTGATGTGTGTGTGTGAATGAGTGTGTGTGTAAGTGTGTGTATGAATGCCTATGTGTGAATGTGTGTGAATAAGTGTGAATGTTTGTGAATGAGTGTGAGTGTGTGAATGTGTGTGTGTGTGCGTGTGTGAGTGTGTGTGAATGTGTGTGCGTGGGTGAGTGAGTGTGTGTGTGAATGTGTGTGAATGTGTGTGTATGTGAATGTGTATGAGTGTGTGTGTAAATGAGTGTGAATGTGCATGTGAATGTGTGTAAATGTGTGTGAATGCATGTGAGTGCATGTGAATGTGTGTGAGTGTGTGTGTGAATGTGTGTAAATGTGTGTGAATGCATGTGTGTGTGTGTGAGTGCGTGTGACCGTGTGTGAATGTGTTTGAATGTGTGAGTGTGTGTGAGTGTAACTGTGTGCATGTGTGTGCAAGCATGCAGCCAGCGTGTGCATGTGGGAGCGTGGGCACCATGGGGACACCCCCTGCAGCCTGCAAACACAGCCAGGCCCTGAAAACCCTGAAAATCCTGAAAACCCTGAAAATCCTGAAAACCTTGCAAACCCAGAGAACGTGCCCATGCCCCATGGAACAGCCTGGGGACCCTTCTCCCTCCCTCCCTCCCTCCCAGCCTGGGTGCCCCACTGAGCCCCCCCATCTCTCACCCCTCATCTCCCACCCCTCTGTGTGGTCCCCCCCCCAAGCCCCAGGGCTGAGCTTTGAAATCTGTTGAAAAGAGACCCTTTCTGCCAAAATAAACAGCCTGTCATGTTAAATTACTCTCTCTTCCTCTCTACCTTCCCTGCCTCTGTCCCCCCTCGCCATCTCAGCTGTTTTGCTGGGGGCTGTGCCCCTCTGGGGGCCTGTGGGGTGCAAAGTGCTGGGGCAGAGCATGACCCACCCCCCTCATCCCAGCTCCTTAACACATCTCAGCACCCCAAAATCCTTCTGCTGGGTGCTGATGGCATCTTGCAGCAGTCACACTGCACAGGGGGACACTGGGGGCTCCTTGCAGCTCCTGCCCACCTCTGCTCTGCCAGGTGCTCCCACCCCCCCAGGTTTTTTCCCCTCTCTCTCTTGCTTGTACTTGCCCTTTAGCTCGGGGTTGTTTTCTCCCTCCCTGTTTCTGACAGATCAGAAATTCTTGGAGCTGCAGAATGCCGAGATGGAAACAGGGATTACTCATTCAGGCCAGACTCTGTGCCCGTAGCAGGGCACTTGCCACCACCAGCCTCTGGTGACTTGCCCAGACACTCTGCACTCCAGCCATGCCTTCCACAGCCTCACCTTCCCACCAGGAATATTTTCCTGCTGTTTTTGGGCCATCTTGGGCTGATTGTGGGGCTGAGTGTCCAGGTGCTGCCCCAAATGCCCAGCAGGTCACTCACTGTGCTGCCTGTGCCTGGAAAATGCCCCTCCAGGGCCCCTTGCCTATCCTGTGGGGGAGAGGAGGGAATGAGAAGGGGAGAGGAGGTGATAGAGGAAGGGGAAAGGGGAATGGGAAAGGAGAAAAACGGGGTGAAAACCAGGAAGGAGGGGAAGAAGAAGAAATGAAGGGAAAGGCAGAAGAGGGAAGGTGGAGAGGGAACAGGGGAAAAGGGAAAAGGGGGGAAAGGGGGGAAAAGGGGAAAGGGGAAAAGGGGGGGAAAGGAGGAAAGGGAAAAAGGGGGGAAAGGGGGAAAAGGGGGAAAAGGGGGAAAGGAAAAAGGGGGAAGGAAAAAGGGGGAAAAGGGGAAAGGGGGAAAGGGGGGAAAAGGAGGAAAGGAGAAAAGGGGGGAAAGGGGGAAAGGAAAAAGGGGGAAAGGGGGGAAAAGGAGGAAAGGAGAAAAGGGGGGAAAGGGGGAAAGGGAAAAGGGGAAAGGGGAAAGGAGGAAAGGGGGAAAGGGAAAAGGGGGAAAGGGGAGGGAAAGGGGGGAAAGGGAAAAGGGGGAAAAAGGGGAAAGGGGAGGTCCCAGCCTGCAGGAGGGCAGCATTTGCAGCACCAGCCTCCTGATTGTGGCACCCAGAGGTCTGAAAAGTGCAGAGATGAGCCCAGGGGATCATGTCACTCTGGCTTTTGCTGGTGCCAGAGCTCTGGCTGCAGGATGCCAGGGTCACACTGTGACAAGGGGCAGGGTTACTCCCCCAGCACCAAGACATCTGGGGGCACAGCCATGTTTCCCTGCCCTGCCCAGCTTTACATTCCCACAGAACCACTCCTGGCTCTCAGCTCAGCTTCTGCATGGTGCCCACAGCCTCCTCCAGCATTCCTGCCAGGCACTGACAGAAGGAATGTCCTGGATGCTGCTGCTGAGGCAGGGGCTCCCTCTGTGACAGAAAGATGCTCCATGGACACACAGCAACCCTGCCAGCAGTGAGCCATGCCCCAACACCCCCAGAAAAGTGGTGGCCTGCATCTCTCTGCCCTCTTTTTGCCACACCAGGGCATGAAGCAGTAGTCTGTCCTACCTGGCTGGGGTTCAGCACTCTTCAGGATGAGCCTAAGCCATTCTGATGGGGCTCTGCTGCTTTTGGTCCCTCTCTGGGACACCAGGCAGCTTGTCTTCCCCACATGATGGAGGAGGGCAAGACCTGCCCCTCAGCCCTGGCTGAGACAAATATTGGTGTGAATGACTGAGCATCCCCTGCTCAGATGGCTGAAACCTGGAGTGCAGGGCTCAGGTGAGGAAATGCAGAGCCCATCACCCACTGTGGGGGCTTAAAATCTGGCTGAGACCCCCCTGCCCAGAGCACCCACAGCGACCTGGCAGTGAGAAATCCAGTGCAGGCCTAATGACCCAGACTGCAGATGCTCAAGGGTGCTCTGCAGGTGGAAGCTCTGACCCCTGGAAGGCAGAAGGGTGCATGAACATGAGGGACAGGGAACTGAAGGAGGCACAAAGACAAACTGGAAATAACCCCCGGGGAGATTCAGAAACCTCATCTGGGCTGTTTAAAAGGGTAAGCATGACGGCAGAAGATGGGAGGAGCAGCCATGGGCCCCATGGCACTCTCCTTCCTTCCTCACAAGGGGTCCCTATACTCGTCTCGGGCCCTCTGCTGCCACAGTGTCACAGACATCTTCTCATGAAAATCCTTTTTTTAGGATTTTTCCTCCTGAGAAGCTGGGAGGCATCAGGAACAAAATGTAAGCAATGATTTTCTGCTGCTGTGGAATGCAACAGGTGCATCTGTGATTGGCCTCATGTGGTTGTTTCTAATTAATGGCCAATCACAGTCAGCTGGCTCAGACTCTCTGTCCAAGACACAAGCCTTTGTTATTTATTCCTTTCTAATCTATTTTTAGCTAGCCTTGTGATGAAATCCTTTCTTCTATTCTTTTAGTATAGTTTTAATGTTATATATAAAATAATAAATCAAGCCTTCTGAAACATGGAGTCAGATCCTCATCTGTTCCCTCATCCTGGGACCCCTGCGAACACGGTCACACCACGGAGCCTTCCCCAGTTCCCCATTCCCTTCCCTGCTCTGAGCAAGGCAGAATGGGTTCACAGGAGAGCCTGGGAGCTGCACACACAGCCTCGGTACGAGAGCCCAGCCTGCAGCCACAACCACCGAGTGCGGCTGCAGCCTGGGGAGCTCAGAACGAACCTCTGGAGGGTGACAGCACTCACAAAAATAACCTGCCCATAAACCCCCACTCTGGGATTTGTGGGAGATGGGGAGAAGCGAGGACAGGAATGAGGGTACGAGCGCAGGCGGCTCGGGATGCGCGAACCGCGGAGCGAGGCCGGCACCCTGCCCGCACCGCACCGGGGCTGAGGCTCCGCAGGGAGCAGCCCTGGGACCCTTCACAGGGGTCTGAGGATGAGGGAAGAGACGAGGATCTGACTCCATGTTTCAGAAGGCTGATTTATTATTTTATGATATATATCATATTAAAACTATACTTAAAAACCAGAAGAAATTATTTCATCAGAAGGCTGGCTAAGAATAGAATGAGAGGGAATGATAACAAAGGTTTGTGGCTTGAACTCTCTGTCTGAGCCAGCTGACTGTGATTGTCCATTAATTAGAAACAACCAACATGGGCCAATCACAGATGCACCTGTTGCATCCCACAGCAGCAGATAACCATTGTTTACATTTTGTTCCTGAGGCCTCCCAGCTTCTCAGGAGAAAAAATCCTAAGGAAAGGATTTTTCATAAAAGATGTCTGTGACGGGCCCCGCCGCTCCCGACCCTCCCCACGGCGGCTTTGGGGTCCCAACCCCGCTTTGTGCCCCCTCCCGGCTCCGTCCTCCTGCAGCCCAGTGAGCTCGCTGCTGGAGAGGGGCACACCTGGTGGAGCCTGATGGAGCCGATAGAGCCTCATGGAGCCTGATGGAGCTGATAGAGCCTCATGGAGCCGATAGAGCCTCATGGAGCTGAGCCCGGTGTTGACAGAGGCACACCGGGCCTGCAGGGCTGCTCTGGGCCCCGACAAGGCAGGCTCAGGGTCCTGCAGCCCTTCACTGCCCGGCTCCCGTGGGTGCCACACAGGGCGGGAAGGGCTGAGCTGTGCCAGGACAGGACAGGAGGACAGTGGCTCCTTCAGCTGGCACTGCCTGGGAGAGGGTGCTGCTGGCACCCAGGTGGTGCCAAGGGCGGTGTGGGAGAGCACAGCGTTCCCCTGGCATGACCCAGCAGCTGAACACTCGCTGTCACCCTCTGGAGCGCCGGGAGAGGGGACACGGTGTGACTCAAGCCGCCGCCCTGGGTTTGCCCTGTACCTGTCCCTGGGTGTCACCCAGCACTCGGTGCTTGTCACCGCCCGGCCCTGCTTCCCTCCGCCCGCCCCAGCCCTGCCCTCCCCACCCACACAAACCCTTCCTGCTGCTGGAGCAGCGTAGATCAGTAGCAGAGCTGCCATGGAAGCCAGCCCTTCCCTCTGGCACAGCTACCTCGGCGTGATCCTGTCCCGCGAGAGGCAGCGCATGGAGCACTTCCAGCGGGCCGAGGACATCCTGCTCACCCTGCTGGAGAGTGTCCATGCCAGGGATCCTCGCTTCCTCGTGGACTACGCCAGGAACCTGGAGGCCTTCGAGTTCTCTCTCTGTGCCTCTGAGGACGCCGTGACTCTGGAGGTGCCGCTGCGCATTGACGGTGACACGCTGCGAGTGCTGGCACGCCGGAGCAGCCCGGAGCATCCTGCAGAGCTCAGCACCTGCTGCCTGGAACTCTGCTCTCCTGGGGCTGACTTGGAGGACTGGACTGGTGCTGTGGATGGGATGGAGCACTGCCTGCTCCCAGGCAAAATCCTGCAGCGCCTGAAAGAGCTCCTTGTTTCAGCCATCGTGCGCTGCCAACGCCTCTTCCTGCTGCAGCCAGGTGCGTACGCTGGCACGGTGCTTCCCAGGCAGGGACTGCCTCCAGGGCCTGCCCAGCTCCCCAGCTTGGCAGTGATCCCTCCCTCTGAAACGTGCTGGGACCGATGTTCCTGGGCATGTGGCCCACCCAAAAGCTGCAGGGGCAGGTTAGCGAGCACCTTGCTGTGGGCTGGGATGGGCTCTGCCCCCAGCTGAGGAACGGAGATGCAAACTGTTCCCTGGTATCCCAGGCATCAGAGTCATCCTCACCTGGTGCGGATGGCACCCTTCTTGGTGGGCGCAGGACCCACCCAGCCCAGATAGGGTTTGCTCAAGGATTTGGTGGGCTTGGCTTACCCTCAGCACATTCTCCTCTCCATCTCTTGGCCTCCAGGTGCCCCCTGCTCCCTGTTTGTAGAGTGAGCTGGGAGTGCACCAGAGCTGGACCAGGACCCTGGGGCATGGGTCTGACCCTGTGAACACACAGCTGGCAGCAGTGTCCTTGGAAAGGAAATGGTGGGAGGGGACCCTGGGAATTGCCCATAGTTGCTCCATAAGCTGTGTACTTTGCTTTCTTCATGCATTTCCATCTCCCAATGTGCTTCTTGAAGGAAAGCCCAGCCAGGGTGAAAGGGTGATGTGGGGAGGACCAGTGGCTCTGAAAGTCTCTTACCCCAGTCCCAGCAGGTCCAGCATCCCCTCCTCCTCCGTGGCCAAGCCAGTGACCTTCACCTTCCTCCACCCCCACAAAGCAATGAACCTTTCCCGATCCATTTTTTTTTTGACTGCTTTGCTTTTCTTGGCACTGTTCAGCCCCCCAGAAACACAGCTCGGTTTGACTGCTGGAGACTTCTTGCTGTGCCTGACCCTGACCCCTGCCAGGCCTCTTCCTGAAAAACCACCCCAGCACGGCTGGGAGAGGGATTTTACCGGGAACTGCACCCAGATGCAGCCCTGGGAAGGGCTGACTCCAGTGGGGTGGGACACGGCCACGGGTGCTGGTTCAGCCTGCGGGACCGGCTGTGCCAACCTGCTCACTGCTGCCAAACCCTCTGCATCCAGGTGACATCAGCGCTGAAAACCTGCGGGAGGATGCCCTGGAGCTCTCGCTGCTGATCCGCGGCAGCTGGAAGCCCGTTCGCTTTGACATCGTGCCGGTGGTGCGGAGGCAGCAGGAGCCGCTGCAGCTCCGGGGCCGGCGGAGCGACCGGGGCTTCCCCGGGGGCAGCCTCAGCAGGGCCACGGAGGAGGCTCACTTTGTCCCTGCCTCCCCGCTCGGCTGGAGGTGAGAGGCTCGGCTGCATGAGCAGAGGGGTGACCCTGCTCCAGGGATGGCCCCTGGCTGGCAGCACTGCTGGCTGGAGGCAAAAAGAGGGTGGGAAAGGGTGGGGATGTGTCAGCAGGGGTTGAAGTCACCCCTTCATGATGCTCAAACCCTCTTCTCTGTGTTGGACAAAAAAACCTCAGCCAAGTTTCAGACAGCTCAGGGAAAGAGGGGGAATGCAAATGAAGGAGGCCCTGAAATGATCCACTGTAACTGCACCCCAACTGTGCAGAGAAGGCAGCTCTCAAATCCTTGCTTGGGGTGCAGACAGTAGCAGGGTGATGAGCTCCCTCCCAAGGTGGGCTGCAGGACAAAAAAGGGCTGGACTGACATATCTGCCTCCCCCATGGAGGGGCTGAGCAGGCAGCTGGACCGGTGCATGTGTATTTTGGGAACAAGGTGCTCCAGCTGGATGCCCAGCCTCTCACTGGGGACCAACCCAGGCTCCCCTCCCTAATACACATAGGGGAGAACAACCCCACTTCACCCCACTCTTGATCCTCCTGGGAAGGCAGGAGCTGCTCAGCAATGGGAACACTGCTCTCTCCACACATCTCTCTCCACACCTCTGAGGTTCTGCTCTGCCAGAGCAAGCACAGGAGGTGGATCCAGCAGGATCTTGCAGATCCAGGGTGCTGCATTGGCTGGGACAATACGTGCCATGGAGGGATCCCTCTGCAGGCACGCTCCCCCCATCCTGGCAGCATGCAGGTCTTCCTCTCCCCCGCCAGCAGACCCCACTCTCTTCCTCCAGGTCCTCCACTCACCTGCCCCTCCTGAAGCTGCTGTGGGCAGTGGATTCCCTGCAGGGGCCCCGTGTGGACAGCCTGCGCCTGCTGGACCAGCTGCGTGAGCAGGACTGGGGGGGCCAGGCTGGCACAGGCCCTCTCACCTTCCAGCACCTCCAGGTGGGTTGGCTCTGATGCTTGGGACCGTGGCTCTCTGGGCAGGCAGAGCCAAGGCTGCTCCCCTGCACAGGCACCCACACACTGGGGGCTGCAGGGTTTGGGGTGCAGCAGCCCGTGGCTGTGCCTGGGGAGGGTTTGTGCTGCTGCCAGCCGTGGTTAGAGGGCTTTGATTCTTCTTCCTTGGACTCCAGGAACTTCCAACTGAAGACACTTGGTGCATTCAGAGCTGGGGCTCTGCAGGGCATCATCCCCTGTGCCAGGCTGCCAGTGCCTGCAGGATGGCATCCCTGTGCCACACTGTCAGGGCCTGCAGGATGGCATCCCTGTGCCACACTGCCAGGCTCCCCATGCCCTGGTGTGCTGGGACGTGCCTGCACAGGGCTGAGGGTGTTGTTTCTGCTGAGAAAACACCTCCTCTCCCCACCCAAGCTGCTTTCAACACTCTGGAGCCAGCTGGCCATGCTGGGGACAGCCCCTGGTGGCACAATCCAGGTGTGCCCTGCCTTTTGAGGGCTCTCCAAGCCGAGGGTCAAGAAGAATATAAAGAGGTTTTCTGCTTACAGAGTGGCTCCACCTCCAAGGAACCCAAATCCTGTGTACTTTGCTTTCTTTGATGTTTTGGGGGTGGTGGTTGTGAGTTGTTTTTTTTTTTTTTTCAAGTTAAAGGGCAGATATATTTATATGGCCTTCAGAAAAGTATGATCTGATTCAGCCCCCATGGGTTCAGCCCCACAAGTGGTTGCAGGGTGTGAAGGGACAGCTTTCCTGGCATCAGGCCTGACCCTGTGCTCTTCTCTCCCTCCTCACAGATGGTGTTGCTGTGGAGCACAGAGCTCTTCCCCTCCCCAGAGGACTGGCAGGACCTGGAGGGCTCTGTCTACAGGCTCCTGGTGATCCTCCTCCGCTGCCTAGCCACCCAGCACCTGCCCCACTTCCTGAACCCAGTGGAAAACCTCTTCCAAGGAGCTGCCCCAGACCTTGCCTCCCTCTACCACAAAGTGGAGAGCTTTGCCTGGGACCCCCAGCGCTTCCTCCGCTTCCATTTTGGCCTCCACGTGTTCAGTGGCAGCTGCCAGGCAGACAGGGAGACCAGAGCCCTCCTGCAGCTCCCCACCAGGGATGGCTCCTGCTGGGACACTGCTTACTTTGACATCCTGCTCAGCCAGGTACGGGGCAGCACCAGGAGCCACCTGGGCCAGGAAGCTTGGGATGAGCTGCAGTCTGAGCCCTCTGGGGGGCTGTGGAAGGCTGGCAGTGCTGGCCACGGGGCTCAGGCAGAGTGGGGAGCCCTGTCCCCTCACTCCTCACCCACTTTAGTTCCAGGTGTTCCGGATCCAGGACAGCGCACGCCGCTCTGCAGCATCCCAGCTCCTCGCCAGGATCCGCCAGGAAATCCCTCAGCACAGCTGAGTGGGGTCTGCTGCTGCCTCATTGGGGGGTCCCAGAACTCTGGGGGGCTGCAAGGAGGGCTGCAGGGCCAGGGAGCAGCGTGCTGCTGTGTCATTTTATTGAGGAAAGGTGCTACAGGGGAGAGAGCACACCTGGTGGAGCTGGGGAGGGGGCACACACAGCCCCTGGTGGAGCTGGGGAGGGGGCACACACAGCCCCTGGTGGAGCTGGGGAGGGGGCACACACAGCCCCTGGTGGAGCTGGGCACTGGGGCATGCACAGGGGCCATACACAGCCCCTGGTGGAGCTGGGCACTGGGGCATGCAAAGGGGCCATACACAGCCCCTGGTGGAGCTGGGGAGGGCACACACAGCCCCTGGTGGAACTGGGGAGGGGGCACACACAGCCCCTGGTGGAGCTGGGGAGGGCACACACAGCCCCTGGTGGAACTGGGGAGGGCACACACAGCCCCTGGTGGAACTGGGGAGGGGGCACACACAGCCCCTGGTGGAGCTGGGGAGGGCACACACAGCCCCTTCTGGAGCTGGGCACTGGGAACTGCATGGTACAGAACCTGGAGGGGATGGCTGCCATTCTGCACTGCAGGGTGAGGTGTTGGTGATGGGAGGGATAGAACCCTGTGGTCGGACCCTGATCCAGCCCCCTGCCAGCTTGCTGAGGGTCACCACGTTGGGGCCAGGGGAAGGGAAAGAACTGAGGGGCCAGGCCATTGTGGGGTGATGGGTTGAGTGGTTTTGAGCCATGCCTCACACAGCCATCCTCTCCATGCCCCTGCTATCCCAGCTCCTTTCCAAGCGCCTTGGCTTGCTGGACGTGGCTCCTGCAGCATCCCAGGGAGGCAGTGAGTCCCTCTGGTGCCAGGCATGCCAGGCAGTGCCCGGGGGCTCACAGCCGGCTGCGGGTGCAGCGCTGCAGGGCGTCCCGCAGGGCTCCCAGCACTCGCTCCACGTTGTCCCAGGTTGAGTTGCAGCCCATGAGGCCGATGCGCAGCACCTGGAGGAGGAGGAGGAGGAGGAGGAGGAGGAGGAGGATGAGTGTTTGTGCCTCGGCAGGAAGGATTGAGGGACACCCAGCCACGTGTGAGGGGCTGTGAGCAGCTCCCTCGCTCGCATTTAACACCCCGTTCCCTATAAAGAGGTGTCACCGCGCTAATTACTAATCACGCGCGTGGTTATTCAATTAGCGGTGATTGTGTGCGGTTAGGATGCAATGCGTCGCCCCGGGCAATGGGACAGCCAGGGAGGGGCAGGGAAGGCGGGGAGCTGTGCCCAGCAGCCGTGGGCACAGCAGCAGGGCAGGGCTGTGCCCACCTTGCCGGCCGTGGGGCCCAGGCCCCCGGCGATCTCCACGCCGTGCTGGTCCATCAGGAAAGCCGTGATGTCCTTCCAGCTGTAGCCCTCGGGCACTCTGACGGTGGTGATGGTGGGCAGCCTGGCTTTCTGAGGAACAGAGAAACTGGTTCCAGTCCCACGGCCCCTGTGACCCCAGCACAGCGCCAGGAGAGAGCATCACAGAGCAGGGAGACTTTTCCCTGGCATCAAAAGCTGCCCAGGCACATCTCCAGCTGCTCAGGGCTGTGTCCTCACGCTGCCCCCACTCCCTGGTGATGATGGTGGTGATGGTGGGCTTGTCCTGCACCCACCTCCTCCTCCACAAAGAGCTCCAGCCCCATGTCGAGCAGCCCCTGGCACAGCTGGCTGCAGTTGGCCCGGTGCCGCTCCCAGGAGCTCTCCAGACCCTGCGGGCAGAGCACAGGGGAGATCTCTGCTGCTGACAGGCACCTCCAGGCACCCACGGGCACCGCTGGGGCTGCCCTGCCCGCCCGGTGCCACTCACCCGTTCTGCCAGCAGGGCCAGGCCCTCCCGCAGGCTGAAGAAGCTGTTGATGGGCGCTGTGTGGTGGTACCTGCAAGGGGCACCCGGAGGGGTTCGGCTCGCCTGCAGCCCCGTGCTCATGGGGAAACTGAGGCACAGCATCCTCCCTCCTCATTCATCACCTGAGCAGCAGCCAGGCAGGGTGGTGGGAGGCAGGGCTGAGCCCTGAAGGGCAGGGGCAGCCCCCGAGCCGGCACAGAGGCTGGTGGGGAGTGTTTGCAGCCGTGTGAGAGGAGAGGAGAGGAGAGGAGAGGAGAGGAGAGGAGAGGAGAGGAGAGGAGAGGAGAGGAGAGGAGAGGAGAGGAGAGGAGAGGAGAGGAGAGGAGAGGAGAGGAGAGGAGAGGAGAGGAGAGGAGAGGAGAGGAGAGGAGAGGAGAGGAGAGGAGAGGAGAGGAGAGGAGAGGAGAGGAGAGGAGAGGAGAGGAGAGGAGAGGAGAGGAGAGGAGAGGAGAGGAGAGGAGAGGAGAGGAGAGGAGAGGAGAGGAGAGGAGAGGAGAGGAGAGGAGAGGAGAGGAGAGGAGAGGAGAGGAGAGGAGAGGAGAGGAGAGGAGAGGAGAGGAGAGGAGAGGAGAGGAGAGGAGAGGAGAGGAGAGGAGAGGAGAGGAGAGGAGAGGAGAGGAGAGGAGAGGAGAGGAGAGGAGAGGAGAGGAGAGGAGAGGAGAGGAGAGGAGAGGAGAGGAGAGGAGAGGCCTCACCTCCGCGGCTCCCCGTCACAGCCCCAGTAGTTCGCCAAGCAGTTAATGTCCAGGTAGTAGGATGGCGGCTTCGTCTTCCTCCTCAGCAGCTTCTCCCTGGTGAGACAGAGTGCTGGGGACAGGGGGGACCTTCACCCCACCAGCTCCAAGGCGGGAGGGAGCGCAGAGAGCTCCCATTCTACAGTGAGCGCTGAGATTGGCTCCAGCTCCCAGTCACTGCCCTGGGATGGGCTCCATCCCCATAGCACTGCAGAGCAGGACAGAAGCAGGAGAGAGGCGATCCAGCCCCATCACCGCCCAGCCAGGCTGCTCTTACCTGGCTCTCTCACTGAAGGAGATGGGGGCACTGCCAGGGGGTGCGTTCAGGACCTTCTGGGACCCCGAGTACAGGACATCGATCTCTGCCCAGGAGGGAAGACAGCTCCTGAGGAATCAGAGGCTCCCAGCAGGAAAATGCTGAGCTCTCTGACCTAGCTGCAAGTGGTGGGTGGGGAGCACAAGGATGGCACACAGGGCAGGTCCTGCTTGTGTTCAGGCTGCTTTGGGAGGGCTCCTGGCACTGCTGATGGTCTCCAAGAGGAACAGACTGGACCAGTTTCTAGTGCTGCCAGCCAAAATGCAGGCTGAGGGGCTGCTGATCCCACTGCCCTCTCTCCCTGTCCATGAGCCCTTTGTCCCCTGGCTGCCCATGATGGCACTGTGGCTCTTACCCTGCTGGTCCATGAAGATGGGGGCTCCCCCAAGCGATGCCACTGCGTCCACCAGCAGCAGGCAGCCGTGTCTGCGGGAGGACAGAGCTCAGCCTGCTGCTGCTGCCACCTCCTCTGCCACATCTCTGCCTGCAGCCCTAGTCCCCACAGGGGCTGCGTGTCTCACTGGCACCGACTTCCAGCACAACACAAAGCCCAGCACAGATAAATCCCCAGTGTCCACCATGCACTGACCGGTGGCAGAGCTCGCCCAGCCCCTCCAGTGGCTGCAGCACCCCAGTGGAGGACTCGCCGTGGGTGATGAAGAGCACCAAAGGTTTGTGCTGCACCAGGCCCTGCACGACACAGGGGGAAGGTGACCATGCTGGAGGTCAGCTGTGCCCTCTGCACAGCGGCCAGCACTCACCTGCTCAATGTCCTGTGGAGTGAAGTACTCGCCTGGGGGCTTCAGCAGCTCACAGACATTGGCTCCTGGCAGGAATTTGGGCAGAAGAGAGTGAGGGGTGGGCATACTTACACTGGGCAGTCACCTGATCCATGGGGGAACTGGTCACACATGAACCAGGAGCAGAGGCACCTGCCAGGGTCTGGCCTCATGCAGGTTTGCCCAGTGCCATAAAGCACCATAAATGGGGTGGCATCATTCTTGGAAAAAATGGAGTACTCTCTATAGCTGTGTCACCGAGCACTGCCAGGGCTGGGACAGCAAACCAGGGCACCCTGCCCTCAAGCCCAGTCCCCTCAGGCCTGCCCCAGCATACCCAGCCTCCTGGCGATCTCGGCAGCACGCTGTCCCCAGATGCCATTGATGGCCACCAGCACGGTGTCACCTCGCTCCAGCAGGTTGAGGAGGGCGGCCTCCATGGCACAGTGGCCGCTGCCGCTGAGGGCCAGGCTCAGCCTGTTGCGTGTCTGGAAGGCGTACTGGATGCCTGCCTTGATCTCATCCATCACCTGCGGCGGCAGCACGCTGGCCAGCACTGCTCCTGCTCCTCCGGCCCCAGCAGAGCCGCTCCAGCCCCTCCTGGGGGTGAGGAGGAGGAGGGGAGGGGAGGAAGGCTGGGCTCACCTGCAGCACCTCGGGGTGCATGTGGCCGAGGAGCTGGGCTGCCCCCGCAGCCCGGATGCGGCGGGGCACGTTGCTGGGGCCCGGGCCGAGCAGCAGCCGCTCCGGCACGGCCAGGGGCCGCAGCAGCTCCCCCGGAGGGCACACGCGGAGCAGGCTGGTGGCCATGGCACGCCGCGCTGTGCCCAGCAGCTGAGCCCAGAGCACAGGAGTGGTGGAGGCTGCCTGAGCAGCTGCCAGCATTGCAGCACGGTGGATCCCGTGCCAGCAGTGTCCAGTGTCCCCATGGACCTTGACCCAGAAATCGGTGCCCCTCCACTGCCAGTCTGGACTCTACCCCTGGCTGCCTCCCCTGCCTGGTTAATGTGTCACCAGTGCTGTCCCTGCTGCCTTGGGCCCCTCGTTTTGGGGGATGCCCCCTTGCTGGTGCTCAGGGCAGTACTGTCCAGGTATCCAGGCAGCCCCTGTCCCCATGCCCACACAACAGCAAAGATTATGTCTCCCAACAGCATCCCAGCAGGAGGGATCCCTGCTCTGGGCACCTGGAGCTGTGCCTCGGGATGGTTGTGCTGAGAATGGTCTGGCACAGCTGCCATGGTTGTAGCTCCTCCTGCAGGAAAAAGCTCCTGTTGAGCAGAGCTCCCTGCCCAGGGCCCTGCCTTGCAGAGGGACACTGGCTGGGTGACAGCCTGAGGGAGGCTGGCCAGGGGACTGATGAGCACCAGGGCTGTGGGCTGGGACACTGACACAATCCCTGCCCCACCGAGCTGTGCTCTGCAGGCTCAGCCTGTACCATGAGCATCCCAGAGTGTCCTGAGGGTGCCACAGGCCCCACGTGGGGTCGATATTCTGTTACCTGCTGTGTGTACCCACAGCACATTGCCTTGTGCCCGACCTCTGGCATGTTCTCTGCCATCCATACCCTGAAATGCAAACAAGCTGCCCTCTGCCAGCTTTAGCAGAGCCATGAGTGGGTCCCTGCCCAGAGGAGCCCCTCAGTGAGCAAAGCTTTGGTTAGGGATGGCAGCACAGGGGTGGGAATTGCCACCTGGCAGAAATGGCACCAGTGGCCGCTGCTGAAGACAGGGACAGAGGCACAGGGCCAGGACCACTGAGAGGAGCTGGGGACAGATGAGTTTGCTCCGACATGGCTGATGGAAGCCACAGCCAGCCCGGGGACTGCTGCCCAGCCATCACCCACCAGAGCGATGACGACATATCAGACGGAGATGTCCCTGTTTTCTGGGGAGATTTGGGGCATGGCTGGGGCGGGGAGGGCACGCGTGGCCTCGGGGCTGCCGTGGGGCGAGGCTGCAAACAGCTGGCAGCGAGGGAATAATCCGCTTTCTGCGCTGCCTCTCAATTCCGGGCGCAGATGGGCAGGAGCGGCCGTGCCCCGGGCGGCGGCTCGGCGGACGGAGGAGCGAACTGACGGCACCGGGGACCGGGCCGCTCCTCGGAATTCTGCACCGGGGAGCAGCGCTAGCGGTGTCCGGCCCGGGGTACCGGGGTACGGGGGTACCGGGGTACGGGGGTACGGGGGTACCGGGGTACGGGGGTACGGGGGTACCGGGCCGGTGCCGGTTGCCAGGCGACAGCGGCCCCGCCCCGCCCCTGCGGCGGCTCCGCAGCTCCCGGGGCCGGAGGATGCGCTGACGTCACCGCTCCATCCCCGCGCGCCCTCCCGGTCCCCGCGTCCCACTCCGGGCGGCGGCGGCCGCCAACCAGCGCGTGGGGCGGGGACCGCAGGGGCGGGGCCGCTGCCACCCGCACCGACACCGGCACCGACACCGGCACCGGCACCGACGCCGGCACCGCATCGCACCGCGCGGCTCGGCCTCATGCCGGCGCCCCCCGCCCACGGCTGAGCTCCGCGCCCCTCCGAACCGGCCACGGCCCCGGCCGCGGGCATCACAGGTAGGGAGGGGCGGGCGGCACCGCGCAGCACCGGGGCGATGGCCGCGGGGGGACACCGGGGCTGCTCGGCGGTGGCGGTGCCGCCCCTCGTGGCCCCGGCGGGCGGGAGCGGGATGCGCGTCCCGAGGGTCCGGCGGGGCGGGGGGGCTGCGGGCGGGGGCCATTTTGCGGAGCCCCCCCGATGCTCGGTGTTGGGGTGTGAGGAAGCTGCCCTGGGGTCCCCAGCGCGGGGAGCGCCGGGTGCCGCCCCATCATCTTCCAGAAGGATCCAGCCGGGGTGCGCGGGGGGGCTGCCCGCGAACGGAGAGACGCCTCTGCCGCCCCGGCCCCGGGCAGGGTGCGAAGGGAGGATGCCGTGGCGGGGGGCACAGGAGCCGCCCCGGAGGCACCCCTGCTGTCCCCTGCGGGGCAGATGGCAGTGGCTGTGCAGCTGAGCCATCTTGCGTCATCACCATCAGGATGCTCCGGAGCCGAACAGCAGCGCTGCGGGGAGCGCCGGGTGCCCCGCCTGGGGCTCTCGCACGGCAAAGATGCTGCGGTGCCCAGGCTGTTCTTGGCCCCCAAGGACGAGCAGCTGCCGGTGACCTTGCGCTGTGGGGTGGCCGGACCAGGGCCGCCATGTCACTGCGGTGGCTGCTGGCTGTGGAAGGGGCCGGTCCGGGGTGCGGGGCTAGCGCAGAGCTCCGCGCTTGTCATCCAGGCTCGCAGGGAGCAGTCCTGCACCTGCCCCATTGTCTCACTCCTCTGCTGCCTTCTCCCCCTCCTCCTCCTCCTCCCCTAGACCCTGCAGACCCCAGTGAGCCGGGCTCCTGCCTGCTCGGGTCCCATGCGACACCATCAGGGCTCGGGGGGCACCAGGGACCAGCCGAGCATCCTCTGTCCCACCCCAGAGGCAGGCACAGCCCCCGGAGCAGCCCCGAGCAGGTGGCCTCTGTGGCACTGGGGACAGAGAGGCAGCACACAATCCCCCGGGTATGGCCAGGGGTGTGGTGGCTCTGCCATCTCGGCACGCTGCTGCTGCTGCTGCTGACCTCCATTTTGTCTGGGAGGTGGCAGCTGGCGCTGGTAAAGATGCTGCCAGCACCACCCTGCACCTCCCTGCAGCCCCTCAAGGCCTGGCTGCTGTGGGGATCTGTTGTGCAGCCCCTCCCTGGCTGCCCTTGCCCGTGCCCAGCGGTGCCCCCAGAGCTCGCTGCCCTTTCTGTGCCCCTTTCCCTGCTTTGGGCTGGCATGGCTGGAAGAGAGGATGGAGGGAGCAGGGATGGGGGTGGGGTTACTCTGCAGCAGAGATGGGGAGCAGAACCCCTCATCCATGTCCTCACATTTGCTACTTGTGAACTGAATCTGCCTGGGAATTCTCAGGGAGCTGCAAGCTCTGCCCTGGGGCTGTGTCTCCCATTGGGGTGGGCAGGAGGTGAGGGGGCACGGGGCAGGGTGATGGGGGAGCTGGGCTGGCTTTCATCTGGCTGTGGGGGGCTCTGTCCTTGTCCTGGGCTGTCCTCTGAGCTGCCTCCCTGCCTGCAGGTGCTGCTCTGGAGAAAACTGCACCGTCATGGCCCCTTGTGCTGTGTGGGGCGGGAGGTGGTTGAGGAGCCTGACGGTGCCATGTCATCCAGCAGCGTGTTCCTGCTGCCCTGGAGGCACCACAGAGCCCCGTGAGCCCAGCCAGACCCCAACAAAGGCTGCAGGGGAAGGGCTCACCACAGCAAAGCTGCTGAGAACACACCAGTGCTGCCAACGGGGCGTCCACCCTCGCCCTGGCTGAGGTGATGTGGGGCTGGATGGGAGCAGACAAAGGGAAACTCACCTTGGATCTCCCTGGCTGAGGCAGCTCCTCATCTGCTGGAGCTGGAGGACAGCAGCACAGCATCCTTTGAGGAAGAGCTTGCTGCTTGGTGGCACCTGGGGACAATGCTCCCTGTCCTGTTGGTCACCTCTCAGCAGGAGAGGCTGCCAGTTGGTAGACCCTGCACTAAAGAGTGGTTTCATTAGCTAATCTCTGCCCAATTAATCTTGGCTGATCCAGTTAACCGTGGCTCTCCATGATTTGCCCCTCACTGGGGGTGCCTGGTGTGTCACAGGGAGAGGCAGGGTGCATGGGAAGGGGGGAAAGATGGAAACTGGGGACAGGTCCAGATGTTCCCCCTGGCCCCAGGACGTGGCCATTCCTCTCTGCAGCCTCCCCTGTGAGCAGGGCAGCCCTGGCAGGCGGCAGGGAGGGAGCAGGGAGCAGGGCTGTGGTGCTGGCACCCTCCCAGCAGCGAAGGGCTGGCCCTGGCTTATCGAATTTCTCTCGATGGCAGCAGATTAAACTGCTCTGGCTGCCCCCAGGCAGGGAGAGCTGGCCGGGCTGGAGCTGCCCACAGGCTAGGGGGGCTGCCCTGCCCTGCCCTGCCCTGCCCGCTGCAGCCCTGCCCCTCTCTCCCCTGGATGCCCAGTGATGCCAGGGCTGCCTCCCTGCAGCTGAGTGGGTCAGGGGAAGGAAAGGAGGGTGAGGAGCAGCTGGGCAGTGTCTGCTGGAGGTCCCCAAGGGCACAGGATGTCACCTGGGCTCCTTGGCTGGATGGAGCTGGAGAGCTGCAGAGGAGCAGAGGGAAGCAGGGCACTGCCCACCAAGGATGCTGAGGGAAATGGAGGGAGCAGAAAATGGAACTGGGACTCTGCAGCAGGGAATGCTGGCCAGGAGAGGAGCTCACATCACATCACAGCCAGATGGGAATACACTGGGATGTAGACTGTGATGGCAGGGAGAGAGAAAAGGTGCTGCTGGCCAGGAGGGAGGTTCTCACAGCCAGCATTGGTGGGGTGTGGGGTGTGGGGCTGAGTGGGCAGAAAAAGGCAAAGAAAGGAAAGCAGCACTAATGGAAGGCACACAGCAGAATGAGGCACACAGGAAAGTGTTCAAAGGAGAAACCAGAGTGTCTTTGTGGGCAGTGATGGGGCTGGAGCGGCTGGGAGTGGCACAGGGTGGGAGGGGACGAGAGCAGGGGCTGAGGTGGCCCAGGCAGGCAGCAGCGGGTCCTGGTGGGCTCACTGAGGGGTGGGCTCACTGGGGCTGTGCAGGGACCTGAGCCACCTCTGGAGAGGCTGCAGAGCTGGGGAAGGGAGCTGCCTTGGCTCGGGAGCAGAGGGAAAGGTGTGACATGGGCAGGTGTCAGGGGCAGCCTTGCCCCGGGGGTGGATCCATTGTCCTTGAGCGGTGCCACAGGGTGGAGCAGCTCCAGCTCTTGGCCCGGTGAAGATGCAGCCCTTCCACTTGGGAATACATCCAATCGTTTTCCTGGGAAAAACAACTCCTCCATTCCCCTTTGGCAAGCTCTGCTGGTTAATTTTCCTTCCCCCAGCTGAGCAGGGAGGCGGAGGCCACTGGGAGGCAGAGCCCACTTGCTTGCTTAGGGACTCAAGGGTGGTGTTAAACACCTGCTTAAAATAATCCAAGCTCAGGAAAGCTGAGACCAAACGCTTGAACTGTGGGATTTATGGGCGTGATCACTGGCTGAGCACAGTGGGAGCTGCAGAGCCATCCCAGCAGGGAGATAAGAGGGGGGCTTGGGAACTCCAACAGAAGCAGCTTTGTCCTCTGCACGCTGTTGGACATGCCAGCTCACTTATAAAACAGGCAAAGGGTTTCTGAAAGGCAGTGCCAAGCTTGTAACACTTTCTAGATGCAAATTTTTCCGCCGTGTCCTTGGTTTCCTCTCACCCCATGGAAATCAAACCTCAGCTGTCAGACCTCAGGTAGTTTTAAAACCATCCCCTTCTCTTGGGATACTTTCTATTCTGTGGATTTGGTTTTTTCTTCCCTCTCCCCCCACTTTTTCCACAAATTCTCCTGAATTTTTCATTTCCACTGTGAGAAAACACATCTCATGTTCAAGATCCCTCCTTCTGGTCTTGGCCCATGTAACCAGAGCTGGTGCTCACTAACGATCTCATTTCTCTCCCTGATCTCCTTCCTCCCAGGGCAAACATCCTGCTGGCAAAACCCAGGCTTGGAAAGCATCAGGGAATTCACACCCAGCCTTGCAGCTGGGATGCCAGAGGAGCAGCTCCTGCCCATTTTCTGAGGGGTTCTGTGCTCCATTTTCACCAGCAGGGAGGAGCCAGGGAGTAGGGAAAGGCAGGAAAAGGGATGGATGTTAGAAAGGGATTTGTGGCAGGTCCAAAAGGATCCCAAAGCAATTTTCAGAGGAAGGATCCCAGTACAATTTTCTGGGCAGTGGTCTTGAGGCTTAACTGCAGCTGAGGGAAGGTGGGATTGGCCTGCAGAGCATCAGTGCTGGGATGCTCAACTGCTCTGGGAGGTGTTGGCGAGTGGTTTGTTTTGTCTTGGTGAGATGTGCAGTTTAATTTTTCAGCAAAAGGACTGGAAATAGGATGGTAAACTGGGAGCTGGGGCTGAGTGCAATGGCCACTGGCTCCCCAGGAAGGGCTGCTGGTGCTGATGCTGCAGGTCTGCTCTGTGGGAGCTGAATGGGAGGCGCATGCCCAGCCACCGCCTCCGTTCCCAGTGGAATGCCATCGCTTCCCTGCCTCCCTCCCTGCTCTGTCCTGCTGCCCAGCCCTGCTCTGCTGGGCTTGGAGCGGAGGCAGCAGGCTCTGGTAACGGGCTGGGACTTTTCTTGCAGATTGGGGGGGTACCTATTTGATGGCATTGTCACCCTGGGGTGGAAAAGCTGCTCCTTGGGGTTGTGCTGATGCTGGCAGTGGCTGCTGTGGGTGCCCAGGGGGATGCAGGCTCCAGTGCTGCCCTGGGGACTGAGATGAGCACTGGAGCCTCCATCCCTGAGCCCTGCAGGCTCCAGTGCTCCACCGGGACGGAGCTGGGGGTCCTGACCTGAGGTATGACAGAGAGAACAGGTAAATTGAGATATGGAACAAAACATCATCTTGGGGGCAGAGGCAGAGCAGCGTTCCCTGCAGTTTCCTTGCACAGGCCCTCCATCCATCCACGCAGCACAGGTGCAGGATGTGGGTTGGCATGCAGGTGTTCCTGACCCCCTTTCCTTTCCTTTCCCTCCCGTTCCAGGCCAGGCAGCGCTCCGGGGCAGCGGCAGGCGGGCGGGGCCGGCGCCATGGCGGGAGCCTCGGTGAAGGTGGCGGTGCGGGTCCGGCCCTTCAACTCCCGGGAGATGAGCCGCGAGTCCAAGTGCATCATCCAGATGTCGGGAAGCACCACCAGTGAGTGCCCCGGGGGCAGGAAGGGGGGTTTGGGTGCTGCTGGCAAGGAGCAGGGGTGGTGTGGTCGCAGCAGTCTGGGGGGGATCGGTGTGAGGATGCCTGAAGCATCTCCAGTGGTTTGGACGGGGAGATGTGGGAATGGGGTCAGCATCCCATGGGGAGATGCTGTTGGAATGGCAGTGGTGGGACCTACACGGCACTGAGCCCTTGGATTTTGGTGACAGTGAAAGAAAGGGGCAGTATTCCCCAGTAGGCAATGACAGAGGAATCACAGAATCAAACAAATCCCTTTTTTCAGAAGGGATTTGTGTTAAAGGGAATCTAGAAGGGATTTGTGTTAAAGATGATCTCGTTCCAACCTTCCACTAGAGATCAGGCTCTTCCAACCTGGTCTTGGAGCTGTGTGTGGGCCAGCAAATGTTTTTTGACTGCCTGGCCAGGTACCACTCACTGCAGCACACCAGGACCCATCCCTGCTCTCTGGGGCTCTTGGAGCTGCAGCAGCAGCAGCAGGGAGGGATGGGAGGGGGGTTTGCCCAGGGAATGGTGTGCTCAGGGTGGGGAATGCAGCCTGGAGCCCTGGGGCTGTGTGTGCTGTCTGGAGCCCTTGCCCCTCTTTAGACACCAGCAGGGTGTGGGACTGGCAGTGAAACCCCTCCTCTGTGGCTCTGGAAGCCTCCAGATGGGGCAGTGTCTAAAATAACTCCATCCTGCGTCACCGGTGGTGGGTGACACGCTGCTGGAGCCACCCCCTCCCTGCAGGCTGCCATGACAACCCTGCTGCTGGCAGGGGACAGCACCCAGGGGTGCAGGGGGGCGCTGGGACCCCGCTGGCCACCCCAGGCCCGGGGGAAGCTCTGTGGGGCAGCCCCTGCTGGTCTCTGGCTGGACACGGATTCTCCACCTGCCCTCGTAGTGAGGAAGCCTCCTGTCCATGCAGGAGCTTCCCAGCTGCCCAAGGCAGGCAATGGGAGGGCAGATGTTCCCCATTCTGGTCCTGGGGGGAACTGTCGTGCCCCAGTCCCAGCCAAGAGCATCAGGCATCCCCCAGCTCCACCGTGGCACTGTTTGCTCAGAGCTGTGCCCCTGCTCACCCTGGCCGTGCCCCCAGCCCTGCAGCCCGTGCCTCTGCTCCAGGGAGGGCAGCAGGGCTGCAGGCAGGGGCCCTTTGCTGACAGGGAGGATTTTCTCCATGAATGGACAAACCACTGGCTAATCCGCCTGGCCAGGGGGCTGGGGAGCAAAGTGTGGGGGGCTCTGCTGCTGCTGTGGCTGGGGGAGGCAGGAGGGTGCCAGCAGAGCAGGACTGTCCCAATCCCCCCAGCTCCTGGCAGAGAAGCCAAAGATCAACATATCTGAGAGGGGTGAGAGCAAGTTTTCCCCTTCCCAGGATTATTTGGAGAGACCTTTGTCTGAGCTGGGGTGGAGAGGCAGCTTCTTCTCCTGCCTCCATTGAGCCCCTGGGAGGCAGAGGGATCTCAGCCTTTCTCTGCTGTCCTCTCACCTGCAAGCTTCCAGCTGCCACAGCTGCCCCCAGCCCTGCTGCTCTGTGCCTGTCCTGCACCCTGTGGGCACCATCCCTGGCACCAGCACTCCTGGCCCCTCTCCTGATGGCTCCCACCAGGATATTTGATCCCAGTCATGTTCGCTGTCCAGAGCTGTGCCTCTGCTGCCTTTAAACCCTGGTGATTATTTTCCCTGAGGTGGGCTCTGGGCTTTCTCCTGCTCTGTGCCTGCCCACTCATGCTGCTGCCTCTTCAGGGCAAGGCAAGGGACACCTCCAGAAGTTTTCCTCCTTCCTGCCCCCTTGTTTCTGTGTTTGTCTTCATCTCCACACCCCTCCTTGCCTTTTCAATCCCAATGGCCCAGAGCATGATTTTTTTTGCACAAGTCCTATAGGAAAGGAAAAACTCCACCAGCAGCATTTATCTGCCTGCAGGCAAATAAATGGGAATGGCAGGGGCATGGCAAGAGTGTTCCAGCTCAGGACAGGAGATGCCTGCCCTTGGGATGCTCCCCTGTGTCCCAGTCTCTGGTGTCCCATGCCAGCTGGAGCTGCAGCTGGGGTGCCTGGAGCCACGTGGTGCCATCCCCTGCCCTGTGCCCAGCATGGGCTGGCACTGGGATGCAGAACAGGCTCCTTGTGCTGCTCCATTCCCGCTCCACAACCCATCTTTGCTCCTGTTTGCACGGTCAGTGTCACTCTGCAGGGCAGGGACAGGCCTGGGGACCAGGTGGAGCTGCCAGGCTGAGCACCAGGAGCCACCAGAGATGCTCCATCCCACTTCTTGCACAACTTCTGCTTCTCTTCACAATGCCCTCAGCACCACATCCAAGCATTAGCAGGGGTCAGGAAAGGGCAGCCACCGTGGGCTGCTCTCCCAGGGGAGGATTCCCAGTTGTTCCTCCCCAGCCCTTTCTCCTGGTGTTCAGCCTGCCTGGGATGCCCCAGGGTAGTGGGGCCAGGCTGCCTGCAGCAGGGGGACAGGCAGGGAGCCCGTGCCAGCCCCTCTTTGGTGCCAGAGCTGGGCTTCTCTCTATGCCAGGGAGCATCTCAGCAGCACCACGCTGTGGTTTTGTGGCTGGGGCTGCATCCTGACCCCCCCTTCCCCTCTCTGCCTCGCTCAGTGCTGAGTTGTTCTCAGGTCACAAGTGGGGGACCCTTCCCATTGGAGTTGGTGTTGGAGGAGGGGTTCAGAGCAGAAAGCATCTCTGTGTGTGACACTGCACATCTGGAAGCACATCTGGCCACCAGAGACTCCCAGCAGTGAGCTGCCCCGTGCCTGGGGCTGCCCAGGAATGCCCAGCTGGAATCAGGAGGGGTTTGAGCCCTGGCTGACTGAAGAGAAAGCTCAGGGCTTGTGGTTCCTCCATCCTTGGTGGTGGCAGGGAGCAGCTGGGGCAGCGGGCACGGGAGCTGTGCTGTGCAGGCCTCAATGTCACCTCAGTGTCACCCAACATGGCTGGTGGCTGCACCTCGTGATTGCCCGCTGGTTTGGGCTCCTTCTGATGCATCTGTTGTTTCAGAAATAAAACCACATGGTAAATGCTCTACAGGAGGAGAAAAAAAACCAACCCATGGCATGAGGAAGAGCAGTGATGCAGTCTCCAATTTCCATGGCAACGTCCTTTTCATCAGGGGATGACAAAAGCAGACTCTTGTTTCCGCTGCTGGTGTGACACGAGGCATTAATCACTGCTGGGGCTGGGCACCTGCAGGGGAAGGAGCCAGAGGGGCTCTGGGGGAGCCCTGGCAGGGCTGCAGCTGCTCCCACCCCACAGGTGACACCACGGGGGCTTTGGGGACAGGGAGCCTGTGACCCTGCTGTGTGACAGTGTTCACAGGGGTTTTTGAATGAGGGAAGACATGAGAATGTTGACTCCATATTTCAGAAGGCTTGATTTATTATTTTATTATATATATTACATTAAAACTATACTAAAATAATAGAAGAAAAGGTTTCACCTCAGAAGGCTAGCTAAGCTAAGAATAGAAAAGAATGAATAACAAAGGTTTGTGGCTCAGGCTGTGTCCAAGCCAGCTGACTGTGATTGGCCATTAATTCCAAACAACCACATGAGACCAATCCCAGATGCACCTGTTGCATTCCACAGCAGCAGATAACCATTGTTTACATTTTGTCCCTGAGGCCTCTCAGCTTCTCAAGAAGAAAAAATCCTAAGAGAAGGATTTTGCATGGAAAGATGTCTGCGACGGCCTTCCAGGAGGGTTTTGGACTGAAACCCATCACCCTTCATCCCTCCCACATGGAGGAGGGGAGAGGGGCATGGGGCAGGGGTACCATGGGTGGCTGATGGCCTCATGTTCCCATCTGTTTGTCCCTAGCTATCCTGAACCCAAAACAGCCCAAAGAGACACCAAAAAGCTTCAGCTTTGACTATTCCTACTGGTCCCACACTACGGTAAGCACTGGGAGGGCTGAGCTTGCCTCAAAGGCTGGGCTGGGGAGGGTCAGGAGGGCCTCCTTGCCAAATTTCTGTGTCCCCCTCCTCTGTGCAGCCTGCAGACATCAACTATGCATCCCAGAAGCAAGTGTACCGGGACATTGGCGAGGAGATGCTGCAGCATGCCTTTGAAGGCTACAACGTGTGCATCTTCGCCTACGGGCAGACAGGAGCTGGGAAATCCTACACCATGATGGGCAAGCAGGAGAAGGACCAGCAGGGCATCATCCCACAGGTATGCCTGGGGAAAACTGCCTCATCCCAAAGGGGTGCCCAAAGGAAAAGCAGAACTGGGAGGAAGGAGGGCTGTGATGGTGTTCACAGGGGTCTCAGGTTGAGGGAAGAGATGAGGATCTGCCTGCATGTTTCAGAAGGCTTGATTTATTATTTTATGATATATATTATATTAAAACTATACTAAAATAATAGAAGAAAGGATTTCATCAGAAGGCTGGCTAAGAATAGAATAGCAAAGAATGATAACAAAGGTTTGTGTCTTGGACTCTCTGTCTGAGCCAGCTGGCTGTGATTGGCCATTAATTAGAAACAACCACATGAGACCAATCACAGATGCTCCTGTTGCATTCCACAGCAGCAGATAACCATTGTTTACATTTTGTTCTTGAGGCCTCCCAGCTTCTCAGGAGGAAAAATCCTAAGGAAAGGATTTTCCATGAAAGATGTCTGCGACAGAGGGCAGCAGGGTGGGAGTGAGGCCTTGCCAAGGTCTGATGTAGCACTGCTGTGACACTGAGCTGGCATGGCTCCACCAGGAGGGGGTCAAGGAGGGTCACCCAGGCTCTCCAAGGCTGGAAGGACAATGGTCTGCCCACACAAGGCCAGTGGGTGTGAGCAACAGTGGCCCAAGAGCTGAACTGCTGACCAAGGGCTGGCCTGACAGGACACAGCAGGGCTCTGGGGATGCTCATTGTCCATGTCAGCGTGGAGGGGCTCTGCCAGCTCCTCAGAAGCCATTCCAGCACTCACTGGTTAGTTTTTGGGGTGAAAAGGTAGAAACCCCTGTATCTGGGCACTCTTGTGTCTGCAGCTGTGTGAGGACATCAATGACACCACATTGGGGCTCTGGGGATGCTGATTGTCCATGTGAGCTCTGCCAGCTCCCCAGGAGCCATCCCAGCACTGACTGGTTGGATTTTGGGGTGAAAAGGCAGAAACCCCAGTGTCTGGGCCCCCCAGGCAGGAGCAGTGGGGCTGATCCTGGCTCTTGTGTCCGCAGCTGTGCGAGGATCTCTTCTCCCGCATCAATGACACCAGCAATGACAACATGTCCTACTCTGTGGAGGTAGGCACCCCTCCCTCTGCCTGCCCAGCCCCTCCTGGCCCCCCAGCTGCCTCCACAGGCTGTGCCAGTGTGCAGAGCCCTCTGTGGGGCCACCCTGCCATCTCTGCCCGTGCCCTCTGCTCTAGGTGAGCTACATGGAGATCTACTGTGAGCGCGTGAGGGACCTGCTGAACCCCAAGAACAAGGGCAACCTGCGGGTGAGGGAGCATCCCCTGATGGGTCCATATGTTGAGGATCTTTCCAAGCTGGCTGTGACCTCCTACAATGACATCCAGGACCTCATGGACTCTGGGAACAAAGCCCGGTGAGTTGGAGAAGGGCAGGAGATGGGCAGGGTTTGGGAAGCTTGCAGTCACTTCTAGGAGGTCCTGCTTCACTCCCTGACTTTGCCAGTCCAGCTGCTCTGGAAATGGCAATCCCCTCCTCACTGAGTGTTGGGTATCCCCACTTTCCCCTCACTTTCGTCCTGCTTTCCAAGGGCACTGGAGACAGCAGGGAAAAGCCTGAACCTGTGCACATCTTCTCCCAGAGCCCTCTCTTGTCCTCTATTCTTGCCTTTCCCCCATGTACCCTGTCCTGGCCCTGTCCCCAGCCACTGCAGTGTCCCCCACAGGGTGTCACAGCTCCCTGTCCTGCTCTCCCTGCAGCACAGTGGCTGCCACCAACATGAACGAGACCAGCAGCCGCTCCCACGCCGTCTTCAACATCATCTTCACGCAGAAGCGCCACGATGCCGAGACAGACATCACCACTGAGAAGGTGAGAGCAGGCCTGGGCACTCAGGGCAGCCCTCGTGGGTCCAGGGAGGACTTTTGTGTGCTTTTATCAGCACTTGGGGCATGGTGGTGCAGCCTGGTGGAGGGTTGGAGCAGGAGGGAGATGAGTGCCAGGCACATTCTGGGCTGCTGGTCCCTTGAGGGACTGACCCCTGTGCAGGGTACTTGGCAGCTTCAGCCCTGCCTGCAAGGGTATTAGCCCTGCTCCTGAGCAGCTCCTGCAGGGATGACCCTGCAGAGCCACTGCTGCCCTCAGAGCAGTGCCATCCTGCAAGGGGGTTTGGCTTTGTGCTGGGTTTGCTGTGCCCACAGGGCTGACAGCCTCCCCTCTGCCTGCAGGTCAGCAAAATCAGCTTGGTGGACCTGGCTGGCAGTGAGAGAGCTGATTCCACGGGTGCCAAGGGCACAAGGCTAAAGGTGAGAGCTGACCTGAGGTCCCCTTCTGCTGGTGGGACACCATGGCCTCCTCCCTCATCCCCAAAACATCTCCTTCCCTTGCCTGGTTCTTTGCCCACTGCACTGCCAGAATCCTGGATGGGATTGTGTTTGAAAGCTGCCCAGTGCCAGTTTCACCATCAGTCCCAGCTGGGGGGTGCTGGTTACCCAGTTAGACCAGCTCCTCTTTGCCCATACCATGCTGGACGTTCCTCACTTTCTCCTGGGCTGAAATGTGGCTCTGAAATGGGGCCTGAGCATTTTCCTCTTCTAACCAGGAAGGAGCAAACATCAACAAGTCCTTGACCACTCTGGGGAAAGTCATCTCTGCCCTGGCAGAAATGGTAGGTAGCTGGAGAGCAGACAAACAGCAACACCAGGGGGTAAATGGGCTTGGGGCAGCAGGGCTGGGCTCAGCTTTGGGGGATGGAGCATCCCAGCTCCAAGGGCTGGGCAGACACATCCCAAGCTGTCCCTGCAGCTGGGACAAGCTGGGCAGGTGGAGATGCCACCTGCATGGGGACCTGTGGTAATCTCTGTTTGAGGGCCAGGGATGTGTGGTGGGTGCCAAGGAAAAAGCAGCTCCCCTAAACATTGTCTCCATTTCCTTTGCAGGATTCAGGGCCCAACAAGGTGGGTGCCCAGGCTGGATTGGGGGGGGTGTTGGTTTGGAGCACAGTGGGAGTGGGTTCAGGGTGGTTTGGGAGTGAGACTGTGCCTGGACTTGAGCCATCTTCTCCTCATTCCTCCTCCTCCCTCTGGGGCTCTCAGAAGCCAGCCTTAAGCAACCCTCCCAGCTCAGGGCATTTCACAGGCAGGACCTGTGGACCTGGGCAAAGATGCCCAAGGTTTCCATCCTGCTCCAAGTCCCCATGGCTGGGGACCAGCTGTCACCTTCCCTTTGAGGGGAGCGGGCAGCCTGACAGCCCTTCCCTTTGCTCTCCCAGAACAAAAAGAAGAAGAAGACAGATTTCATCCCGTACCGAGACTCGGTGCTGACCTGGCTGCTGCGGGAGAACCTGGGTGAGGACAGCTGGGGGTGTGCTCTGCCAAAGGGCACGGCAGGGCGTGGCAGGGGGCACAGGGAGCAGCATCTCCCTCATTGTCTGTCTCTCTGGGCAGGAGGCAACTCCAGAACTGCCATGGTGGCTGCTCTCAGTCCTGCTGACATCAACTACGACGAGACCCTCAGCACCCTCAGGTAGGAAGAAGTGCCCTTGTCCTTCCTGCAGTGAGCAGGGACAGGGGAGGCTGAGGCCAGGCACTGCCACGTGCTGTCCCACCTCTGTGGTGTCCCTGCCTGGGGGTGTAGTGTGGAGGGAGCCTGCAACCCCAGACAAAAGGCCAAAGGATTGTCCTGGCACTGGGATCCTCCTTGCTGGAGGGGCTCTGCAACACTCTTGCTTGTCCAGCAGCTGGGATTTTGCCCCTGTTCTTGTGCTGTTCAAGACCCTGCCCCTGTTCTTGTGTTGCCCTGCCCCTGTTCTCAGTGTTGTTCAAGATCCTGCCCCTGTTTTTGTTCTGTTCAAGACCCTGCCTTGATCTTGTGTTGCTCAAAACCCTGCCCCTGTTCTTGCATTGCTCAAGCCCCTGCCCCTGTTCTGGTGTTGCTCAAGCCTCTGCCCTGTTCCCCAGGTACGCTGACCGTGCCAAGCAGATCCGCTGCAATGCTGTCATCAATGAGGACCCCAACAACAAGCTCATCAGGGAGCTGAAGGATGAGGTGGCTCGTCTGCGTGACCTGCTCTACGCCCAGGGCCTCGGGGACATCATTGACAGTAGGTACCAGGGGTGCTCTCTGCCCTGGCTCCAGGCAGAGATGGGCTGATGTCCCCACAGGCTCCCTGCACCCTGCTGCCCTGCCCCACAGCAGCACCAGTGCTGCCCCTGTGAGCCCCTGCACAGCCCCCAGCCCCTCCTGTGGCAGGGGGAGCTGCTTTCTGCCTGCCAAACCTTCCCTTCTTCCCTTCCACCCACCATCTTCAGCGTCCAGCACCCAGCAGAGGTGCCAGGAAGGCGTTACTGGGACTGCACGTGCCCATGGGCTCCCTTCCCTGTGCTGTCTGATACCCCACTGAGATGAACCCCCTCCCCTTGTTCTGTTCTCTCTTCTGTTCTCTCTGTCTCACCCCCCTCCCTGCCCTCTCTTTCTCTCTTAGCCCACCCTGCTGCAGGAGGATCCAAATGTGTGTATTCCCCATCACTGGTACTCTCTGTTGCTTCCCAGCTTTTTGGAGATCTGGGCTGTGCCCAGGGGCACCCGTGCAGCATGGGGAGGGCTCCTGCAGCCAGCCCCTGCTGCTGGGGTGCTGTGTGCCTGCAGGCTGCCCATCCTCAGGGAGCTGGCACAGGGCATGGTGCCAGAGTGCTGGCTAGCACCTGGGCTTGGGCTAGTGCTGAAGGGACCAGTGTCCTCCCAGCTGGCCATGCCAAGGGCCCAGGCCACACGGGGACTCCTCCTTCATGCTGTTGTGATGTTTCCTGTCGCTGCTGCTGCTGCTCTGCTACTGCTGGTGTCTCACTGGGGCTGGAGCCTGGCACGGCCTCGGGTGGGATGGAATGGTGCTCTACTGGTGGATTGGTGGGTGGTGGTGGCCAGGAGGCTTTGGCCTGTGGATAAGCACTGGGCCTTGTCCCATCCTGGGTCAGGCAGTGCAGTCAGGCCATGGCAAACCTGCTGAGGAGCCAGGGCTCTGCTTGTGTCCTTCTGGCTAATGGAGATGGGTGACTACTCCTGCACCTGCTGACCTGTGCCCTGGCTGCCTCTTGCACACTGCTCTGAGAACCAGTATCTCCTCAGGGCTGGAGGAGCATCTCCCCCCAGAGCTTACTCCTGGGGTGCCAGCTGGCAAGCACCCCTGCCTGTAGAGCTGGCTTCATTCTCTGGCTGCCTGGCCAAGGTGCTGCTCCATCAGGCCATGGGCTTCCTTCGAGCAGACCCTCTGGGGGAATCCTGCTGCTCCTCCTGCCCTGTCTACCTGACCCCTTTGTAGGGCACAGGGCCACCCCCTCTCATCCCCTTCCCTTCTCATCCTCTGCTCCCAGATCTGGCTAATCTGGGGCATCTGGGCAGGGAAAACCATACAGGCTCTGTGAGATGGAGAGGATGCCAGAGGCAGTGGCACACGCTTGGGGAGGATATTTGGTCCCAGACCTGATGTATGCAGGACCTGAGGTTGCAAAAGTGTCCCTGGGAGCCCAAGATGGTGCTTCCAGCATCTGCCTCACCCAACAGCCCTGTGTCCCTGCAGGGCTGCCCGGGCTGGGGAGGAGAGTGCCTGCCCTGCCCTGTTGCTGTCTGTGCTGCTCTGCTGCTGCCTGTGCCTTTTCCTGTAATTCCTGCCTTTTTTCTCGACGCACCGGCCACTCTTTTTTTTTTTCCCAACAGCTTTTCTTGTCTCTGTCTCTCTCTGTCACCCTGTCTGTGTGTCTTTCCCCGGCCCTCCCCTCCTTCCGCGCCCGTAGATGTGTCGGACCTTGAGAACAATAATGATGCTGGAGGGGCAGAGCTGAGCCAGCGCCATGACAATCTCTCCACAGTGACCAACGCCATCGCTGGCATCAGCCCCTCCTCGTCCCTCTCTGCCCTGTCCAGCCGCGCTGCCTCGGTCGCCAGCCTGCACGAGCGCATCATGTTTGCCCCGGGCAGCGAGGAGGCAATCGAGAGGCTCAAGGTAAGAGGCTGCTGCTTTTCCTTTTCCTTTTCCTTTTCCTTTTCCTTTTCCTTTTCCTTTTCCTTTTCCTTTTCCTTTTCCTTTTCCTTTTCCTTTTCCTTTTCCTTTTCCTTTTCCTTTTCCTTTTCCTTTTCCTTTTCCTTTTCTTTTCCCCTTTTCCCTTTTCCTTTTCCTTTTCCTTTCCCTTTTCCCCTTTTCCCCTTTTCCCCTTTTTCCCTTTTTCCCTTTTTCCCTTTTCCCCATTTCCCCTTTTCCCCTATTCCCCTTTTCCCCTTTTCCCCTTTTTCCCTTCCCTTCCCTTTTCTTTCCCCCTTTCCCCCTTTCCTCTTTCTTTCCTCTTTCTTTCCTCTTTCTTTCCTCTTTCTTTCCTCTTTCTTTCCCCTTTCTTTCCCCTTTCCCCCTTTCTCCTTTTTTCCCCTTTCCCCCTTTTCCCCTTTCCTCCTTTCCCCTTTCTTTCCCCTTTCTTTCCCCTTTTTTTCCCCTTCCCCTTTCTTTCCCCTTTCTTTCCTCTTTCTTTCCCTTCTTTCCCCTTTCTTTCCCCTTTCTTTCCCCTTTCTTTCCCCTTTCTTTTCCCCTTCTTTTCCCCTTCTTTTCCCCTTCTTTCCCCTTTCTTTCCCCTTTCTTTCCCCTTTCTTTCCCCTTTCTTTCCCCTTTCTTTCCCCTTTCTTTCCCCTTTCTTTCCCCTTTCTTTCCCCCTTTCCCCTTTCTTTCCCCCTTTCCCCTTTCTTTCCCCCTTTCCTCTTTCTTCCCCCTTTCCCCCTTTCCCCTTTCGCCCTTTCCCCTTTTTTCCCCCTTTCCCCCTTTCCCCTTTCTTTCTCCCTTTCCCCCTTTCCCCTTTTTTCCCCCTTCCCCTTTCTTTCCCCCTTCTTTCCCCCTTTTTTCCCCTTTCCCCCTTTCTCCTTTCCATGCCCTGCAGCTTGCAGAGGGGGCTCGGTGTTTTCTGGAGCCCCATTGAAGTGTGATCCTCATGTGAAGCGATACCCAGATGTGCCCTTGCAGAGTGGACAGACCTAGAGCTCGCCCACCCTGAGGGTTTGGGTGTTGTAGGGTCCTCCTGGTGCTGCCTTGGAGCTGTGGCACAGGTGCTTTGGGCTTGTGATGGGCAGAGTGCTCCTGGTCCTGCACGGTGCAGCAGTGGGCTGGCAGCAAG
This sequence comes from Ammospiza caudacuta, assembly GCF_027887145.1. Classification (NCBI taxonomy): domain Eukaryota; kingdom Metazoa; phylum Chordata; class Aves; order Passeriformes; family Passerellidae; genus Ammospiza; species Ammospiza caudacuta. Next base: position 6,236,597 of record NC_080603.1, on the reverse strand, counting down.
GCAGTGGAGAGGGTGCTGTCTGTGCCTCACTGTTTGAAGGTGGGGCTGATGGAAAGATGGGGTGAAATGTGCTGCAGCTTGTGCAAACAAGCCTGAAGCTGGGACTGGTGTCCCACTGGAGCACACTGGGCACAGTGGGCAGGAGAGCTGCCCCAGGGTGGTGTCAGCAAGCCCTGTTAACCCCCCTGGCAGGAGACAGAGAAGATCATTGCAGAGCTGAACGAGACGTGGGAGGAGAAGCTGCGCAGGACAGAAGCGATCCGGATGGAGAGGTGGGTGGGCTGGGGGGCTGGGGCAGGATGGCATGGCACAGTGGCATTCCTTGGGCATTTTGTTGCAGCACTGGGGTTCCTGGGGCAGCCAAACAGTTTGGATGTCCAGCTGGACCCTGGGTTGCCCCTGGAGACCCCAGTACCCCCCATATCAGCCTGCACAGAGATGGGCTGCTCTGAAAAACCCACCTGGATTGTGAGGAGAGCTGTGGCAAGCCCTGCATTACAATCCATGGGACAAACCAAGGGCTTCCATCCTGGGGGTGCATGGAGTTTTGACAGGCACTTCTTTCTCTTGCTCCTTCAGGGAAGCGTTGCTGGCCGAAATGGGGGTGGCCATGAGGGAGGATGGAGGCACCCTGGGTGTATTTTCTCCTAAAAAGGTAGGATCATCCTATTCTCTTCTTCCTGGGGACTGGTTTGTACCTCTGCAGCTCCCTTCTGATCCACTCTGTCACAGCTGGCCAGCCCCATGTACTTCAATATCCTTTTCTTGGCTCTGAACCCGTGGGGGAAATCCCAGCACTGAGCCTGCTGGGCACAAACATGGGTACAAATATGTGGGTTAATGTCCACCCCCACTGCTGGCATGCTGTGCCCCTTCATGAGGGGACTTGCTGATGATCACTGTCTTGGACTTCAGTGTTAACTCATAAAAATTCATACTTTCAGATATTTAAAATTGCTGCCCCTGAAGCCAGCAAGTCCTTGCTAACAAATGTGGGTGGGCAAATATTCTTTCATTCATCTATTTATTGCTTGTAGCATTTGGCTTGGCCAAACCTCTTAAGTTTGTGTGTCCCCAGCTCAGGTGGTGATAAAGACTTCACAGCCTTTCCATTACATGGGCAATCTGACTTTTAGGATGAACTTGTGCATTGTTGTCTTTGTTTCTTGTCCCAGCTGCTGCCTGTTAGGAGCCCAGACCTTTGGGTAGGAAGCATGGGGGTTTATTCCCCAAAGCAGGTTGGTCTTGGAGGTGGGGCATTGCTGTGGTGGTCTTGGTGCCTCCTTGCTCTTCAGCTGTCTGGCAGGTGGAAACTCTTCTGACTTCTCCAGTGGCTGGTGAGGAAATTTAGTGTTGATAGTGTGCAAATCCATTTTGTTATGGGCACTGCACTTTGTTGTCTTGCTGTGTGCCATGGCTGGGGTGGTCACAGCTCCAGGAGCTCAGTGGAAGGTCACCACCAGCTTTACAAATCTGGACAAAAACTGCAAGTGAAGGAGGTCTCAAGCCCCCCAGGGCTGTATGTCTGTCCAGGGGGGCCAGAGGTTAAATGTTGCAGCCAACTTCTGCCAGCCACCATGGAGAAGAGCCCACCTTTCCTTGACTTCCAGCTCTGCTGCCCTGTTTGCAGTGAGTTTCTGCTGCCAGCCAAGGCTTGTGGCACCATGGTGAGGGGCCCCCTCTGCATGCTGGGTCTCAGCAAGTTGATAAGGTGTTCCTTACAGCCTGTTCTATCTGATAAATTCAGAACTTCTCCCACTGGTACTCCTGGGGCTGCCCCTGTTCCCTCAAGGTGTAATCCCAGCAGCTAAGCTGGCTCTGGCCTGAGAGGCCTTTGGCTGAGGGAGAAATTTTCCTCCTATCAAGAACAAAGTGGTTTGTGACCCAGAGCAGGAAAGGGCTGTGAGGGACTGTTAGGAAGAAGACCTGAGAGTGAAACTCAGCCTGCAGGTCGGGCTTCAGGTCTGCACTGCTTTTGGGTGAACCTCTGGGACCTGCTCTTTTTGGATGCATCATCTGGTGCACAGTCAGTGGAGGAAAACGGGCACTTTTACTGCCTTTTTGACCTGGCAGAGGGCAGGGTTAGATCAAGTATCGAGAGGAAATTCTTCCCTGAGATTGTGATTAGGCCCTGGCACAGGGTGCCCAGAGAAGCTGTGGGTGCCCCTTTCCTGGAATTGTCCAAGATCAGGTTGGATGGGGTTTGGAACAGCCTGATCTACTGGAAGATGATGTCCCTACCCATGGAAAGGGGGGTGAAATGAGATGTGGTTTTATGTCCCTTCCAACCCAAACCATTCCACGATTCTATACTATGGAATTATATTCTCACAGTGAGAATATAGTGAGAATATCGCACAAGTCAGAAGGGTCCTGCCCCTGGAGACTCTGAGCCATATCAGGGAAAGTTTTGGCTTTGTGTTGGGCCTGTTTGGAACATGAATTGTCAAAGGAGGCCAGAGGAAGGGTAGCTAGGACTCAGCTCTGTGAGGAGGAAAGCAAGGAGGCTTGTGGAAGCAGGAATCCTCATGGCAGCCTCTCTGTGCAGCCCCTGGAAAAGCCTGGATGTGTCACCCTGAGGATGCAGAGGGCAGGAGAGGCTGTGCAGGGCAGCCTCCAGTGCTGCTGAGCTCCCTCCTTGCTGCAGAGCCCCCTCAGTGCCCGGGCAGGCAGGGCACTCAGGGATGGCTCCGTGTTTGTCCCTCCCAGACACCGCACCTGGTCAACCTGAACGAGGATCCGCTCATGTCCGAGTGTCTGCTCTACTACATCAAGGATGGCATAACAAGGTGAGGGCCAGGTCCCTCCAAGGATGGAGGGGTGGGAGCACTGTCCCTGTCTCAGTGCCTGACTTCCCCAGGTGGGCAGGGGGGTGACAGCTGTCCCCAGGCTGGGCACTGTTCCCAGGGCATCCCCAAAGCGCAAACCCCCAAGATTTCAGTGCTGCAGTGCACCAAGGGTTGCTCCTGTCAGCTCCAAGGATGGGGCTGGGGGGAGACTCAGGATGGGGTGCTCTGAGGGAGGATTGAGCTGGATTTCCCCTGCAGGGTTGGCCGGGAAGATGCTGAGAAGAGGCAGGACATCGTTCTCAGCGGGCACTTCATTAAAGAAGAGCACTGCCTGTTCCGCAGTGACACCAAATCTGGTGGTGAAGGTACTGCTTGTCTGGAGGGGCTTCCCTGCCCTGGGGACCCATCCCTCTGCATCTCCTCAGCCCCTGCCCCCAGATTAATGTCCTGCCCTCCTCAAACTAGTTGGGCTTTACTGCATGGTTGCTCCATGCTTCCAGACGAGCTACATCCCTCCTGGCTGGGAGGGGAGCTCGCACAAGGCATGTGGAGAAGGAAGCAAGGTGAGGAGATCTGTGAGGGTGTTCACAGGGGTTCTTGGATGAGAGAAGAGACAAAGGATCTGACTCCATGTTTCAGAAGGCTTGATTTATTATTTTATAATATATATCATATTAAAACTGTACTAAAAGAATAGAAGAAAAGGTTTCATCAGAAGCCTGGCTAAGCTAAGAATAGAATCAGCAAGAATGATAACAAAGGCTTGTGGCTCGGGCTCTGTGTCCACGCCAGCTGGGCTGTGATGGGCCATTAATTAGAAACAACCACATGAGACCCATCACAGATGCACCTGTTGCAGCAGATAGTCATTGTTTACCCTTTGTTCCTGAGGCCTCCCAGCTTCTCAGGAGGAAAAATCCTAAGAAAAGGATTTTTCATGAAAAGATGTCTGTGACAGAGATCAGGCAGGACGGCTGAGCGGACTGTAGATCATTCCCCCTCTCAAGATGTGGAGCAGAATCCATTCCCCAAAATGGCAGAAACCTGGGTGTGAATGAGCTGTGGAGATGAGCCTGGGGAAGCTCTGGGGTCTCCTCCCCACATGCAGTCTCCAGCTGCCTTTATTCCTTGGGACTGCTCTGATTAACATCAGGTTGGCTGAGTCCTGTCAGCTGCCCACAGGGTGGGTGCTGCTGGTGGGTACCAAATGTGGCTGGGGTGGGTGTCCCTCCCTGAGGCTGCTGGAGCAGGGCAGCAGCACATGCAGGATTCATCCATCTGCTTCCACTCTGTCTCCACAGTGATAGTGACCCTGGAGCCCTGTGAAGGTGCTGACACCTACGTGAACGGCAAAAAGGTGACGGAGCCCAGCATCCTGCGCTCAGGTGGGTCCTGGGGCTGGCAGGCCAGAGCTGCTCCAACCCCCCTTCCTCCCTGCCCTGGGGGCCCTGCACTTGTCCCACATTGAACCCACACCTTTCCCCGTGCCCATGGCTGCAGGAAAACCGCATCATCATGGGCAAGAGCCACGTGTTTCGCTTCAACCACCCCGAGCAGGCTCGGCAGGAGCGCGAGCGGACCCCGTGCGCAGAGACGCCCGCGGAGCCCGTGGACTGGGCCTTTGCCCAGAGAGAGCTGCTGGAGAAGCAGGGCATCGACATGAAACAGGAGATGGAGCAGCGGTGAGAGCACGGCCTGAGGGGCTGGGGAGCTGGGAGTTCACTTCCAGCTTGGTTCACTTCCACCTTGGTTCACTTCCCCATTTCCACCTAGGCTCCAGGAGCTGGAGGACCAGTACCGGAGGGAGAGGGAAGAGGCAAATTACCTTCTGGAGCAGCAGAGGCTGGTAGGTGGCTGGGACATGGCTCCTTCTCAGACATGACTGAAATCCTGGCAGATGTTTGTGTGGGGTGGGTCTGTGTTCTAAAAATAAGGGCAAATGTTGTTGTTCCTGGAGTTGTCACCCACGAGCACTGATCCAGAGGAGGGAGGAGG